>NC_063360.1:2760259-2761312 GCF_021869965.1 Rhincodon typus
TGTGCTGAGGGAGGGGGCACCGCCGGAGGGTCTGTGCTGAGGGAGCGCCGCGCTGTCGGAGGGCCAGGTCTATTTATGAATCCCTAAATGGCTCATTTTTTAAAAAGTACACGTAATGTGTTTTAATGCACTTTTATCCCAATCCTTCTTGCCCCATACACCCTTCTGCTAAATCTATATTACTTTTCCAGACCTTATTCAGCCAAAACACATCACCTGCTACTTTTCTGTTACTCGTCTGTCCATTTTGCTCGTCTGTCTGTTTCTTGTTGGAAGTGTTTGAGGTTTTCTCACCTCTGAATGTAGAACAACGCATAAATAACAAATACAGTGGGTGATTTAGGGCCAGACCACACCAACGCAGTGTCCAATCAAATTGTCCAAGGACGGTATTTATTTTACTGAATTACAATATACATTCTTTAAAAAAAGTGCTGTTTTCAGGCAACACTGTTTTAAGGCAACATTGTTTTTATTCAGCCAGATTTCGGACACTGCCTGTGTTCCACTATTCATGGTATTTATGAATACCAGAATAAACATGACCTTAACTGACCCTAAACACCACTATCATCCTCCTTTCCGAAATACAATCATTTAGCACAATCTGCTATTTTAAAGCAATGTTTTTATTCAAGCTGATGCTGATTCTGTCATTCCCTTCACCCCAAAACTTTGTGACTTGGATGAGATTGACATTTTTATCTGAAATCAAAACAGTAACTTCTGGGGATATGCACCAACTATGGAGGGAAGAACAGAGTTAGGTCATTAAGCTGTCATCAGAACTGTTGAACTAAGAATTCAGTGTAAACCCCAGAAAACCAGTACCTTTCATGAGATTGTTATCTGTACCAAAGTTAATTCATTGCTGTTCATAGAAATTCAAAGTTTTAATAGTCTCTCACATTCCTTCGACCTTTGGCACATGGACAGAAATAGTTAAACATAAACGTTTAACAAGGTGCAGGGCTGGATGAACACAGCAGGCCAAGCAGCATCATAGGAGCAGAGAGGCTGACGTTTCGGGCCTAGACCCTTCATCAGAAAAGG
>NC_063360.1:2761712-2793705 GCF_021869965.1 Rhincodon typus
TTTCAGAAGCCAGTCAGGGCATCTTGAGTAAATAAAACAAACATCTATATAGCTTCTTAACCAATTAGATTGGACCTTTTTGGAACTAACATTTTACGAATTCAGAAGGAAGAAAAGTGGGTGAAATTAATTCTAAATGAGACACAGAAAGAAACTAAGGTGATTAAAAAAATTAAGATTGAGAGAGAGGGAAAGGAACAGAAAATTTAAAACATGATCATATAAGTTAGAGATTCCATTTTGCAAATCAAACTGCTGTGTGGTGTGATTTTTTTTTTGAGAGTTGTGTTAACTGTTTCTCTTAGCTCTCATCTGATCTTGTATCATTTATGCATTATTTACAAATATTAACCCTAACATTTTGAAAGGATAATCTCACCTGTAATATTTTGTCCCCTTTTTTTTTCTGTTTTGTATATCAATAACAGTTTAATTAAAATTTTACAAATATTTGGCAAATGAAAAGCCAGATTTGGGGTTAGTCTGTTTACTACATTTAGACCTTGAATTGCTGGCTGAAATGCTGACAAGAAACTTTGTAAACAATTAATGCTGTCTTCCTAAAAGCACATCTTCAGATTTATTGTGTCCATTGGAAAACTGCTTAGTTAGGGATGGTTCTCCAGCATCGGCAGTTCCCACTATCTCTAGTCGGGAGTTGGATATTTAAGATGGAGATCAGAGGGGGCCCTCTTGTGGCACAGAGGTAGAATCCTTATCCCTGTTCCAAGAGGCCTGGGTTCAAGTTCCACCTATTCCAGAGGTGTTTGTAACATCTCTGAACAGGTCGATTAGGAAAATAGGTTAAATAAATGTGATGAAAATTTTTTTTCTCTTAGTCATCGTAAGTCTTTGGAACACTTTTTCCCAGAGAATGGTGTAGGCAAAATAGTTGAATATTTTTAAGGTAATGATAAGCAGGTTTCTAACTAAGAAGGGAGGCAACGTTCTTGGAGGTAGGTGGGAATGTGGAGTTGAGGTCATAATCAAATTAGCAGTTATTGGATGGTGGAGTAGACGTGAGGGCTGAATGATCTGCTCCTACTCCTGCTCCTAATTCAAATGCATGTTTGTATGTTGTTCCGCTCTCTTCTTCAAATGATAGATTTTAGCCCTCATTGCTTTCCATAGGGTTGTTTCTGGGGCTTAACCTGAAGTTTGAGCTCCTTCCACTATCTCTGCCCTCTCTCCATCCACTGCTCCCTCATCATTATAACCCCATCTCTACTGATCTGTGTACCTTGTTTCCCTCATAATCAAAGACAAGTGCTAAAAATTTGCATCCTTTGTGTTTTTTTTAATAAAAGGAAGAAAAAGAAGAATAAGGAAAGTAAAAAAATGCTGGAACAGATCATCTCAAATCAGAAACAGCACATGGTGAGAGAGGAGGCAGGAGAACATAAGCGAGTGGCTGTGGACAAAAGAACTCCAGCACAGAAGGCGTTTGACAAGATGCAGGAGAAGCGGGTGAGTTGTTGCATCCTACAAGTAAAGAGAAATTCAGAGATTTATTGGCAGTTCACAGCTCTTCATTGTGTGTCTGCACAGCATTAGTGTTTCAGTTTAGGCCCTTCGTTAGAATGAAATACAGTAGAACAGAAGAAGAATAAAACACAGTGGGGGAAGGGAGCGCATTAGTAGAGTATGCACGAAAAAAAAGACTGTGTCAATTGTGTAAATTTATCTCCTGAAGGAATCATTTTATTCCAGGATATGGATGTTGCAGGCAAGGTCAGCATTCTTAATTTCCCTGAATTGAATGGTTTACTTGGACGTTTTTTGAGGGCAGTTTGGAATCAATCATATTGATGTTGGTCTGGAATGATGTACTGGCCAGACCAGATAAGGGTGGTAGGTTCCCTTCCTGTAAAGACACTAGTGAAGATGGGATTTTGATGACAGTTCAGTAATTTCTGAGCTTAGTTTTTTTTTAATTCCAGATTTATTTGATCTCATAGGATCATTGAATCTGTACAGTGTGGAAGCAGGCCATTTGGCACATCGAATCTGCACTGCCCATCCGAAGAGCATCCCACCCAGATTAATTAATTGAATTCAACATTAATTAACTTTAATTAACTAGATTTAAATGTCACAGTTGCAGTGATACAATGTAAGCTCCAAGCTTTGGGTCGTTGGTCCAAGCCCCTGGATTCTTAGCATAGTTGCAGAACGATTTTGCTTTCGTACCTCCTAAAATGGAAAGACTCGAATAAGTCATAGAGTCATAGAGATATACAGCATGGAAACAGACCCTTCGGTACAACTCGTATGTGCCGACCAGATATCCTTTATAAATCTAGTCCCATTTGGCCCTTATCCCTCTAAACCCTTCATACTCATATACCTATCCAGATGCTTTTTAGATGTTGTAATTGTATCAGCCTCCACCACTTCCACTGGCAGCTCATTCCATACACGCACCACCCTCTGTGTGAAGAAGTTGCCCCTTAGGTCCCTTTTTAAATCATTCCCATCCCCTCAAGCCTATGCCCTGTAGTTTTGGACTCCTCCACCCCAGGGAAATGACCTTGGCTATTCACCTTATCCATGCTCCTCATAATTTTTTAAACCTCTATAAGGTCAGCCCTCGGCCTCCGACGCTTCAGGGAAAATAGCCCTTGCCTGCCTCACAGGCCTGGTTTTTTGATTTGAAGTGAATGCTTTAAAGATGGTGAGGATCTGGAAAAGAGAAGGATTTTTAGGCTGTGAGTTTCCCTGTCATTGAATCTCTTGGTGATTGGGTTCTCAGGTGGACTTTAACTGGAGTAGGTTGGCTGTGTTCCCTCTGTTGGCACCTTTCACTTCCAGTTGCTAGCTGATTTCAAAAGCAAACAGCAGCATGGATTTTTTTTTAAAAATCATGCTTGAGATCTGGTAGGTCAGAATTTAATGCCCACCACTAATTGTCTTGGAGAGGGTGATGGTAAGCTGTCTACTTGAACTGCTGCAGACTTTGGGGTGCAGGGACACCAGAGTCCTGTTAGGAAAGGAATTCTAGGATTTTGACCCAGCAACAGTGAAGGAACAGCAATATATTTTCAAGTCAGAATAGATCTTGCAGGTGGTAGAGCCCCATGCAGCTGCTGCCATTGTCATTCTAAGTGATAGAGGTGGAGGGTTTGGAGTGAATTGCCAGAGGAGCTTCGGTGAGTTATTGCAGTGCATCTTGTAGGTGGTGCCTCTGAAGACGAGAAGTGAATTATACATTGCAGGATTCCTAGCTTCTGACCTCCTCTTGCAGCTGCAAACTATATGAATGTGGATGGCCCAGTTTCTGGTCAATGGTAACCCCCAGTATATTGATAATGGAGGATTGAACAATGGTAATGCCATTGCATCCCAAGTAGTGATGGTTAGATTCTCTCTTGTTGGAGATGACCATTGTCAGGCACTTAGCTGGTGCAGATGTAACTTGTCACTTATCAACCCAAACATGGATATCCTGCTGCATTTGGATATGGACTGTTTCAGTACCTGAGGAGTTGTGAATGGTACTGAACATTGTGCAATTGGCAACAAACATCACCACCTCTAACCTCATGATGGAGGGAAGGCCATTGATGAAGCAGCAGAAGATGGGGTAGTGTCCTTGACCAAAGTAAGAGCCTTTGTAGTGCAGTGTCAATGTCCCTACCTCTGAGTCAGGAGGCTAGGGTTCAAGTCCCAACTGCTCCAGAGGTGTGTAATAATATCTCTTGATGATTTTATAAAATGAGGTTGATTTTAAAAAAATAATGCTTATCCTGGGGAAATCCTGGAATGGTGTGCTGGGGTTGAGTTGTTGGTCTCCAACAACCATTGCTATCTCCCCTTATGTAAAGTATGACATTAACCAATGGAGAGTTTGCTCCCTGATTCCCATTGACTTCGGTTAGGGCTCCTGATGTAACCCTATTCAGCCAAAAGCTGTCTTTCACTTCACTCTCACACTAACCTCACCTCTTAAAGCTCAATTCTTTTGCCTATTTCTGGATCAAGACGGTAATGATGTCAGGAACCAAATGACCATGGCACAACCCAAACTGAGCATCAGTGAGCAGGTTATTCCTTTGTAAGTGTCTGTTGATCACCAATAGATGGGTGATCAAGAGTAAACTGATAGGGCAGTAATTGGCCTGGGTAATATTCCACATTATTGGTTAGCAGTACTGACCCCCTCATCACGCAATTCTGGTAGCATCTATAAAGAGAGAGAGAGAACTTTTTCAATCCAATATGACTCTTCTGTGAACGAAGTGTTACGGAGGGAGAATGGCCAAAACCGTCTGATAGTTAAACCAAACCATAAGCCCCAATCTGTTGCGATGGGAGTAGGGATTGCCGACTAATAATCACCCCCTGGAACACCCCGCAGTCTGTTAAATGTTGTTAAAAGAAAGACAATCCCTGATCTCCACTTTACAAATAACAAGAAATTTCATTTATTTAACCCTAACAATGAACAAATTAACAGAATTACTAACAAAATGAACAATTTCCCCTAAGTACTAACTATTCCCTAATTGAACTAAATTCTAATGGAATGCTATTTGAATAAACACAAGTCCCATTTATATAAACCTGATTGATAAGAAAACAATAAATTAAAACTTAATCTCTCCAAACTCTCTCAGACTGTATGTCTTCTGAAACTCTTCCACAAATGTCTTTCTGCTGCCAAGCCTGCTGTTAGAAGGGTTTCCCTGCAATTTTGTTGGTGAGGTCTTTAATGTAAACTGCCATGGTACTTTTGACGGGTCTTCTTGGAGAGTTTACACAGTTTGAGAGAGCCAGGCTTAAACTTCTTTTTGGCTGCAGCTGTACATTGGCTCACTCTTCTGGATGGCAGTTGGCCCTCATCTTTATACCTGTAATGACATAATAGTATGCCTTACATAGGATTGGTTTGATGTTGTCAACGCCATCAGATTTAAATTCATTTGGCTTTCTGTATCTACGTGCTTGTCTTAACTTAATTGGCCAAATTCAAACTCGTTGTCAAAACATCAAAACACTTGAATCAGAGATAGTAGGAACTGCAGATGCTGGAGAATCCGAGACAACAAGGTGCAGGGCTGGATGAACACAGCAGGCCAAGCAGCATCATAGGAGCAGAGAGGCTGACGTTTCGGGCCTAGGCCCTTCATCAGAAAGGGGGGAGGGGAAGGGGGTTCTGAAATAAATAGGGAGAGAGTGGGAGGCGGATAGAAGATGGATAGAGGAGAGGATAGGTGGAGAGGAAACAAACAGGTCGAAGAGGCGGGGATGGAGCCAGTAAAGGTGAGTGTAGGTGGGGAGTTAGGAAGGAGATAGGTCGGACCAG
Organism: Rhincodon typus; assembly: GCF_021869965.1. NCBI lineage: Eukaryota > Metazoa > Chordata > Chondrichthyes > Orectolobiformes > Rhincodontidae > Rhincodon > Rhincodon typus. Next base: position 2,767,018 of record NC_063360.1, read on the forward strand.
GGAGGACGGACAGGTCAAGGGGGCGGGATGAGGTTTACTGGCTCCATCCCTGCCTCTTCGACCTGTTTGTTTCCTCTCCACCTATCCTCTCCTCTATCCATCTTCTATCCGCCTCCCACTCTCTCCCTATTTATTTCAGAACCCCCTTCCCCTCCCCCTTTTCTGATGAAGGGTCTAGGCCCGAAACGTCAGCATCAAAACACTTGTTTCACTTTTTGAGGCTCTCTGTATTAGCAACCTCCAGGTGTTGCTAACAGACATACATTTTTTTTAAGAAAGCACAAGAAAAACTCACGCCTTAAAGGGGCCTCACACTCTTTTCCCCTCTATCATTTTTACCAACAAATTCTAGCTTCCTGCCTTCCAATTCACAAATACTTCGCAACAAAAGTCATATTGGACTTGAAATGTTAACCCTGTTTCTCTATTCACAGTTGACGCCAGACCTGCTGTTTCTCCAGCATTTGCAGGGTTTTGCTTTTACTGCTCATCATGTGACTTTTTACAAATTCAAAGTCCTTTCCAAATGTAGGGTAGTGTGTGTTGGTTCTAAAATGCAATGTTCTTGTTTAACACTTTAAGAGTTGAGACTGTCTTTGTTTTTAATGACCCAGTTAATTTGATGGGTAGGTTTTTCTACCACGGAGAGGGTACACTTACCATAGAGGGAGCACAGCAAAAGTTCACATTTCTAATACCAGGAATGGGAGGACTGTTTACAAGGGGATATTTCGTTCAATTCGACCTGTTTTCACTGTAGTTTAGAAGATGGAGAGGGGATCTGATTAAAACATGTACAATTCTAATAAAAGCTAGACTTGATATAGGGATTTTTTTTTTCCCACGGCTGGGGATTCTAGAACTGGGTCATAATTTCAGGATATGGGGTACACCTTTTAGGACTGAGAGGAGGAAACATTTCTTTACTCAGAGGGTGGTCACCTTGTGGAATTTGTTCCCACAAAAAGCTGTGCAGGCCAGATCATGGAGTGCATTCATTACAGTTCTTGCTAATTATTTTGGATATTAAAGATAACAAGGGGTATGGGGAGCAAAGTCGGAATATGATCTTGAGGCAAACGCTCAGCCATAGTCATATTGAATGACAGAGCAGGCTTGAAGGACAGATTGGCCAACTCCTGCTCCTTGATTCTATGTTTCTGTAATATCCCTTCTGAATTGATTGAGGAAAGGGCACTGGTTTGAGTGGTTTCAATCCACAAAAGCAGTTGTGAGAACCCTAGGCAGTCGTGTTTTCTGGGCTTTTGTGTCCATTTTTTAAAATGTAAAAGTCTTGATTAAAAACCCGTCATATGCTCGGCCTACAATAAACTGTTCAACAGGTAAAACCTGAAAGGGAATATAATGCTGCTTGAGACTTTAACGAACCTGGTACCAAGCATGTTTGCTATCTGAGGAAATAATCTGGCTGGATTCTACTAAGAGAACATACTAGCTATCCTCTTTTTGAACTAAACATGACAAGTGACCAAAATCTCTGAAGTAATGTCCATAGATCAGGAAGGTCCTGTGTAGCTTGGAATTCCTAAAAAGGGAGAACAATTCATGAGATCTTGGAACTGTGAAACAAAAATAGAAAAGACTAGATATACTCAAAAGCCCAGCCAGCATCTGTGGAGAGGAGAAATGAGTGAATGTTTCATGTGTATATCCTCAGGTATAACAAGAAAAATGATGGATGAATGACATTTGAAAAGGAGGAAAACAGTCACTCTCTTTCTGCCTTGAGCACATGCTCACACATAAATGTTTAAATGGGGAACAAGAAAATGTTAGATGACAATGATGATGGGCAAAGTGCAAACACAATGCCTGCAGTTTCATTGTCTTCTGTTCACCTCTAAAACGCTTCCATCATATCTTCCCACTGCGTCCTGTCCTTTCTCACTGCTGCCTATAATGAGAGCATTAGAAACAGGAGCAGGTCATTTGACTGTTTGAAAGACACTGAGAAGGTGGGAGATGATTGAATTGCATCATCAAAGATCTGAAGTGGACTTTATAGGAGGATGCTGAAAAGATGTTTCCCTTTTGGGAGAGACTTGAGCTATGGAACAAATAAACTAAAGGGGCTGCAATTTAAGATCCGATATGGAGGATTTTTTTTCCCCTCTTGGAAGCTCATGAGCTCGTTGGAACTCATTCCTGCAGAGAGCGCTAGAACTGGGTGATTAAATATTTTAGAACAGAGCTTCTTTACTAATGACAGAATCAAATGGTATCAAGACTGGATAGGAATGTGGATTTGAGGCCACATTCAGATCCACCATAGTCACATTCAATGCTTTGTGTCTTGATATGTATGTAGGATCATAGCTGATCTTCTGTTTCAACCCCACCCTTGCAAACCATCACTTTATCCTTTAATTCCTCCTGTATCCAAAAAAAGATCAGCCCCTGTCTTGAATATATTCAAATGCTGAACATCCATAGCTCACTGAGGTAGAGAATTCCAACTTCCAAGTGAAGAAATTGCTAAATAATCAGCCTCTCACTCAGTGACTGACCCTGTGTTCTAGATTCCCAGCCAAGGAAACATTTTCTCAACATTTACCCCTTAAGCATCTTATATGTTTCAATTAAATCACCACTCATTCTATTAAACACCTAAGAACATAGGCCTACTCCTATATACCCAATAAAGCGTCTTGAGACATTCTAATATGTTAAAGATTTCATACAAAAACAAGAATAAAAGTGTCTTGCTAAAGTTAAAGTAGGTCTTTAATAAGACTGGACCTGTCTATATATTTGGCCTCCTCACTGAAGGCATTGTGGATACTTTGTCAATGAGTACAGTCTTCCTCACTTGTTTCCTGCTTTTGTATTTCTTGCAGCAAATTGAAAGGATTCTGAAGAAAGCATCAAAAACTCACAAACAGAGTGTGGAGGTAAGATGTTAAGATTTTTTCATCAGCAAGTATCATTGATATTTAGAATACTGAAATTTATTTTACCTTGGAGATTTTGGCAGAATGGTCGCAAATGTTCAAAATTTGTTTTGTCTAAGAATCTCCAGAAGAGTGAAACCATTTCTAAGTTTAGAGATGGGAAATGAAACAGTGAAAATAAGAGAAGTAAGAATAGGAGAACATAAAGGTAATAGTGCTAACAGTGTCGTCAGCTGTAAAATGCATACTATTTGAGACAGGCATAAAGTGGGCAGAGACCACAGTAATAGATTGAAAAATGCCAGTTTGGAAGGAATGAGAAAATAATAAAGTGGAAAATACATTGACAAGCGAGCTATAGGAGAATGTATTGAAAACAATTCTTTGAATGAGAAAAATAAAGGGATACAAAAATATTCTACAGGCACCTTTAATAATGAAAAGTCAGGATTAGGATTTGACCACCAAGAGACATGTGAAAAACTCTCAAATAACGCAGTAACTTGTTGTTTACCAGGCAGACTAACATAGTGAATCTAGTGTTAGAAGAGGAGATCAAAGTACACATGTGGAAGATAAATGAAAAATTGATCAAAATTAAACAAGGATCCAGATATATTGCATCCATGCAACGTATTAAAAGATGTTAAGGAAGAGATAATGGGGATGTTGTTTTATATTTACCTACACTGGTTAGAAAAGGGAATAATGCTAAAGGACTGACAAACAGATAATCTGATTCCTGCATTTAATCAGAAGGTAGATTACGTCCAGGGAACTGCAGACCAATTTGCTTAATGCTGGTGGTAGGAGGGATAATGGATTCTTACTCAAAGATTTAATAGAAAAACACCTAGAAACTTAAATTATTAAACAATAGTTCATTTGGATTCCAAAGACAAGGACAGGAATGACCAAGCTTACTGAATTTTATAAAGAAAGAACAGAAAGAATAAACAGAGATGATGTAGTAGGTGTGTTCTTTAACTTTCTGAAAGATCTTTGATAAGGTACCATACAGTAAACTCATGACCCAGGGTTACTATGATTCGTTGGGTATGTGGCAGAACGGATAGCACTCTGGCGATAAAACAGCAGTAAAGGTGACATGTATCTGCTCAAACTCCGTGAAAGTAGTATTCCACAGATTCTGGGATCACTCTCTACCATTTATATCAACAATTTGGAGTAGGGAATAGAATACATTTTCAAAATATTTAGGTGATAAATTTGGCCTGTGATTAATACTGAGGAAGACCAACAACTTACACAAATAAATTAATAAACTTGTAGAACGGACATAGATTTGTTAAATTAATTTCTGGATAGTGTGTGAGCCAATGCATTTTTGTAAGGCTATGGAATTCCCATTGCTGTAAAAGTAATTAAATTGAAATAAGGACCTATGTGTAGAGATGGACAAATCACCATAAACAATACCTCAGGTTAATGGCCCAATATATCTATTTTCATTTTTCTTCCCTCTTCACTTTTCTTTCTCTTTGTTCCCTGTTAGACTTTCCTCAGCTGTCGTTACATCTCCTCCTTTCAATTTTTCCCTTTTTGGGGTACATCTTCTAATTTTAAACCTAAATCTACAGCAGTCCTTGGCCTAGCTTACTGTCTTATCAGCATCTCGGGTGTACTCACTCTGGTATAATCCTACAGTTTCTTTCTGTCTTTCTCTTGGCATTCTTTGTATGGCTCAGTGAGATACTCATTACTGCCCCATTTGACTTCCTGAACAACTTTCCCACGTAGCAATTCCACTAAGGGCTAACCTTTTCCACCTCATTTCCATCTGTCTCACTCCTAATGCTGAAGCTTAAAAGTAATAGAAATCTGTTCTTCATTTCCAATATGGTTTTAAAGAAGGCCAACTTTGAGGTGTTGACTGGCAAAATGCTCAGTGAGGTTTGCTCGGTGGCCAATTCTAGGCAAACACGGCCTTGGTGTAGCAAACCTCCCGCCTCTACAAATGTCTTACTGATCTGTGAAGAAATACAAACAATGCATATTACCGAGGAGTGTCACTTCTTAGAGACTAATCACCTAAACTCAGCAGGTGAGGAAGTTGTTTCTTGGGTTTGGGGATTTGCATTCATTATATCAGTAAAACTGCTGGTCTTGTGGTTACTATCACCAATCAGTATCGGCCCTTTATCAACTTCTTTTCATGGATGCTGTCTGATCTGATGAGTATTTCCAGCCTGTGCTGATTTAATTTCCGATCCTCAGCATGCACAGTATTTGCTTTTGAGTTGAAATGGTATGCAAGCCCTTGTGGGCGACTTGTATTGACTCCAAGTCTTAAAATTCTTTTCAAATCCTACTATGTGTTTGATCCTGTCAATGTTTAAACTCCTCTATCCCCAGAATTCACTGCTCTGTACTCATTCTGGTATCTTAATCATCAACAGCTTCAAATACTACACCAAAAGAGGCTGTGCCTTCAATTGTCAGCAGACAAAGCTCTGGAACTGTTTCCATAAACCTCTCCATTTCTGTTTGCTCCTTTCAGATGTTCCTTGAAACCTAACTGTTTCCTGAGATCATCTGCCCTAATTCTTCCTCATGTGACTTGGTGCCAGATTTGTATTTAATAATCCTATGAAGCACCTTGAGACATGAATGAAGAGTCTTGCTATCTAAGTCTTTGATTAGATCGGACTTGTGTACAGGTTTGGACTACTTAGCAAAGGCAACGTTAGTCTTGAATGTGGTCATTGACTAAGATAGATGTTTGAACATAAAGGGAATATAAGTAAGTGTAGGGTGAACAGCAATGTTGTTAGTGAATGGCTTGAGGGTGCTAAAGGACATCCTGCATTGTATTTGATAGGAGAAGTGAGCAATGCTCCTACATGTTTGGGAGTCCAAAGTCATGCATTCACCATCATGACTAACAAGTGAATTCAATAAAAATTCTTCACCCAGAGAATGGTGAGAAAGTGTGATGTGCTGCCACAGGCAACAGTTGAGCTTGAATAGCATAGATACATTTACGTGGACTCTAGACATGCACGTGAGGGAGAAAAAAAATAGGAACAGTGTTCCCTCTGAACTGCAGCTGCTCGGAGGTTCCACGCACCAGTCAGCGTGCTGACAAATTGACTTCCAATTCCAGAAGTTGCTGCTGCAAACAGACTTGAGATCTGTGCAACAGAAAAACAAATGGGGTGCGATGTTGGTGTTGAAGAGGAGATGCTGATGGGATGAGATGAGGTGAGGTGAAGGAGATAGAGAAGACACATGTATAGATCAGATGGTTTTATGTGGTTCTGTGCAATTTGTTGTAGTGTCTGATTCTACCCCTATATGGCGCTGTAATTCTCAATAGTTGGAATAAGCCTTGCTGCATTGGTGTAAAGAGCCCCATGCTGTGGTGTGGCTGTGAAAGTACACTACTGAGCTGTTCTACATCATCTGACATTTCCCTTGTACATGGGGCTAAACCAAACACTCAGCTGTATTTTACAGACAGTCCCTAATAAACTAAAATGACTATGTAAAGAAGGACAGGAAATGACCTGCTGATTCATACAGATGTATGGCCATCTACCTGTTTCCTCCCTCTGTTGTGCAATCTCCGGAGACAGAAAATAAACAACAACAGTCTGGGTCATTGCAGAAATTGTTCTTAGACTGATGAGAAGTAGAAGTCTGTCAGAGAACTTCAAGAGGATTTAACATTTTGTGCATGGTCTTCTTTAAAGCATTCATCACCTGAAAACATCTCCTATTATTTTGAGTACCCGTGAATGGGGAGATTTCGAGACTGGTCTGTGAATGCACATGTCTTCTAAAATAAGGATGCTGATGTGAGGTTACTGTATTTTAGTCTCTAACCAATACCTCTGAGAATCTACATTAATTTTTGTGTTGACCTAAAGTGTACCAACCAGAATGATCGCTTAACTGGAATTTCTGCTATCTCTCAATTCCTGTTACCTTCAATTTTATTCTTCCTTGTTATTAAAAAGCCATCTGGAAACTCAAACTTGTTCCCAGTTGGAAACAGCAGTTACTGCTCAGAGCTGTTGTCAGTGAAATTGACAGTTGGATTTTGTTATTTTCAAAAGTCAGTCTGGAGGTCTGTAATAAAGAGTTAAATGGTGATTTCCAAAACGCCAGAGTGCAATATCCACTGTTTAGCGGAAGTTTCTCATCTCTGAGCACACTACTAATATACATGCATTTTATAATTTAATGATGAAAATATGTTGTTCAGATTGTTGTACAGTTAAATCTACTCAGTGTAGAACTGTTTATTTAAATCAGTGAGAATTTCTGTTTAGGTTTGTGTTCAGTTATAATGATCTGTTTAGTTCTGGTTTTATTGTAATCCCGTGCTGTGCTGGGGTCTTTGACTGTCCAACAGTTCTCTCCCGCTCCCGCTCTCTCTGTTTCTCCCTCCTCCACCATCCCCCCTCTTCCGCCCCCTTCCCCCTCCAACTCCTCACACAAAGAGCAGCAGCTTCACTAACCAACAATCTTAATTAACCGTAACCAGCCACTTACCAAGTATGCTGGTCAGCTCAACTTTTCCTGTAATTTGGAAATGACTGTAAATAATAAGTAGTTTTCTTGAAGGCATATGGAGAATTTTTGAGTAACATGCATTTGAAAGTTTCATTCTTGAGATGTGGGAGTTGCTGGTGAGGTCACCATCCATTTTCCATTCTTAATTGTCGTTGCAAAGTGGTTGATTAACCACAATTTGGAACTGCATCAGTGTGTTGGGTAAAGCTAATTGCACAATACTGTTCAGGTTCATGCTGTAGGGTTTTGACCCACCGACAGTGAAAGAACGGCCAATGCATCTCAAGGATAGTCAGGCTAACTTAGAGATGAATTTTGAGGCAGTTGTTTAATCAGTCATTCAGGGGGCACAGTGGCTCAGTGGTTAGCAATGCTGCCTCACAGTGCCAGGGACCTGGGTTCGATTCCACCCTCCGGCAACTGTCTGTGTGGAGTTTGCACATTCTCCCCGTGTCTGCGTGGGTTTCCTCCAGGTGCTCCAGTTTCCTTCCACAGTCCAAAGATGTGCAGGCTAGGTGGATTGGCCATGCTAGATTGCCCATCATGTTCAGGACTGTGTAGATTAGGTGGGTTTTAGGGGTATGGTTCTGGGTGGAATGCTCTGAGGGTTAGTGTGGACTTGTTGGGCCGAAGGGCCTGTTTCCACACTGTAGGGATTCTATGATGATGCTAGTTTGAATAAAATCACAGAATCTCGGGAATGTTAACAGCGCAGAAGGAGGCGATTCTGCACGTTATGCCTGCACCATAAGTAGCAAAGCATTAGCCAGGAGAATGGCCGCTAGGTGTTTTATCTTTCAAAAACCCAAGTAGGATTTTCCTTAAACGCGCTGCCAAATTGTAGGTTCCCTCTTGCCTAAAATGAAATTTTGGTTGAGCATCGCTTTAAACAATTATACTTTATAGCAACTAATTGTTCAAGCTTTTGCTTTCCATTTTTATGTTTGAGTTAGCAGTTTACCAATAAGAATTAATCCAGCGCAACATTGTGCGCAGATGCTGTTAAGATATTCAGTCCTGTGCCTGTACTGCAGTTTCTGTTGAGTTGTTAAGGATGAGGAGAGAATATGTTATGTTTTGGATGAAGAGGAGTGTGTTGTTACAGTTTAATACAATGACCTTAAGTCTCTTCAGTTTTGCGTCTGGATGGGGTGTGAAGGTGAGAGTCTGCTTGGCATTTGCTGCCTGCAAGGGTCTTGTACCTATGCTCAAAATCAGCTCGGTTCCAAGTCACAATTGGCGACAAAAGACACTAAACTAAGCAAAAGGACTTCGAGGTGCCCTTCTGAGGACTCTCCTATATTCCAGATTTACTTCCTTCAGCATCCCGTCCACCAGCACTGCCATCCACTGTACCTGAATCACAGCATCATATCGCAGAAAAGCCAGACCCTTGTGGACACCAGTTTGTTTGTTTTGCTATCCAAAACACTCACTCGTAACTTTTCTTTGCTTTTCTTGCAGGAGTTTAACCGACACCTGGATACCCTGACAGAACATTACGATATTCCCAAAGTCAGCTGGACTAAATGAGGAGATGAAGGAAACTTTTGGACATCTTTTTATTGGGATTTCCTTTTTTGTTTTCTGAACACTTTTTGCATCTGCAGTAAATTAAAATGGGTTTGCTCTCTGAATCAGTTGATCTGTGAGGAAGGGACCTGAACTGTTCCAGATGAATCTCTCATTAGACAGTTTATCAGTTAGCAAATATAAAGTTTCTTTTGACCTGATTGATGTGGTTGCATGTTCCATAACTTTAGAACAGTTTGCAATGTTATACAAAATTAATAGCTGATTGTGTGAATTCAAATGAGATACTTGCCTTGGAGTGAGGAGTCAACTATTCTGTGGCAGAATTGCTATGTTTATCTCTAATTTTTGCATAGTTTTATGTCTTTCTTCAGTTGTGTGCCACAACATTCAGACTGGACGCTAGCCAACCTGCTGATCCTTGTATAAATGGCGGGCATACTTTTTTTTAAAAACACACAACATTGAATTAATATTGACTTTGACTTTGTTTTTGAGTATGAATGGAAGGAACGTTAAGGGCAGAGGGAAGGAGGTGGTGGTATTTGAATTTCTGGGATGCCACAGAGGCTTTAAAAGGTGCTGATTAATGTACCTCCTATTGTTGGGCGTTTGACCAAATTGATACCGTACTGTAACATCATTGGACTGTAAGCTGTACCTAACAGATATGTGGAGGAATCTAATTCAATCAGTTGAGCTCTTTCCCCGTGGCTGAGCCAGATTCATTGTCTGCTGTTCACGAGGATGCCTTCCTTCCGAGGTTTGAGACCTGGCTAAATAAAACCTCTTTATTTAAAGTACTGATGATTTCCAGGAAAATGTTTTACATACATAGTTATCCTTCAGCACACTCTGATATCAAACTCTTTACAACACTTCTTTAAGGTTGGCAGTGGGGATGAGGAGTAGTTTGTAATGATCAAAACAGGAATGGACGCATATCATAATGAGAATGGAACAGGAGGGGATGTGCAAATGTTTGTCCATGATGTGAGTGTAGAATTCTGCCAGCTCCTCTAGCAGTAAATCCTGCTCACTGCCAAGTGACCTTTATGTTCAGCCAATGATATGTTCTCATAAATTAACACACCACCTAAAACCATTGACTTTGGAGCCCTTGGAAAATTCTGCCTATAAGTAATCATTTGAAAGAAAGAACTTGCTTTTATGTAGCACCATTCATAGGTTTGAGATATCCCAAATTTAAGAGTAGCCAGATTCCACAAAAAAAACCATGAGATAAATGATAAGGTCATCTCCTTTCCATGACAAAGTTTGGATGGACCATCCAGTATCGAGCAGGGAACAGAAAATTGACATTGACAAACGCAACCTTAGAGAGACATAGCTGCTAGGTCTGTGACAAATGGTGATGGAATCAGCAAGAGGGAAATACTTGATCCTGTCCTCACCATGCCACCAGAGGCAGGTGCATCTATCAATGACAGTATTGGTAAGAGTGACCACCACAGTCCTTTTGGAAATGAGGTTCCGTCTTCACATTGAGGATACCCTCCTTTTATGTTGTGTGGCCAGTGTGCTAAATGGCATAGATTTTGAACAAATCTAGCAACTCGAGACATCTGTGTGGCATTGTAGGATTTTAGTAGCAGTAGAATTTTTTTCAACAATCTTTAAACTCTTACACACAACCTGTAAGCTTCCCCAGTTTATTGTCGTTATCACCCTGGTTCCAGGAAGCATGTAGGAAGACATGCCAGACATACCTAAAAATGAGATGTCAACCTAGTAAACAATGTATGACAACTTGTCTGGCAAACAGTGGGTGCAGCATGCATTAGCTAGGCTAAGTAATCCCACAACCAACTAGACATGAATGGTGGTGGACAAACGATTAAGAGGAAGAGGTGGCCCCAAAAATATCCCCATCCTCAATAATGGGAGAGTCCAAGACATCAATGCAAAAGAAAGGCTGAAGAGTTTGCATTCATTTTCAGCCAGATGTGATGTGTAAATGGCCATCTTGGCCTCCTCCTGAGCTCCCTAGCATCACAATACTCGATCAATTCAATTCAATTTGTGTGATATTGAGCAACAGCTGAAGGCACTAGATACTGTAAAATCTACGAGTCTGACAACATTCAAGCAATAATAGTGAAGACCAGCATCTGTGGAGTCAAAGCAGAATTAATCTTTGGGTCTAGTGCCCCTTCTCCATTACTGACTTTAATTAGGAAATATATGCTGAAGATGGGGTGGGGAGAGGACTAAACGATAGGTGGAGATGGAGTCCAGAGAGAAAAAAATAGTTTATAAAAGGATGGGTAAAGGTCAGCCTGGGAGAATCAATAGCTGCTAATGGGGATCATTAATGGCTAACAATGAGATGTTTGTAGTGGATGGAGACGGTACAGGCCTTTCTTCTAGGAAGAAGTGGAGAACACAGATCATCCTAGTGGGGGTGGACATGTAAAGGGATCGCACATCCATGGTGAAGAGGAGATGGCTGGAGACTGTGAACTGGCAATTCTGAAACCGATATGAAGCATCAGAAGGATTGTGGATGTAAATGGGAAGGGACTGAACAAGGGGAGAAAAAAATCAAATTGAGGTAGGATGAGATGACATCTGTGGGGCAGCAGCAGGAAGAAACAATGGGTCTGCGTGGAAGTCCTATTTTGGCAAGGAGATAGAAGCAGACCATGTGGGGTTAGGGGATGATGAACTGGCAGGCATTGTGGAGGCAATCACCAGATGAAATAAGGTTAGTGACTGTTGTGGACAGAATAGCCTAATGTTCGATGGTGGGGTCATAGTCCGGGGGAGATAGAAATAGGTAACTGAGAGCTGGCCATCAGCTTCTGCAGTGTGCAGTTTGGTACGTTGTTCCCATAAAGGTGAAAGGTGGGACCAAATAATCTAGAGAATCACGGATGTAGAGGAATGTACAGAATTGGGAAACGGAAGCGTATGGTAGGTACCGTGGGCTCGAAACACTGGAAGCCCAGACGTGTAAAAAGTCCAGGAAGTTTCTTAAAAAATAAATTAGGGAAGTGAAAAAGTGGTATGAAAAAATACTGGTGGGTTAAATAAAGGAAAGTACAAAGGTATTATATAATTATATATTAGGCAAGACAATAAGCAGGGGAAAAAGTGAGACCCCTTATGGATCAAAGTGGCAGAGCGTGGAGCTGGAAGATGTAGCTGAGATTTGAAATGAATACTTTGCATCTATTAGAGAAGGATGGTGTAGGCATTGAAATCAGGAAGTAGGACTGGTGTATATTTGAACAAATTACAATTGAGAGGGTGGAGATAATATCAGTTTTAGTGAGCTTAAAATTGGATAGATCCCCAAGCCCAGATGAGATGTATCCCAGGCTGCTGTGGGAGGCAAAGGAGATAGCAGGGCCCTGACATTTAATTTTTACAAGAGGCGTGCCAGAGGACTGGAGGACCACTAATGTGCTATTATTCAAGTACAGTGGTCGGGATAACCAGAAAACCACAGCCCAGTAACTGCAGCATCTGGGTAGGGAAGCTTTTGGAAAAGTTCTGAAGGATGGAATTAATCTCATTTAAGAAGCAACGCATCAAATTCAAGAACAAGGAGGTTACGAAAGAGCTGTATATAGCATTAGTTAGGTCACAGCTGAAGTACTGTGTGCAGTTCTGGCTGCCACACTATGGGAAAGGTATGACTGCATCAGAAAAGGTGCAGAAGAAATTTACCAGGACATTGCCTGGAATCGAGCAATTCGGCTATGAAGAGAAACTAGATAGATTGGGGTTGTTTACGTAGCAAAGAGAAGACTGAGGGGGTACCTGATGAGATGTACAAAGTTCTGGGGGGCAAAGGCAAAGTAGATAAGGAGAAACTGCCCTTTTAAATTGAGGGGTCAATAACTGAGGGGGGTGTATGGCATAGATTTAAAGTGAGGGGTGGAAGGTTTACAGGCAATTTAAGAAAAAACTCACAGAGGGGTTGAGATCTGGAACCTACTGCATGAAAGAGGTAGGAACCGTCAAAATATGAAAGAAGTATTTAGTTAGCACATAAAATGCCATAGCATACAAGACTGTGGGCCAAGTGCTGGAAAATGGGACTGGAGTAGATAAGTGTTTGATGACTGGTGTGAACACGATGGACCATAAGGCATCTTTGTGCTATAAAACTGTATGAATCTAAGAAAATAAACCCTCTTGTGGATTTCCTTTACGATGTTAATCAATTTTATTCCTTGATTGGAGATATTGGAGCAGAATTGATCTCCATATGCCTTACAGCCAATGACATCTTTTGAAGTGTATTCCCTGATGTAATGTAGGAGAACGCAGCTGTTAGGTTGAGCAAACTGTATTCCCATGGACCGTAATGAGAATTTAGAAGATTGAAAGGTGATATACAGATCGTTAAGACAAATGCAATTGTGAAGAAGCTTGATAAAATGGCTGCTGAGGAATTGTTTCTGCTGCTTGAAGATCTAAAATGCAAGGACACAGCTTTAGGATAGGATTGAGCTAAGGAGAAATGTCTTCACTCAAAGGGTTGTGAATCTCTGGAATTTGGGAGAGTTGTGGATGATCCATCTGGCTAGGTTATATAGATTTTGATCTCTCAGCAAATTGAGGAATGGGGAGGAAAGTGGAGTGAATTCCAAGGTCAGCCAAGATCAAATTGAAAGATGGTACAGGCTTGATGGGCCAAATGGTCTCTTTCCCTTATTGTAAAATAGTTGGCAACGATGGTCTTTTATAGTGATGTTGAGTCAGGGATAAATAGTACTTAGAACAATAGGTGAATTTCCTAGCTTTTGAAGGGGCACTGTGAGATGTTTAACATCTATTTGAGTGGTCAAGAGACTCCTATATGTAATGACTCATGCTTAAGATGATAGTATTGACAAGCCAACACTCCTTGAGTAATGTGCTGCATTATGAACTCAAGACCCTGGAGTGGGACTGGAATCTATAACCTTCTGATTCTCAACTGGTAATACTATAAGTAAGACATTATGACCATGGTGTTGGGGAGTCTATAAATAGCTATGCTACACTGTCAGATGTATTGTCTGACAGATGAGGTGTCAAACAAAGGCTAGCCTATCCTCTTGATAGGCATTGAAGATCCCACAGTTCAATTCAAAGCAGGGTTCCCTGATGTTCTAACCCGCATATCTCTGAATTAACATCATGAAAATAAAATTGGACAATGTTTGCTGTTTATCTCATTACTGTCTGTAGGAGTTTACAGTACACAAACTGACTGTCCTATCATCCTATGGCATGTTCTGGGATAAGATTCAAACAAGACTAAGTGGAGTTGAAACCGCAATCACATCAGTTTTGGTCTTATTGAATGATGAAACAGGATTAAGGAACTGAATGACACTCCTAACCCTATTTCTTATATTCATATTAGGTGCTAACATCTTTGATTGGATAGCTTGGAACCAGCGATCACAGACTCAGGATAAGGGGGTAGGCATTTGGTGCTGGTGAAATGGCCTTGCAGAATTGTAAATCTTTGGAATTCTGTGGAATTTTGTGGACACTCAGTCATTGAACATATTCATGAAATTGATGCAGAGATGAAAGTGAGGTAGACAGTCAGCATATTCAACTGTTTGGATAATCCTGGTGTACAGAGATATAGGGAAAAGGCAGGAGACTGACAGAGGATAATAGATCCAGTGGGGGCACGATGGGTCGAATGGCCTCCTTCTGCCCTATAATAATTTTTTTGATTTTATGATTCTTTGTTGTTGAAAGGCTCAGTTTGCCAAATGGCTGAATCCTGCAGCTGTTTCTTGCATTATGACATCAATAGAAGCCACCTCACAGACTGGGGAGTTACAGTTTGGGCAGTGTGGTGGCGCGGTGGTTAGCACCAGTGACCTGAGTTTAATTCCAGGATTGGGTGACTGTCTGTGTGGAGTTTGCACGTTTTCCCTGTGTCTGTGTGGGTTTCCTCTGGGTGCTCCAGCTTCCTCCCACAGTCCAAAGACGTGCAGGCTAGGTGGATTGGCCATGCTAAATTGACCTGTAGTGTGCAGACATAGAACATACAACAGTACAGCACAGTACAGGCCCTTCGGCCCACAATGTTGTGCCGATCTATTATCATACTAAGACCAAACTACCCTGCATACCCTACATTTTACTATCCTCCAAGTGTCCATCCAAGAGTCGCTTAAAAGTCTCTAAAGTATCTGACTCCACCACCATTGCCGGCAGTGCATTCCACACGCCTACCACTCTGTGTGTAAAGAACCTACCTCTGACATCTCCCCTATACCTTCCTGTATTCACCTTAAAATTATGCTCCCTCGTAATAGTCATTTTCCTCCCTGGGAAAAAGGTCTTTGACTATCCACTCTATCTATACCTCTCCATGTGCAGGTTAGGTCGATTGGCCATGTTAAATTGTCCCGTAGTGTGCAGACATGTGCAGGTTAAGTGAATTGGCCATGCTACATTGTCCCTTGGTGTCCAGGGATGTGCAGGTTAGGTGGATTGGTCATGCTAAATTGCTCATAGTGTCCAGGGATGTGTATGTTAGGTGCATTAGCCATGGTAAATGCAGGGTTATGGGATAGGATAGGGATCTGTGTGGGTTGTCCTTCAGAGGGTCAGTGTAGACTCGATGGGCCGAATGGTCTCTCTGCACTGTAGGGATTTTATGATTCAATAATTCTTGCTCTGAAGTGACTTCACTCTTTTACTTCAATAAATAATGGATCCTTGTTTTAGAAAACACAAACCAGAACTGTTTAATTGCTTCACGTTACCTTCTTAAAATACTGCAGTCTAGTCAGCAACTCTGACAACCCATTAATCTGTTTGACCTCTGTACGTGCTCCATACAGGGAAGCGATTCAGATGAAAATAGGAATTTTTGCAAGTAAAATGTAAGTTGATTTGTAACTGGGCTTTAGCAAATGATCTGAATTGAAAGGGAGATGCTAGGTCAGGCTTGGAAATATTTAGCTCACTGAAATTTGAGTGAGGCTAAAGTGCTTTGGCTTTGAATAATCGAATTAATTCTCCAAACAAGGCGTCTGGCATTAAGGTAATTGCCAAAATCAACTTAAATTTCTAGTAGGAATGTTCTCGAACTTGAAGTGGCCACACCTGCCACCGTCTAGCCAATCACCTTGTGCCAGATCGTCTGTACAATCTGTTTAACTGTTTGTTGCTAAATGTTCTATCACTGATAGAAGTCTATAAAATTACGAGAGGCATAGATAGGGATGACAGTCAGAATCTTTTTCCCCAGAGTTGAAATGTCTAATACTAGGGGACATGCATTTAAGGTGAGAGGGGGAAAGTTCAAAGTAGTTTTTTTTTTACACAGAACGTGGTAGGAATCTGGAACGTGCTGCCAGGGGTGGTGGTGGAGGCAGATACAGTAGGGACATTTAAGGGGCTTTTCGACAAGCACACGAATATGCGAGGAATGGAGGGATATGGACCATGGGCAGGCAGAAGGGATTTGTTAGCTTGGCATCATGTTTGGCACAACATTGTGGGCCGAAAGGCCTGTTCCTGTGCTGTACTGTTTTATGTTGTCGAACACCAGGGTAAAACGATTCACTGGGCTCACATCTTGGCCCAGGAGTAATTGAACTTTCATTCCTGAGTCAAGAGAAACAGGTTATCTCTCTTGAATATGACTTAAGGCTGGCTAAGGTGTGCGTGCAGGGTTCCAGTGGCCATGGTTTCAAAGACTAGCAGGGAAGTTCTCCCAGTACCACTGAATGATTACAGAAGGAGGCCATTCAACTTGTCTTATCCATGCTGGTCCTCTGCAAAAGCAATTCCCTGGTGCGACGCCCCCACTTTTTCTACATCATCTTGCACCTTTTTTCCTACTCAGATAATTCCCTTTTGAGATATTCTCCAATCAACCGGTTCAGAGATTTTATTACACACCCGCTGGAGCAGGTGGGACTTGAATCCAGGTCTCCTGGCTCAGAGGGAGGAACACTATCACTTTGCCACAAGAGCTCCAATTGCCTTTTGATTGAATATTGTGGATCATATGCAATCTTCAAACAGCAATTAGAATTAGGTTGGCTGGGGTCTTGGAACACAGTGTATCCGAGTGGTTCTTTTCAGATTCGGTTCAATATAGTTAAGAGAAGGCTCGACAATAACAATTTGCTTAAATATGAACATTTATTGAGTAATAATAAAAGACGAGAGGAAAGGAACATTTATTAAGTCAATAAAAATAATGAAAAAGAGAGGAAAGAAACAGTAAGCCTCACGCCCTTCTGCACGTCAGGGATCCCTCAATCAACGTCTGATCTGGAGGTGAGGTTGTTCCTGGCACTGTTCACGATCCCAGTCTGAGATGAAGTCCAGTGACTTGGAACGAAACTCTTTCTTATACAGTGTAACAAACAGCCAGGCACAGACAAAAGCAACTACAGAGAAACATGTTGGTTGTGTCAGCTTTGGCATGTACAGGAATGTTCACAGGACTCATTCAAGGTCATGCAGCTGTCGAATATCGTCAACACGTTTAGCCCTTCGGCCCATCCTATACAATCCATCCCTGAAGATATTTGACAGCACATGTAACAATTGCAGATGCAGACGCGTGAGAACATCTAATAAGAGTATGTAATCTACACTGGAAGATTAAAACTACAATGAAAATAACCATCACCAATATGAACAATACAACAATAAGGTGTATCATCAAATTAATGATTGCAGTGGCCTTTGAGGACCAATCCTTAAATATATATCCCACCCCCGACGTACAATCAAGGCCGTGATGGAACCAACAAATCGTGCCACCTGACTGAGGCAACCAGAATATCTTTTACATTTTTTTCAGTTAATCTATTTATATAATTTGCTCTAAAATTCAGTATATTCCAGATTCAGGTTCCTTAATTTGTGCTTTATTTTTATCCTCCAGTTCCCTATCAACAGATCACCACACCCAATAACAGTAAAATAACATCATACATGGCCTCAAAATTTCTCCCGCTGTCTTGATCTGTATACATCTTGAGGATCCTTCTTCAATACGTTTCCCTCGTTTCCAAGTTTACGAATGATTGTATCATTGAGTGTGAACTACCTCCAAACGCAAGTACCCGCTTTTGAGCTATAACATGCATGGTATCAAGCAATGCAGCTCTAATGTTCATTGGGCTTTACCCTCAAATTATGCCTCCCACCTTTTATTTTTCCCAGGGTTCCCTTACCACAGACTCCTACACCACCTGAGTCTTAGCTCAGCCTTCTTTCACATACACTAGCTGTCCTAACACATTACAATTTCACCTACTGGTTTAAACCCTGGAGTACGTGCATCATACAAACACTCAAGATGGGGTATGATAGGGTAACCTCCTTTTCACAACTGTAACATTTTAACCTCAATTGTCACTTCAACCCATTATTCTTTTTTTTTTCATCTGCCACCAATCTCCACCCTTAATTTCTTCATCTCATCCAATTTTGCAACTTAACTATTACCAACATATCTAATTCCAGAGATCTGTAGTCTATGGAACATAATCTTATAATATTTTACAGAAGTCAACCATTTCTGTTTGATTCAGGCACAATATACTTTGTTTGTTCTTTCTCTAAGGTGACACTTTTTTTTAAAGTTACTTGATGACTCATTCTAGATATTTGATATATCTCAATATAAATTTGTCCAAATTCAATATTCTGTTTACTCCCATTAGGTCATTAATCATTTTGAATGCACTGAAACCATTGAGACTGTCTTCAAACACTTTACCATTTCCCAGAATCCATTTAGATTTTCAGGTTAACTATTCCATTTAAATGTTTTAGAATACCAGGGCATGTGAGTCTTAATATAGTTTTTGTCACGATATGCCTAAGTGTACCCAGACTCAGTGGTTTCAAGATTCCTGACACTCACTACAATTGATATTTCCACAGTACTTCCCCAACACTGAAATGTGTTGTTGATGAACGGCTTGATGGGTTGAGGGTGCCTCCTCCATCACTGTATTGGGGCATTGAAATCCTGCAAATGGGTTCAGCCTTCAGTGTCTCCAATTTCAAAAAAAAACAAACAAGCTGCATCCATTACATGTCAAGCAGAACAGGTTAATTAAATATTAACTTACCTACAGATTCAAAAAAAGTGGGTGGGTGTAAATTCCTGCACTGTCATCCATTTCTCCTCCTCCTTGAAGCAAGGGAAAGCCCACCCCTTTGTTAAATTTGCCTTTCCAAAATCCTCACACACAGGGAGTTGCATTTTCAACATTCCAATGTCCCTATCATTTGTATTTTAACAATGCGTCAATATTATCATCGGGAATGAAAGATTCACTTGTGTTAAAACAGTATTTGGAAGTTCAATCTGACTGGAAAATGAAATTCCAAACATGGTAATTTCTGGAATTAAAATCTACCCAATCCAAACACAACATGGAGCCAATTCCAAAAGCTAAATTTTTACCAAACTTTACAAACCAAATTTTTGAATCAACATTTCACAGATTTTTGCTTTAACACAACCGATGATGGCTTCTTAAAAAGACATTACATTAACCATACATGTCCCCACACTGATACAGGTATGCAACACACTTTCAAATCATCATACATTCTCAAAATGTGAACTAAAACTTCAAAGTATCCCCAGATCTCAAGCTCCAGGGAACAAAAAGACACAAATTGTACAAGTCAACATTTAGCAATCAACAAACAAAGGTGCATTCAAACCAGACCACAAAGAGTTAACACTTCTGCAAGGTTCACGTGCACTTGCACAGCGCAGAAAACTGGCCTCCAGTTCTCTCTTTTTCCAGTTATAACCGTCCCCCATCCTTTCGGAGGTCCTAATTGTGCTAACATATTAGCTACAGACAAGAATCCAGACTCTGCTGTATTCCACCCTGGAATATGGAAGGTCTCCGGAACATCAGATTGCCTTTTTGTCCTCTTAAACATTTTCCCAAATCCACTCCATCGTTGCCAAAAATGTCTTGGATCACAGAGTATATCCAAGCGGTTCTTTTCAGATTGGGTTAAATATAGTTAAGGGAAGACTCAACAACAGCAATTTTCTTAAATATGAACATTTATTGAGTAATAATAAGAGATAAAGAAAGGAACATTTATTAAGTAAATAAAAAGAATGAAAAAGAGAGGAAAAGAAACAAAAAGCCTCACGCCCTTCTGCATATCAGGGACCCTTTAATCGATGTCTGGTCTGGAGGCTGAGGTTGTTCCCGGCAGTGTTCATGATCCCAGTCCGAGGTGAAGTCCAGTGACTTGGAACGAAACTCTCTCTCTTATACAGTGTAACAAACAGCCAGGCACAGACAAAAAACACTACAGAAAAATATGTTGATTGGGCGGGCTCCGGTAGGTACAGGGAGGTTTCCAAGAAAGTTTCCTTAATCAATATGTAGAGGGCCTACTCGGGAGGATGCAACACTGGACCTCCTCTTAGGAAATGAGGTTGGGCAAGTGACTGAAATATCTGTCGGAGAACACTTTGGGTCCAGTGACCAAAACTCTCTTAATTTTAACATAATTATGGAAAAAGATAAGACAGGTCTGCAGGTTCAGGTGCTGAACTGGAGCAGGGCCAATTTTGGGGCCATTATTCAAGATCTAGCAGAGGTCGATTGGGTAAGTCTGTTTGAAGGAAAAGGAATGACTGGCAAATGGGAGGCTTTTAAAAGTGTCATATCAAGAGTCCAGGGACAATATGTCCCTGTTAGGGTAAAGGGAAAAGCTGACAGGTTTAGGCATATTGAGGCTCTGGTCAGGAAAAAGAAGGTATAAACTGGGTTTAAGCTATCGGGCTCAAGTGAATCCCTAGATGACTATAAAAAGTGTAGCAGCATACTCAAGTGGTAAATCAGAAGAGCAAATAGAAGGTATGAGATGGATCTGGCAGATAAATTTAAAGATAATCCCAAGAGGTTCTATAGCTATATTAAAAGAATGGATAGGGAGAGAATAGGTCCCCTTACAGATCAGCATGGCCGTCTATGTGTGGAACCACAGGAGATGGGGGAGATTTTTAATGAATATTTTTCCTCAGTGTTTACTCAGGAGAGAATCATGGATGCTAAGGAAATAAGGGAAACAAGTGGGGATGTTTTGGACTGCAGACACATTTACAGAGAGGAGATGTTTGCAGCCTTAAAGCACATTAAGGTGGATAAATCCCCTGGGCCTGATCAAGTCTATCCTCAGATATTGTGGGAAGCTACGGAAGAAATTACAGAGGCCCTTGCAGAGATTTTTGCTTCATCTTTAGCCACTGGTAAAATTCCAGAATACTTGAATGTGGCTAACGTTGTTCCATTGTTTAAGAAAGGTAGCAAAGAAAAGTCAGGGAATTACAGGCCAGTGAGTATGACATCAGTGGTAGGCAAGTTATTGGAGAAGATACTGAGGGACAGGATCAAACAACATTTGGGTGGTCAAGGTCTGATTAGGGATAGTCAGCATGGATTTGTGGGCAGGAAGTCATGTCTGACAAATCTTCCAGAGATTTTCGAAGAGGTAACCAAGAGGATGATGAGGGTAGGGCAGTGGATGTTGTCTCTATGGACTTTAGTAAGGCCTTTGACAAAGTCCTGCACAGCAGGCTATTTATGAAAGTTAGGTCGCATGGGATCTAGGGAGAGCTAGCTAATTGGATTCAAAATTGGCTCAAATGGTAGGAAGCAGAGGGTGATGGTTGAAGGTTGTTTCTCGGACTTGAGGCCTGTGACTAGTGGTGCGCCACAGGGGTTGGTGCTGGGACCTTTGTCATTTGTATAAATGATCTAGATGTGAATGCACAAGGCATGTTTAGTAAGTTTGTGGATGATACAAAACTAGGAGATATTGTTGACAGCGAAGAAGGTTATCAAAAATTACAGAGGGATCTTGATCAGATGGGGAAGTGGGCTGAGGATTGGCAAATGTAATTCAATACAGATAAGTGTGAGGTGTTGCACTTTGGAAAGTCAAACCAAGATAGGACTTATACAGTAAATGGGAAGGTCCTGAGGAGTGTTGTGGAACAGAGGGACCTAGGAGTACAAGTACGTAGTTCGTTGAAAGCAGCGTAACAGGTGGATAGGGTGGTGAAGAAGGCATTTAGCATGCTGGCCTTCATTGGTCAAGGCACTGAGTATAGGAGCTGGGACATTATGTTATAGTTGTATAAGTTGTTGGTGAGTCCGCATTTAGTGTATTGTGTACAGTGTGTGAAATTTTATATAAATGCCTTGTCTTGCTGGTGCTTGCCTTCCCGAAGGTTTCTTGGTTTGGGACAATTCTTCTGAGGTCTCTTAAACAACACCTTCTAGGAACACACTGGCTAACAGAATTCCTACAGCGTGGCGCATGCCGTTCAGCCCATTGAGTCCACACCAACTGTCCAAACAGCATCCCATCCAGACCCACCCTCCTACGCTGTACCCCTGCATTTCCCATGGCCAATCCACCTAACCTACACATCTTTGGACTGTGGGAGGAAACAGGGGCATCCAGAGGAAAACCATGCGGATATGGGGAGAACATACAAACTCCACAGAGACATGTGCCCAAGGTTGGAATCAAACCTGGGTCCCTGGCCCTGTGAGACATCTTAACATATCCTTCCCAACACAGGGACATTGGAGGAAGGCTGATGCTATAGAAAATAAACATGAAGTTTAATGGAATGCTGGCCTTTATATCCAGAGTACAAGAGTATAAAGATACAAAAGTCGTGCTACAGTTATGCAAAACCCTGGTCAGACCCCACTTGAAGTGCTATAAGCAGATCTGGGCACCACACCTTAGGAAGGATTTATTGAACTTGGAAGAAGTACAATGTAGGTTTACAAGAATGATACCTGGACTTCAGGGGTTAAGTTATGAGGAGAGATCTACAAATTAAGGTTAAGGGGTGATCTGACCGAAGTCTTCAAGATATTAACAGGAAAAGACGAGGTAGACAAAGATAACCTATAAATAGGTTGCGGATTAGATCTTCGGCGTGTAGTCTGAGAATTAGGGCTAGACCATTCAGGAGAGATGTTAGGAAGCATTCCTTCTCACAACAATAGTAGATGTTTGGAACTCTGTTCCACTAATGGCAATGGGTGATGGATCAGTTGTTAATTTACATCTGAAAAGGTAAATTTTTATTAAGAGAAGGTATTAAGGCATTTGGGCCAAAGGCAGGAGTTAAGCCACAGATCAGACATGATCTTAAGGAATGGCAGAACAGGCTTGAGGGGCTGAATGGCTTATTCCTGTTCCTATATCAGCTGCTGTCTAGTTCATGCTCAGCTCAAAGGAACTTCAAACCTTTCCCTTTATGTGGCCCAGCATATTTACAGATCAAGCTGAAGGATTATTCTGCCTTTAAATGCAGGCAGGTCTGCTTGTAACGTTAGATGACAATTAACATAATGCAAGCTCAGTTTCAAAGGTCAGAAGGCTGGCTTATAATTATCATTGAGTCCAATTTTCCCTGCAAACATTTGCAAATCACCTGTGGAAATTGATGAGCAGATCTGGATTGTGTGCAGTGTAATGGTGTACTGTTAGAAATTTGTTCTGAGGTCAAGGTGACCACAGCCGAAAATAGTAGCTGTGCATGCTTAGTCCAGGAGTTGCTTTAAACTGACTGATCCTGCACAGTCTGGGGTAAGTACAAGTGCTGACAGGTTGCTCCTAAGATTAATGACTGTGAGACCCGCAGTGTGAAACATACATTCTTGCCCTTTACTACCTGGCTTAGATCACACTCTTGTGGTAAGAACTAATAGCAATTGCATCAATTACATTCTTACAGCTCAGAAATTTGACCGAACAGGGCTCTGCTGATGTTTATGCTGTATATGATCCTTCTTCCACCTTACTTTATCTCAGCCAATTAACAGACATTTCCATCCCTTTAATAAAACAAAGGGCTGTGGGTGCTGAAAGTCTGAAACAAAAACAGAAAGTCCTGGAGAAACTCAGCAGGTCTGGCAGTTAACATTTCCAATCCAGTGACCCTTCTCCAGAACTCAAATTCAGAAGAGAGGTCACCAGTTTGGAAATACTGACTCTGCTTTCTCTCTACAGATGCTGCCAGACCTGCTGAATTCCTCCAGCAGTTTCTGATAATGCTTTCAAATTCCTTTCTCTCTTAACATACTTATCCGTTCTGTTAAAGGCCTCTGTTCTATTCAACTCGATTGCACATTGGGAATTCCACATGCTCACCATTATGCATAAAGAAGTTTCTTTTGAATTCCCCATTGGATTTATTAATTATGATCTTATGGCCTCTTGTTTTATTTGCCAAGTATAGTTGTAGCTTTCAGATTGATTTTGGGGTGCAGCTAACAAGGTACTCATTATATTGTTTCCACCAGGAAATAGAGAAATTTCATTTCTATATATAGCGTCTCATGATCTATCCCAAAATGCTGCATGGCTCTCTAGCAATTAACTGATTCTGGAGTCCAACAATTTATGGGCATATTTCTGTCAAAGTAATTGAACCACAATATTACACTTGCTACTCAAACCTAGAAAGAATGCCCTGTTCACCATTATTTATCATTGTGAATAGGTTTATCTCCTGTGGCATTGCTTAGTGGGAGCCAGAGGACATATTAAAGCAGTGATTTCAATCTATTTTCCATTACAACACCATTTTAACAATTGCAACCCCAGAATCAAAACAGTAAAGCAGCTTAGTAACTTTCAGTTCATTATAATTAAAGTTTAAAACATTGATCAACATATCTGAAAACCTGTGATGAAAATCTGGGGCTGTCAGTGACTAAGCTGCTGTCAGTCACTAAATTCACATCCACCTGTCACTACTGCTACAAGACATTGATCTGGAAACTTCTGATGTGTTTATCTTGATGCATAGTTAGATCACAGCAAGTCTGAATAAAAGTGTCCCAATAGCCAGTGCTTGTCTTGCCAGTGGTTACTTCCCACTGGTAGGACAATGATGAGAATGGAGAAGAGGCGATTGGAATCACAATAAGCTAGCATCCAAGTTCTGCGGGAATTGGGAAGGCAAATGGACTGTTGAACTTTATTTCAAACAGAATGGAGCTGTACTTAGAATAGCATTTCAACTTCCGCTTAGGGACTCCTCAGTTTTTGGGACTCAATATTGAGTTCAATAGTTTTGGGGCCTGAGCACCTTCTCCTATGTCCTTACCCTAGCCCCCACACACCAGGCCTTGTCATCATATGGGCTGCAACCACACCCAACTAATTGTCAACTACTAATGGTCCCTGTTAGCAGCTATTGATGCTGCCAGGCTGATCTTTACCCCATTCTTTGTCTGCCCAACTGTTGTTGTCTTTCTCTGGGTTCTATCTCCACATATTATTTACTCTTCCCCACTCCCACCAACCCATCTCCCACATATACACCAACCCTTTCCTAACCACAATTAGTTCTGAAGAAGAATTACTGGACCCAAAATGTTAACTCTGCTTTCTCGTCACAGATGCTGCCAGATCTGCTGAGTTTTTCCAGCAATTTCTGTTTTTGTTTCTTCTTTTCATCATTCACAGTTCTTCATTTTTCAAAATTAATATTAGGGAGGCTTTGCTAAAACTGTACAATTTACTTGTCAGGCCACAGCTAGAATCCTGTGAACAGTTTTGGGCCCTTTATCTCAGAAAAGATATGCTGACATTGGAGACAATACAGAGAAAGTTCACTCGGCTGATATCAGAGACTGTTTTATGAGGAGAGGTTGAGTAGGTTGGATCTGTATTCATTGGAATTTGGAAGAATGACAGGTGACCTTGTTGAAACGTACAAGATTCTTAGGGAACTTTACAGGGTAGATGCAGAGAGGTTGTTTCCCCTTCTGGGAGAGTCTAGGACAAAAGGGCATAATCTCAGAATAAGTGATCACACATTTAAAATAATGAATTTGTGGAATTTCTTTTTCTACAGAGAGCTGTCAAGGCTGGGTCTTTAAATATGTTCAAGGCTGAGAGAGACAGATTTTTAATCAGTAAGAGAATCAAGGGTTATGAGGAAAAGACAGGAAAATAGAGTTGTGGATTATCAGATCAGCCATGATCTCATTTAATGGCAGAGCAGACTTGATGGGGTAAATGGCCTACTTCTGCTCCTAGGTCTTATAGTTGACACTAAGTCATAAATATTTTTGCTTGGTAATTAGAGGGTTGCTTGAAAATTATCACATTATTGTTGTAGTAATGCTGATTATGACTAAATTGTCTGCTGTATATCCCATTTTACAACAGTGACTTCACTAGAGTTCAACTTGTTTGGAATGCCTTGAGGTCATAAATGGTGCTACATAAATACAAGACATTTTAAAGGGTGATGGGAATGACCAAGAGAGTGGAATTTGAGTAGTGTCAAGACAGTGATAAAATATGGGCTACTGATTTTCCAACTCCATCATCTGATTTTAATACCTGGAAGTTTCATGAACAGAAGTGGTTTTAACAAGGCAACAAAACACTGATGTAAAAAGCCACAATAATCAGCTAGTCACTTTGATAATCCAATCTTTATGAAACGGGGAATAAACAGGATCATCTGAACTAGAATTTACATTTTGTCAAAAGTCATGAAAACTAGTCTATCAAGCCAGGCATGAAGAAATCCTTTTCTCCTATTTTGATTACACTTGAATGATAAATTTCATGTATTGGCAAAGAAAAACATCATCTGAAATGATCAAGTTTGGAAACAATGAAATTAGACATTGGAATACAA
>NC_063360.1:2798705-2807992 GCF_021869965.1 Rhincodon typus
TGGGGTGAGTACGTTGCCCTCCCACCCTCCCGGTGGAGGGGTCAGGGTGGACATGATCCCTGGCCCCTTGCCTAGGTGGAGGGGTCAGGGTGGGCACGTTGCCCTCCCTCTCCTGACAGAGGGGAATGTTACCTCTGGGGCCAAGTTGGATATTGCCTCCCTAGATTGAGGGGCCAGAGCTGTCAGTTGTTGTAATGGCAAAACAGTGATGTATTACCCACGTCTAATGAAATTGTTCGACCTTGTTAACAACAGAGTTTGTGTGAAGTAACTGTTTGGAAAATATATTGCTCCTAAGTTAATGAGATACGAATCAAATGTGAATTCACAGACCGATAAAACTGTGGGAGCTGTAAATCAGAAATTGAGAAGGGGTCACTCGGCCCAAAATGTTAACTTTGATTTCTTTCCACAGGTGCTGCCAGACTTGCTGAGCTTTTCCAGCAATTTCTGTCTTTGTTTCTGAATTCACAGACATTCACTGCCCAGAGTGTGGTGGATGCTGGGTCACTCAATAAACTTAATGAGGAGATAGGCAGGCAGATTTTTAAATTAGTAAAGTGTTGACTGATTATGGGGAGTAAGCAGGAAAGAGGAGTTGAGGCAGAGATGAGATCAGCCATGATCATGTTAAATTGCAGAACAGACTGAAGGGCCTGAATAGCCTACTCCTAGTTATTGTGAGACATCTTGTAAAAACAACACTCCTCACTGATTCTGAATCTCTTCTGGAAAGAAGATGATCAAGGATTAGAACTGAAGCAGGTAGAGATGATCACTTTCAAGTGGATCAGATGGAACAATGGGCTGACGAGTGGCAGTTGGAATTTAATTTTGATAAATGTGAGGTGTTGCATTTTTGTAAAGCAAATCAGGGTAGGGCTTATACACTTAATGGTAAGGTCCTTGGGACTGTTGCTGAACAAAGAGACTTAGCGGTGCAGGTTCATAATTCCTTGAAGGTGAAGTTGTAGGTAGACATGGTCGTGAAAAAGGCATTTGGTACACTTGCCTTTATTGGTCAGTGCATTGAGTATAGGAGTGTTGCGGCTGTAGGACATTGGTTTGGCCACTTTTGGAATACTGAGTTCAGTTCTGGCCTTCCGGCTATAGGAAAGATATTATTAAACTTGAAAGAGTACAGAAAAGATTTACAAGGATGTTGCTGGGGTTGGAGGGTTTGAGCTATTGGGAGAGGCTGAATAGGCTGGGGTGATTTTCCCTGGAGCGTTGGTGGCTGACAGAATACCTTAATGGTTTATAAATCATGCGGGGCACGATAGTGTGAATTGCCAAAGTCTTTTCCCTGGGTTGTGGGAGTCCAAGACTAGAGGGTGTAGGTTTAAGGTGAGAGGGGAAAGATTTAAAGGGGCCTGAGGGGCAACTTTTTCACGCAGAGGATGGTGCGTATATGTGTTCTTCTGCCAGAAGAAGTGATGGAGGCTGGTACAATCTGGATGGGTATATGAATAGGAAGGGTTCAGAGGATTATGGGCCAAACACTGGCAAATGGGACTAGAATAAGTTAGGATATCTGGTTGGCATAGACAAGTTGGCCCGAAGCGTCTGTTTCAATGCTGTACAACTTGGACTGTATAAGTGTGTTGTTGGGTGAGATGTTTAACTGACCGCTCTGGGGAATATTAAACCTCCTGTGGTGCTGTGTTTAAGAAAATAAGGAGGACAATTGCTCAACTGACATCACTAAAAGAGATGATCTAATCATTGTCATGATGCTGCTGTGCTTCCCAATTACAAAGTAGTGACATTTTGAAATGCATTGTCTGCTCTTGAGGTGCTTTGTTACAGTCTCATTTTGTGAATTGTGTTGTATAAATCTAAGTCTTTACAGAAAGCCGTTCTCAGCACTGTGAAAGCGTTTGTTGTCCTGTTTTGTTGAGAAAGAGGATGAGAGTTAACTGGTTCTCTCTTTTGCTGATTTTAAGAGGGTTGTGTGGACAAGATACTGAGCTCTCTGCTGTTCTCCAAATAGTGCCTTTGGATTTTTATAATAAAACTGGAAATGTGAGAAATCTCCAGATCAGGTAGCAACTGAGGGAAACATTTTCACTCAGTGATCTTTCTTATTCTCCTTGAGCAGCTAGAGTTGGATAACAAGATGGCACAGTTTCTGAAAGTTGACTCCTTTAGGAATGCAGCCCTCCCTCCGTATTACACCAAACAAATGAATATCATCACCCTAGCTCTCGTTTTAAGGTATGGCTACTTCTTAAGTTCTGCTCCAGAGAAAATAACTTCTACCCCATTAAATCCTTTCAACATCTTTGACACCTTAATGCCATACCTTAATTGCATAACCCTGGAATGTTATTAAATGTGGCCATGTAGCCTTTAATACAATTATATCCTTTAGCCCTGGTATTATTCTAGTGAGTGTGCATTGGGCTTTCTCTGACCACTAAAAGATTGAGGTGGAAGCAGGTTCATGACTTTCAAAATGGTTACCTATCAAGATTTTTTCTTAAGGCAACCATGCAAAGGTCGAGTGTGGGATTATCTGAGTGACTTGGATGAAGGCTGACTAGCCTCAGCTGTGTTGTAACCATTACTAGGATTCAATAATGCATCCTTCCTGAGGCTCTGGCCTGTGTTCACACTCCAGCAGCTGTGGCTCCTCTTCTGCTGAAGAGATGGAAATGTCTGGAGTAAAGAAGCTGGAAGTTCGGCTGGGCTTTGAGCTTTGCATGACTATCTTTAGGGTCGGGTAGAAACCTCGAGTTGATGAATTACCTGATGTGATATCCGTGAACGAAGAGATTGTTGAGTCTGTGCAGGGATCAACCCTGGTGAATTAAATGTTTTTAGCTTCAGTCCTCCTCAAGTGGATGACATGTTCTTGTTGTAGTGCTCTGACTGATATCTCCAGATGTGTTAATTGTTGTTGATAGAGTGGCTTCGCTGTAAAGTTGTAACTATATTATAAATCGTAATTGCCGTATCTCCTGTCGCACATTAATGAATCCTTTAGGATATTGTGAGCAGTGCCTAAATAAATCTGTTTTGTCTTAAACAGATGTTCGTATGTTTAATAATTTTAGCTTTGAGGTTTTGCTGCAGGAGTACCTCCAGAATAGTGTCCTAGGCCCAACTGTCTTCAGCTCCTCTTTTCTATCGTAAGGTTAGAAGTGCAGATGTGCAGTCATAGATGAATAGTGTTCATTATCACTTGGAGCTTGTCAGATACTCCTGTATATATGCAGTAAGTACTGGTTGGTACTCAATCCATTACATTTGTGCGACAAAAGTGACAGGACATGGCCATCTCTGATAAGAGAGAATCCCACTATCATCCCTTGATGTTAAGTGGCATTATCATTATTGAATCTCTCATTGTCAATGTGCTGGCAGTTCTGCAACAAGTAACTCAACTCCTGCTTCCCCAATCTTTGTCAGCATTTACAAGGTAGAAGGCAGATATGTGATTCTTTCCACTTGGCTGGATGCGTGCACCTCCACTCAAGCTTGACACCATCCAGGACAAAGCATCTCGCTTGACTAGCACCTCATCCACCGTCTTCAATATTCTTACTGCTGTTACTGTGTTTCAGTGGTATGCACCATCACTGTAGCAACTCACCCAGGCTCTTCCAACAAAGTCTTCTGAATCCCTGACTTCAACCACTTAAGACAAGGACACGACCTACAAGTTCCCCCTTCAAGTGTCCACCATCCTGATTTGGAACCATTTTGATGTCCCTTCATTGTCAAAGTCCTAGAAATCCGTTCCTAACACTGGCTGCACTTATACCCAAGGACTTCAGGCGTCCAATAAGGCAGTTCTCTATTTCTTACTGAGGGAAATTAAGGATCAGCAAGAAATATGATGCCGCGTCCTATCCAAGGTGGTAAAAATTATCTAATTGAAGCATTTACAGGTGACTGCAATCCGTAAATAGGCAGACAGGATAGAATGGTTTGTGTGAGAATGATTTACATTTATAAAGCATGTTTTCACAAATTTGAATGTCTCAAACTGCTTTATGGGCATTTAAGTTCTTTCGAGGTATAGTCAGTTTGTTATATAGGGACCATTGCAACCAATATGTGCAGAGCAAGCTCCCACAAATAGCATTTTGGTAATGACAGGTAATCTTTTTTGAGATGTAAATTGAGGGATGGATACTGGGGAGAATCCCCAGCTTCAACAATGGTATTTTATATCTAACTAAGCAGTCAAGTAAGACCTCTGGTTAATACCTTGATTGAAAGACAGCACCTTCAATAGCATAGCGCTCCCTTTAGTACTAGAATTTTTGCATTGGGTTTCCCCTGTTAAATACATATAAAATTCAAGCTTATTATTTTAATTAAAGTCTGGCTTTATGCTTGGCAGTCCTGTAAGCTACTGAATTAAACAAGAAAAATATTATTAGGCTTTGGTCTCGTGAGTGACTAGTTGAATTATTGTTGACTTGGAAAGTTTGACTGCTGTAAAGTTAGCCGCGTAAGTATAGTAACTCAAAGACGTGGGAACAAAGCACAGTAACTGAGTAAAATCTTGAACATTTCAACATATTTTGCAGATGACGTGCAATAAAAAGTCTTGAAGGTGAGTCATTGTGCCTATTGTAGATTGAGGACAACTCATCCTGTACCATTGTGTGTCGAGTTTCAGCATGTCTTGTGTTTAAATTTGGAGTGTGATTCTAAGTAGTAGTTTGGTTTAGTTATATTAAATGCATACTCTTCTTATGCTTAATGCAAAAGTGATCTGATTAAATCCATCTAGCAGACTCCTTTGTGTTATACATTTATCCCTTCATCCAACACCTTTGCAAAACAAATCCACAGATGATTTGGTTATTTCTTTGTTTATGTGATTTTGCTGCCCATAAGTTGGGGTCACTGTTCCTAACTTACAAAAATGGTAAAAGTATTTGGTTGCAGTTTGTGATTAATGTTCTTCCCACTTTAGTTTTCTTTTCTTTTTGTTCAGACAATAGAACATGGAAATTCATGCTTGGGATTCACTTAACATGATCCCTAGCCACCAAAGATATGGTTGCAGATTAAAAGTGGGGTTGGCTAGCTCAGTAAGTGCAATTACAATTAAGATATGACAAGATGCATTCTGCTAACCTGAGGGATTTGTGACGAGTAAGTTTCGGTCCTGTGCATAGCTTATCCTGGGTGTACTTTCACAGTACAGCAATAAATAATATCCCTCAGGCCAAAGAGATATTGTTGTGGGAAACAGTGTGCATTGAGCTTGACATACTGTTCAGCTTCCTTGCTACATGTAACGTCATACTGTCACTTCCCCAGTTTTGAGTAATTGCCGACTGCTATGCTCCCCAGATCATGATCCATATGGAATCATTGTTGCCTTGTGGAATCTGATCTTGGCAAACTTGTTTCATATAGACTGCTTACAGTTGCACATATTTGTAAAGACTGTTGACCCTTCACTCATTTAGTGCTTTCAAATAAAGGGTGGTGTAAAGGTATTTCTTTTTCTGGTCAAAGAGTGGATAAGATGGTTTAGTCATTGAAACCTTGGATATAATTTCTTTTATTTAAAACGTGCCATTGTAAGTTTCATGTTCTAAGAATCTTTGAGTGATCCAGATTCTCACAGAAACAGGATAGTACAAGAGAGACTAACATCCTTTGATCCATCAAGTCAGTACTAACTCTTTCAAGAAGCAGTCTGGTTAGTCCTATTTCCCTCGGTTGCTTTCCCGTAGTGCTGCAATTTTCCCTCCTCCAAACATTTATCCAGTTCCCTTTTGAAGGCTACCATTGGATCTGTATTCTTCTCCCTATTGTGTAGCAAGTTCCAAATCCTAATTGTGAATGTGTTCTTGTCATTTCTGCTTTTCCAATCACAAATCTGTGTCCTCTCCAACTCAATCATGAATGGTTTTAAACCTCTCCATTAGAGCTCTTTGGCCTTAACTACAACAGAAAATGCTGAAAAGTTCAGTGGACTGATGTACTCTGCACAGATGTCGTCAAAGGGTCATTGAC
This sequence comes from Rhincodon typus, assembly GCF_021869965.1. NCBI lineage: Eukaryota > Metazoa > Chordata > Chondrichthyes > Orectolobiformes > Rhincodontidae > Rhincodon > Rhincodon typus. Next base: position 2,804,697 of record NC_063360.1, read on the forward strand.
CTGAAATTTGTTCTCTCTCTGCAGATGCTGAGTATTCTCAGCATTTTCTGCAAGTATTACTTTAGATTTCCAGCATTCTTAATACTTTACTGTTTGTTCTGCTGTAAAGGCAACCTCACTTCTCTAGCTGGTGCGTGCAAATGTGCAGAAATGTATAGTATCCCTTGTCTGGACCGGATGTACAAATATTAAACATGGTAAACTTGCAATATGATACTGAAACCTATAGACTGTGAAAATCTTGGATTAATCTCAGGTCTGCACTGAATTACGAGATTTGTTATGGCTAAGGGGGAACTAAAAGGAGCCTGAGGGTTTCCTCAGTAGAAAGGGGGTGAGATGTCAGATAGGAGATCAAATCAAGTTCCTGTTCGTAACTGCTGTTCTATATCTATTGTTTCATTAAGCATTGAGGGGAGATAGTGGCATTATGGTAATGTAACTGGACTAGCAATCCAGAAGCTCAGGTTAATGCCTTGGAAATGTGGATTCAGATCCTACGGGATTAGTAATTGTCACCATTATCATCTCTTGGCTTGAAAACCCATCTCGTTCACTAGTGTCTTTTAGGGAAGGAAGTCTGCCATCCTTACCTGATCTTACCTGTAACTCCAGGCCGACAGCAATGGTTGACTCTTAACTGCTCTCTGAAGTCACCTAACAAGCCGTTCAGTTTAAGGGAAATTAGGGATGGCCAACCAGTGCCCAGTAACATCCTACAGCCTACACTCTCCAGATTTCTGCCTAATGCTAATTCTAGCCCTACGTTTTTCTCCAGTACTATACCATAATTTTTAAGTGCCTTCATCTACCTTAGCACTAAACTCTCAAGCTTCTCTTTTCCTGAAAAGCTAATTTTTTTAAAACGCACTTTTTAAAAGAAAAATTTAGCTTTTGATGAATTGCTTTAATATCGTCACCTTTATTGATTTTTTTTTTCCCAATAACACTCAAGTGCCTTGTAACATTTCATTATATTAGCATCAATAGAAAACTGAATTGTCATAGTTGTAATGTAATCTAGACTCTGTTATCCTTCTACAACCTGCAAAAGGTCCTTGTAACCAGATCAGATCAGATTATTTTCTAGCTAAATTTAGTAAAATTTATTGCTTTGCGTAATCCTTTGTTTTGGCAATGGATGTGTTTTAGCAGGCCAGAACTCCTTGACTGTCATTGGCTTCCTACAGCTGTTAGTGACATGAGGAACTATAAAGCCTGGCACTATAAAACTATTGAATGTGTGTTAAACATTTTCTTCTGCTCCAACTGCTCCCCTGGATTAAGTAAAAACAGAATTTACATTTTGAGCCTCTTTTGAAATAAGGGAATAATGTGAATCTGCAATACTTTGTAATGACTGTTTGTGTTCCTTGAATTGTGATGTACCTAGATGAGATTATGTAGTTGAGGTTAGGATATAATTACTAGTGGTTTAGCAGGAAATGATCTGCTGATTGCTTGTTTGTATAGTTCTATTTACCACTAATTAAATTGTTCTAAAAATTGTTTGCCTTGTATTTTTGTTTTGCTTTTCTTAGCCTGGCTTTTCCTCACCGGCCTGGCTTTTTACTTTCCTATTCTGAATACAGTTAGAGCAAGTATTTCAGCAGAAAGATCAAAATGAGGTATTCCTGGTCCATAGTAGAGTGGCAAATCTATACCCTGTCTTTAACCATCTCATGGCTACAAGTTATTTGTGAGACCAGCCTGTTCAGGCCCAGTGTTGCCATTTTCTGAGAGCAATGTTTAGTTTTTTTTTCCTTTATTCATTCATGGGATGAGGCCATCACTGGCTGGGCCAGCATTTATTATCCGTAAGAGTCAACCACATTTCTGTGCGTCTGGAGTCACATGTCGACCAGACCAGGTAAGGATGGCAGTTTCCTTGATTAGTGAACCAGGTGGGCTTTTCCAACAATCAACAATGGATTGGTTATCATTAGACTCTTAATTCCAGATATTTATTGAATTCAGATTCCACCATCTGTCATGGCGGGATTCAAACCTGGGCCCTCAGAACATTACCTGGATCTCTGGATTAACAGACCAGTGATAATACCATTAGGCCATTAGGCCATTACCTCCCATTGGGAAATTTTAAGTAAATTTTTAAATCACTCCTCTGTTCTCCATTTACTTTAACACTAAAATTTAGGAGTGGTGGGAGTGTAGATGTCATGTGGGATCTGCGCCAAAATATAATAAACTGTGGACAGATTTGCACATTGGGTGGATCAGTGACAAATGAAACTTCTTCAGCAATGTGCAAGGTGGTTTATTTTGGTTGGAGGCGTAAGAACTCTGCTTTTTTATTGACTGTGTAAAATGGATTACAGAGACTCTGGAATAAACATGATGGCCATTAACGGAGGACCTTCTTCACAGTGAGTAAGGTGAGAACGTGAAACTTGGTGCCACCGAGGTCTTGAAGCAGATAGCAACGATGCACTTAAGGGGAGCTTTGATGTATACATTTGGAAGGTAGTAAAGAGACACGGGAAGGATTAGCAGAGGTAATTGGAATAGGAGGAGAATCGTTTGCAATACTGTAGGCTAATTGGACTGAATGGACTGTTGTGTTGTAAATTCTATGTAAGGTTGCCCATACTTTGGCACTCTTATTTATAAGTCACAGAATGGATGCTGTGGTCTTTGTTGTATATGATGCCTATCTGAAGTTGGACCTGGGTGGCGGGACTTAGATCTACATTTGGCTGTACTGCACTTGACTTGAAAGTTACTCGTGTTAGCTTTAGGTTTTGGAAATACGCAAATTCCATCTCACTGGTTGACACTGAGTGTTCACTTGTGAAGCTGCCCTGTTGCACATAATTATTCTCATAATTTAATCACCCTGCTTCTTTAAAGAATTGTACATCATATATACAAAATAACTATTTCTTTTGTTTATCAGGTCCTGATTTGCCGGAATTATCGGGGAGATGTGGAGATGTCAGAAATTGAACACTTCATGTCTATTCTGATGGAGAAAGAGGAAGAGTGCTCCCTCACGCCAATCCTGTCACATGGAGTGGTTCGATTCATGTGGATCAAACACAACAATTTATATCGTATCCTTCGTAAACCTGGTTATCAGCAGTTGCTGTTAAAGCTCACAGGTGTGGGATCTTGTGCTGGCAAGCAGTCACTCTGTGGGAAGAGAGCTTTCACATTTAGCAAATAACAAAGACCCTTGTGAAGGGTCCAGTGCTAATTTGCTTTGTTCGTACAAGCAGACCTGTCCAGAATCGACAGTATGCCCAACTTTTAGATCAGAAAGCTTGGGGCACAAT
>NC_063360.1:2808492-2814658 GCF_021869965.1 Rhincodon typus
ACACACTCGTCCCACCAAATGTCTCCTTGTATCCCACATCTGCTGTTTACTGCTTGCTGTGTGGTTCTCCCCTTCGTAAACTCTAAAGATTTGAATTAATCTGTTGCAAAATCATCCTAATTAGCAACGCCATGCCTGGATGGATATTTTTAATTAGACTGCTTCTTCACTAGTAGCCAGATCATTTCCTGCGTGTCATTTTTCCTCCTGACGGTTCTCATTTGCCCTTTCCTTGTCTCTTCAGCCTTGCAAAATTCAAGGAACTTACAGTTCTTGTGAGAAGGATTGAGACTGTCCCTACAGGCCCTTTGCTCCTATTCTTACTCTTCGAGATGGGAGCAGAGAACATATTTCATTCTGCAGCTTCTTGCCAGCTCTGATCAGGCTATTCCCTGGCACCTTTGAGAACCTCCTCATTCATTTTCTGGCCACTCGACCACTTATTTATCCTGATATTTACCAATACTCTAAATGGCTATTCACCTGTGATTCATCTCCAGTACACTGGATTCACAATGTTCATCCTGTTTAAAAATACTTCAGTAGGCTCATTCCACACTACGTCAGTGACAGGACTGAGGTGGGAAGTGTCTTCATCAGGGCTATGAGTATTTGGAATTTTCTACCAGAGCGCTGTAGATTATAGTTGTGAGTATATTCAAGTCCTAGGTCATTAGGTTTTGGATACTAAGGGAATTAATTGATGGATGTGCAGATTGTATGGGGAAAGCGTAGTTGAGAAAGAGATAGCCAGGCTTTTAATGCATACTCAAGGGCCCCATTCTTTTTTCTTACCTTCTAACTTTACAGCCTTTTCTGGTCACTACCACAACCTGTTGTCGTTGATCTTTAACCTTTCCCCACTCTATCTTTGATGTTGCCTTCTGACATGTTGATTAAGTTCTTGTGAACACTTCAGGCGCCTTCCTAAACTTTCTGCTTTCTGCTACTACTTCTACCTTTTTGTTTTCCCTCCTTTGAAAGTGTAACCAAGTAAATAACTTCAAGAAATTCAGTAATTTCTACACTGTCTCTCAGAATCTACAAAGTTTTCAATAAAGTTATTCAGGTATTTACAACAATGATAATAGCTAATTACTTTTATATAATGCCCCATCAAAACAGGGTTTCACGCTGAGGCTCATAGAAAGATATTAAGGTGAGTAACTAAAGGAATTTCAGAGCTTAAGCCTGAGGAAAATGTTGGTGATAATGTTGGCAGAAAGAAATTTGGGGATATACAAGGGACCGTAATTAGAGATTTCTGGAAGAAGTTGCACGTGGCATAGCATTGGAGGGATTTGAAAATTTGTATGAGAGATTTAAACTTGTGTTGCTGGTCTGGGAATCTGTAGACACAGAAGTGATGGGTGAACAGACAGTATGAGTTAGCTACTCTATTGAATAAAACTACAAAATGCAAAATTTTGATAATACAGGATTTCATGGATGATTAAATTTCCACCAATGGTGGTAATCTGGTATAGGATTTAAACTTACGGATTGTAGAAAGTATCTATAATGCAGTCACACCATAGAGCACTCGTTATAGAAAAGTGAGTGTTGTAGGAACAGGAAGTTGCGACAGAGAGAGCTATCTTGCAACAACCAGGAAAGCAAATTGCAATTTTGAAACAAGCAGAGACTGCTAAAGAAAGATGCCGATAACAGAAGGAGTTTCCTAAAACCGGAACCCCTCCAAATAGCTGCTACAGTGCCCCAAATGATCCAGAGCCTGCAGATCAAGAATTGACCACTTCAGTCACCAATGATTGTGTCTTATTCCACAGAGACAAACCTTCCCAAAATCTTTGCCTGCAAAGAATCGTTGCTGTTGGCTGCCCTGCAGTTTGAGGCTGACACCTATTCAGGGCCGTGGGTTTATGCCATGGTTTTGATATGACTGAACAGGACAATTCTCAACTCGCAGATGTTTGGGCAAATGGGGTAGGGCATCCTATGAGCTAGGGGGATCTGGAGTACAGGATTTGCTTCCTTTGCTTTTCGTTGTTGCTGCTGCTCTGCCTCTGTATTAAGATATTGTGCTGCAGCTTGATGGAAAAGTTTGCATAGTTTTGAATGATTGGTAGCAAGTTTCCCCTGGTCACTAAGGTCGATGTCACTGTGGCACAAGAAAATCTCTAGAGTGACTTTGAAGTGTTTTCTTTGTTCTTCCCTGGAATATTGCTCATTTGACAGCTAGACATCAGCACTTGTTAGGGGAGATGGTTTCAAGCCTTTTAGGCACAGGATATCGAGGTTGATCTTGAGAAGTTTTTCTTGAATGCTTGCGGAACTGGTTTCAAGAAGGACAGTTGCATGTTCAAGTTGAGATGGAGTAGAGGCAATGTTGATGGGATTTCTCTTACGCTCTTATGTATCACTGGAATGTAGCCCAGGTCTCAGTGCAGTGCAGGAGCATAGTGATGACAACTATTCCATACAGTAGAACACTTACAGAGGTCTTTATTGTCAAACGTTCACTGTCATAGTCTATAAAGGCTTAACTAGGGCAGCCAGTTTGGTGTTAGATCTCTTCATCAATGGTAGCCTTTTGACTGATGAATGTCAGGGACTAGAAGTGTCCATCATATTCTAGAACCTCTCCTTCAATGTTTGTGAGAAGTGCAATGTTTAGCTGTCCGTTTTTAGGTTGACCTGGGTTTTATTTTAGCAACAATCAAGGACAGACTGGTTCCCTTTTGTGGAGAATTTAAGAGGCTGAAAGTGGTTCACAAATTGGTCCATGATGTGCATTAACAGTGTAGTCATTGGCATAGCACAGGCCTTTTAAGTCTGTTGTGGTCAGTTTAATTTTGGCATTGAGGTGACAGAGGTTGAAGAGTTTTCTGACTAGATGGCATTTATTATTGATCAGTATTTGAGCACTAATAATTTTTGAAGTGAATAGCCAATGTCAGTTCGAGTGTAAATGGCATCAGGCCATCACGTAGCCTTGCTTGGTTGCAAACTGATTTTGGAGGGCCAAATCCCTTTGAACACAGGCTGGTGTTTATCCTCTTCAGGTAACAATGCCAACTGTCAGTGCTGGATGAGGCATTTTCAGAAACTCCTCAAACATGAATCCGTACTGGCTGCTGATACTCACCAGGCTATACCCCATAACTCTGTGCTGGAATCCACTGGTGAGCCACTATTCATGGAAGATGTGTAGACAAACAGCTAAATAGATGAGAAACTACAAAGCCTGCAGCTCTGATGGTTTTCCAGCTGAGATGTTTTTTGACGTATGAAAACTTTCTGCATTAATCCTATGGATTTGGGAGAAAAAAAAACTTCTAAAGCTCACCGTGTGTGCACCCCAACCCCAAACTCAAACAATATGATTTGCCAAATTGAGAAATGTGACAAAAGGGGAGATAAATCCTGCTGTGGAGACTGTCAAGATATTTCCGACTTGTTTATTGCAGGGGAATTCCTGACACACCTTGTCCTGATTTGCCCATTTCCTGTAGCTGAAGAAATCTTCCCAGAGATGCACTGTGGTTTTAGTTCTTCCATAGGAACCTTTGACAGCCAGTCACATCCAAGAAAAACACAGTTGAATAACATCAGTAATACTTCATTGCATTCGTCGATCAGACCAAAGCATTTGACTCAGTAAATCACATGGCTTGTATATTGTCCTCCATGAATGTCCAAGGAATTATTTCAAATTTATGATGATATGATTGCAACTATTTTGAGAGGGCCATCTGAAGCTTATGTCTCCATCATCTGACCGAGTAATTTTGTGTTGACTTTTTCCTGTTCTACTCTGCAGAGAAGATAAACCTGAATGAAATTGGTTAAGATGAAACTTTTGCTTATTACAATCCAATGTAACAGGTTTTGGTATTTCTGATTTGGAGATGTTTAGGATTTTTTTGCGTAAAGTTCTGATTGAGCATGTATGGCATCAGAATGTTAGGCAACAAGTGGGTGGAGCTGCATTGGGTGTTTATGTTTGAGGTAACTGCAAAGTAGTGTCAAATAATACAAAATGGTAAACATGATGCAACAAAAATTATACAAGGTTTCAGCTCACTTTTTCAAAATCACACTTTAACAGCCACTGAAAAAGCAACATGAATAACAGCATCTGCCACCATTTCGAGATGTTCCAAAGCATTTTTTGTAGATAATGAACCACTTTTGGACTGCAGTTGGTCTTATAAGTTGGGAAACATGCACAATTACGGATGAAATAAATGGTCGTATATTTTACATGTTGGTTGAAGGGCAAATATAGGTCAAGTCAATAGGAGAATGTCCTGATTCTCTCTAAATAATGCTGTGGGCAGTTTTACATTCCTCTGGGAAGGCAGCTGGGTCTTTAGGTTTAACATCTGAAATGAAATACAGCACCCCCGACAATGCAGTACTTCCTCAGTAATACATTGAATACCATTTCCAATTATGTGCTCAAATCTCTGGAGTTTGGCTTGAATTCACAGCCTTCCGATGTATGCATCAATGAGCCAACGATAACATTTAAATTTATTATTTTAAATAGTATTCTGTTTTGAATTTGGTAGTAATTTGTGCAGAAAATTTTATTGAGTTACGAGAGGGAAGTGTTTGTTCAGCAAGTGACTGATGTGTACTGAATAGGTGTTTCTGTTTATAGGTGGATCCAGCTCATACAGGAAAAGTTGAGCCAAATGAAGCAGCGTTGTTCCTGAAGAAGTCTGGGCTCTCTGACGTTACCTTAGGAAAGGTAAGAAACAGCAATTTCTACAAAGCAGACCTGTTAGGCTATTAAAATTCCTGTCATCTAGAATGTTATGATGAAAATATTAAACAATGAAAGGAATGTTTAATTGCTGACAGAGTTTTGTAGGTAAGTTCTCTGTGTTCTGTGGTAAATGGTGTGTGCGTGGATCACACAATGAAGGTGATAGTGTTGAACCCTACCTCTAAACATGTGTTTTTGAGCCTGTATCCAATATTAATAAATTGATGCTGAGAATTTGTTTTATAATGGCCTGTGGGAAAACCTAGTGGAACCTGGTTAACACTACTACCCCATGGAATTTGCAGCAATGTTTGATTTTACATTTGGCACTCCTTTCTATCTTTGGTTATTGTGAGTTGTGAGCCGTGAAACCGGAACAACTACAGCTTGCTTTTATACAGTACCTTTAGTAAACTGTCATAAGATACTTCACAAGAATAAGTAGAGAAAAACTGATATTGGGATACATTTTAGGACCAATAATCAAGGTGGTAGGTTTTAAAGACTGAATTTTAAAAAATCATTTGCTCTTAGGATGTGCCAGCATTGGCAATTTATTGCCCAGCCCTAATTCTCTTTGAGCAGATGGTCCCATCTGTGCAATAATTCAAATGGAGATCCGTAACTGATGTGTATCCTATTCCCAATTCCTTCGCCTCCGCCGCGCCTGCTCCCGAGATGAGTCATTCCACTACCGGACATCCCAGATGTCCTCGTTTTTCAAGGACCACAATTTCCCCTCCACAGTGGTCGAAAACGCCCTCAACCGTGTCTCTCGCATTTCCCGCAACTCATCCCTCACACCCCCTCTCCACAATAACAACCAAAACAGAATCCCCCTCGTCCTCACGTACCACCCCACCAACCTCCGGATCCAACGTATCATCCTCCGACACTTCTGCCATCTGCAATCCGACCCCACCACCAAAGACATTTTTCCCTCCCAACCCTTATCTGCTTTCCGGAAGGACCACTCTCTCCGTGACTCCCTTGTCTGCTCCACACTCCCCACCAGCCCCACCATCCCCGGTACTTTTCCCTGCAACTGCAGGAAGTGCTACACCTGCCCCTACACCTCCCCTCTCACCCCCAACCCAGGCCCCAAGAAGACCTTCCACATCAAACAGATGTTCACCTGCACATCTACTAATGTGGTATACTGTATCCACTGTTCCCGATGTGGCCTCCTCTACATCGGGGAAACCAAACGGAGGCTTGGGGACTGCTGTGCGGAACACCTACGCTCAGTTCGCGACAAACGACTGCACCTCCCAGTCACGAACCATTTCAACTCCCTCTCCAACTCCTTGGACGACATGTCCATCCTGGGCCTCCTGCAGTGCCACAACGATGCCACCCGAAGGTTACAGGAACAGCATCTCATATTTAGCTCGGGAACCCTGCAGCCCAATGGTATCAATGTGGACT
>NC_063360.1:2814758-2819778 GCF_021869965.1 Rhincodon typus
CACATACACTCACCTTTACTGGCTCCACCCCTGCCTCTTTGACCTGTCTGTCTCCTCTCCACCTATCTTCTCTTTTATCCATCTTCTATCCGCCTCCCCCTCTCTCCCTATTTATTTCAGAATCCCCTTCCCCTCCCCCATTTCTGAAGAAGGGTCTAGGCCCGAAACGTCAGCTTTCCTGCTTCTCTGATGCTGCTTGGCCTGCTGTGTTCATCCAGCTCTACACCTTGTTATCTCTGTATCCAACTCTTGTCTGTTTGTTTTGCTTCTTATTGCTGCCCCAGTTTATTGGAAAGTAATGTTGAAATGGGGATTTGTAATTAAGTCCAGTTCTGTGCATTTTGAGGCAACTAACGAGTCCACAGGAGCAGATGCAGTTGAGGTAATGGTGGTGCCTCATACACTAAATGATGCTGTCAAGGTGGAAGTACTAGATACCAGCCAGCAATGCTATACTGACAGAGTAAAGTGCTCAATCCTGAATCCATAAATACAGAAAGTTTTTATCAAATACTTTCTTAAAAGGGCCATCACTGTCAGTAAAAATTGCTGGATAAATTGTGTTTCTGCCAAAGCAGAATGAATTCACACCAGAATGTTGCTTTGGGAAACTATACCTGGCTGTGACGTTTTTTCAGTGAGAACTCAACAGTGCCCAAATTGGGAATTGTCTGGGGAGAACTTAGCCAGGAATCCATCACTGCAGCAATCCACTGAGCTGCCAGAACCTGGCTACTCTCTTTGGGTCACATGATCAGTATTTAAAGCTGTCAACTGTCAAGGATTGTCAGACTTAGCCACATGTGGTCCTTAAGATGTTTGCTTAAAATATCTGCTTCTACAGTGACTTCTTGAACAAGGAGTAGCGCCATTTGCCCGCACACGTTAGAGTGAAATATTGCAAAATATTTATTGCACCAATATTGTTTTTTGGCTGAGTTTAATTTCCCATGTGAAAGGCAGGAAAATGATAGCTTGAGGATGCAGTTAGTTTCTGATCCCAGTGTCTGTACTGAGCACATCCAGGCCACGAACAGGCCACATTATTGCCAGAGTTTCCCCAATTTTGAGCCTCCAGCACAACCTGGGATGACGCCTCACTGTTTCCTGATAACAGATGGTAGTACTGGCATTGGGTCATATTGTGTTGTGGTGCTGTACTTGTGCTAGTAAAGAGGTTTCCTGTTGTCATTTCTCCTTCTACTTTTAGGAAGTCAGGCAGCATTCTTGAAGAAGGGAAGGCATGATTGACACTTCAGTTCTGAAACCTTTAGAGCTGGAATGCCACACTTAAGACCATAAGAAATAGGAACAGGAGTGAACTGTTTTGCCCCTCAAGCTTACTCCAACATTCAGTAAGAGCATTGATGATCTGACATTCCTCATATCTGAGATAGTAGGAACTGCAGATGCTGGAGAATCCGAGACAACAAGGTGCAGGGCTGGATGAACACAGCAGGCCAAGCAGCATCATAGGAGCAGAGAGGCTGACGTTTCGGGCCTAGACCCTTCATCAGAAAAAATTCCTCATATCTATTTTCCTGCATTTTCCCAATAACCCTTGATTCTCCCTCTGATCGAGATCCTAAGTATACACAAAACCTTTGCTCCAACAAGTCTCGGGACAAGGAATTTCAAAGACACTCAACCTTCCGAGAAAAGAAATTCGTCCTTATCTCAGTCTTAAATTTGGCGCACCTTTATTCTAAGACTATGCCCTCTGGTGTTAGACTTTCCCATGACGGGAAACATCCTCTCAGTATTTACCCTGTCAAAATCCTTGTGCCATAGTCATAGAGCTGTACAACATGGAAACAGATCCTTCGATCCAACTTGTCCATGCCAACCAGATATCCTAAATTAATCTGGTCCCATGAAAGAACTCTGACCTTTCAGAGGAGTATGATTATTATAGTTCAGCTCATTGTTGTGAACAGTATGACCATGATGCCCTGCATTCCTGCTCTATACCTGTTGATTGATTTAATGGAATGCAGAACTCAGAAAATGAATGGATAAGCAAGCTTATAGTTGTAGTCAACTGAGAATAGTGACAAAAGTTGGATACCTGAAACTGTGTTTGTACTAACAAATAAATAAACAATACTGCAAAGTGTATTGCAATAAAAATCAGAAATTTTTTTTTTTGTCATAACCAGCATATGGGTGTTGTATCCTATGGGAGTGCTGAATGATAAAATGATGTTTGGGCACTATCCTGGAATATTCCCATCATCGTTTGGTAAATACATAGAGGCTTAGTTCTGGTCATCATGTCTGCCCTCTAGTGGTGGCAGCATGTTACATATTTCTTAATTATACTGATGTACAGCCATGATTGGATTTGCAGTTTGTAGTAGTTATCAAGGCAAAATTACCTTTGTCGTAGATTATTTATTTGGATTAGAATTATATTTTACACTATTTTATGGCTTTAAGAATAAAGTGCTTACATTTATACTTGGATACTTATAAATACAGGAGATAATTAATATTAGTATGTTATGTGAAATCTTTGATTGAGTAATTAATTGCTGAGGCTACTATGACCAGGCAACATGGTGACATAAACTGAAAACATGTTTTTCTCAGAATCCGTAGCAGATTATTTCCTGATAATTTGTGGTATCAACCCTATCCTTGGTCTTTTAATATAAGTCATCACAGCCGAAAGGCAAAATGCATTTGAAATGCACGTTTACCTTGGTTACATCAAAGTGAATAAAGTGTGTCAAATCTGGGGTCATCCCTGCATGTGAATTGTGATGATGTTGTGTACAGTGCAATTATTTTGAGAAAATAATTGAAGGCTAATTCGAAACTCTGCTTTGGCAGTTAGTGACATTAATTTAATCCTCATTTCTCCTAGCTTCACTTAGATAAGTCCTTTGCTATAACTGAGAATAAGCAGTTCTAGTAGATGTTTGTTTTTGATTCATACCAAGAGTAGAGGTAGTTTAAAAGTACTTACCCACTACTTGTGTTGAGATTATACATTTGATGTTTGAGGTACTGGTCCTTGTACTTTGGGGTCTCACCGTTTAGTATTTTCAGTTTGTATAGACAAAATGCATCCTTTCCGTTGGGGTCAAGTTGAATTCAAAAGGAATGAGTGGTAGTGAAGGGGTACGCTAAGTGCAAAGAAACAGGAGTAGCCATTTAGTCCCTTCAGCCTGGTCCACAATTCATAGTTGAGGTGTGACTTACATCCGTACAAAATACTTAGAGGATGGCCCATTTCAGGACAGATCTATCCTGGGTAAATTAGAATGGAAAATTGGCAAGCAAAACTGTAAAGAATCACTGGACAGCCTCCACAGGGGATGATTAGGCTACTGCTAAGGTACTTTTCCAAAAGTCAGCTCCTCTAGATTATACAAGCCTTAGAGGGTAAAATGACACCAAAAGAGGGGGCATTTGACATGTGCCAAGTTGACAGTACAAGTGAGCATCAGGTTTACCATTGAATGTTCAGAGGGCTGACAAGAAAGGAAATAAGGGACAGAGTCAGAATATGGGAAGAGATTGACAGCTAATATAAAGAAGAGTTCAAACAGTACCCTAGTAAAGCGGCAGGGCCAATTAGGGACCAGAAGGAGACTCGATGCAACAAATACAATGTAGGAGAAACTCAGCAGGTCTGGCAGCATCTGTGGAGAGAGAAATAGAGTTAACTGTATGATTCTTCATCAGTTCTGAAGACAGTACAATACAGTTGCCTTGTGACTACCAGAGAGTCCTGATCAATGCTTACTGTTTGAGACAGAGACACTGTTCAAATGCTACAACCTGTCAAGCCAGAAAGATGCTCTCTTGACTAGAAGTTGCTTGTGTTAGATTATTGACTGCTGGCTGAAGGATTATATATTAGTGGAATTCACATCAGCATTCCTAATGTTTAGCTGCTGCAGCTTCATAATTGCATCAAAATGATTGTTCCATCCTGTTAATATTGGGTCAGGAGCAGAATGTACTTTGGCTGCAACTCAGTAGGTACTCCGTTCTTTCAGGTTCTCATTCTCTCTTCCCTTTTCTTCTCTCCTTCTCCTTTTCATGGAATGAAAGTGTAGAATGAGATAATTTGGCTCATTATGTTCAAGCTCATTGAAAGCACTATCCAGTTTGACTTTTTCTCCTGTTCTTTCCCCCAAGCGAAATAAATTTATCGATTACATGCATTTATTTAATTCCCTTTTGAAATTTAATATTAGTTATGCTAATATCACTTTAAGGAATTGCATTCTCGCCTAAGACAACTTGCTGTTTGAAAAGAATCATCTATTTTTCTGAAGCCAAATTTAATCTCATCATTGCTGCTTCACCTGAGTTCTATAACCCCTTGATTGAAATGGAGACCTTTCATCTGTGTTGAGCAGTACCGCACTTTTTGTAGTGCATCCAGAGATGCAGACAGCTGATTAATTACTGGACAGTCCTTTAGTTGTGTGGAAGTACATGCTCAACAGAGTATTTGTTTCCAATTGTTAATAAAAACTTGTGTTTATTATTTGTTTTGATTCTGCTGCATGGTAGATGTTTCCATGTAGAGACTGAAATGATCTGGTCCACAGTATTCTTGTAACCCTTTGAACTGGCTCTTCCATTCAATACAAGTATGGCCGATCTGATTGTAACCTCAGTACGCTTTCCCACCTACTTTTCACACCCTTGATTAATAAGAATCTATCCACCCCTGCCTTAAAAAGATTCAAGGACTCGACTTCAATCACTTTTTCAGGAAGAGCGCTCCAAAGACTCATGGCTGTATGAGATAAAAAGAATTGCCTCATCTCTGTTTGAAAAGGGATGTTCTTGATTTTAAACAGTAACCTTAGACTCATGTATGTTTAAACAAATCATTTCTCGCTATTCTAAAGTTCAGTGGACATGAAATTAGTCTGTCCAACCTTTCCTCATAAACAGACAAGACACCCACATCCACTCTCTCACATTTTCTCTCTCTCTCTCACACTCACACACTTCCTCTCTCTCTCTCTCTCCCCCTCTCTCTCTCTCACTC
>NC_063360.1:2819878-2901745 GCF_021869965.1 Rhincodon typus
TCTCCCTCTCTCTCTCTCTCCCCCTCTCTCTCTCTCTCCCCCTCTCTCTCTCTCACTCACTCGCTCACACTCACACACACACACACACACACACACACACACACACACACTCTCTCTCTGTCTCTCACACATGAGCTGTCTCTCTCATACACGCTCTGTCTCTCGCACGCGCTCTCTCTCACGCAGTCCAACTGTCACATACTCTGACACTCACTCACTCCCTTTCTCAGACTTGTGCACTCTCATACGCTTTCTCTCACTCCTCACACACACTGTTGCACAGTTGTGTGCACTTCCTCATGCTCGCTGTCCTATACCGAGGTGCATGAAGTATGTGTGACAGAATGAGACACTGTGTTAACATTCTGTCTCATTCTGTCACACATACTTCATGCACTGTCTCGCATACTCGTGCACTCGTGCACGCACACAGTCATGCACACATACTGTCCCTCACACTCTCATGCATGCTCTTACAGACTCATACCCGCTTACCCTCATACTCTTGCACTCCTCACACACACTCACACTCCTCATACACCGTCTGAATCAATCACACATGTATCTTACACAGGCACGCTGTTGCACGCCTCTCGTTCTCACTCTGTTGCACACTTTCGCACATACTCGCACATTTTCATTCCTCATGCCCACTCTTACATGCTGTCTTGCACACAGTCTTTCACATGCACTCGTGCACACACACTCGTACTCTCACAACTCCAAGTATGAGCCTGCTCAGAACTGTCTTGAACATATATACACATTTTCTTAAATGCTATTACTAACACTGCAAAATTCTCTAGATGCAGTCCCACTATCACTGAAGCAATGGTGATGTAGTTCCAAGTCAATAGTCTGTGGTTTGGAGAACATCTTGCAGGTGGTGGTGCTCCCCTTCATCTGCTGTCAGTGTTCTTTCAGGTTAGAGTTGTGGGTTTAGAAGGTGCTGTGGCAAGAATCACGGTGAGATGCTACAGTGCAGCTCCACAATACTGCCTGTATGCCTCAGTGGTGAAATGAGTGAATGTTGAAGCTCATGGATGGGGTGCCAAAGGAGCAGGCTGCTTTGTCTGGATGTTGTTGGAACTGTGTTCATCCAGGCAAATGGACAACATTCCATCAGACCCCTGACTAGCATCTTGTATATGGTGGACATACTTTGGGGAGCCTGGAGGTGAGTTACTCATTGTGGAATTCCCAGCCTGTTGCCTGCTGTTGTAGCCACTGTATTTATATGGTGGGTTCAATTCAGTTTCTGGTCAATCATAGCTCACAGGATGTACACAGTGGGGGCTTCACCGAAGGTAATGCCATTGAAAGTCAAAGGGAGATGGTTAGATTCTCTTTTTATAAAATGGACAGGTTTAGCAATTGTGTGGTGCAAATGTTCTATGTTACTTATTAACCCAACTTGGATATTGCAGAAAGTTGCATTTCTATAGATCAGCCTTAATCATCCAGTTTCATGATTCAACATTGATTCCTTTGGTAAATGATGCTTCACTTAAAGTTGTTTTATGTAAACTTATGCTTTATGGGAGTGTAGCAATAACTTTAAGTGAGGACTTCCTGTATCTTCAAAACAGCTATTTGATTGTATAGTCCAATGAATTATTTAAAAATCAAGACTTGCAAGATCTGTCAAACAGCACCCATGTTTTCTAATAGTTTTTCAGCTTTTCATCTGGAAACAACATGCATAATTGAAATCTTTTATTGAGGCACTGGTGGACCTTCTGGTTCTTTTACATGCTTGGAGATAGATCATCCACTGTCTTAAGTTTTTTCTGCAGTGCTACTTTTAATTTAAACATAGGTTTTGGGCTGGTGGCTCAGTGGTTAGCACTGTTGCCTCACAGCGCCAGGGGCCCGAGTTTCATTCCACCCTCGGGCGACTGTCTGTGTGGAGTTTGCACGTTCTCCCCATGTCTGCGTGGCTTTCCTCCAGGTGTCCCGGTTTCCTCCCACAGTCCAAAGATGTACAGGCTAGATGGATTGGCCGTGCTAAATTGCCCCATAGTGTTCAGGGATGTGTTGATTAGGTGGGTTATAGGAGGATGGGTCTGGGCGGGATGCCCTGAGGGTTGGTGTGGACTTGTTGGGCCGAAGGGCCTGTTTCCACACTGTAGGGATTCTAAGATTAACTTGTAACTGTAATTAACCCAACCTTATTTGTGCATCAGGGTAGTTTTTCATTACGGACACTTTTTAAATTATCCACACTTAATTCTGAAAACTAAAAGCTATTTAAACTGAATCATGAAACTAGATGATTAAGACATCCCCACAGATACCTGTAATTATTTCAGTTTGAATATCAGAAAGAGGCATCTTGGCTCACTCTTCCTCTTCCAGCAAAAATAAAAACACAAATTCAAATTTCCTAATGCGATTCCAGTGTGTAATCTTGTCTGTAACTCTCATGATCCTGGATTTTTTTTTGGCACCCAAAGATAATCTAGAATAGAAAAAAATGACTGTCACTCTCATACTAATTGATATTTGAGGGCGGCACGGTGGCTCAGTGGTTAGCACTGCTGCCTCACAGCGCCAGGGACCCGGATTCGAATCCAGCCTCGGGTGACTGTCTGTGTGGAGTTTGCACATACTCCCTGTGTCTGTGTGGGTTTCTTCAGGGTGCTCCGGTTTCCTCCCACAGTCCAAAGACGTGCAGGTTAGGTGGATTGGCCATGCTAAATTGCCCGTAGTGTTCAGGAAGGTGTAGATTAGGTGGGTTATAGGGGGATGGGTCTGGATGGGATGCTCTGAGGTTCGGTGTGGACTTGTTGGGCCGAAGGGCCTGTTTCCACACTGTAGGGATTCTATGATATCTGTACAGGCAGCTGTAGTTATCTATAGACTTATACAACTTTATTCTAATTAACTACCACTCTCCCTTTCTCCTAATGGTGTTAACTCATTCCTATTTATGGTTCAATCGATATCATCTATCCTTTAGTATCACCTGTAAGACTTGACTAAACATGTTGATAAGCTATTGAACTATTGCTACTGCCATGACAGAATTCCTGCTGTGTAACTCAGATGAAAAGACAAATTTTTACAGTCTGGTTGCAGTCCAGTCTGAGATTCTGAAATGCTACATACGTGGAAGTTCACCTCTGAAAGTTTTTGGGTTCTGGTGTTTGTAGAAATGATGCTGCATTGCTCCAGAACCATGCTTGATTTTGTTTGCACAAAATTAATCTGGGCGTATTCTAATTTATTATTTTGCTATGCTGATGTTGCCAAGATCCATATCACTCCCAAATAAATTGATCTTACTGTATAAACTGTATTACTCTACCTTAGTATAAATTTGTCAAGATTATTTCCACCTTTAATACTTTTATAGCCTTCAAGGCTGTTTAACTGTATGAATTATTGTCATGAACAGGATGAGTGCATTTAAGTCTGTTACTGGGATAAAAAAAATCGACGAAAACAGTGCCTGAGGATCCCTGTCTCTGTTCTTGAGCTTGTTAGGAGTGGGACAGTCTCCCTTTGAGCCCAGTACTCATGTAACCATTACTTTGTCTCTGCAGATTTGGGACTTGGCAGACCCTGAAGGCAAAGGCTACCTGGATAAACAGGTATGTGAATCATGCTTTGTCATTGATTCTGCTATGATGATTATTCACTAATTCCTCTCGTATTTAACCCTTTGTTTACATTTTAGGGCTTTTATGTGGCTTTACGCCTGGTAGCGTGTGCACAGAATGGCCATGATGTTAGCCTGAGCAGTCTAAATGTGACATTGCCACCACCCAAATTTGTAAGTGTCTAAACCTGTAAACAAATTGTAAATCAATATATTCTGACTGCTATGTCATTAAAGGTGTGCAGTAGAATTCTCAATTGTTAATTTACACTTACTAACTTCACTTAACACAGCAGTATTTTCAACTGACCTCCCTTCGTAAATTTGCATGATTTCTTTTGTATTGTTTCTCATCAGGAAATGTAATGGGCATGCTATTTGCAAAACACATTCTTCCATTTTATTAATCTAGCCAAGTGAAACTGCCTGTTGTGAAGACCTGTGCTCAAGATTGAGTATCTGTTGATGTTGCTGTCATGATCAAAATCTTATTCAAACCTAGTATTGGTACTAATTAGCTGTTCAGTACATGTTCCATGAGGTTCAGCAATGGTACAGGGTACAGTGGTAAAAGGCTGTGACTGTCACAGTTGGATGACAGTTACTTGCATCAAAAGATCAATGTACAAGAGCTGTCTTCCAGTTTAGGATTGATATGATGTGTATTGATATGATATGTTGTATAGTGGGATCAGTGTGGTGCTTTAAGGCTTGGCTCAGGGATAACACTTTGCCTGTGAATGAGAAAGTCAGCATTCAAACCCAACCATGATTGCCATCATGACACTCCGGTGCATTACTGAGGAAATGCTGCATTGTTAGATGTACCATCCTGTAGTCACGACATTAAACTGAAGCACCTTTCCCTTTTCACGTACTCAAAGGGTAATGGTATATTCTATCTGTAGAAGAGAACAGGAATTCTCTGTTGTCTTGGATATTTTTGCCTTTATCACAAATGCACATTTTCTGGTCATTTTCCCATTTACTTGTGGCACATAAATTAGTTGCCTTATTTCCTACATTATATCTGTGACTATACTCAAAAGTAGCACATTGACAATGAAGTGCTTTGGTTTGTCCTTTTATTTTGCGAAGCGCCAAATAAATGCAAGTTTATTTGTTCTTTCCCTTGTTTTCGTCCTTTTCTGTGCTGTGTGGTTCAAGAGGACTAGTTGTGTCCTTGTTCGTTGGGTGGGAAGCTGTGTGAATCAATTATAAAATGAAATGAAACAACACCGAAGAAGGTCAAGTGACCCATCATGCCTGTACTGTTATTTAAGAAAGCCGTCACATTAGTCCTACACCTCTGCTCTTTCCCCATAGTTATGAACATATTCACCTTTCAAATATTTATCTAATTCCCTTTTGAAATTTATTGCATCTACTTCCAATCCGCTCAAGCCATGCATAGCAAATTGCAACAATTTACTGTGTAAAAAATGTTTTCCTCATGTTGTCTCTACTTCTTAGGTCAATTGCATTAAACTTTATTGTCTGGTTACTGATGCTTCTGCGATTGGAAACAATTTCTCCTTGTAATCTCTATCAGTGTGCACATTAATTTGAACACTGCTATCAAATTTCTTTTTAATCTCCCATGATAGGGCAATAACCCTAATTTCTCCACATAATTGAAATTCCTCATCTCTAGTATGCTTCTAGTGGCCTCACTAAGTTCTTAGTAATTGTAGGCTCAAGAATTAAACAAAATACTTAGCTGAGGTTAGTGTTTTGTAAATGTTTGTTTGCATGTACTTAATGTGGGAGTTTCATTTGCCGTGTGTATTATTCGTTGTTGTTCTGGAAGTTCTTTCCTGGTGTTTGCTAGTGTTGTATTCTGGGAGATTCAGGCCTGGAGGATACTTATCCTGTGGGGTATTTGTGCTGGTGTTGTGTAGTTAAGGAGGATCAGTTGTGGTGTGTAGTAGTGCTGTGTGGCTAAGGTGATTCACTTGTAGTTCATAGTAGTGCTGCTTGCTGTGACAGGAAAAGTTGAGGTATTTATTCAACCTGTGTAGTCCAGGAGTGTAGTCATATTGTATTACATATTACCATTTACTGTGAATTGTTGTCAACCCTAAGTCCGAAGTAATTTAGTAGTATCCCAGGAAACTTGTCCAAGATATATAAATTTTGTTTCCTCACTAAAACTAGTTGTGTCAAATACTGTACAATTTGCAGTTCCAATTTCATGGCTAGTTTCCCTGACCAGTTAAATAATTGCAGATATGGCTTGTTCCAAGACTTCACTATGTAGAACTTCTATGTACTTTGTTACTAATGGGTTGCCTTTTATCTTTTGGCAGCACGACAGCGGTAGTCCCTCTCTGGTAGCACCTCCTCCCTCCTCAGACACGCAGTGGGCTGTAAGGGTGAGTTGGACAACCAACTTCTTACAATCAAATTGAGTTAGGCTTTGTCTCGGGTAATTGTTTGAATTCAGCTTAGTTTGGATGAAATGAGAGTCCCTGCTGTAAATTCCATATGAACATTTATTTTTGTGTGGTCTCAACTTCATTCAAGTGAGAATAGGCTAACCTGATTTGTCACTAAATTAGCATTAAAGCTACAGAGGATTACTGGAGCCATGTTGGAATAATGCAGTCTGTGATGCTCTTCTAAAGATGGAGCGGTTGAAGGAAGTTTTATTCTAAATTTTACATCGACTTTACCTGGGGTGGGATCCTAATGGAGCATACCTGACAGAGAACAACGCTGACTGAAGATCAGCATAAATTTGAGAGCTAGAAGTGAGTTGTATAACGTATGGTACTGTACTTAGTGCACCAATACATGTAACCGGTAGCACCTTGGTTTGCATCAGAGATCTTCATTTCCACAAATCTACAAATGCTACCAGACCTATTGAGTATTTCTTGCATTTTCTGTTTAAGTTTTAATTATAATTTCTACTTCGGTCAAAAGACCGAGAATGATCGTGTGAATTTTCCAAATTCAAACCAAAAAGCCTTAAAGTGTTCTGAGCAAAATCTTCTAAATTCTGAATGAGTTGAACAGGATAGATGTGATCAGAATGTTTCTATGAACCCAGAACTAAGGACCATAAATATAAGATTGCAATCAAAAAAAGTCCAGTTGGGAATGCATGGTTAGAATGTTGAGCTTGCTGCATGTTTGAGGGAAATAGATGCTTTCAAAGGCAAACTAGATCAGTAGACAAAAAAGAAAGGAATAGGAATACATACTAAAGGCCACGCTAAGGTATATAGAGTGAGAGAGAACATGCTTGGAACAAAAACACCACCAGTGATTAGCTGGGCCTATTCGCCTGTTTCTGTTTTGTATATGCAATGCCATTCCATTCTAGATTTGTGAAAATTAATGAATTACGGTTAATGGATAGGATATCCTCCAGGAAGGCTAGCTTATTTTAAGACGATGAAGTTCCAGAATGGAATCTTCCAAGAACTGCAGTCAAATTTGGATTGCTTTTTTTTAACCAAGTGTTGTCCTCATATTTATCTGTCCAGCTTCTGATGTTGGCTGTTTGGAGAAATTTGCAGATACCTTTAGTCGATCTGAATCCTTGTAGAATTGGGGGACCAAGCCATGTCCCTTTTTCACACAGCAGTAACTTTTTTTTAAAATCATTCATGGGAGGCAGACTTTTACAGTCTGGTTAACATTTATTGCCCATCCTATTTGCTGTAGATGGCATTGTGGGTGTATTAGGGAGGGAGTTTAAAATTTTGACTCAGTGCCACTGAAGAAACAGTGATTTGGTTCCCAGTCAAGATGGTGAGTGGCTGGAGTAGAATTTGCAGGTGAACTACGCTACTCTTGTCCTTCTAGATGCCAGTGGTCATGGTTTTAGGAGGTGCTATTTAAGGGTCCATGGTGTATTTTTGCAGTGAATCTTATAATTGGTACACAATGCTGCTACTGTGCATCGCTGGTGGACAAAGTGAATGCTTTTGGATGTGGTGCAAATCAAGGCTGCTTTGTCCCGGATGGTGTCAGGTTTTTTGAGCTGTTGGATCTGCAGTCAGGCAGACAAATGGGGAGTATTCCATCAAATTCCTGAGTTGTGCCTTATACTGCTGAGTGACACCCAGTTCAGGTTCCGCCAGGGCCACTCAGCCCCTGACCTCATTACAGCCTTGGTCCAAACATGGACAAAAGAGCTGAATTCTAGAGGTGGGATGGAAGTGACAGTCTTTGACAAACAAGGCCACATTCGACCGAGTGTAGCATCAAGGAGCCCTAGCAAAACTAGAATCAATGGGTATCGGGGGGTAAACTCTTCAGTGGTTAGAGTCATACCTAACACATAGAAAGTTGGAGGTTGTTGGAGGTCAGTCATCTCAGCTCCAGGACATCTCTGCAGGAGTTCCTCAGGGTAGTGTACTAGGCCCAAATATCTTCAGCTGCTTCATCAAAGACCTTCCCTCCATCATAAGGTCAGAAGTGGGGTCGTTCACCAATGATTGCACAATGTTCAGAGGTTCAAAAATGCCTAACATAATAAAATAAATGACTGACCAGGCAAAAAACTATTATGGTAATTGTGGAGCAGACCAGAAATTTCAAGTCTAGTGAGAGCATGTTTGCACAAGTAGTCTTCAAGACCAGCTTCGTTGCATTTTCAGCATGTTGGTAATAGAAAATGTTAACCCATCTTGTATCCTTCCTAAAGCCTGAAGAGAAAGCCAAATTTGATGGAATTTTTGAAAGCTTGACTCCACTAAATGGCCTCCTCTCCGGTGATAAGGTCAAACCCGTGTTGATAAATTCAAACCTACCTCTGGATGTCTTGGGAAGGGTAAGCATGTTATGTCTAAGCACATAGTTGTTTTTAATCCAAATCTTAAGATTTCAATTATTAAATCAAAAATATGTGCATGTGATGCAATTTTTTGTTTGAAGATGGAGGCCAATGATTTCAACCAGAGCAAGTTGATGAAAACAGTACATTATTGCTCTGCATGCAGCAACAGAATAGGGTATAAATCAGAGATAGTAGGAACTGCAGATGCTGGAGAATTTGAGATAACAAGGTGTAGAGCTGGATGAACACAGCAGGCCAAGCAGCATCAGAGGAGCAGGAAGGCTGACGTTTTGGGCCTAGACCCTTCTTCAGAAATGTGTTCATCCAGCTCTACACCTTGTTATCTCAAGGTATAAATCAAATAGCTGTCATCCAATTCTATGTTCAGCATTTTATCCACTACCAATGAAAATAGTTCTGCATTTCTTTATTCAGTGCTCTCTTCAGACTAGTTTTTGACATCTTTCTGAATGAAATGTTACAGGTACTTGTGCAATAATGTTGAATTTCAGTTACTAAAATAATTTTGATTCATCAGAAAATGATAAACGTTGGAGAAATAGAAATTCCAATCTGTTACGTCTCCTCAGAGTAGAAGGTTGTCCATCTAATCCTTAACAGATTGTAGAATTTAGTACTTTTTTTCATCATAACTGAATTTTGTTCAATAAAACAATTTGTTTGATTTTTAAATGTTCAACATGCTTGAAATAAGTTTGAGTCTGAAACTTCAATTTGTTTCCAAGTTGTGGATCTAATTTTGTAGACATTGAATTTTTTTTTTCCTCTCTGTTCCAGTTTCTCTACCTTTATAATCCCTAATTTTCTAAGATTTCATCAGACTGCTTTCCCACTCCCCATATATTGTGATTTCGTAAATCTTCAACTTGCAGCCATTTTAAAAAAAAACACAATTGCATTGAGAGTCTTCAGTGTTACTGCTGCTTGAATATAATACACAATCACTTCCTCTTGTTCTCAATCTGTGCAGGTTCACTAATGTCCTTAGGGAAGGAAATCTGCCATGCTCACCTGGTCTAGACTACACGTGACTCCAGTTGATTGATTCTCAGCTGCCCTCTGAAATGGCCTAGCAAGCCACTCAGTTGTATCAATTGTTACTAAGCCTCAACAAAGAAATGAAACCAGATAGACCGCTTGCTATTGACTTAGGTACCGGAAAAGACAGCAGCAGAAGCAGCCCAGTCGACCCTGCAAAATCCTCCTTACTAACATCTGAGGGCTAGTGGCAAAACTGGGAAAGCTGTCTCACAATCTAGTCAAGCAACAGCTGATATAGTCATACTCACTGAATCGTACCTGATAGACAATGCCCCAAACACTACGATCGTCATCTTGGATATGTCCTGTCCCACCAGCGTTCAGACCCAGCAGAGGTGGTATACATTTATCAGGTAAGGGAGGATGGTATGTGGTAAGCAGCAGGAGATTTACATCTGGGAGGGAGTTGCCCTGGCAGTAGTCAGCGTTGACTCTGGACCGCATGAAGTGTCATGGCTTCAGGTTAAACATAGCAGAGGAAACCTCCTTACCACATACCGTCCTCCTTTACCTGATAAATTGGCACTCCTGCATGTTGAACAACTCTTGGAGGATGCACGGAGATTGGCAAGGGTACAACTGTGTTCTGGGTGGAGGATTTCAATGTTCCACCTTCACATTGAGAGCACGCTCCATCATGTTGCGTGGCAGTTTCACACTGCTGATTGGGACAGACTTTAAACATCCGTGAGGTGCTGTGCGTCACCACTAGCAGCATAATTGTGCTCCAGCACAATCTGCAATCTCATAGCCTGGCATGATCCCCACTCAACCATTACTATTATGCCAGCGGGTCAACCCTGATTCAGTGGACAGTGCAGAAGGGCATGCCAGGAGGAGCACCAGGCATACCTAAAAATGAGGTGTCAACTTGGTGAAGCTACCAAACAGAACTACCTGCACACCAAACAGTATAAGCAGCAAGTGATAGACGGAGCTAAGCAATCCCACAGCCAACGGATCAGATCTAAGCTATGCATTCCTGCCACATTCAGTTGTGAATGATAGTGGACATTTAAACAACTTTTTGGAGAAGGAGGCTGCACAAATATCCCTGTGCTGTTCAGAGGGTCGCAGACTCGATGGACTGAATGGCCTCTATCTGCACTGTAGGGATTCTATGATTCTATGAATAAGAAAAAATCTAGTAACTGGCCCTTTACATTCACTGGTACTACCATCACTGAATTCCCGCTATCAGTATCCTGGGGGGTTGCCATTGACCAGAAACTCAACTCGACTCATTGCATAAGCACAGTGACTACAAGAGCAGGTCAGAGGCCGGGAATACTGTAGTGATTAGCTCACACCTGATTCCCCAAAGCCTGTCCGTCATCCACAAGGACAAGTCAGGATTGTGATGGATTACTCCCCGCTTGCCTGGATGTGTGCAGCACCAATAACAAAGAAGAAGCTTGACACCGTCCAGGACAAAGCATTGGTGAGCTCAACAAAATGCTGACCAACACAAGTTTCCCTTCAAGAAATCACTATCTTGACTTGGAAACACATCACTGTTGCTGGGTCAAAATCCTGGAATTCCTTTACTTAAGGGCACTGTGGGTCTACTTACACCACATGGACTGCAGTGCTCCAAGAAAGCAGCTCACTTCCAGTTTCTCGAGGGCAGCCAGGGATGAGCAGTAAATGTTGGACAGCAAGCAACTCTCACGTTCCATGAGTGCATTAAAAAAAACTGTAATAATGTTTTAATCCTCTCCTCATGCCATAGCCTGTCACTATTGCACATGTACCCAACAGATATATATTCACTCAACCTTGTGTATCTAATAAACAACAGAAACAAACGCTTGGTCATTAATCTTTAATTTTCGCTGGAAACATTCAATACTGTGTACCCGTAAAATTGATTTATAACTTCCTCAAATTTATGTGACATGCAAAACAGCTTCCACCTCCATCCATGTCAATTTTTGAGCCTTATCATTTATCCGATTACTTTCTGGAACAAGAGAAACATTAAGTTACAAACTACTATCATTGTCAGGATTCTCGATCAAAGTTTTAACTGCTGTGATTGAGGAAACCATAAATGTTTTATTGCACCTAAGCAAGTTAAAGAGATTTATGCATACATATTTGACTGCATGACAGTGAAACATTGGTCAAACAGTCAGAACTTGGAAGCTGGTTGATGGAAAGAAAATAAGAGGGTCTGAAATCCCAGTGTGAAGGTAAAACGTTTGACATTCTCAACTTTAATAGGGTGGATAGTCCTTTAATCCTAACAAAATCTTCTGCAGGTGAATGGAAAATGGGAATACTCTTTGCAGGCAATACTTGCAATATATGTTGTACCTCTACAGTGTGAGTTAATAGTGTCCACGCTCAGCCCACAAATATATCTCAATCTGTCCACAACACATTCTGATGTTAAATTGCAGTTCTATAAATCATCCTAAGAAGAGCAGCAGATTGAAAAGGTAACGCTACAAATATGTCTAAACTAATAACTATTGGTAGGTGATAAATTTAAAGTTCATGTGTACTGTCTCAGTTCTGATTAGTGTGATTTTTGAATTAACTGTTGTGGTTTGCTGAAATACCCAATTGTGTAAGTGGATAAATGCAAAAGCATCACCTTCAATTTGGAACCAACCATTATGAGAAACCAAATAATCTGTACCATAAAATGTTCTTGTGCTTTGAACAGCCATCCTGCTTCTTCACAAAGCCTTCTTTGAGTGACCATTATCATTCATATTAATATATAAACAAATCGAATAATACATGAGAAAAGCAATAAACTTACCCGTTCAGTTAGCTGTTTTACTTGAGAATAATCTGAAGCTAATTTGGGATCTGAGCCCTGTTATTCAGCTTCCATTGTGTACTGCAACTTGCCAAAATGAAGAGTCAGAGTGAAAAAAGGGGAACTTCCTGAAGGTATTTGTAACGTTGGCTAGTTATGTTAATGCTGTATAAGTTTAATATTTTTGTATTATGTTTTGTTTGCCTATTTAGTGTGCACAACCAAACAACAGACTTCCAAAATGGAAGCCGTGATGAAGGGTCCTGCCCGAAATGTCGACTTTCCTGCTCCTCTGATGCTGCCTGTCCTGCTGTGTTCCTCCTGCTCCATACTGTATTGACTCAGACTTCCAAAATGCATGGGTGTCATTGTTAAGCTACAGTTCTGTACAGTTTTGAACTGGTGCCTGTGACTGAATTTAATACTAGATAAGGAGTGGAGTTTAGAAATGCCCAAGCTTGATTGAGCACCTTTATCAAAGTTGAATGCAGTTGGTATTTTGGTTGTGTGAATCCGTTGTGACTCTGATGTATTTTACCTCTGCCCTCCTAGCTGAGGCAGTTAATTTCTTGTTTTCAATTTTTATTCCCATTAGGTTTGGGATCTGAGTGATGTTGATAAGGATGGCCACCTGGACAGAGATGAGTTTGCTGTGGTAAGTTTTGTACTACCTTTGGTTGCATGGTGAACGCAGAATATCTAGGATCAAACTGGGGCTTTAAAATATTGATCTGAAGTTAAGAACCTGATTTTTGGGAGTTGCTGCAAATAAACAATCTGATATTAAAATTTGCTTAAACAAACACACTCACTGCATTTTATGATGTGCTTTTCTCCATTTAGGTAGTCATGCACTTGTTCTCTTTTGCTTACGCTCTCTTTCTTGCTCAGTCTGTCTGTCTCTCTCTCTCCCCCTCTCTCCCTCCCTCCCTCCCTCTCTTTCTCTCACTCTCTCTCACTCTGCTGTGTACTCACTCGCTCCCGCCCAGCTTCACTCCCTCCTTCCTTCACTGCCTCTGTCTTCCCCTCCCTTCTGCATTTTTCACAATTTCTCAGAGAAGATAAGAATCACCAGTAAACTGTGTGATCATTCGTCGTTTGCTGCTTCACAACTTATAAAGCTACTAAACTGTGTGCTAACCTTTTGCAATCTGCAAGGGAGGGGAGTTGAAGAAAGTGATTGTGGTAGAGAGAAAAGTTCAGAAGTTACTTCTGAGCCATTAAATGACCTTTAGTGATAAAGAATGGGGTAGGATTATGCTTTAGGTGTTCCAGACGCACCTGGAGATAGATAACCGGTTTAAGCATCAGTGTTCAGACCCGAGTTCCTTGATCTTGAGACAGTGGAAATTTATCCATTATGGGATATGGGTTTACTCACAAGCCCAATTTAGTTGCCTAATGAAAATAAAATACTGTTGATGCTGGGAATTGAAAATAAAAACAGGAAATGCTGAAAATACTCAGCAGGTCAGGCAGTATCAGTGGGAGAGAAATACTGTTACAATGGTCTTTCACCAGAACCAATGAAAGCTAGAAATGGTATAATTTTTAATCAAGTCAAAGTGAGGGTAGGTTGAAAAAGGGCCACAAAGGAAGGCCTATGATAGTGTGAAAAACAGGAGAAATTAAATGATAAGAGTTTGTGTTACAAAGCCAAAGAGAATGGCGATGTTATGAGAAAAGAAACAAAATATGTGCCTAGATAAGGTGTAAATGCCAGAATGATGAACAGATGCCATCCTAAAGCAGAAACAAGAGGAAAATACACTAAAACTAAATCAAAACCTGCAAAGGAAAGGAAAGAAAATGGAAGATTGCTTGTGGCCTGAAATTGTTGAACTTACTCCTGAGTCCAGAAACTATAAGGTGCCTAATGGAAAAATGAGATGTTGTTCCTTGATCTTGATTGGAACACTAAAGGAGGCCAAGGTCAGACAGTCTGCACGAGAGCAAGGTGCAGAATGAAAATGACAGGTGACTGGAAGCTTGGGGTCATGCTTGTGGACTGAAAAGTGGTGGACTAAGGAAGAAAAAAAGTTGAAATAGAAAATAATTAGTTCAGTGACCATAAGATGTTGGAGCAGAAGTAGATCATTCAGCCCATCGAGTCTCCATTTTCCTGCCTTGTCCCCATAACCCTTGATTCCCTTACTGATTAGAAATTTCCCTATCTGAGCCTTGAATGTATTTAATGACCTAGCCTCGAAAACCCTCTGTGGTAAGAATTCCACAGATCCACTACGCTTTGAGAGAAGAAATTTCAATCTGACTATCCTGAGCTACATGACTATTAAGACCACCTTGATTAAATTACTGTTTTTGTTACCTTCATTATCTCCTGATTTATTCTCTGTCCCACTGTATAGCCACTGTTAGGGAGCCTATAGACTACTGCTACCAGTATCTTCTTTCCCTTTTTATTTGTTACCTCCACCCACATGGATTCTACGTCTTCCGATCCAAGATTATTTCTTGCTATCCTAGTTAGTCCATCCCATACCAACAATGCTACCCCACCACTCTTTTCTTCTTGTTTGTTTTTGTGATAAGTCACACTCCCCTGAATATTTAATTCCTAGCTTTGCTCTCTTTTTAGCCAGGTCTCTGTAATCGTTACACCGGTTAACCCTGTTAACTTGTATTTGTGCTCCTAATTCGTTTATTTTGTTCCGAATGCTATGTACATTCAAGTAAGGAGCCATTAGTTTGCCTTTTTATCATTATTTCCTCTTTTGATCCTATTTACTGCTGATCTTCTATATTTGTACACTCTGACCTTTCCTTTCTCACTCTGGTTGTTATTCAAATAACTGCCCTGTAACATCACTGTATCCTCTTGCTTTGTAAGCCTACATATTCCCTCTCCCAACTCAAACTAATTAGCTTGAACCCCTCTCTACAGCCATAGTTATTCAATTTGCCAGGATACTGCCCCAGTTTTGTTAAGAGACGCCCATGCCACCAGAAAACTCTTCTACCTCAGTACTGGTGTCAGTGATCACAAACTGAAACCCATTGTCCCAGTTCAATCTTTGAATCATGCATTTAACTTTTTTACTTTATTTACCCTTCATCAGTTTGTCCTGGCTCAGAGATTACTACCTTGGAAGTTCTGTTTTTTAAATTAGTGCTTAACTGTTTGAAATCTTTCAACAAAATCTCCTTTCTAGTTCTACCAATATTGTTGGTACTAACATGGATGATGACAACTGGCTGTCTCCAAGTCCTTCTCCAGCCCCTAGGAGATATCTTTAATCCAACAGATCTCCTTAAGGCAGCACAACCTTCGGAATTCCTGCTCAAAGCTGCAGAGAATAGTATCTATTCCTCTAATTTGAACCGTCCCCAGTCACAACTACATTCTTATTTCCTTTCCCCACTTGAATGGCTCCTTGTACCAAGGTGCTGTGGTCAATTTGGTCATCCTCCTGCAGACCCTACGCTCATCCTACCAGCCTGCAAGAATAGTATAATTGTTGGACAGTTGCAGGCGCCAGTGCTCCTTAATTTCAAACCTGCCCCACCTGCAGTCACTTTGCCTGTTCCTGATCACAGACCAATTTTGAATTACCTCGTCTGAGGAGTGTGACTGCCCACTGGAACAAAGTGTCCTGGTTACCTTCCCCTTCCTGGATGTGGCACAATGTCTGCAACTCAGACTGTAGCTCCTGGACTTTGAAGTACCTTGAGCTGTAAATACTTATTGCAGATGTGTTTGCATTGGATCTGGATCACATTGGTATCAGCAGCTTCCACATGTTGCAGGAGCAACACATCACCCATTCTACAATCACTGTTGTCTTTCATTTAACTTATAAATTAATTAGTTGACATTCCCTGTTGGTCACTTCACTATAATTATGTTTCATTTTTAACAATAAAAAAGTCACTTGCATCACAAGAGAGAAGGGAAACATTGAAGATCTAAACACAAACTGAAGTCCTTAATTTTACTTTAAAAACAAGAAATATTCACCAATCCTACTCAGCAGTCACCTTCTTTCCCTGCACTTGTGTCACACTCTGGTTTATGATGTCACTGTGCTGTTGGTTGGCCTTTCAATCCATGTCTTTTATCCTCTCCCCATTTACCTCTCACTCTATAGAGCTTACTAATTGAAGTAAATCTTAATTAAAATACCTGCGTTCACCTTTGTACCAATTTCCATTTTGAACCAAATTTCCAGCAGTATAGTCAGTAATTCACTCGGCATTCATCTCACTAAGTTAAATTATTCAAAACAGTCTCTAATCTGTAATAGTTATCTGTAATGATCACAGAAATCAGCGATGACGGTTTTTGTTAATCAGATATTATTTGCTTGAAGATGAGGCATGTTACATTTGGGAAATTGAACTCCTGCCCATCTTTGGTTTCCAGAATCCAGTATTGAGCAGGGCCTAAATAAAGATTCTGTCTTGCCACATCAGCTCATATTCTTTGGCAATAAAATAGTCTACTGCCAGATCACATGTAAACAGTACACTCCAACTGAAATTGTTGCCGAAGAGAAGGAAACAAGAGTTTGCCTCTGTGTTCTGCAGTGCATTGATGTAATGACCTCTCCAGACCTCTCTCCCCTTTTCCTTTCCTCTGATCTCATCCCTGCTTCTAACCATGACCCTTCCTGGGTGTTCCTCATCATAATACAGGCCAGACAGAGTCCCCACTAAAATAAAGTGGAGAAATTCTCTTGGCAGAAATACATGAACTTATCTTTCTCATCTGGAAGAAGGACAGCAAGCCAGCAAATCTCAGAGATGCCAGAATTTTTGTTTTAATTAATGCATGGGATGAGAGCATTACCGGCTAAGCCAGCATTTATTACCCATCCCTAATTGCCCAGAGGGCAGTTTAGAGCCAACCACATTGCTGTGGGTCTGGAGTCACATGTAGACTTGACCAAGAAAGGAGATTAGTGAACCAAGTGGCTTTTTCACAATAATCAGTAGTGGATTCGTGGTCATCATTAGACTGTTAATTTCAGAGTTTTTATTGAATTCAAATTCCACCATCTGCTGTGGCTGGACCTCTGGATTAACAGTCCAGCAATAGTAACACTCGGCTATTGACGTCGCTAATTATGATAAATTTCAAAATGGAAATAAGGCCTATTGTGATAATTACAGATTGGCTTCCCACAGGGAAAGTCATTATAAAGATTCTCTTCAGTTGCTTCCCCTCAGTAGATAAATGCTTCTACCAGAATCTCCATGCGGATTCTATCCATCAAGAGGCACAGTGGACATGATCTTAACAGCAAGGTAAGTCGGAAAAAAAAATGCAGAGAGCGGTAGTGCATCTCTAGACATGACCTCTTTCAACCCCCCAAAGGCTTTCCACTGGGGAGGATTATGGAGCATTCTCCTCACATTTGGATGATCCCAGAAATCTGTCACTATCCTCTACATGCCATGACCCTCACCAACTTCTCCAACACAGATCCAATATATTTGCATATTAGGGTCAGGCGAGGTATTGGAATTGCAATTAGTGTTCTTCAACCCATATCCATGAAGCTTCCCACCGGAGTGGAGATTCTCTACAGGATGAGTAGGCAATTGTTCAACCTGTGCTAGCTCTGGTCTAGTAACAAGTCCACCTCTTCTATCTGTGACAGGGTGTGAAAATCAAATGTTGGACTGTTTCTTCTTGGGTAGTTCCCCAGGTTCAAAGATGACTTTCTGTCACCCTGTGTTGTGGGCATTGAAATGACTAAATAGTTTAATGCTGGTTTTGCATGCATCTACTCATGATGGATTTAACAGTTTATGATGGATTTAACAGCAGACCAAGCGCTGTAGGTGTCCTGTGGCTCCTGTTCATTGATTGTTACCAAGTTGACAGTGATTCACTGTTTCAGTCGATCATACTTTGTAGGAACCTGGAGTCGAGCAATATTAGGTTTTCTTCAACAGCCCTTCCATTGACACCGCTGTTTTTGGGTAGAAAAA
Source organism: Rhincodon typus (assembly GCF_021869965.1). Lineage (NCBI taxonomy): Eukaryota > Metazoa > Chordata > Chondrichthyes > Orectolobiformes > Rhincodontidae > Rhincodon > Rhincodon typus. The sequence continues at coordinate 2,838,068 of NC_063360.1, forward strand.
GGCTGAATTGAGATTTCTTAATGTTTCAAAACAAGACACTTCTACACCTTAGTTCTTTGAGTTGGACGTTTTTTGCTTATTGTGTTTCACTCGGAGCAAAAATATCAAAGTCATAATGCTGAAGTTCTGGAGTGATAATTGCAGTGTGATGTTCATGTTTGTCACTGTTGGGGCTATCCATGATGGTCCTCGTGTTCCAGGTCCAAAACATCATTTGGGAAATCGATGATGCTTGAAAGTATGATTATTTACTATGGGATCACCTTTGCACGCTAACTGTTACATGGTCCTTCCAGAGCAAGATCTTTGCCCAATACCTGGCATATCTGAAATAATTGGAGAGAAAGTTCTTTTGCACAGGCAGAGATTAACAAACAGACATTATTTTTATGCACCTTCCATATCCTGGGAACTTGCAGAATTCTTTCTGCTGCTGAAATATTGACACAGACTGTGATTAACCCTTTACTGTTCTATTTGCAGGCAATGCATCTTGTTTACAGAGCCTTGGAAAAAGAGCCAGTTCCATCTGTTTTGCCATCTTCACTTCTGCCACCGTCCAAGAGAAAGAAACAAGGACCAACACTTGCTGGTGCTGTACCTGTGCTACCTGCCAGCCCTCCACCTAAAGATAGCCTGCGATCTACTCCTTCACATGGCAGTATTAACAGCCTAAATAGTGCAGGCAGCATCTCTCCAAAACACATTAAACAGGTGATGAGACAAGAATTTCACCTGCATACTCTTAAAATAGCTTGCATTGCAATGGCTCAGTCCTTAGCAAGAGAATATGTGTAGGCTAGATTACTGTAAACTATTTCTTCAATGTCTCGGTGATTTCCTCATGATTATTTCAACTTATCTCTGCATCTGAGGGAGTAACGTATACTTCAGTTATTCTCCCATTTATATAATTGTAAAAGCTTTTAAAATTTGTTTTTATACCCCTGGCTGGGTTACTTTTGCATTGTTTTTTTCCCCCACTTTATCAATTTTTGGTGGTCCTTTGCTGCAATCTACACCACTTTCAAACCTCAGACTTACTACAGTGCTTTGCAACATTGTGAGTCTGTACTTTTATTCTAGTGCTATCCTTAACCTTCTTTGTAAGCTGGGGATTGATCTTTTTCACTGAGCTTTTGGTTTGAGAAGCAACCCTAGGTAATGATCCTTAATTTCTGTGGAAGCAGTTACCAGGACCACACTGTGCACACAACATTGTTCTATAAGTCTACAATTAGTGCTTTACACAAGTGTTACAAAAAACTACTAGTACAGGTTTTAAACCCACATGGTCTTGAACTGGATTACTCCTATATGTGTACATTTGACTAGCTTTTATCCATTGTGCTCATGGCTGTTACCGCTTTCATTTAAACCACAGAAACTGATCAGATGTTGCAGTAAGTTATCCTCTTAGTTGTTTCACACTACATTTAGTTGAGGAATGGATCAGGTAACCGTTATTCTCTGTGCTCTGATGATTTGTGATCCTCCATGCTTTACCTCTTAACTTTCGATTGCAATGACCTGGAAAAAATCTTTTTTCTTGCAGCCAGTTAATTGGGTTGTGCCATCAAATGACAAAATGCGGTACGATGACATCTTCCTCAAAATAGATTTGGATATGGATGGGTATGTCAGTGGCTTGGAAGTCAAAGATATCTTCATGCAGTCGGCACTTCATCAGAACATCCTGGCTCATATCTGGTAAGAGCTCTAGAATTTACAGACTGAGTGCTCTAGCTTATTTCTAGTGTGAAAGTCACAATCAGTATTTGAGTCATCTTTGTTCATCTGTGATAAATAGCCATTATCAACTGAAACTGAAGATTCTCCTGCATTCCTTCAGCATTATCTTCTACTAAATGTCTTGTGTGGATAATTGCATTGGGTAAAGTTGAAAAAACATCCAACCTTACCTTCAGCAGATTTCAGTCATTTCCTTAACTGCCTCTGACCTACAGCTCCCATGACTTCTAAATATGCTGAACTGAATTCAGTGGGTCAGTATGCTAATGTCATGAGGCTGCCATTCTTTTGGGACAACAGCACAATGTCCTTCCACAAGCGCAGCAAACATCAGAGTGTTGAAATTTTCTGAGCTAGAAAGTGGTGAGTTGTGAATAACCGAACGTGTGAGTGACACTAACATATCACACTGCTCGGAACCAAAGCGGATCCTGACGAGCAATCAAAGTGCCTTCTGGTAACTGACTTCACAATCAGTGATAATATTTTACTAATGGATAGAATTGGAGTAGGTATTCAGCTCCTTGAATCTGTTCTGCCATTTAGTCAGATCATGGCTGATCTATATCTTAACTTTGTCTAACTGTCTTGTTTCCCTAACAATCAATACCCTTGTCTTCTCACAATGAGTGAGTTTTGATATTTTCAATGGAACCCTTAATTCAATTACTTTTTCGTGAGTCAAGCTAGATTTCCATTAACCTTTGTGTATTTACATTTACTATCATCCAGTTGCCTTACTGTAATTGTAATGTGATGCCCTCTCATTCTAGATTGTCCACACTAGAGGAAATCATTTCTATCCATCATATTTTGTTTATTAACCTATTTTTCTAACTAACCTATTCAGAGATGTAATTACCCAGGTCTCTCAGTCCAGAGGTAGGGACACTACTACTGTGCCACAAGAGGGCCCTAAGAACTTGAACCTGGATCCTCAGATTAAAAGTCCAATGTTCTACCAATTGAGCTGTCTGGGCTTGCCACTGTATCCACCTTATCCACTTAATCATCTTGAAAAGCTGAATTAGATCGCTCCATAAACTGAGTTTAATGGGGAAATAAAATTGCCATCATCTTGCCCATGAGCTAAAATGTTGATTTAATGAAGTTGCATGCATTGACTGTACTGATGCAGTGTCAGCATCTGCATGTCAAATGTTATCAAGGGAACAGTCTGCACTTAGTCAAAAGCAAATTAATAAGCTGAAAATGGTCTCCTAAGAAAGTTGATCTAATACTTTGTTTAAAAAAAAATCCACTGAATAGAAATGTACTGTAGTACTGCATTGTATTGGGTTTTATTGTGTACGAGTGGTTTTTCACACAGCCATAAGTTAGTTTGATCCTCAGTGCCCATTGAGTTTTTTTTTAATAGACTTCCCGTTCCGAGGCTTGCAGTGATCCTTCAGCTGACAGGTGGTTGTTGTCAGCAACTCAACAACAAGTCTCTAATTCTTTTACCTGCTTTTGTGAGGAGATACTAATTCATAGCCGTGCAGCTGAGCCAGGAGTCACTTTCAGATGATTTCTCTACCCTGCCTCCATTCCTTACTGCAGACTGTGACTGGGTCATTTATCTCTCCATCAATTTACACACTGCTGATGTGTTGACATGTATCTTCCTTTAATAGTTTGTTATGATATTAAGCATAGCAGTTGAGATGGTTTTGCTGCAGTTGCAGTACTGAGCCTTCATTTTACTTAGTAAACTATTTCCCAACAGGGCACTGGCCGACACAAAACAGATAGGGAAACTGAACAGGGAACAGTTTGCTTTAGCAATGTATCTGATTCAGCAGAAGGTCAGCAAAGGAATTGACCCTCCACAGATGCTTACTCCTGAAATGATACCACCATCAGAGCGGACTACGCCAGTATCAGTAAGTACCTGACACAACTCCAACTCTACTAGAATTATGAGTTTCACTTAGCTTTAGACCAGTCTGATCTGGTACATTTCACCACATGGGTTGGTCACCGTAGTATATGGCCAGCAGCTGTGGAACTCTGCTGACCAAAATATCAGGAGAGTGGGGCATAGGGTAAGAAAATTGGTGGAAAGAAAACTAGGCTTGTTTATCTATGTGGCATTTATTACACTGACTGCCCCATCTTCTGTGTAGATTGTAGAGTGAGACACTAACCCAGCATGAAGTATCAAAACCAGAGGCTGAAACACAATTGATTAATAGTATGCCACTAAATGTCACCACTAGGCTTTCAGTGACATGCTGTTTGCAGGCTCAATATTCACTTGAACTGTGGAAGACAATATTTGAAGTATACCTTTTGCCCTTTTAGTTTCAGGATGTAATGAAGCACCATTTTATCCTGACTTCCTTTCTTGTGTACACTATTCCTCTGTTGATAAAGTTAAGGATCTTGTTCTTTATTAATCCCTTTATTAAGAGCCTTCTTAGCTTCTCCTACCACTTTCAAAGACTTTATACATAGAGCCCCGGATTTCTTTGTTACTTATCCCTGTTAAAGTTATACCATGTATCCCAAACAACCTATTCCCATTTTTACTGACAAAAACTGTCACTTAACAGACCCTTCTTAACATTTCATCTGTTGTGTGCCTTCCGATTTCGCCGCTTTCTGAAGTTTGTTACTGTTTGCTGCATTTTGTGTGATATTACCAAGTGTTAAAAGCACCTGCAAGCTTAGTTATCTTTTTCTTTTTCTTAGTTAATCCATCGGGATTGAGGATGTTTTGCTTCTACTTGGTTTTGATGTGTTCTATGATGTGTTAAGTCTCATGCATGCTGTGCATATCTACCACATGCAGGGCAGGTGATGTTTGTGCTTACTTTGAGGTGAAGTTGAGTCATTACAGTGTTCTCCATGAAGTATCTTGATGTATCTGTTGCCTTCCCGATTGACTCTTCTCCATGTTGGTCAGCCACAAACCAAGGAGTTGGCAGAGTTGTTTGATCTCTTCAGGATGCTTTATGCAAATTCCTAAAATATTTCCCCTTTTCCACTGGGAATCTATTGCTGCAGTTGAGTTTTCAGTTGAGTAATTGCTTGCTGGATTCACTGTCAGGCATATAAATGACATATCGTGCCCAGTGGATCTGATTTAGAGTCATTATCGCCAAAATACCAGACAAGTTGGCTTACGAGAAGATGCTTTTATTGAACTACCATATGTCCACCAGATTTTAAGGATTTCACAAAAGCACCGCTGCACTTGCATTCTGCGCTTGGAGTTGCCGCTGTGGGTTATCCAAGTCTCCAAAGCATATGGGAACATTGGTACTTCTGCTCCATAAACAATGACCTTAGTGTCAGCGTAGAATTCCTAGTCTTCAAAAACGTTTTTCAACAGTTAGCTTCTAACATGCCAGCTCAGCCATGAAGAATTTTGTTGTCTGTGTCTGCCTTCTCTCTACACTTTTCAGGGTTTTGCTGTTGATCTTAATCAATGGATCATAGGATTTAGGCATGGGAGTTGGCCCTTTGGCCCTTTGGCCCTTTGACCGCCTTCCTGTATTCTGTAGAATTGTGGCTTTTCTGGGGGTTGTGGTTTCAACTCCATTTTTCTGGCTGCACTCCATAGCCCTTGACTATCTATCAAAAATCTAATTCAGCCTCAAATATATTTAAAGCCTGCACTTCCGGGGCAGAGAATTTCACGTTCTAACAATCCGTTGAGACAAAACAAAATCTCCTAATCTCTGCCTTAAAAGGGAGGCCATTTCTTAAACTGTGTCCCTACGTTTTAGTCTCCATCACAAGAAGCATCTTCTGCCTGTCTATCCTGTGCAGTCCTCTTGAGACCTTTAATACTTCAATGCGGTTGTCTCTTGTTCATCTAAACTCTAAAGGGAGTAGATCTAATCTATTAAACTTGTCTCCTTGAAAAAGAACTCTTTCATCCCAGGAATTGAACTTACTTGAACTACTTTTAAAGCAATTTTATCATTTTTCTAATCAGGAGACCGAAACCTCATTCTCCAAATGTAGCCCCATCAATGCTCTATACAGTTGCAGTGAAACTATATCTACATTTATATTACATTTCCCTTGAAATAATTTGCAGAATTTCGTTTGTCTTGTAGTCACTTGCTGTATCTGCCTACTAACACTTATTCATACATCAGGATTCCCAAATCCTTCTTGGACACTGTATTCTACAGTCTTTCACTGTTTTAATAGTATACTACTTTTCATTTCGTCTGGTCAAAGTGGATAAGCTCACATTTGCCCACATTACACCCCATCTGCCAACGTTTTTCCATTTACTTATGGACTTGTTTGTCTCCTGCTTGGGGATTAGGCGTGGTCAGTGTGAAATCCCTCCTTGGCCTCATCTGTTGCCTTAAGTGTTGGAACATGCGTGCTGAGCTCCTCGATTTGTTGAACTGTGCAGTCACGAAGTGTCTGCTTAGCACACAATGTGAGTTGCTGGGGTGCCAAAAAATTAATATTTTGATGCAAACCCACGCTGTGAAAGCAGTTCCTCTGGAAGACCCTTTCAGAACAAGGTGAACCTGTTGCCCTGCTACTTTAGTTGGCCCCCTCCTTGATGTCACGTCTCACTTAGAATGGCAATGTTGTATTCAAGGCACCAGAATTCCCAAGCTGTGATGGTGATGTTGAGGTTGTTCATGAGCGTCCTGACATTTCTAGTCCCAAACTTCATCGGAATCATTGGTTGATGCCTGCGCAATATTTTAAACTTAAAGCACAGGGCGCAGTCTGTTGGAAAGTTAGCCTTGGAAACTCTCAGCAAGTCAAGACCACTGTCCTGAGATAGTAGAAACTGCCGATGCTGGAGAATCTGAGATAACAAGGTGTAGAGTTGGATGAACACAGCAGGCCGAGCAGGAAAGCTGATGTTTCTGGTCTAGACCCTTCTTCAGAAAATGTCCTCAGACAGTCAGAAAATTCTTCAGACCACTGTCCTCACCCTTTCACTTTGCTTCCTTCTTTCACCCCGACACTAAATGTTTTCATAACACTATCCTCAAGGAGAGGAAAGCTTCTCTATTGTGATGGTGCTTGATCAAGAACTTCCCACTCTTGTAAATGATTACAATGTATTCAGCGACCATTTTGAAAATAAGGACAGCTTAGGTCAGTCCCCAGAGTGTCATTAATTTACAGATTTCACTGTGTTTGATTTAGCTCAGAAAATTTCTGTGTCAGTAGATTACTGATGTAAATTGCATAAATTCAAGAAATCACAAGCAGTCTCAATTGCTTCTATATGATGATCATTTTGCACAGGGTTTTTATATTTTACCCAAGTTTGATATTTTATTGTCCACTTGATCATGCTGAATTTGACCAAGTTAAGATCTCTTTTTTTCTCAACGTGAGCCCAATGCCAAAACTCTTGATGTTTTTACAATAACAATCCTTTGCATGTGTCTGTGGACCTACTTTATTCCTTTCTTTCTATAGAGCCTCTCAGGCTACATGACTCCTGTTGGGCCTGATATTTCGCAACTAACAGAAATGAGGCGTGTGAGTAACTTGTTGTGAACATGATATCAGGGCTGCCTGCTTTAAACATTTGCTAACCATTGCCTTTTGCACATTGCCTGAAATGAGTCTCATCCAGTTGTTGTGTCTATTATGAGTCTGTGCATGTTGGATGTTAACAAGCTCACAAGTGATCTGGTCACTACCAGCTACGTGAGTATAATCCTGTGTATGGGTTCAGTTTCGGTTTTGAGAAATAACACTTGTCAGCTTCATGACTAAGTGAAGGATGCTTTTAAATTGCAAAGTAAATACTGACCCATTGCATTAATATTTAAATAGATACTTGCTTATACCAGTGATAAGAACAATTAATTATTTTCATTAAAATAAATTTTAAAGTTATTGATTTTCTTATATTAAGCACTTTACTTATTTTGTCCAGGAACAGCTGTATTTACTCACCACTTTATGCCACTTTTAATTTTAGATTTAGATTCTAGTGCACTGAAAGCAAGAGCAATCATAAATCAATAATTTAAACAGAGTTAGTAACATCACTGGCAATTTTGCTTACTTTCTTCTATAGTGACCTATATAAGTAGATTAATGTAGTGCTTTTTTGCATGATACATATGAGTACATCAATGCAGTCTCAGGTCTTCACTGCAGGAGTTCCTCTGGGTAGGGTTCTAGGGTTCTAGATTTCACCAGTGAACTTCCATCCATGATAAGGTCCTTAGGCGGGACATCTGCTATTGAATTCACAACGTTCAGCAACATTCGAACCTCCTCAGCTATTCAAACACTCTGTTCAGGTCTTGTTGCATTTGGACAACATTCAGTTCTTGGGCTGATAAGTACAAAGTGTAACATAGGTGCAAGACAAATTTCAGGCAATGAGTATCTCAAACAAGAAAGAATCTGACTATCTTCCCTTGACATTACCATCACCTAATCCCCACCATAAATATCTTGTGAGTTACCATTGACCAGAAACTGAACTGGACTAGCTGTGTAAATACTATGTCTCCAAGAGTCAGTCAAAGGCAGGACATTCTGTGATGAAACAAATACACGTGCTAGTCAGAGCAGAAATGACAGGCTGAAAAGATGGTGTTAGGGGAGAGTTTCAGATTCCTGGGGCATTGGGACCAGTTCTGGGGGAGATGGGGCCTGTACAAATTGGACAGGTTACACTTGGCCAGGACTGGGACTGATGTCTTCGGGGGAGTGCTTGCTAGAGTGGTTAGGGAGGGTTTAAACTAATATGCCAGGAATGAGAACCTGTGTAAAGAGTCAGAGAAGGAGAGGGCTAGGACAAAAACAAAAGGTAGAAAAGGGAATAAGAAAAATGATAGGCAAAGAAACCATGGACAAAATTCAAACAGAGAAAAACAAGAGCGAGACAAACAGTGTTAAAAAGACAAGCTTAAAGGCTTTGTGCTGTAATGCGCAAAGCATTTACAATAAAGTGGATCAACTAATTGCGCAGGTAACTGTAAACGACTATGATATAATTGGAATTATGGAGACATGGCTGCAGGGTGACCAGGGATGGACGCAGAATTTCCCAGGGTATTCAATATTTAGGAAGGACAAGCAAAAAGGAAAAGGTGGCGGAGTGGCATTGCTGATTAAAGAGGAAATTAACACAATAGTGAGAAAGGATATTAGCTCTGACAATGTGGAGTCAGTATAGGTAGAGTTGAGAAATACTAAGGGGCAAAAAACATGTATAGGACCCCAAACTGCAGTGGTGATGTTAGGATTGGCATTAAACAGGAAATTAGAGATGCATATGATAAGGGAATATCGATGATCATGGGTGGTTTTAATCTGCACATAGATTGGGAAAATCAAATTAGCCACAATGCCTTAGAGGAGGAATTCCTGGAGTGTATATGGGATGGTTTTCTTCACCAATACGTGGAGGAACCAACTAGAGAGCAGGCCATGTTAGACAGGATACTGTGTAATGAGAAGGGAATCATTGCCAATCTAGCTTTGCGAGACCCCTTGGAGATGAGCGACGATAACATGATAGAACTTTTATCAAGATGGAGAGAGAGGCAGTTGATACGGAGACTAGGGTGCTGAATCTTAATAAAGGAAACTATGAAGACATGAGGTGTGAGTTGGACTTGATAGGTTGGAGAGAGTTACCTAAAGGGATGACAGTGGATAGGCGATGGCAAACATTCAAGGAATGCATGAGGGAACTGCAGCAACTGTTTATATCTGTCTGGCACAAAAGCAAAATGGGTAAGAGGGGAAATCCATGGCTTACAAAGGAAATTAGAGATAGTATCTGATTCAAGGAAGAAGCATTTGGATTGGCCAAGAAAAATAATATGTCTGAGGATTGGGAGCAGTTTAGAAGTCAGCAAAGAAGGACCGAGGGGTTGATTAAGAAGAGGAAAATACAGTACGAAAGTTAATAGTTTCTATAGGAACGTGAAGAGAAAGAGATTAGCGAAGACAAATGTAGGTCCCCTACCCGTAGAAATGGGGGAATGTATAAAAGAGGACAAAGAAATGGCTGAGCAACTGAATACGTACTTTGATTCAGTCTTCATAAAAGAGAACACAAATCAGATACCAGAAATGTTGGAGGATGCAAGATTTAATGAGAGAGAAGAATTGAGGGAGATCAATATGAGTAGAGAAATGGTGCTGGGAAAATTGATGGTATTGAAGGTGGATAAATCCCCAGGGCCTGATAATCTACATCCCATGGTACTTAAGGAAGTGGCTCTAGAAATAGCGGATGCATTGGTGGTGACTTTCCGGGATTCTATAGACTCTGGAACAGTCCCTGCAGATTGGAAGGGAGGTAATATCACTCCAGTGTTCAAAAAGGGAGGTAGAGAGAAAACAAGGAATTATAGACCAGTAAGCCTTACATCGGTAATGGGCAAAATTCTCGAATCCATTATCAAGGACTTTATAGCGGAGCATTTAGAAAGCAGTGGCAGGATCAGTCAGAATCAGCATGGATTTATGAAGGGGAAATCATGCTTGACAAATCTGTTAGAATTCTATGAAGATATAATTAGTAGAGTTGACAAGGGGAAGCCAGTTGATGTGGTATATTTGGACTTTCAGAAACCATATGACAAAGTCCCACGTAAGAGATTATTGTGCAAGATCAAAGCGCATGTAATTGGGAGAAGTGTATTAAGATGGATAGAAAACTGGTTGGCAGAGAGGAAACAAAGAGTAGGAATTACTGGGCCCTTTTCAAATTGGCAGGCAGTAACTAGTGGGATGCCATAGGGATCGGTGCTGGGGCCCAGCTATTCACAATATATATTAATGATTTGGATGAGGGAACAAAATGTAACATCTCCAAGTTTGCAGATGATACCAAGTTCGGTGGGAGGCTGAACTGTGATGAGGATGCAGAGATCCTTCAGCATGATCTGAACAGGTTGGGTGAGTAGGCAAATCAATGGCAGATGCAGTATAATTTGGATAAATGTGAGGTTATTTACTTTGGAAGCAAAAACAAGACGCAGGTTACTACCTGAAAGGCTGTAAATTGGGAGAGGGGAGTGTACAGCGGGACCTGGGTATCCTTGTGCACCAGTTGCTGAAGATAAGCATGCAGGTGCAGCAGGTGGTAAAGAAAGCAAATAGTATGTTAGCCTTCATTGCGAAAGACTTCGAGCACAGGAGTAGGGATGTGTGTTGTTGCAGTTATACAGGACCTTGATGAGGCCACACCTAGATTATTGTGTGCAGTTTTGGTCTCCTTTTCTGAGGAAGGATGCTCTTGCTCTCGAAGGAGTGCAGCAAAGGTTTACCAGGCTGATTCCAGAGATGGTGGGACTGATGTATGAGGGCGGATTAACTAGATTAGGGTTGTTTACATTGGAGTTCAGGCGAATGGGAGGGGACAAGGGCAACAAATGCTTGGGAATTCACCCATGTAATCGTTCCTCCAAGCCATACACCTTAGCTTGGAATAATATTGCTGTTATTTCATTGTCATTGGGTCAAAATCCTGGAATGCCCTTCCTAGCAGCACTATATGGACAGCAGTATTTCAGGAAGGCTGCTTACCACCAGCTTTTCGAGTCCACTTTCGGATGGGTAACAAAAGCTGGCCTAGCCAGCGATGCCCATGTCCACTGAGAGAAAAAAGAAAGCTTTGCACGTTTACAGAAGTCTTACATGATAATCATTAACCACCCTCCTCCACTGTCCTGTGCTGCAGATGCATTGATAACTTCTATGTAGGTGTGTCTGCCCTTATGTTCAGCGTAGTATGAAAAGTGATGATTCAGTTTAACAGTTTTTACCGAGCCACTGTACAAGTCATCATGTAGTTACTTTGATCAATTTATTTTGATATATTATGTCACATGTCAGGAAGAGGTGGGACTTGAACCTAGACCTTCTGCCTCAGAGGCAGGGATGACTGTTGTCATGTATAATGGATACACAGTGTCATGTGCAGCAGAAACTGCATTATAATCAACATTTTCAAGGTAAATGTTGATCCTCTGCTATCTGTGATTTCTTGTTATGTGTTCCTATCCCTGTGCTTTTTGAAGAATGTTAGTGGAGAAATACGCTGTTCCAGTATTGCTGGTTGAAGCTGTGTAAAAACATCTTCATAGTGACTGTCAACTCCTATTATTACTTTCTATTCCTTTGGACAACCCTTTGTTGCACATATATTAAAGCTAGATGTGACCCAATCAGCTGTGCTGTTCTATAGATTTAAGTTAACAATGATCTGATGGAATGGTAAAGCAGATCCTGATGGCTCAATGATCCATTCTTGTTCCTATTATGTGAAATTTCCTTTGCGTACCTAGACAAGGTACTTTGTTTGGCAATGTGAGAAAGGGTAGCACAGCTGTTTTATATTAATGTTCTTAGAACCTATGAGGTGCCCATGATGTATTTACAATTTACTGCCTCCCCGTTTCATTTATATGTGATAAACATTTTATTTCTCCACTTACCCTATTGTTTGAATGTTAACAAGCAAAGGCTTTGTGTGTGGTGAGTTGAATAAAGCTTCAAGTCAAAGCCTTTCCATTTCAGATATTGCATAGCTACTCTGGAGTAAAATGCTAACTTCTACAGTGATTTGGAGGGCACCTTTGCAATTTGAGGAACAAAATTGTGAGGAACAGTTTTGACCAACCCTAACTACCGAGTCCATTTTTGTTGTCAGTTTCCCAAAGTAATGCAGAGGTTTAGTGCAAACCTGATTATTTCTGTTGGTCTAGCACGAATGAGTCAGATCTTGTATCCAGATATATCACTTCATTGCAGTTTGGTGATTTGCACCATAAAGCCCAGATGCCTTGATGTATAGACAGGGAACCACAGATTTTGTGTGTGTCTAAGTGTGTGTGCGTGGTCAGAATACCTTTTCAACATATACAGGAAAAAATAACTTAGTAGTTTCCAGTTTACATGTTATTTAATTAGTTGCATTTATTAGAGTCATTAGTTTTTAGTTTAGTGAATACTCTACCATGTTACTACTCTACTGTATTGTTGGAATATGAAATATTAACAAATCGTATTGCCATATAATCAGAATTACAGCAGAATGAGGAAGCTTGAGATGCTTACTGGTTTTGCTTACTGAGATTCCTCTGCATGGATACCTGAATTTGCTTGTATTAATGCTTAATGCTGCTTGGCTGTACTATTCAAACCAGCATTTCAAAATGCTAAAGCATGTAAAATTCAGTACAGGGCACGTGGCTGCTTTTGTCCCACCTTAAAGTAAAGACTAAAAAAATGAGTTTGTTTTCAGAGGTTTACTAATGATGTATTGCAGTTGTGTGTTGTTCTCTGGATCCTGGTTTTCAGCAGAATGTGAGCTCAAATTAAAGTCAATGTCAACAATAGTCTAAAGGACAGCTTGGCCAACCTGTTACCGCCCTGAATTCACAACAGCATGCAAAAATATTGGTATTCCTTGAGGTGAATTAAAAATATAATGCTATATCTTGGCCGACAATGCCACAGATCAGAGAGGGTTTGTGATGAATGTTAGATAAAAATCCTCAGCAATTTCATTTTATGGGGACAAATATGTTTTTCCAGCTTTCCTTTTCTGGGGCTTCCTGAGCTGAACACTGCTGTTGGCTTAAAGAGCAGATACGAAACCTCTGAAACTGACTGGTGATATGATAAGTAAAAGTGGGTGTGATTCTAATAAAACCAAGCAGCATAGAAGACAATCAACAAAACTATGCCTGTGGTGGCTCACTGAAAATTTGCTTTAGTCCCATACCCATAGTCTTGACAGGCAGTGCAAATGTTTTCATTCTATGGTACATTTATAACTTTATTTCTGAAAATGCTATTCAACCTCTTTTTCAGCCAGTGCATTTTAGATCTCAAAATCTTGATGAGTAAAAGAAATTTCTGCTTGTCTCTCTCTAGTCTTTTGTGTAGATAATTTTAAAATCCATGTCAGGTTACTAACCTTCCTGTTTTTCTTCATTTTTACTGTATTAAGATCCCTTATTACTTTTTGAACTGCTCGCGCATCATGAATATAACAATTTACATAGAAGATTGTGGGAATTTTGAGGGCTTATTGTGCAGCCTCTGTGCTTTATTGATTCTCTTACTTCAGTTCCTGCATTCTTTTTTCTCATTCATGAATTTACATTTTTTTCCCTTGAATGGAATTTTATTTACAGATTTGCATTTAAACTACAGTTAGCTTCCTGTTTCACAATTAAACATCACTAGAATGCTGAATTTGCCACAACGAGTTGTGCTTTGTAAATCAGAGGCAAACTGCAAGCAGTGGTATTGGATTTGCTTTGTAAGAGTGGCATTAATGTCCGACTGTAGTTTGGAGATTCAGTGTTGTTCCGGGGATTACCATCCCTCGATAGAGGAATTGGTATCGAACTGTGTGACGTCCTTGAATGTGGTGACCCTATCCCCTGCTGCCAAGGCTTAGTTTCACTGATGCAAGACAAACTTTGCTGTTGGAATTGAAAGATTATAATTGAAAGATAAATTGGAGCTGGTAAGACAGCAAAATGGGGAGTGGAATAGTGCTGATTGTCATCAGAAAATACCCTTTGCCATAACAAACACACAGTACTGATTCCCCAATGTGGCTTAATGTAAATAGTCCAAACAGAGTCCAGGGTTAAACAGGGCTGCATCCGCAGTAACCTGCACTATTGTGAGCATGAGGGAGATGCAGCTGAAAGACAGACTGTTCTCTGACTTAAAAATATTTCTTAATGATAATGGGATATTGATTTATCAGACTTGTGCGCTTGCATAATGCATCAAAATATGTACAGTGAGCAAGATTTCGGGTAATGATGCTCATGGCAGCCATATTTTTCTGGTATCTGTCCTGCGTTTATTAATCCTCTCTGTTAGATGTTTCCTTTGCAAAATAGTAACTAGTTTTTAAAATCATTAGCAATCATTGCACTAATTTGAAATTTTAAATAGAGTAAGCAATCAGGAGTGTTCTCTTTTGATGGTATCTCACTGGTTTCAGTCCAGATGAAAGTGTAGGTACAACTGTGCCAAACCATTGAGTTTTTTTGTTTTTTTTTCATTTAAAAGATGCCTCTTGTTTTCTGGAAGCATGAACTCAAATCTGGATACAGTTCCACAGATGTTCATCACTGTCAATCTTGCCAGTTACAATCTTTTTGCTAGCTTTGACATTGTGTTGAGTTTGGTCATTGGGGTTCATTACATCTGAGTGAGAATGGTCTGATTTATTTAATTTCTTGTGATTGGGAGTGCTTGTGCAAACAATGGCAAACCTATTGCCATTTCAGAGCAGTATGGTACAGATCAAGAATTTTTAGTCGAACTTTTGGTTGGTTTCACACTGTCAATATTGTATCAATTAGCCACCTTCATTGAAAGGAAACACTGTTTGTAGTGGAAGATGTGTTACGGCAACCTACTTGGTCATCTCTTCAGCTGTCTGTTCCATTGGGTAATTGGATATGCCCAGTATGCACACTTTTCCCAATTCTTGCCACATCACTGTTTCACAGTCTCTGAGATTGTTTCCTCCTCTCCACCCAACCCTCCTTGATATCACATCAATGCTGGATCTCCTGCCAAGTTTTTACTGGTCATCGTTGATCAGGACCTCAGAACTGAAGCAGAACTGAGGAGGGGTCACCAGACCCAAAACGTTAACTCTGATTTTTGCTTCACAGATGCTGCCAGACCTGCTGAGCTTTTCCAACAACTTCTGTTTTTGTTCCTGATTTACAGCATCCGCATTCCTTTTTCTATATCTATAGAAGCTTTAATAGACTTTTTTAACCAGTTTAAATTCATTTTCTACTCTCCCTTTGTCAGTTTCTTGGTCTTCCTTTGTTATATTCTAGAATACTCCCAATTCTCAGGTTGACTACTATTTCTGACCATTTTATTCGCCTTTTCAACTTACACAGTTCATAATTTCCTTTGTTAGCTACAGTTGCCTGGCTTAGCATAGTTGCTTTGATTATGTCCTTCCTCTCTGTGACCTTTGCCAGTAATAAGGACAAGAACAAAAATGTTGTGGGAACACCATTACTTCCAAGTTGCATACCATCATATCATGGATATGTATAACAATTCATTCATCATCATTGGATTCCTGCCTAATAATTGTAAGGAATTCAGCGATTCAAGAGTCTCACTGCCCTCTGGACAATTAAGGATGGGCAAGGAATGCAGCCTTACCAGTGTTGTCCAGATTCTGAGAAATGAAAAACTATGCTAATATCTTCAGATTAATCTGTAATTAAAGTAGGTGCACTGTCCTTTTATTGTATAGTTGGTCTTGAATTTTGAAACTAGTAGTGGAACACAGTTATTTTTAAGTTCATAGGTTTGAGAATTTCGCAAGACAAGTTCGAAGAAATGCAAAATAATTGAAGGTGTCTCTTTTTGAACTGTGTGACTGCAATCCCTGCTTTTTACCATCAGAAGGAGCTCTTGAGTTGAAGTTACTCACTTAGGTGTCTCTAGTATTACAAACTGGAATTGCAATAATCTATAACGAGCAGATGTATTCATTTCTCAACCTTCACAGTCACTAGAATATTCAAAGCAATGGAAAGCAGAATACTGCTGATGTTGGAAATCTGAAATTAAAAACTGCAGATGGTTTGCAGATAGGGCAAGATGTGTAGAGAGAGAACAGTTGACGTTTCCATTGACTCTTTTTCTCTGCACATGCTGCCTGACCGGCTGAGGATTTTCAACATTTTCCGTGGTTTTTTTTAATTCAAAGTAGTTGTTCAGCTGGTGAACTCGCAGTTTTAACCTTTGCTGTAATTTAAAGATATATATTTCAGGTATGCCTTCTGTTAGCCTCCTTTATAATGTACATTTCCTTTCTCAATAGGATAGCACAAGTTCGGTCGGCTCAGGAGATTTTACTGGCATCAAAGAGCTGGATGCAATTAGCAATGAAATCAGTGAACTACAAAGGTGAGCATTTTATAAGTAGCAATGGCAGCTGGGTATAGGATCCTCTCAGTTTTAGGATCAAACAGTCACATAATGAGAAAAATGCACAGCTGTTCAAAACACAAATCTGCTGATGTCTACGGTGTCATTTGTTGCTCCTTTCAAATGAGTTATCATTGGTTTTAGAACTCATGAAGTTCCCCAAAGTCATGTGGTAAATATACTGCATGGTTGTACTGAGCTACACAGACTGAGCAGATCCCAGATCTCATGGTGAGTTAGCCTATTGTGCTCACCTGCTAACATTAGAGTGGCCCCCTCAGGTGAGGTACTGGGTAGGTAAGATATTTTTCAGCATAAAATAATGTATTAAAAGGTAGATAACTCATAAGGGCAGCTCGTGTCTCAACTATTATTCTGGTCAAACTGTAGTCAGGTAATGAAAGCAAAATACTGCAGATGCTGGAAATCTGAAGCAAACGCAAAATTTTGGAGAAACTCAGCAGGTCTGGCAGCATCTGTGGAGAGAGAAACAGAGATAAAATTTTGAGTTTGGTATGATTCTTCAGAACTGATGCAGATTTACCTTTCCTCACAAGGCAATCTGCACATTCCAGATATTAGTCTTGTAAACCTTCTCTGAACTGCTTCCAATACGTTAACATTTTTCTGTAAGTATAGGTGGAAATTATACAGTGAATGGTAGAACTCTTGGGAGTATTGATATGCAGAGGGAAATAGATGTGCATGTCCACAGATCACTGAAGGTGGCAGCGCAGGTAGATAAGATAGTGAAAAAGACCTATGGCATGCTTGCCTTCATTGGAAGGGCCATTGAGTTTAAGGATAGATAAGTTATGCCGCAGCTTTATAGAACTTCGGTTAGGCCACACTCGGAATATCGCATACAGTTCTGGCCAGCTCATTAGCAGAAGGATGTGGATGCTTTGGAGAGGGTACAAAAAAGATTTACCAGGATTTTGCCTGGTATGGAGGATTTTAGCTATGAAGAAAGATTGGATAAACTGGGTTTGTTTTCAGTGGAACAGAGGAGGTTGAGGGGTGACCTGATAGAAGCCTATAAGATTGTGAAAGGCATGGATAGAGTGGAAAGTATGAGGCTTTTTCCCAGAGTGGAGGAGTCAATTACTAAGGGATGCAGGTTCAAGGTGCAAGGGGGTTGGGGGTGCTGGTGCAGTGTTTCAGAAGAAATGCAAGAGGCAAGTTTTTCACCCAAAGGGTGGTGAGTGCCTGTAATGCGCTGCCGGAGGAGGTGGTGGAAGCAGACACGATAGCAACATTCAAGAAGTACCTGGATGAATACGTGAATAGGAAGGGAATCGAGGGATATGGAAGTGAAAGTGAAGCCCAGATTAAACTCCATCTGCCATTTTTCTGCCTCCAACTGATCTTAGTGATGAAATTTTGAATGCTTTTAAAATGAAAATAACTATTACAAGCACAGTAGCTTACTGCGATTTATTTGCCTATCTATTTGGTTTAGTACCCACTATATTTTGGGAAAGTCATGGTAGGACCTGTGTGCTGCTTGATATAAGTAATGGAGACTATACATTTAACTTTTAGATATAGAGTTTGCCAGAAAAGCATCAATACTTTATAGCAAAAAAATGCTGGATAAACCATAGGTTGGGCAGCATCTGTGGGGAAAGAAATAGATTTAACATGATGACCTTTCATCAGAAATAGAAAAATATTAGAGATGTGATAAATTTTAAGAAAGTGAAAGGGGCAGAGAGTTAGAAAAAGAACAAAAGAGAAAAAGGTCTGTGATAGGCAGGGAAACAGGAGAGATTAAAAGACAAGGAATGCGCTACCATTCATACCTTCCATAGATACATCTTTTGTTTCCTGTCCTGTTATCACATCCTTCACACCATTAATCCTTTTGTCGCTTCTCTCAATTCCATAGAGAACTTCCATTCCATTGGTGATTCAGACTTCAGCTCTCAATGATTTTACTGAGAGTGCCCAGTTTTAGGCAACCACAGCAGCATGGGCCAATGGCATCCTGTGATGCACCCCTTCCACTGAACATGCGGAACATACTGTGCAGAGCAAATGACAAGCGTTCATAATGCACTGGGTTGTTTGTCAACATAAGGTTGCAGCAATTTATGGAGCACATGCTGTTTTGGATGCTCAGGATATCAATATTAATTTTTTATTCAGTACTATAGAAAAAATCTGAAATTTCAGATCCCCTTCATGAGCTAACAAGAAAAGCTGAATGTTTCTTCAGAATTGCATCTTGTAATAAATTCGAAAGGGTTGGCACATTCTAAGAGGACAGTTCAGTCTGTGACAGCTCTTTAAAGATCCATTGAATTGTCCTGCTCACCTTTTATTTCGTTTTCAGGCAAATGTAGATAGTCAGGAAATTAGGCAGCAATGTCAAAGATTATCTGGGTGGATGAGAATGTGGAATTTGAACATAAACAGATCAGCCATGATCTTCTGAATAAGAGAGCAGGTTCCATGGGCCAAAAAGCTTCTGGTAAGATATCAGTGGAGCAGGGAATCTGAGCCCAGGGCTTATCCGCTCTGTCCGCTTTTCTTTTCATTTCATTTTTTTCTTCTGTCTTCTTGTTTTTCTTTCTCTTTTTATTTTTCTCTTGGTGAAGAGCTCAGTCGCGGCAGTGGTGGACTTGAGTAGGCCCAGCAGCATGAACTTGTGGCAGAGACATTGGAGATGAGTTTGGGTTCCCGGCAGCTTTGCAGTGTTGAGACGCTCCTAGCGCCGACTCAAGGCAGCTGCAATAGACGCGTGTTTGGGTTCCCAAGGTGTCTGCGTCCAGCGCAGATTCAAGGGGTTGGCAACAGAGGTGGCTTTGGGCCCAATATGGCAGCATCAAAAGTGGCTGCATTAACAAGACGGGCCCAAAGCAGACCCACGGCAGTGGTGGAATCGAGTTTGGGCGGTACTGGACAGCATTGGTGTCATCTCCATTGGCAAGGTCCAGCAAGGACTCAGAGGTGAGGATGTTGATGGAGAAGAGATGGAGCTGAAGAGTGGCGACTTTGTTCCAATGGCAGTGGCGTGGCAAAGAGGACTCATGTCTGGCCACCAGATCTGTGGCCCATGATGGAGTACTTAACGAGAAGGACTGTGAAGTTGGACATTTTTTTCTTCATTTCTTCATTTTACTGCATTTATATTCTATGTTTTGGTTTATTTTTCTGTGTTTTAAGTTGGCGCCGGAGAGTAGTGACACTGTACAATACTTTTGACTGTATTTTTGTAACAAGATATGCATGACAATAACTAAATCAAATCAAATCAAATAGCCCAATTCTGCTCCTGTTTCATATGTTTGCATGTACCCTTTCTTGCTAACACGTGCTGAACACTTTTCTGTTTCTTTATTGATCATGTACAGAGAGATGGAAACTTTGATTTTTGGCAATTGTTCTCAAGGTTGTGACACCAGTTATGTCGTAATTCTCACCATTGCCAGGTTTTCCTCTCTGACATAATGAGAAATAGCATCGAAAAGTAGAATTGTTTTCCCCAGTGCAGCACTAGAGCCTATGTGTTTTCATCCTTTTGAATATTATAACTTCTTTCAGACTTATGTATTATTCTCTTTTTGAACTTATCTCTTTTTAAATTCATTCACGGGATGAGGACATCACTGGCTAGGCCAGCATTTATTGCCCAGAGGGCAGTTAAGTGTCAACCACATTGCTGTGGGTCTGGAGTCACGAGTAGGCCAGACCAGGTAAGAATGGCAGTTTCCTTCCCTAAAGGATATTAGGGACGCCACCCGCAAACTGGAGGAGCAGCACCTCGTATTCCGCTTCAGGAGCCTACAGCCCAATGGCCTTAATGTGGATTTTACCTGTTTCAAAACCTCCCCACACCCGGCCTCATCCCATGACCACCCCTTCCTCTCATCCCGTCTCCTTGACCTGTCCTCCTCCTCCTCTCCTATCCGCTCCTCCCACCTCACTGACCAATCCCCACCAGTCCCTACCTACACTCACCTATCACCATCCCACCTACCTTCCCCAGCCACACCCCTCCTCTCTCAATTTATTTCTGAGATCCCTTACCCCTTCCCATTTCTGAAGAAGGGTCCCAACCCAAAACGACGACTTTCCTGCTTCTCTGATGCTGCCTGGCCTGCAGTATTCCTCCAGCTCCACACTGTGTTATCTCTGACTCCAGCATCTGCAGTTCTTACTATCTCTTAGGGAACCAGATGGGTATTTTCCTAACAATTAACAATGGATTCATGATCATCATTAGTTTCTTAATTCCGGATTTTTATTGAGTTCAAATTCCACCATCTGCCATGGTGGGATTCGACCCTGGGTCCCCAGAACATTGTCTGGATCTCTGGATTAACAGTCTGGTGATAATACCACTAGGCCGCCACCTCCCTTTTTCAATAAGTGAATGTCTGAAGATTATTTGTCAAAACAAGTTGTTCTAATCTGATGCAAGTCAGTAGTAAGCAATATTTGATTTGTAGTCTTCAGAGCAACATTGATGCACTGAGCAAATTCAAAAAGTGCATTAATAAAGACAAACTCACATAATTGACCTCTTTGGTTGATGTTTGGGAGGTAACATTCAGTTTGTGTGAAATGTTAATAGGAGTAGATAAGGTAGATGAGAACTTATTTATGGAATATTAATGCAAAAGTGGTGGATTGGAATACATATTGCAAGTGTATATATTCCATGTAAGGTTCAAAATCAAAAATTTTGGAAGGACACAGAATATTTTCCACTTCCTCAAGAAAGAGAGATAATCATTATTGCGAACCAAATAATACCATAAAGACATAAGTTAGTCTCCTTGAAATAGTGTCCCCTGCATCAAACTCTTTATTCTAATATATTCCTGTGCTGTTCATTAAGTAATGATATTGTATAGCAATGTAAAGGACCAAGACTATTGTGTGATTTATTTGAACAGTCGTAGTACTGTGGAGCAAACGCACCATCTATTTATACACAATCTATCCACTTGTTCCCTTTCCCTATCTGACCATGCCTTTAGTCTTCTCTTTCTATGAACAGTGATCATCAGTGCAATCAATGTTTTGATATATAGCTAATGATGTCACTGAACACCTTTTAACACCATTCTTCTGTGAAGGTTAGTGTAAATTTGTTTTATTCCATTCAGAATCTTTTGCTAAAACACAACCAGCTCGGCGAGCAAATCAACAGCCTCACCCACAACCTGAGCTATAAATCTTTGCTAAAACCTTAAACAACCTTATTCCTTTGATCAATTTATAGGTAAAGCCTAAGGTTTTAGACATCGTGAGTTGTTTTGCTTTCAAGACAATCCATAAAGACATGTATTTTTATGCACTTTTTTTGGCTTAAAGCTATGCAAAAAGTATTCAAAACGTAAAATGAATGCAACCATAAACTTTGCAAAATCACCTTCAGGAGCTTGATGCATGCAGTATTGTTTACCTAAAGTAAACACATAGTTTTGTTTGCATGTGATTCTTGTGTATTGTACATGAAAGAAAGTATTAAGGTTTGGTGGAGGAAGATCAGCATATCAGAGATTTTGTTTACTGTTTACTTTAAATCAGATATTACTCATAAATGCCAGGAATTATTCAATTTTGAAGACAATGTATGTTCACCAGTATGATCCAATCAGGAAAAGGAAAACTGTAGTATTTACATTAGTCAGAAGAGGGAGTGATTGCAGATGTAGAGAACTTGAAAATCAGATCAGCCCAAATTGTTGTAAATGCTACATAACACAATGCTGGAATCACACTGAAATCTTTGGTTCGTGTAGCAGAGAAGCACATTACTGCTCAGTGACCTTGACTTGTTTGAAATCTGACTCAAAGTTAGAGGTTCTTGGTCAGGGTGCAGGTGAGCACGAAGTGTTTCACTCATCTTCTCCAACACACTCCACTTCATTTGTTACAAGTGCATGTTTATTAACAAAATGATCATTCTTTGTGTATGAAAGGTCAAATATGTGTGGCAGCCGGCAATGTATTAGAGGCACCATGACCCTGCATTAAAAATTCTGCGTGCCCCCAAAGTTGCTCTGTTGGATCCTGGTACACCCTGGAATGCATGTAATTTCCTTTGCAGAAGGAAATCTGTGATCCATGCTTGCTGTGGTCTGCATGTGACTCCAGATGCACAGCAATGTGGTTGACTCATAACTGTCCTCAAAGGCCTGTTAGAAATAGGCAACTATACATCCGCTGGAGACATTGTGCAGTTCCATTTATTTTAGTGGAAATGTCAAATAGTATCCTGGTCAACAGCTAATGCACCAGCAAATATCATAATCACTGGCGTTATAAACTAACAGGGATGAACACGGGAGATTACAATTGGGCCTCATGAGGTTTAAAGATGTTTTTTGCTGCTCTGAAAGTAATCATGCATTATATGCTGGAATATATGTGTTTCTTGTGAGTTTGCATGTTTGTTGAGTTGTACTGCAGTATGAAAGAGTATCTTCTTGCTGCTTAGAGTGAAATAGGTGCGAGTCTGGAAGCGCTTAGCATCAATGTGAAGTTGGGTTTGAACGAACTAATGGCCCAGTCAACTCCTAAGTAAGCTCATCTGTTCTCAACATTACCATCCACAGCACCAGGCAATCTTCAAGTTACTGAAGGACTGTTCAGAAGGAGGTTGACAGTCACAGCCAACACCTACAGTTTACTGCTGAGGCAGCCAGACCTAATCCTTAGTTGTATGCACTATACCTCTTGGAAACTCTGAAAATTTTGAGCTGACCCTGACTGGTGGAACTACAGCCAACGAGTGTTCATTTCAGTTGAGAAATGTTTTTAATTTTAAAATACCATGACTGGATTCTAGTGATTGGTAGTTATATATGGTTCATATAGAGTTTCTTGTAAATGAGTTCTATGAGCTTCAAAACCACAGAAACCACAAGTGACTGTGCTGCTCTTGTGTTTCAGTGTGGTGTGAACCACATGACCCACAGTAGGTGCCATGTTTGCACTCTGGAAACAAACATGTTTTTTCATTGCCTTCTGTTTTGAAATGCTAATTTGAGCATACCCAATTGTATTCTGGAGTGCATCATTAAAAGTGAGTGGCTAAATGTCAAATAAGTAGCTCCCATGGTGACTAGATTAGTGTGGAACTGAACCACACCCACCCACCTACATACATACACACATTCAGGTTTATGCACGTTTGCCTAATAACAAATCCACTTAACTAGGTTCAAAGACGTAATGCAATCATCACTCCATTTAGGGGTGCTGGAGGAGTTAGTTATAACTGCAATTCACCAGCATATGCACTTGTAAACCTGTTGCTAATTCTTCATCAGGCGTACTGCATTGAGGCATTGACCTGTAGAGTTATCGACAGCTGAGTGGTAAAAATCTCAGCCCCAGTGACAGGTCTATCCCTCCAAATCTTGGGTCAAATTGGTTAGTTTGTACTACTTGAGGACTTTTCAGCCATTGGTGTCCTATGCCTAACTCAGTGGATTGACTTCCAATTTCCTTTTGGTGTATTATCTTACAGTCAACCTTATGCCAGAACTGCGCAACACCACATGTACCCATTGCCATGTCATGGACACTTAAGGGTAGTTTCACCAGTTGAAGATGTACATTTGCAGCAGTTTTTGTGTGGAATAGTTTTATGGGATATTGCTAACACTGTTAATCGTGCAATGCTTCTGCCCAGTAGAATCATCAGTCACTAAATTTTTCCACGAGTGACTTATTCTTTGGATGTGAATGACATTGGAAAAGCCATTCCTTGTTGTGCAAAATCATTCAGCACTAGCAAATACTGAGAAACTAACATTATATGTCGACTAGATCAGGTCAGGGTGATCCATTCTTTTTCTTGGTAGGAGCAGGTGCAAAAACCTGCTTCCCATTCAAAAGATCCAGACTAAACTACCTCAGCTATTCAAAATTTTCAGGGTGAACTACATCAACTGTAAATTTCATCTCTACTTTTCATGCCATATCCTTTATTCTCTTCGTGCCCAAAAATCTATTGACCTCATATATTCAACATGAAGAATCCATAGCTCTGTATTTAGCGAATTCTAAAAATTCACAGCACCACAGATGTAAAGATGTTCTCCTCATAAAGTCACAAAGTCACAGCAAGGAAATAGACCCTTTGATCTAACTCGTATCCTAAACTGAACTGGTCCCATTTGCCTGCATTTAGTCTATATTCCTTTAAACCTTTCCTATTCATGTACCTGTCCAAATGTCTTTAAAATGTAATTTTACTTACCTCTACCACTGGCAAATTCCTTACTCTGATACAACAACCTCCAGGTTTCAGACTCTTTATTCAGCATCTGCCTTGTTAAGTCTGTTGATAATTTCATGTTTCAGTGATACCACTTTTGATTCTTTTAAATTCTAAGCAATACAAGCCTAGTCTGTTCAGTCTCACCCTGAATGAGAGTCACTTTCTCCAAGAAATCTTTAGTGCATTCTAAGGCAAGTACATCCTTCTATAGGCAAGGAGACCAAAGATGTATGCAGCATTTTGTGTTATCAAAAGCCTAAGTAATTGTGGCAAAACTTCCTTCCTGTTTTACTTCAACCCCTTTTCAGTAAAAGTTAACCTACCAGTTGTACAGTTAATAGCAGGACAGCATTGATGTACAGAAGGATCTTAGTGTTTAAGTACATAGCTCTCTCAAAGTGGCCACACAAGTAGGTAGGGTGTTAAAGAAGGCCTATGGCATGGTTGTCTTTATTGTTCAGAGAATTGAGTACAAGAGTCAGGATGTCATCTTACAGCTTTATAAGAATTTGGTTAGGCCATGCTAGTATTGCATTCAATTCTGCTAGCCTCATTACAGAAAGGATGTGGAAGCTTTGGAGAGGGTGCAGAAGAGGTTTACCAGGATGCTGCCTGGATTAGAGGGTATGAACTATGAGGAAAGGCTAGAAAAACTCAGGCTGTTTTCTCTGGAGTGACACAGGCTGAGGGGAGACTTGACAGAAGTCTATAAAATTATGAGATGCATCGAGTGAGTTGACGGTCAGAATCTTTTTCTCAGAGTTGAAGTGTCTAAAACTAGGGGGCATGCATTTAAGGTGAGAGAGGGAAAGTTCAAAGGAGACGTGAGGGGCAAGTTTTTTTTACACAGAGTGGTAGGAGTCTGGAATGCATTGCCAGGAGTGGCCGTGGAGACAGACACAATAAAGGCATTTAAGGAACTTTTAGATCAGCACTTGAATATGCAAAGAATAGAGGGATATGGACCAAGGTCAGGCAAAAGGGATTGGTTTTATTTGGTGTCATGCTTGGCACAGCATTGTGGACCAAAGGGCTCGTTCCTGTGCTGTACAGTTCTATGTTCTAGTTGTAGCCTGAATTACCAGCCTTTCTAATTGCTGTGTCTGTATAATAACTTTCTGTTACTCACAAGAATTTTCAGATCTCAATATTTATTAGCTTCTCACCTTTTAAAAAAGTAATCTTGCAAATAATTTTGTACTTTCCCTCATTATGCTCTATCTTCTTGATCAATAATCTAACCAGTCTGTTCCCCTTTGCAACTTCTATCTTCTCGCAGTTTGCTTTTCCACTTAGCTTTATATCATCAGAAAATTTGTGGAAGTTGCCCTCATGATAATTTCTATAAATTGTTAGCCGAGAAGCAAGCACTGATCCTTGTTGCGTTCTGCATCTCAAAAATAAGCTATTTATCCCTACTCTGTTCTCTGTATTTTAACCAATCCACCATTCATGCATATTACCCCAATCCCTTATCATTTTAACAACTTCTTTTGTGACATTTTATCAAATGTCTTCTAAAATTCTAATTTACTACGATCATTGGGCCCTCACCTTAGTTACCCTGCTAGTTACAAACTCAAAAACTTCTTAATAGTTTTGTTAAATAGGATTCCATTTTCAAAGCTGTTCGGTTTTGCCAAATTGTTGCTGTTATTTTCTGAAGCATTTGGACGCTTTTACAATTAGTTTCAGATGCCATTTCAACAATTAATAGATTTATTGATCT
This sequence comes from Rhincodon typus, assembly GCF_021869965.1. NCBI lineage: Eukaryota > Metazoa > Chordata > Chondrichthyes > Orectolobiformes > Rhincodontidae > Rhincodon > Rhincodon typus. Next base: position 2,864,722 of record NC_063360.1, read on the forward strand.
TAGTTTTCACAATCCGAATTTCTGAAATATATTTGTTTTTAAGTTATTGAGTCTTCCTTGTCTGTCATTTAACCTGTGTATCTTGTTTCTCTATTGTGTATTCTTTTCAAACAGGTATCCTTTTGTTATATGTGTTAATGGGTATATAGAATGCTTGATGGTATGTTTGTTACAGGGAGAAATATATATTGGAACAGGACATCCGAGAGAAAGAAGAGGCCATCCGACAGAAAACAAATGAAGTACAGGTATGTATGTTGCCTGTATGAATTTTAATGCATTCACTGTGTTGATGTACTTGTGATCATAGACTGATAGGACATTGTGTGGGCTAGACTAGACTTAAAACAATGACCTCTCCATCCCAGTCAAATCACCAAGGGCACCCGATGAACAGCGGCTAGGCATTGTCTCTGATTTGTCCGCCTTTTAACTGTAGGCCACTAAGAGTGAACTTAAGTGCGGCCATCTTCCATGGGCAATACACATAGATTATCTGAGCTGGGAGGAATAAAAAAAACTTAGAAAATTAACACACACTGGCAAAAGTTTGACCCCTCTGATATTCTAAGGATGTGTTTGATATATTTACTTCAAGTTGGAGCCATCCAAGATTTGAATATTGCTCTCATATCTGAGGGGGATACTCTTATGCTAGACCCTTGTCATCTTGTCTAGGTGTTGCCCATCTCACATGTAGCCTTCAAACCTTCTCTGTCACTGTCTTTTATATCTGCTAACAAGTGTATGTTGCCCATCTGCTTCTTTTGAATTGTAAATCTACAACTACGCTTTCTTACTAAATGTTGAAATTACTATTCAATATAATCACTACAACTCCTCGCTTTTGAACTCTGTTTGTAACACCCAGGATTCTGTACATCTTATTCAGCACTTTCTTAACTTGCCCTGCCACTTTTAATTATTTGTATACATATATTCCATGTTCCTCTGATCCTCTATCCCTTTGAAAATTTTGTCCTTTGTTTTATCTCCTTGTTTTTCCAATCAAAATGAATCACTTTACACTTATCCTACATTAAATTTTAGCTGCTATATGTCAGGGAGAATTTCTTCTCTGAGGATCATTCATCTTTGAAATTCATCACCCCAGCGAGTAGTGAAGACTGGGTCATTAAATATACTTAGGGCAGAGTTAGATAGATTTTTCACGTACAAGGAAGTCACAGATTATTTCTGGTTAGAGTAATTGGAAGAAGTGCAATGGAGACTTATGTAATAGAAATGTATTGCTGAAACTGAAAGGAAGAATCTACAGGAGAGTTGTGAGACTAGCCACGTACAGAAACTTGGGCAATAGGAACAACAAGGGGATAATAATCAACTGTGGATGCTGAGTAGAATGTGTGTAGTAAGTAAAAGGACAAAATCAGGAGCCCCTGGTACTGGGATCACTATCTCCTCAATATTCCATTAGATGTGACTAACATTTGATCCATTTGACCCACCTCATTCCCAGAGCTAGATCTCCAAAGATTTCCAATGACCTCTTTTAAAGGTATTTCCACAAAGATTGAAATAAATCCATTTTCTGCAAACCTTTAAAACTTAAGTCCTCCAAGCAGTATTAAATATAATGTGGCTTTGTAGCACCAAATAGATTCTGAACTTGACCTCTCCGGGACTTACATTCATCCTCTCTCCCTCTAACACACCAGTATTCTCCTTAATCACTGTTGCCACCCTTCCTGTTTTCTTTGCTAAACAGCTTGTGTATCCCGGAATATTTGGTGCCCAGGCAGCCCTTTTTTGAACCAGGTCTCTTGTTATTACTTTGACATTATATTTCAACGTGGTTATCTGTCACAGCAACTTGCCAACCTTACTTACTACATATATGCAAATGAATGGAAGCTTTTCCATTGACTGCTATCTACTAAGGGAGATGACCTAGATTGTCTGAAATCTGTGGACATTTAACTCAAAGCTCTGGACATTTTGATTCAAAATTCTCACAGATGAGAGCTTCACTTTATAAGGGTAAGAGTGAATCAAATCAAAATCTTCACATTTTTCAGGTTTGGATTCTGTCTTATGGGTATGAAGAAAGTCATTTAATTTAAAATCATTATTTTCACATCCTCAAACTTTTATATGTCCGAACTAAGGATTCATACTGGGACTGTGGTTCACAGTTTAGATAAGCTCTTTGAAGTTGGGAATTGAGGATACTTAATGCTGAAGACAATTGTGACCGAATGCAAGAAGACAGCCAACTTGCGGGAAGACCAAGCACCATGTGTATAAATTTCAATAGAAAAAATATAAACCTGTAAATTAGTGTACCAGGGGACTTGTGTGAGCTGTCTTTATTTTGAAAATGGTTTTATATATATGCACAGTAAATGTGATGATCCAAATATTTCGGGTTTGGCTGTGTCTTCAATAGTACTCCTTTTTTTCATGCCCTCGTGGGATTGAGCCTTGCCAGCGGGATGCGATTTTAGTTCATTTTCTGTTTCCCTATTTGTTGTCACCATGGATCTTTTTCCATTCAGGAAGGGATGCCACGATTCTAGGATTAGAGGTCAGTAGACTCCACAGGGTGGTGTGGCTGCTGATGCAGCAACTGAATTGCCTGCCAGATCCCATCCAAATTTGAGAGGGAGGGTGGGGAACGGGATTAATATTCTTCAGATACCTGCCCTGAATGTTCTGTCTTACTATGCTACTGCTTCTAATGTTTGAAGGTCTGGGGGTCGGTGAGCAGATCGCCAGTACCTGATGTGGAATATAGTTTCCAATCTTGGTGCAAAGCATTTCAGAGTTTGTCATGACCTGGTACAGCTAAATAGTTATTGGATTGTTCCCTTGTCAGTTGAAACTTTCATTTATGGTTTGAACCAGCAGCAATTGTGTGAGAAGTTCCTTGAACCAGGAGACTGATTGGTCTGGATCTGTTCTATAATTTGTCTGTGATATCCAATGGATTACTTCCATAAATTCAGAATACTTGACAAAGAGGGGAAATTAAGGATAGGACAAAGGAGAAATTATTTTCTCAGTCTCTTCTGTCTACCAACCCAATTGTGATTCTTGGTTTCCCTGATGACTTTACCCAATTGGTTGTTCCTGAGTTTTGTGAAGTGGATATGCACCCACAATAAAGTGACTTTAATCCTGTGACAAAGTCATGCAAGAATTCAATCCCAAAGATAGTGGGCTTCTGCAATTTGTATCTACTAAAATTTATCTCATTTGAGACTGTCAGTAATTAATTGTTCATACACTTTTCACTGTAAGCACGTCAGGTAGAAGGAGTGAAAGGCCAACTACTTGGAAAACAAGAGTTTACATAAGCTAGAGGAACGAATGGATCAAGGGGGTATAGATTCACAACAATGGGAAAACAAAGTCATAAAAGGCAAACGAAGCAGTGGGGCTCATCTCTAGACGAACAGAAAAACAGAAATTATTTTAAACGTAACCTAAAATCTTGTTTGAGCTACCTTTGGAGTGCTATTTGCAATTCTGAACTCTATTGCAAGCAGGTGCTGAATGATTTTGAAAGGTTAATATCTGAGCTGAGAGGTTATACCTGTCAGTAAATACTGAACTTGCTGTAATTCTGTCCTGTAGATTAGAGAAAATTGAGCTATAACCTGTTGACGATCTTTTGAAGGGCTGGATGTTCTAGTAGTTGGTTTGTTTTAATCCTGTCAGTGGATTCTGAGTGTTGGTCAGGACATCAGAGGTCTCCTTCTTCTCAAATAATGCTGTGAGGTATTTTAAAGTCAATTATATTTTACATGTCTTGTACTTCTTCAGTCCTAAAGTTTTAGTTTATATTGCATGCCAAAGTTTGTAGTGCTGCGTGAATATACACGAGCTTCTGATGCAGATGTGCTATTGACCATGCCAGGCTGTCTACAAATTCTGGGGCTCTTTTACAGACAAGCAAAATAGTACTAACCTGAGGTAATCTAAAATCCAAATGGGCCTATGTCCCTGAGCTTATGTTTCCCTGGAATGTGGTTCTTTTCTTTTTAACTTGTGAACTTTTCAAGTGGACAGTAAAAGGTGAAAAAAGAAAGCAATAGTTCCCTGGTGTCCTGACCAATATTAGCATAGCCAGAAACAGATCATCTCGTCAGTTCGTTTTAAACCTGATTTCTAGTCCGAGTTCAGCTGAAGCTGGGATTTTTACAAAAATGGTAATAGACTAATATAAAGCTGGAAAGAGCAGAGAGGGTGGTCTAAGTGCAGAAGGTTGAAGCACCAGATGTGCTATTGGATTCAATTGTGTGCTCAAAGCGTGAAATATGCAGATTGTCCCAAATGGTCTCCCTCATACCCTGGGAAGCATTTTATTGGTGGTTGCACCATAGGGATAGTTGAGTGGGTGGATGGTTGGGGGAGTGAGTGAGAGAGAGGAAAATAAATCTTAGCCTGACCTTTTATATCTTGATGACACGTTAATCAGGCTGAGAGGAGGCTGGTAAACCTTGACCAGCTTCACTTGGAGTTTTTCTGAAATGGGGAATAAGGCAATTCTGATCACTAGTAGAAATGACGTAATGTGTTCATGCTTGAAGTGTATTGTGTACTTTCTTATAATGTGCAATGCTTGTATTTAAAATCACTCATTGAATAAAGCCAATGAGGCCTTCCCTGAAATATTCCATGAATTGATAGGTATTAGAATATGATTTATTTACTTGGATTGCTCTATTTATAATTGAAATTTCCTGTCTGGAGTTAAAATAAATTATGATTTGTATTTCTAAAGCAGTCTTTTTAAGTCTGAGGCTGAGCATTCTATAGTTAGAGATGATTGTGTTACCAAAGATTCTCTCTGTTTTTGGGGATAAGCGTATTATCAAGAGTTGATTCTCTGCGTGTTGGCAGGAACTACAAAATGACCTGGACAGAGAGAATAATAACCTGCAGGAGCTGGAGTCCCAGAAGCAGGCTGCCCAGGACAGGCTGGATGAAATGGACCAACAAAAGGCCAAGCTTGAAGACATGCTCAGTGACATCCGGCAGAAGTGTCAGGAGGAGAACCAGACGGTAAGAACAGGGGAAACCTGGAGACTGTAAGCACTTGATTTGAGAGACATTTTTAATACCAGGTTCTTTCACAAACATGCTGTCAAGTGAAATTTTTAAGAGTGTAGAATGAGCAACAAATGATGGTTTAATATTTAAAATGTGTGGTTCTTTCAACAAGTTGTCGTTTGGGGTCTGCACTTGAATCATTTGTATAGGTGGCTTAAAAGTCTCCATTGTCTGGAAGCTGCAAGGGTTGTTGTTACTTTTTCTGCTTACTTTAATGTGATGCTGATAATAAGAGATCAGGACAATAATGGGAAAAAAAATGCAGAAAAAGAATAATGGGTCTTTTGGGACAGATAATTTTGAGCATTCTGTAGAAAGGGAGAGCACTCAAGTTTATTGGAGAGTAAAGTATGGTCACAAATTCAGGGCTCTAACTCATGCTTGACAAGCAGGTGACTATAACAAGGACTTGCATCTAATCAATATGTTTGTAGGCACCTTTACTTATAAATTTAAAGCTAATATTGATTTTTAAACATTGTAACCATTTTCTAAAAACTTCACAATCATGTCAATTGATTGAATTTTGAAGCTGGAAGGAGAATGAATTGTTGGAGGAAGCAGTATGTTGGGATTTAGTTTTGATATAGTGAAGATGCAAGGTGGATGAAGAGCGTGGAGGACCAGTATTTGCAGATTAACAGGAAAAAGATAACTGTTAGAGACTCGAAGGTTTAAAAAAAGTAGGGATATAAAAATTGAGAGAAGGATTATGCATCAATTTGGGTTGATACATACTGTAAAAATGTCCATAGTTCAGCACAGTATCAAATTATTGGCTTTAGTTGCAACTGCTACAAGAATATACTGTGGCTGTAAATACACATGATCGTTCTGAAAATCAGTGGTTGATCTATTTTTATAAACAGCATACTAGGTGGTTGGGAATTTGTTGAATGGATCAGTGTTCGTTATAGTCACTTGGCCCCCAAGTGGAAATTGCAACCTTGAATTTGTTACCCTTTTGAATTTGGTCATCTTTTCAACACAAAGTTTTCTCTGTTGCTAGTATTTTGTTTTATGATTTCCTATTTACAGTTCTTTTTAGGAAGCACATTATTGTTGTTACTGATAGTTTATGATAAACTTTGTGAAAGCTTTTTCATTAAAATCCTTGCAATTGAGCAACTGTTACAATCCAAAGCTGTTGTATTAAAAACAGTAAAGAAGAAATCTTCTATTCCTCTCATATTGAGTCATATAATTCCTACAGTGGGGATTCAGGCCATTCGGCAGATCGAATCCACACCGACCCTCCAAAGAGCCCCTCATTTCCCATGGCTAATCCACCTAGTCTGCACATTGCTGGACACTACAAGTAATTTAGCATGGCCAATCCCCCTAGCCTGCATATCTTTGGACTATGACATAGAATGGCCGAGCAAACATAACAATTTAAATAAGTTGCTACTGAAAATTAGGAATAAGGCTAAAGGCGGTGCTATCTGTTCAAAGCTAATGTGATCTCGCCAGTTTGGATGAGGAACTTGCAGGCCCAATTCCTACTTTGTGCCGAATTTGCTCACATCAACAGGGACAGAATTTGCTGACCCCAATATGATTTCTGATCAGGAAAAATCATTCAGTCATTCCCAATGAATATATGGGGCCTGCTACTTGAAAGTGTGAATCTGCATTCTTTTGCGTCATCAAGTTCAATTTAATCTTTCCCAGTGCTTCCCAATCACTGTCAATTAGGTCATTGATCAAATTTGCCCAGGTTCATTGTTGAAGAATGACGACTTGGATGAGATTCTGTTGGAGATTCTGGAATTTTATTCTGACAGAGGTCAAATGGTTTTAAGATGGGAGATGAGAAAATAAGAATGGAAAGAAAAAAATTGTTTGGGAGTTATCAGCTTGCATCATGAGTCTGGTTCCAATGACTGTGTAAGCTGCTCAAGGTCCAGTTGTGTGGTTTATGTTATTGTCTGAATCCCTTGAGAGTGTTACAGCAAAGTAATCCTTCCAACCAGCTGTTCAGTTGTATAGAATTACCATACACTGCAGAAAACATCTTGCCCCTGCATCCTTCCTTCCAGTTCAATACGGCTGCACGTTATCACTGAGCATGCCAGGAATAATGTTCCAATAAATCATCAGGTTTGTAATTTGCTTTCACAGTATCATTCCCATGTGGTCTCTGGCTTCATAGGCAGCTTGTGTGAGCTGAAAGGATGGGGTAGGGTGGTCCAGGTCACCACTGATTTCTGCACGGCCACCATCAGTGCTGTTGAGCGCCTGCCGTCAGCCAGTTTGTCTTTCCCCACGAGGCAGACCACTCCCTCACACAAATGTTTTTTTCTAAATGTCAGCCATTAACTCTCAGTGCTGTGGCTATGTTCCCAGATAAACCTTTGGAGTATTGCATTTTTTTCACATGATTCCAAAAAATATGTGCACATATTTCAGCTTGTTTGAAGAATTTTCCCTGTAGTGTTGAACATTTTCTTTATATTAACCATTGCAAGATGGTAGAGTATAATCAAAGTTTCTGGTTGAATTGGAATGTTATGGACTGATGTGTTATGTTACGGTGTACAGAATTCTTACTCATCTTTTTTTCATTGTAAATTTTGTTTGAAGAACCTTAGAGCTGATATTTTCAAAAGTTGCTATTTAAGGACAGTGCCAAACATACTCAGACAGAATGAGACAGAGGGTGAAACTCATTTTTGGCTAACTTTCTGCCTTTACAAATAACCTGAGAAGAATGTATATCCCTTCTGTCACAAAGCAATGTCCACTGTAAGGGATTGACTAATTTCACAACCAGATGGTGGTGTAGTTATTTGGTGTGTACTCATGCCCACTTGAACCAGATCCAGACTCAAATCATTTGAGTTCTGTTCACCTCTGCAACATTAAGCCCAATCTGATCTGAATTCCCAGAGGTCAGTCATGGGTGTTCTAACAGACAGTATTCCACTTGACATTTTATGTTTTGTGTTCAATACATTGGAACGAGGAGACTAAGAGTTGGAATAAGCTTTCCTTGGAAAATAAAAGTATAGCAAAACCCAGCTGTTAATAAGCATATGCAATTGGAGACAGATGGCTGATTTCCCTTTGTGATTGATTTTAACTGTTGGCTCTCATCTTATTCATTTATCAACTTCCTGTCCCTTATTCTCATGGAGATCCACTGCGTTTGGAGTGTTAGTTGGTCTGTACAATAGTTCCGTGATAGCCAAACTTTTGTGACTCTCTTCTAAAGCTGAACTTTGCGTTGACAATTTGGGGTGCAGAATAAAGTTGTTAAATGATGGGGATGAGGGGGTTTGTGGACTTGTCTTTACCTACTGAGCGTGGTGGGGTTTGTGGTGCCTTCAGCTGCTGATTAGTTGGAGAGGGAAATAAAGTTGAGCTTGCAGGAAGTATTTAAATTGCAGTTAAATAAAATAAAACTGCCTTTTCAGAGGCTATTTATTTACAATCCACCAACAGGGAAAAAGAGCAAGGGCCTCAATCCAAGCTCCATGCAGGTTTGCTGCCTTGGGGATCCACACCACCACCACATCATCTTATAGCCTGACTGGGAGTCACAACATTCTGTTTGGGAAGCCTTGCAATAGTGTAATTGTTGTCTTGAGCTGCATATAGTTACCTGTTTCTGCTGTAATCCAGTGCCAGACTTGCTCAGCTCAATAACATACGTCTCCTTCAGTGTTACAGACGTAATTTTCTCATCAACACCCCTACTAAGGCATCAAATGCTGCCTGGCAATGGAAGCTGCAAGTAGGAGTAGGGAATTTTTACTGCACCTTGATAGAGTTCTGTTGAGACCACACTTAGAGTATAGTGTATAGTTTTCATCTCCTTATCTAAAAAAGGATGCACTTCTTTTACTTGTTTTAGAGGAAGAGGCAATGACTGATTCTTGGGATGATGGGATTGTTTTATAAAAAGGGTATTGAGTTTATATTGACTTTGAATGGTATACAAACGCTGGAGTTCAGAAGAATAAGAAGTGGTGTAATTGGAAATATAAAATTCTTAAAGGGCTCGCGAGGATGCACGCATGTAGGCTATTTCCTTTGGACAGTTTACATGGAGAGACAGTAATATCAAGATAAGGCATTGGTCATTTAGAACTGAGGTAAGGAATTTCTTCATTCAGAGAATCCAAAAACATTCAGCCCTCCATCTCAGAGTTATAAATGCTTACTTTGAGAATATTGAGACTAAAATCAACAGATTTTCGGTTACTACGTGAATCAAGGAATGTTGGTATTAGGCAAGAAATTGGCATTGATGTGGAGTTTCCACCATGATTGGAGCACGTGAGAGATGCTGCATGGCCTACTTCTATTTTTCGTATATTCTGTGACTTTTGAACTCTTGCATTAATTTTAAGAGCAGGACGATGTGTTGTCCGTCACATTTGGTAGTGTTTCTGTTCTAATAAAGTGCGATTGTCTGACTTAACATGAACAACACACTGGGAGATCTTCTAGCATATAAAATATCTTAAAACTCTTGTGCTTTTTAACTCAGATGTCATATCCTAAAGCAGCCAGAAAAATGCTGCCTCTTGAACTGGTGTAAAATTCATGGCTTTATTTTTGTTGATTTGATTTTTTTTAAATTCCAAGTTACTTCCATCTGCCTTATTTCGCTTATCAGGCTGTGTCTATTGAATAAAGACTGTTTTCAATTGCTTGCTGCTTAATACTCCATAAGTGCTGCTGCTCTGCTCATGCGCCCAATCAAAAAAAATCCGTCATTGATTTATTTCTTCATCAGCACATAATTCTGGCTCCCCCCTTATAAACTTTTCCATGAGTAGCTCCACAGATGATCCACTTTTTAATATGTACGATGTCTCTCTGCTTATCATTTCTGGCATTATACTCTAGTTGACTTGAATTTCATGTTTATGAAATTTTCACAACCATAAAATTTAAGTGGAAAAAACACTGAAATCCTTTTGAAAGACCCAAACAAATCAGAACTCAATTCTTACATATATACAAATGAACTTTTTCTTGCTTTAAAATAGTGTCGAAGTTTTTCACTTGGATTTTGCCACCAATGACAGCTCTCATTGATGACCTCAAAAAATGTTAGATCTTTCTGAGAAGCTATCTCTCAGGTGTGGATTTCCAAGTGGTATCAAATCAAGGGGGTCTTCAAGCATTCAAACAAGAGTAATGCCATTAACTAGAACAAGCAGACAATGGTACAGAAATATATTCACAAAATGTAAACTAGAAAGTAAAATACAGTAATTACTCTTTACTTTTTAATTAAGTTTTACAAAGAACAAAATAAATGATTTGGACATCTTTGATAATGTGGTGTTTTTAAATTTTTTTTTTAAACTTATTTTCTCAAGGTAAGGATTTTCAGCAGTGATTATGAACTTCGTGTGTCAATTTTAAAAAAATCCCCTTCAATAACATGCAACATTTTCAAACTCTAGCACAAGACTAATAGTGTAAAAGAAGTTGTTCTCGTTATGTCACTGATTTCTAATTGTTTGAAATCTGGCATTCTTCAGTAGTGCAACCTAGGGAGAAACATAGAATCACTGACCACAACTTCTGGATTGCCATGTTTAATTGCATCTGTGCAGAGTCAACCAGCAAGTTGCTATCAGTTCTAGAGGAAAATAAAAGTAAATACTAACAGTTTTGCAATCATTGCTAACATAGAATCCAGGTCTTTGTTTTAACTCATTCATGCTCAGTTTAAGAGAGTTATCACTGCACTTATGTTTGCAGCATGACACAGTTTAAGCCTGTGAAGAATTTCCTGGCATGGATCACTATGATCCTTTTGAGCAATCCCTGCAATTTGTCTTTTCAAGCTGTAACAATAATCTATGTTTACTGTTTCAAATAATTTCACAGTAAGTGGCAACAAGGACATTAAAACCCTTTGAAGATAAGTTTTAACAATAAGAATGTTTGTTTTAACTTCAGGGAAGGTGAGAGCTGAGATACAGTGACTCAGGCCCAGGGCCGAGAGGCTGACCAAATGTTTGAATATAGAATAGTACAACACAGGAACAGGCCCTTTGACCTATCATGTCTGTACAGACTATGTTGTCATTCTAAACTAATCCCATCTGCCTGTACGAGGTCCATATCCCTCTGTACCCTGTCTGTTCATGTCTATCTAAATGGCATATGTTAGCATTCTGTTTTAATTGCATGCCTCTGTATCACTACCCTTCAACACGTGGATTGTTCATTGAGTCTTTGTCTTGAAATTCATCCCCAACCTTGACATTGTACATCCCAAAGCAGATTGGTCGCCATTATGTAGTTGTTGATCAGTTTTTCTCCTAGGTTGTCCTCTGTTGCATTTGATGAGCATTATTGATGTATGAGTTGTATGAAGAAATGGTAGAATTGCTGAGCACAGTCACATAAGTTTCAGCACAAATTTGATTTCCGTGAAATAAAGGCACATTTGACCTCTAGACAGATTTTGTATAACTAATTCAAAACAACTATATTATCAGATTTGTCAGGAGAAATGCCATTGGAAATCTAGAAGCGTGTGTGTGAGTGTGTATGTATCCCATTAATAGTTAAAATTGTTGAATATTTTGTATCTTTTTAACCATTGTAGATATCTTTTGCTGTGCAGAGCTGTCATCTTGTGCTTTTTTTTTAATCTAGTAAGCTTGTCTTAGCTGATGTTGAGTTCAAGGTGTTTTTAATGACTAACTCATGGGGTCGAATCATTGTTACTTAAGCTTCAATTTTCATATTGTAACTGCAGCTTCCATTGTCCAGAAAATAGTGCTGCTTTTTGAAGCCAATAAGTATTACATGTGATGTGACTAAGCCACAGATACAATGAGATAGTTGAAGGCTATTATAAATGTTGCCTCGTCTTCTGTATTTTCTCAGGATTTATTGGTAATTGTCATCTGGCTGGTGTTACGTGATTTAATCATATTGACTTTGTGTGGAACAGATTTCATCGCTGAAGACACAGATTGCAAATCAGGAGTCAGATATGCAGTCCCAGGAAGAGGAGCTAAACAAAGCCAAAACCGAGCTAAATAAACTGCAGCAAGAGGAATCACAATTAGAACAGAGCATTGAGGCTGGCAAGGTGCAACTTGAGACAATCATCAAATCACTAAAATCTACTCAGGATGAAATTAATCAGGTGAGAACTGTGTATGTCTGTTGCATTCCCATTACTTCAGATTTTCTGCATCTCCCACAGTCTCAAGTAAGTTTTTCAAAAGCAGGGTAAAGAGATCAAGAAGTCTCCGTAAATCTACAGAAGAAATGCATTTTGGAAAGAGCCATTGATTCTACTTCAGACTACCAAATTGGTGGAGGCAAGAGAAACTGCTTTCTTTCCCTTTCATTTCCACATCATTTCCATAACCTTGCTTTGTGTATGGATTACCCTTGTGGAGTAACTTCACCATCAATTCAATGATTTGACATAGAGGTCTTTTTGTTTAATATACTCATCTTGGAAGAAGAGTGATAGCCAACCTGTGGTTTTGTGGCTGCTGTTTCTGATTGCTGTCTGCATTTTCCCATTGCTGAGTTTTATTGGCTTTTGAAGACTTAATGTGTGTGTGTCAGTTGATGAATCACTAAGTGGCCATTCTTCTGGGATTCTATTGTCCATCACTGAACAGCTTACATTTCTACATAAAACAATATATGTGAATATGTTGTTATTCTAGACCAGATAACCAGTAGGATCCTGCTTTGAAAAATACAGTAGATTATAAAACTTAGGAAAACCGACCTGATAGTAAGTCAATAAAGTGGAGGTTAATTATGAAACAAAAAACAGAAATTTCTGGCAAAACTTTGGTCTTGCAGCATCTTTGGAGAGAGAAACAGCAATAATGGTTTGTGTCTGACAAGACTGTTCAGAACTGAAGACGGCAGAGCCAAGTACATTCCCCTGAAGACTGCCCAGTAGAGATAGCCTAGAGCTGAGATGACTGACCTTCAACAACCACTACCATCTTCCTTTGCGCCAGGCATGGCTCTAATCAGCAGAGTTTTCCCCTGATTCCCACTGACTCCAGTTTTGCTAAACTCCTTGATACCACACTCAGTCAAATGCAGCCTTGATGTCAAGGGCTGTCACTCTCACATCACCCTTGGAATTCAGCTCTCTTGTCCATGTTTGAACTAAGGCTGTAATGAGGTCAGGAACTGAGTGCCCTCTTGTGGAATTCAGATTGAGCATCTGTGGGCAGGTTATTGCTAAGCTGTTTGATCGCACTGTTAATGACATCTTCTGTCATTTTACTGACCGTGATTGGACTGATGGAGTGATAATTGACTGAGTTGGAATTGACTTGCTTTTAGTGGACAAGAAATACTTCACAATTTTCCACATTGTTGGATAGGTGCTAGTGTTGTACCTGTGCTGGAACAGCTTGGCTAGGACTGAGGCAAGTTCTGGAGTGCAAGTCTGCAGTGCTATTGCTGAAATATTGTAAGGACACATGGCGTTTGCAATATCCAGTACCTCCAGATGTGTCTCAGTTTCACGTGAAGTGAATTGACTGAAGACTGGCATTTGTAATGCAGAAGATCTCTGGTTGAGACTGAGATTGATCAACCACTTAATCCTTCTGGTTGAAGATTGTTGCAAGTGCTTCGGCCTTATCTTTTGCACTGATATACCAGACTCCCCCATCATTGAGATGGAGACATTTGCGGTGCTGCCTCCTCCAGTGAGTTGTTTAAGAGTCCACCACCATTCATGACTGGATTTAGAATCATAGTAAGTGGGACCAGGAAGAGGCTATTCAGCCCTTTGAGCTTGCTGTGCAATTCAGAATGATCACAGCAAATTATCCTGCTCAGTACTCCTATTTCTGCTTTCATCCCATACCCTTTCATTCCTTTAGCCCCAGCTATGTCTATCTCTTTCTTGAAAACATTCAATGTTTTTGCCTTAACCACTTTCTGTGGCAAAGAATTCCTTAGCACACCATTCTCTGTGTGAGGAAATTTCTTCTCATCTCAGTCCTAAATGGCCTATTGCATATCTTTAGACTGTGACCCCTGATTCTGGACTCCCTAGTCATTGGGAACATCCTTCCTGCATTTACTGCTGACATGCTTGCTGCTCCTGATCTTCTTCCCTGCGATGATATTGCTTCAACACGTTTATGTGCCATACCCAAGTTTTCTTCCTATGATCAGGAGTATTTATCAGATAAGTCACTTTACTAACCCTCCCAACAGCTTTATATGGACCGCTCAGTTTTGCTTTCACAGGCAAACTCTGCAAAGGCAATAATACCAATACTTTGTCTCCTGTGTAAAATGTTGTCATCATATGAGGTTTGTTCATTCTTTCATTTTTGGTTCTGAAGTTTTCAAATGCTCTTGTTATACTTTCAATGCTCCTTTGAATTTCTTTAGAAACACATATGTAATACAACGTTGAAGATTCATCTTTTTGTCTTAAGAACTTTTCCTTAATCAATTTGAATGGATCTTGTCTCATGACAGGACTGCAGAGTGTAGATCTGATCTGTTAGTTGTAGAATCACTTAGCACTGTATGTATCATTTGCTGCTAATGCTGCTTGATGTACAAGTAGTCCTGTTTCATAGCTTAAACAGCTTGACATCTCATTTTTAGGTAAGCCTAGTGCTGCCTGGCATGTCCTCCTGCATTCTTCATTGAGCCAGGTTTGATCCTTTTCCTTGATGGTGGTGATAGAATGGAGTATATGTTGGTCCATGAGATTGCTAATATGATTGGAATATAATTTGGCTCTGCTGCTGGCCCATAGTACCACATAGATGCCCAGTCTTGAGTTGCTTGATTTGTCCGCAGTTGTCTCATTTGGTGCAGAGATAGTGACATACACTATGAAGGTGGATATTCTCCGTGTGAGGATGGGGCTTCATTTTCACAAGGTCTATTTGGTGGTCACTTTTACCAATACAGTCATGGACAGATGCATCTGTGGCAGGCACTTTGGTGAGGACAAGGTCAAGTATGTTTTTTCCTCTTGGTTCCTTCACCACCTGCCGCAGACCCAGTCTAGCAGACGATACAAAGATAGATGGAGGGATAGGTAGTATTGAGGAGGTGGCGAGGCTGCAGAAGGATTTGGACAGGTTAGGAGAGTGGGCATAGAAGTGGCAGATGGAGTACAACTTGGAAAAGTGTGAGGCCATGCACTTTGGTAAGAAGAACAAAAGCATGGAGTATTTTCTAAATGGGGAGAAAATTCAGAAGTCTGAAGTGCAAAGAGACTTGGGAGTTCTAGTCCAGGTTTCTCTCAAGGTAAATTTGCAGTATTCAGGAAGGCAAATGCAATGTTGGCATTTATTTTGAGAGGACTTGAATATAAAAGCAGGGATGTACTTCTGAGGCTTTATAAGGCGCTGGTCAGGCCACATTTGGAATATTGTGTGCAGTTTTGGGCCCCATATCTCAGGAAGGATGTACTGGCCCTGGAGCGGGTTTACAGGAGGTTCATGAGGATGGTCCCAGTAATGGAAAGCTTAACATATGAAGAACGTTTGAGGATTCTGGGACTATACCCATTGGAGTTTAGAAGGATGAGGGGGGATCTAATTGAAACTGACAGAATACTGAATGGCCTGGACAGAGTGGATGTTGGGAAGACACTTTCATTGGTAGGAAAGTCTAGGACCTAAGGGCACAGCCTTAGAGTAAAGGGAACACCTTTTAGAACTGAGATAAGGAGAAACTTAGTCAGCCAGAGAGTGGTGAATCTATGGAATTCACTGCCACAGAAGGCTGTGGAGGCCAGGTCATTGAGTACATTTAAGACTGAGATAGATATGTTCTTGATTATCAAGGGAATCAAGGGTTACGGGGAGAAAGCAGGAGAATGGAGTTGAGGAACTTATCAGCCATGATTGAATGGCGGAGCAGACTCGATGGGCTGAATGGCCTAATTTCTGCTCCTGTGTCTTATGGTCTTATTGTCTTATAGCAGCTATGACCATTAGAACTCAGCCAGCTTGGTTAGTAGTGATGCTGCTGAGCCACTCTTGGTGGTGGACATTCAAAATCCTTCATCCATATACATTCTGTGCCTTTGCCACCCTCAATGCTTCCTCTAATTGGTGTTCACAACAGAAGAGTACTGATTCATCAGCTGAGTGGAGCGTTCCTTATGTGGTAATCAGCAGGAGATTTCCTCGCCTATGCTCGACCTGGTGCCATGAGACTTTATGGTTCTGCATCAATGGTATGGACTCATAGGCAACTGCTTCCTGACTGTAGACCTCTTTGGGACAGGATATAATCAGGGACGGTGATGGTTCTGCCTGGGACATTGTGTGTGGCATAATTCCATGAGTATAATTATATCAGTCTGTTGTTTGATTAGTCTGTGAGATAGCCCTCCCAATTTTGGCAGTGGCCCCCAGATGTTAGTAGGGAGGACTTTGCATGGTCAACAGGGCTGTGTTTGCCGTTACTGTTTCTGGTGCCTTACTTAATACCAGGTGGTCTGCCTGGTTTCATTCCTTTTCTCAATTTCTAGTGTTGATCCGACTCCGTGCTTTTTAGGCCACTTCAGAGGGCAGTCTGGAATCACATGTAGGCCAGGATGACAGTCTCCTTCCCTGAAGAACATTAGTGAACCAGTTGGGTTTTTACTTCAATTAACAATGGCTACATGGACATAATTAGATTTTTAATTCTGGCTTTTTAAGGAAAAAATATATCCAAACTGCTCTTCAATCATCTTATGCTTTCAGATCTTCATTGACCCACTGTATCCACCTCAGGATCTATCTCCTGCTCCCCCAACCGCCCACTTTCTTTTAGTAGAATCTCCAAAGCCCAACTTTTGGCTCTCTCTCTGGCTGTACCTCTTTTATCCCCTTTTATCTTGTGCTTTATGCCTCCCTCTCTGAAGTGCTTAAAGAATTCTCTATGTCAGAGTCACTAAATAAATGTTGTTCTGCTCTTATACAATCAAGAAGTGAACCTAGCAGCTTTAACACACAGTTAGCAAAACAGAGAGTGCAAGCAGCTAGACAAATTATGCAATTGGAGCTCTGCGCTGTTTGCTTTAGACCATCGTTTATTTTCTTTCTGCAAAGCATTTGAGTTGTGAAAATAATGTTTTTATGGGCTGAATTATTCCATAATGCCAAAGGAACAGATCAGCGAGGTCGCTGTAGTGTGTGGGATGCAGATGAGTGTCTCTGGTAGTTAGAGAATTGAGTGCGGAATGGGTGAAGCAGCAGTAAGAAGGGAGATGTGTGCGGAAGCTGGTGTGTGGTAAAAAGGAATGCAAGATGTGGAAATACATTGAAAAGAAGTAATGGAATGAATTTTTAAAAATTCTGAGGGACGAACAGAGACACATTGAAGCAAAATGAAAAATAAAATTCCACATTTTGCAAACCTTGTATCTTTCTGTGCTGATTTTAAAAATCTTATTAGCTTGTTGAGATTTTCTGTGCTGTTTTCTTCAGCAGATGGTTGTCTGAGGGTCTATTGTGATCTCATTTGTAAGTATTATAGATCCCAAGAAATAAAGTTATTCGCAAATGAGAGGTTGCAGTTTCAGTGTTATGCACTGTTTATAGACAGCCCAATTGTTAACTGGCAGTCTTCAAATGTGCAGTAATGCAAACTGGCCACTTGGAGGCAGAATAGCTTCACTTATTTGCCTAGCATTAGTGCTTTTGTCATGTTTAGTGATATTATTTTGTTTCACATTTTTAGTCGTTTACATGTAAAGGCAGGTAATATGGCAGTAAAGTCTACAATTAATTCTGTTACATTGCATTGGCATCTGTTCTCCACAATGGTAAGTGATGTCATTCACTTTCTGAAACTTTAAGGATTAAAAGGGTGTAGATTAGTTGCCATTTCCTACTGTCTTCTGAACTACTCCTGCCAAGCGTAGAGGACAGCTATGGTCTTTTGAACTATCTTTGTATCTACTCTGTCAGTTATGGTTCAGTGGGTACCATTCTTGACTTGCCGTCACAAGGTTCTGGGTTCAATTTCCATTGCAGGCTTGAGCACAAAAGGCCAGGTTGACACTCAAGTGCCACACTGAGGGAGTGCTGTACAGTTGGAAGTGCCACGCCACTATTTCAAATGAGTGTGGGGAAGTTATTCTGGTGTTCTGGACAGTGTTTATCTCTCATTAGAAATCAAACAGATTATCTGGTCATTATCACACTGCAGTTTGTGAGAGTTTGCTGTGTACAAATTGGCTGCTGCAGTCCTTACACTATAGCAGTGACTGCACTTCAAAAGTACTTCATTGACTGTAAACAATTTGAGAAAGCATGTGGTAATAAAAAATGCCATAGAAATATGTCTTTTGTTTCTAATTTAAATGTTTTATTTGCATTAAGTGCCTAATGCCAAGTTACTAATGTGATCCCTTATGCTCTCATATCTCTAGGCAAGAAGTAAACTTTCCCAATTACAAGACTCACAGCAGGAAGTTAGTAAAAACATTGACCAGTACAGCAGTGCGTTGAATGGCTCGTTAACTGATCATGGTGGGAGCATGACTAACCTGGCAGACATGAGCGATGGCCTTGCAGAGAGAGACAGTGGCTTTGCAACAATGGTGGGTAGGGAGACTCACAGTAGAGTCATTTCAGAGATTTTATTCAGTCCTTTTCTCTCTTCCTTATCGCCCTCTCACCACCGACAGAAAATTCTTACAAAGGAACAGGCCAGTGAAAGCAGATTGTTGCTCGCCCTTTGACCAAAAGAACTCCACTATATCTATTTCAAATGATTCTGTCTGCTTGCATTGATTACTATTTCTATTTCAGCAAGCAAGTATTCCACCTATCTTTTCTCATTGTTAGTATTAGAGCAGTAGTAATAGAATTGTAGAATCCCTACAGTGTGGAAAGAGGCCATTCAGCCCATCGAATCTGCACTGATCAATCATAAAATTTAACAACATTGATGGAGACCATGAGGCCCATCATATCTATGAAGCCTGTATGAAGGGGAGATTTATTTGGGTCTCATTCACCTGTCTTTTCCTGTAGCCTTCTGGTTCTTTTTCAAATATTTAACCCTTGAATGTTTCTAGCCAATCTCCAACTAGCCAATCACCTTGAGTTTTATCTTCATTGTGTAAGGTAAGAAAGTGAGAGATATTTGGACCCATGTGGTGCTGTTAAGATTCTTAATTAAGCACAGATAACTATTATATAAATGTTTATGTCCATGATAATCATACGTTCTATCCTTATAATACTGTGATGTTGTTTATGGTCAAATAAGGGAAACTTACAGCAAATAAAGTCAACTTGCTGCACAAGAATTGTGATCTAGCAGTGTAAGACTGAGGTGATAAAACCCCTAGCAGGATATCTTCCGCAGTGTGACAAATTAATGCAATCTGTTTTCATCATAAAGGTTCAGAAAGGAATGACATAAATCTCACGGAATCATAAAATAAGACAGTAACGTTTTACAAACAGGAAGTTGTGTCCAACCATAAAACTTTTAATAAGGTGGATGCGTTATTGGTTTTGCTCCTCCACTGTTTCTCATAGAACTTTCTATGCCCAAACAATGCTTGGATGTTTTCATAAAAGGCATTCCTCCCAACCCTTCCCTTTGAGTTTTTGTCTTAATATTAAATGAATGCTTTTTGTTGCAGACTCATTAACCAGTTACCTCATCAAAACTTCAGAATTCGAGTCCCTCTTCATGATCTTCTCTTTGTTTTAGAGAAGAAAATCCCAGTTTCTTTAGTCCCTCCTGTAAAATAAAGCTTCTCATCTCTGTGATCATCGTGCAAGATCTCTACTGCATTCCTATTTTCATGGCCTCGACAAGCTTTCTGAAGTAATATGCCTATATCTAAACACTATTCTAACCATAGCCTAATCTGAAACCTTTTACAACTTTGTTCCTGTTTGCTTTTATATTTTATAACTCTTATGTCTAAAATTTAAACTGTGCCACCTCACATTAATTTTCATCTGACATCCATATGCTCAAACCTCTCTGCTCCTGCACCCCATTTACTCCTACAGTCATTTGGAAACATTTTGACAAATAACCATGTTAGTTACTTTTTGTGTCATGTGCAAATGTTTGTCATTTGCCCCAACACCCTGACCCAGAGGATTGTACTGTTTATGCTCCTCTAGTTGATTAGGATTGATAGACTTACTCCTACCAAGAAACCTCAGCCTGCTTGGGAGAGATGTATAATAACAAGGGAGATGCTGTTTGAAAAGGGCAATGGCAAACAAGGAAATGTGAGAAGACTTTATGAAGGATTGAATTGCCTGAGACACTCAAATTGTACAAAAACATGTTTTTTTAAATTTGATATAAAAATCAGCCTTCATGTATAGAGAATGCAAATATATTTATGTGATGATTATCAATGAGCTTATGCGCTGGAAATAGATTGAAGTTTATTTTGTGTTCAGGATGATCCCTTCAGAGGCAAAGCATCACCATTCAATAATAATGTTCAAGAACTGCATACGGACCCATTTCAGTCAGAAGATCCTTTCAAGACAGATCCATTCAAAGGAGCTGATCCCTTCAAAGATAGTAAGTAGATTGCACTTTTGAAATGGAAGAATTGGGGGACGGTATATTCCTGAACCATCAGTATACATTAATGAAATAATTTAACCAAGTTTTATTTGTGCTCTGTGTGTTTCTTGAGCAGATGATCCATTCCAAAATGACCCATTTGCCCAACAACAGGCTGCTGCAACAGGTATGATATTTAGAATTCAGCTCCTGTTTCCCCAGTACCTGTCATTGACTCACTCCTGAGAGAAGGTTGTTTTAATCCCCAGCCTTTTGTTGTGTTCTTTCATTGCCATGCGCATTTGAAGTTACCTTTCTGACTTCTCATGTGGCTCATGCTCCCTTTTCAATTCCACCCCCAACATACTTCCCCATCACATTCTATAAATATTGGAATTAGCACCTACTTGAATAGTTTTTTTGTTCTGAATCTCTCAGCTGGAAGCCCCTGGTAGAAAAATGTGAGGTTATGCAATTTGGCAGGAAGAATACAAGAGCTGAATATTATTTAAGATAGAGAAAGACTGCAGAAAGCTACAGAACAGAAGGATTTCAGACTTCTGCGCATAAATCTCAAAAGGCTAGTATCCAAGTTCAGGGAATAGTGAAGGCAAATGGAATGTTGGCCTTTATTTCAAAGGGAATGGAGTATAAAAATAGGGAAGTCTTGGTAAAACATTACAAGGCACTGGTTCAACCACAGCTGATATGCTGTGAACAGTTTTGAGCCTATTATCCAAAGAAAGATCCTCTGGCATTGGAGGCAGTGCAGAGAAGGTTCACTAAGCTGATTCCATTGATGGAGTGACTGACTTAAGAGGGGAAGTTGAGTAGGTACAGCCTGTACTCGTCAGAGTTCAGATGAATGAGAGGCAACCTTATTGAAACATAAGATTCTTAGGGGACTTGATGAGATAGACGCAGAAAGATCACTTCCTTTTGTTGAGGGTCTAGGACCAGAGGGCGTATTCTCGGAATAAGGTGTTGCCCTTATAAGCTAGATGAAAAGGAGAGCTTTGGAGGGATATGGGCCAGGAGCAGGCAAGTGTGAGTAGTTTAGTTTGGGATTATATTTGGCATGGACTAGTTGGACCGAAAGGTCTTGTTTCCGTGCTGTATATCTGTACATCTCTAAGAGGAATTTCTTCACTGTGAATAGTGAATCTGTGGAATTCTTTAGTACAGGGGGGTAAAGAGGCTGGATTGTTAAGTGTATTGAAGACTGAGATAGACAGGTTTTTAATCAGTAAAGGGATCAAGAGTGATAGGGTAAAGGCAAAGTGAAGTTGAGGATTATCAGATTAACCATGATCCCATTGAATGGCAGAGCAACCTCAATGCGGACGTAATGACCTACCTCAATCGCTACATCATCTCGCCTTATGGCTGTACCCAGCCATTGTATTGAGAAGTCAGATACCACTAAATGGCCCCTGATAAAGCGAGTATAATGGAAGGAAAGGTGCCTTTAGAATTCAAAATCTTTTAGCCTTCGAATTGGAATTAAATGATCAGCCTTTATTTTTGTCTTCTGGAAGCTACAATGGATGTCAGCACTTTAGATACACTGGCGTAACTAAGCCAGTTAGTCTAAGTGTGCTTGGCTTGGTCAATAATTCTTAACATAAAATAAAATGCTGTAAACAGTTGACGTGTCAAATAGACTAAAAACAAAAAACTGCAGAAGCTGGAAATCTTGAACTAACACAATGCTGGAGAAACTCAGCAGGTCTGACAGCATCTCAGGAGAGAGAAGGAGAGTTATCATTTCAAGTCCAGTATGAGGGAAAAGTAATTGTCTGCATTTCTGCCTGTACAGATGCTGCAAGACCTGCTGAGTTTCTCGAGCATTTTCTGTGTATGTCAAATAGAATTTGTTGAGAGAACACAGTTCAGATCAATGATCTTATATTAGCTCTGCTCTGAAGATTTAATGGTTTTCTTTCCACTGACTAGCTGAAAGTTTCCAGATTTCCAGCACCCTCCATAACTTTTTTCCAATTTAGACATGCATGTTTCCTCATTATAGGTTTTCAGCTTTTCATCTTTACTTTTAAGTCACATTCTGCAGTTATGTGCTAAATCTGGCTCCTTTTGACCTTGGATTTCTGTACAGATCCATTTGGTGCCGATCCATTTAAAGAAAGTGATCCTTTCCATAATGTATCATCTGATGAGTTCTTCAAGAAACCGCCAAAGAGCGATCCTTTCACATCTTCATCCACTGACCCTTTCAGCAGAGAGCCCACTGTGCCACCTAAAGTAAGTGTATTTTCAAAGTGCTGATTGACTCTTAAACAAAGCTGGATATGATGGGGAAGCTACCTTCCTCAGAGATGTGTGCCCATTAGTTGCCTCCCTGTATTTATATTGCTAAATCTGGTCTTTTTAATTGGTTTTAAGCTTATGAATCTGTCGCTAGAATGTGAGAATCAGATTTCACCCTCTAGACAAGGAACAGAATTGGCAACATAGGAAGAAGAAGGGATTATTCAACCACTAAAATCAGTTCTGCTATTCAATTCGATCATGGCTGATCAGTATCTTAACTCCATATATCCATTTACCTACAAGACTAAATTCCACACAAGACCACATCCCTTAATGCAGTTGTCTAAACAGGAACCTATATGCCTTATCTTTGCAAGTCTCAACTGACCCCAGTTTCAGCAGCCTTTGGAGAAGATTTCCACTAGCCTACAGATGCAGAAGTCATTACTGACCTCACATTTGAATAACTTAGCTGTAACTTTAAAGTTGTTGTACACTGCTGCCTGAAAGGAAATAGGTTCCTCTAGCTGTCCTATTAAATCCTTTGATCATTCTAAATTCAAAATTAAATTATCTTTCAAACAAAGCTAGCCTGTATAGTAAAACAGAAAATGCTGCAAATGCTCAGTAGGTTGGACAGCACCTAAAGGAAGAGAAACAGAATTAACATTTCACGTCAATGATCCTTCATTAGAACTGGGAAACATTAAGAATGTAATAGGTTTTGTGTAAGGGGTGGATGGGAGAAGGACAGAGGAAGGCCTGTTACAGGGTGGAAATCAGGGACTGTTGTTTGACAGAAGATGTAGTCTTACAGAGCCAAACAGAAAGATGATAGGATAGGAAAAGATACAAACGATGTGCCTATAGCAGATGTGTTGCTGTTGGGAAGCAAAAATGAGGAAAAAACAGAAATATGCAAAGAAAAGAATCAAAATGGGTAATAGTTTGCTTCTGAAATTGTTGGTGTTGAGTCCAGAAGTCTGCAAAGCTCCTAATTGAAAGATGAGGTACTTTTCTCAAGCGTATTTGAGTTTCTTAGAATCACTGCAGTAAACTGAGGCAAGAGATGTCTGCATGAGAGCAAGGTGGAGAACTATAATGACAGAACGCTGGAAGCTCAGTTTAACCTATGCATACAGAGAAGTGGTGTTCCACAAAGTGGTTACCCCATCTGCTTTTGGTCTCCTCATGTAGAGGAGACCACGTTGTGGACAGCAAACGCAAAGAAATACATACAAATCACTGCTTCAGCAGGAGTGTTTGGGCCTTGGATGGTGAGGAGAGAGAAGGCAAAAGGGGCAAGGGTTACATTTTCTGTGTTTGCGTGGAAAAGTGCTTTAGGGTGATTAATGAGTGGACCAAGGTTTCACTGAAGGAATGGTCCCTTCAGCATGCTGAGAATGGAGGGGTATGAAGATGGGTAATGAAAGATATGTTTGGTGCTGGAACCAGCCTGGAAGCAAAGGATCTGTCTAATATGGATGCTAATATAATGGAAAGTGAGGTCAAAGGGAACATTGTCAGTCTGGGAAGAGGAAAGGATGTGAGAGCAGCAGTGTGGGAAATGTGGCAGACACAGTTGAAGGTCCTGACAGCCATAGTGAAGGGATTTTTCATTTGAGGGAAAAAAAAAGACGACTAAGGAACACAGCAGCAGAACAGTTGCAATAGATATGGAGGAACAGGGACAATGGAATGAAGTCTTTGAGGTGTGGAAGTTTGTGAGGAAATGTAGTTGAGGTAGCTGTGGGAGTCAGTGGGCTTGTAAGCAACCTATCCCTGAAATGAAGAAAGAGCAGTCAAGGAAGAGAAGAGTTCAAGATGGACCATTAAAACTGTGAGATGGGTCAGTATTTGAATTGAGGTATTACAATTTAGAGCGAGACCAGGATGCACAACAAAGCAAATATCAAAATACTGTTAAAATGGTTGCGAGGGTCCCAGTAGGATTGGAACAAGTAACGTTTCACATAACCCACAACCAGACCCATGTTACTGCTAAAACAACATCTTTTCTTTGGAGGAAGCGAGATGGTTTATAGAAGAAATTATTCAATGTGTAAATAGTCATGCGAGGGTGTTGGTCTATGGAAACTGGTTGGGTCTCTGTTCAAGGAAGAAATGAATATCCTTTATACTATTGTAATGACAGACGGAGGTATAGAGAGTTTGGAGGTCCATGGTAAGGAAGAGATGGTTAGGACCAGAAAATTGGAAACTTACCTGTTCTTGTATTTTAATTCTTTTGGCCGAGTTTGTTATAGTGAATCTATGCACTCCCTCCCAAGCCAATATATCCATTTGGATTACAGAAGTTGGTTTCTCATAATTACACTGAAACCAGCCTCATTGTAAAAGTGGTTGAAACCTCAACATTTGTTTTGAACCTAAACTGACCTTTAGACTATTCAGCATTTTCACTTCCGTTGAGTGACTGATTTTCAGTAGGGCAGCCTGCAGTCATTTGGGATATGTTGTCTTTTATAAAGACCTGTTTTGTGAATAATTCTGGGTATTTTGTCATTTCATCAGAAAATGAATGATAGAACTGATAAAATACATTGATTAAAGAGGCTGACAGAAGACTTCAATAGCGCACTCTTGTGGTGGTGAAACCAATTGTTATCGTTTCCAAGGCTCATGATGCATTAAGCATTCAATCAATTCCTGACCATTGTGCAAGTGCGTGAGAGGAGTACAATAACACATGGTAGTTTTCTAATGTCTATATGTATAAACATCTTAAATTAAGCATCTGTGTCATGTATTTTGCTCACATGCCCATGGTAATCTTGTAAACTGACATATATTAGGATTAGTATTTATGGTTCTGTGTGATGCCTGAAAGTGATAGATATTTCAATGTTTACTGTTCTGGAGAGAGGTGATATTTTGGTCAAATTTGGAAATATAATATTAGTGTAATCTTATCAAATTTCAGAGCAGGCTTCAGGGCCCAAGTTACCCAATCCTGCTCTTAATAAGTATATTGTATATGTGATTGGCTGATTTGAAGTTTGAACTTTGGATTGAGATATCTGACTGCAGGCTAATGTATTTTGCAATTTTTAAACTTTAACATTAAAATTTGAGCCTACAGTTCTGATCCCTATCACCCAAGATGTCTTCTTTGGGTCATCATCTTCGCTTGCCCTCAAAGACAAAAAAAAATTATGTTTGTAACCCTTTCAAGACCATAGAACATAGAACATTACAGCTCAGTACAGGCCCTTCGGCCCTCGATGTTGCGCCGACCTGTGAAACCAATCTGAAGCCCATCTAACCTAAACTATTCCATTATCATCCATATATTTATCCAATGACCATTTAAATACCCTTAAAGTTGGCGAGTCTACTACTTTTGCAGGCAGGGCATTCCACGCCCTTACTACTCTCTGAGTAAAGAACCTACCTCTGACATCTGTCCTAAATCTATCACCCCTCAATTTAAAGCTATGTCCCCTTGTGCTAGCCACCACCATCCGAGGAAAAAGGCTCCCTCTGACCATCTTGTATGTCTCTATTAAGTCACCTCTTAACCTTCTTCTCTCTAATGAAAACAGCCTCAAGTCCCTCAGCCTTTCCTCATAAGACCTTCCCTCCATACCAGGCAACATCCTGGTGAATCTCCTCTGCACCCTTTCCAATGCTTCCACATCCTTCCTATAATGTGGCGACCAGAACTGTATGCAATACTCCAAGTGCGGCCGCACCAGAGTTTTGTACAGCTGCAACATGACCTCATGGCTCCGAAACTCAATCCCTCTACCAATAAAACCTAACATACCGTACGCCTTCTTAACAACGCTATCAACCTGGGTGGCAACTTTCAGTGATCTATGCACATGGACACCGAGATCTTTCTGCTCATCCACACTACCAAGAATCTTACCATTAGCCCAGTACTCTGTATTCCTGTTACTCCTTCCAAAAGTGAATCACCTCACACTTTTCTGCATTAAACTCCATTTGCCATCTCTCAGCCCAGCTCAGCAGCTTATCTATGTCCCTCTGTAACCTGCAACATCCTTCCGCACTGTCCACAACTCCACCGACTTTGGTGTCATCTGCAAATTTACTAACCCATCCTTCTACGCCCTCATCCAGGTCATTTATAAAAATGACAAACAGCAGTGGCCCCAAAACAGATCCTTGAGGTACACCACTAGTAACTGAACTCCAGGATGAACATTTCCCATCAACCACCACCCTCTGTCTTCTTACAGCTAGCCAATTTCTGATCCAAACCGCTGAATCACCCTCAATCCCATGCTTCCGTATTTTCTGCAATAGCCTACCATGGGGAACCTTATCAAACGCTTTACTGAAATCCATATACACCACATCAACCGCTTTACCCTCATCCACCTGTTTGGTCACCTTCTCAAAGAACTCAATAAGGTTTGTGAGGCACGACCTACCCTTCACAAAACCGTGTTGACTATCCCTAATCAAATTATTCCTTTCTAGATGATTATAAATCCTATCTCTTATAATCCTTTCCAACGCTTTACCCACAACCGAAGTAAGGCTCACTGGTCTATAATCACCAGGGTTGTCTCTACTCCCCTTCTTGAACAAGGGGACAACATTTGCTAGTCTCCAGTCTTTGGGCACTATTCCTGAAGACAATGACGACATAAAGATCAAAGCCAAAGGCTCTGCAATCTCCTCTCTAGCTTCCCAGAGAATCCTAGGATAAATCCCATCCGGCCCAGGGGACTTATCTGTTTTCACACCTTCCAGAATTGCTAACATCTCCTCCTTATGAACCTCAATCCCGTCTAGTCTAATAGCCTGTATCTCAGTATTCTCCTCGACAACCATGGCTCATATGCCTAAAATAAAAGCTGTGCAATTTTGCCGAGTGCTCCATCAGGTCACCCTCCAAGGTTGATATGTGCTCTGAACAATTTTAAAATGAAATTAAGATCAAATTCCATCTGGAATTTGGTCCCCACTCTTCGTCTGGTTTCTTCTTCTGTTTGACAACCTGAGAAAGTAATGTCTGTTATCTTAAGTCTGATCTGTACTAGTGTCAGTAAGCTGAAAAACCTCAAATTAAAAATTGTGAAATGCTCAAGATGCAGAGCCCCACCAGTCTGAGGAGGACCTGGTATAGCTATGAATATAACTATATACAAAAGGCACAGAAAGAGGACCCCAAAAAATCTGAAATAAAATCAGGAAAAGCTACAAAATCGATCTATCTGCAAAAAGCACTTCCTTTTTTCCCCTTCTGTTGGTTTCTGTTTCTATTATATGTGATCATGTAATTTACCATAGATGATTGAATTATACAAGACTGTTGAATTGTCCTGGGCTGCTACTCCAAAATTTGGACCTGCATCTTGATAAATTTGGTTGTTTGATGTCATCCTTGATTCTCTGCACTGTAAACTTAGCAACTTGTTTGAATTAAAATTTAGAGCTATTACTTTTATAGCTGTCCAAACAATCAACATGATTAGGCATCAAAACATTGAGACCATCCTGTTGGTACTGTCTCTTTCATATGTACTTCATGGAAACTTTACTGAAACTGCCCGTGAAATGCAGATCTGCCATCATCTATTAGTTGCATTATCTACAGTGAATACCACATGATGCCTGAACCATCCTTTAAAAAAATGCAGAAGCAGTTTTTAATCATTCAAAAAGGGACCATTTTGAGGGACGGAGTGGTGGTGTGTGTTAGAGTACTGTGCTTTCTCTGATTAGACATTGATTTAATGGAGTTTTCTCTCCTCATGCAACTGTACAAATTAGGAGAAGTTGACCATTTGGCCCATTCATTCTGGTTGTCCATTCAGTAAGATCATTTGTGTTCTGATATCTACATTCCCACCCACTCCCGATAAGCTCTCGATTTCTGTTAGGCAAGGGAATCATTTATATATTTTCCAAAACTCCCTTAATTCAGGGAAGGTTCCATGATTAACGTCTGCATTAAAGAAAATGTTAGGGTAGGGGGGAATGTGGAGTAATCCTTTCAGCCATAATCTTATCGAATGTTGGAGCAGCTTGAGTGGCCAAGTGGCCTAATCTTCCTAATTCACATGTTCAGGACATCACCGCAAGGGTTCTTCGGGGTGCTGTCCCAGGCCCAAACATCAGTTGCTTCATCTTCTCCATCATAAGATGTGAAATGGGGATGTTGACTGATTGCACAATTTTGAACAGCATTAAGAAATTTGGAGATACTGAAGCAGTCTACCTCAAAATGCAGTAGGACCTGGACAACATTCAAGCTTTGGCTAATCAGTTGCAAGTAACATTCATGCCATGTGTCAGGCAGTGACCATACATAGGCACCACTGAACATTCAGTGGCCTTACTAAAACTGACTCCCACTCTATCAGTATCCTTGTGGTTACCATAGAAACTGATCTGGACTAGCCATATAAATATTGTGGTCAGAGGCTAGGAATTCAGCAGTGAGTAACTTGCCACCTCCCTCCCAAATCAACTAATTCAAAAGTGTGATGGAATACTGTCCTCTTGCCTGGATGAGTGCAGCTCCAATAACAGTCAAGAAGCCTGACACATCCAGGACAAAACAAAAGCCTGTTTAATTGGCAACTCATCCATCATCATCAACATTCACTCCTTTGAACACTGATATACAGTAGCAACAGTATGTATCACCTACAAGATGTGCTGCAGTAACTGTCAAAAGTTCCTTCCAACCTGTAACCTTAACCAGCTGGAAGGACAATGACAACAAATGCATGAGAACACCACTGCTTGCAAATTCTTCTCCAAGCCACGCACCGTCCTGACTTGGAACCATAGTTCCATTCCTTCACTGTTGCAGGGTCAAAATCCTCGAACTTCTATCCCAACAGCATGTAGGTGTACCGACACTCCAAGGACTGCAGCAGTTCAAGAAGGCAGCTGACAGCCACCTTTTCCAGGCCAAGTAAGTAGGGATAGGCAATAAATTCTGATGTAGACAGCCTTTACAAAGTGTAGATAAAGAAGGCCCAGCCCTGTCACCATGTCGGAGCTTCATACAACTTTGTAGATGCTGAAGTTTCAGAATCAGTCAAACATGCAGTGTTGGGGAGTTGGTTGCATGCTGAAATCTTGGGGCTGCGAAGCCCAAGGGAGTGAACAGCTGTGATGCAGCTTTAAATGCTCTCAACTTTTCTGAATGTAGTTGTGGTCTAAGTGATTCAAACTTGTGGCCTGGCTCCTGCAGCTTCAAAAAAATTCCCCCAACTCTTCTCTTATTCCCTCTCTTCCACACCTCATGCCTATTCTAAGTCAACCTCCACTGAACCCTGCCCTAAAGTTGTGCCTTCTCAGGTATGATCCATCACCCTCATGCCTTTGCAGTTCACACTGACAGGTCACGACAAATTTCTGGCCTTGAAATGGGGCTCTCTGATGGAAAGAGGTTTGGGAATCCCTCCATTAATTTAGTTACGCAATCTTTTTAATGGCAGTTACTTTTATGTGTCCATTGTTTAAAATATTTGCTTACTTTAAGGTCATCAATACCATGGAACAATGCATGTAGTTATGTTGACACTTGATTTAAGATCATGAAGAAATTGGAGTCTTTCAGCACTTTCATTTACTTTTCTGTTTAAATTTTAGGCTGACCCCTTTGGAAATAGTGATCCTTTTGCACCGGCTGCATCCAAGGGCGCAGGTGAGTTATTAGCCATTTTATGCTGTAAAGTGATTGTCTGATTCCATCAGTGTCACAACCGTGAGCAGAAAATGTTGGAAATATTTCTGACTGGCCTCCAGAGTATTTTCACAAATTCTGATATAAATCATCAACCTGAAACGTTAGTTTTTCTCTGTGTGCAGAGATGTTCACACCTCCTGACTATACCTAGCACTTTCCACTGATGTTCCGATCCAATGAAGAAAAAAAAAAGCAAGATCATAAGTGTGAGGTCATCCATTTTGGTAGAAATAACAGCAAAATGGACTATGTTTTAAATGATAAAAATTGCAGCACGCTGCTGTGCAGACGGACTTGGATGTCCTTGTGCATGAATCGCTAAAAGTAGGATTGCAGGTGCAGCAGGTAATTAAAAAGGCAAATGGAATTTTGTCTGTCATTGCTAGAGGGATGGAGTTTAAAAACAGGGAGGCTATGCTGCAGCTGTATTTGGTCCTGGTGAGGCCACACCTGGAGTACTGTGTGCAGTTTTGGTCTCCTTACTTGAGAAGGGCTATACTAGCACTGGAGGGGGTGCAGAGGAGATTCACTCAGTTGATTCCAGAGTTGAGAGGGTTGGATTATGAGGAGAGACTGAGTAGGCTAGGATTATACTCATTGGAATTCAGAAGAATGAGGGGAGATCTTATAGAAACATATAAGATTATGAAGGGAATAGATAAGGTGGAGGCAGGGAGGTTGTTTCCACTAGCAGGTGAAACTAGGACTAGAGGGCATCGCCTCAAAATAAAGGGAAGCAGATGTAGGACTGAGGTCAGGAGGAACTTCTTCACCCAAAGGGTTGTGAATCTGTGGAATTCCCTGCCCAGTGAAGTGGTTGAAGCTACCTCGCTGAATGTGTTTAAGGCAAGGCCAGATAAATTTTTGAACAGTAAAGGAATTAAGGGTTATGGTGTGCGAGCAGGTAAGTGGAGCTGAGTCTCAAAAAGATCAGCCATTATCTTATTGAATGGCGGGGCAGGCTCGAGAGGCCAGATGGCCTATTCCTGCTCCTAGTTCTTATGTTCTTATCATAAGCAATATGAACAGGAGTAGGCCATTTGATCCCTTGAGCCTGCTCCGTATTTCAATAGGATCATGGCTGATCCAACTTACCTCATGCCCACTTTCCTGTGTTTTCTCCATAACCCTTGATTCCCCGACTGGTCAAGACTGTCAATCTCAGCCTTAAGCATACACAAAGACTCTGCCCCAAGCTAAATTACCCATCGTGTTCAGGGATGCCTAGATTAGGTGAGTTAAAGGGGGTTGGGTCTGGGTGGGATGCTCTGAGGGTTGGTGTGGACTTGTTGGGCCGAAGGGCCTGTTTCCACACTGTAGGGATTCTGTGGACTATGGACAAACAGCTCTCTGTGGCAAAAAAGGTCCAAAGAGTTGCAACCCTCAGAGAAGAAATTCCTCTTCATCTCGTTCTTAAATTGACTCTCCTTCATTCTGAGGCAATGCCCTCTGGTCGTAGATTCTCCCATGAGGGGAAACATCCTCTCAGTGTTTACCCTGTCAAGCTACTTAAGAATCCAATATATTTCAATGACACCACTTCTAATTCTTCTAAGTTCCAAGTTCAAGTTTAACCTTTGCTCAGAAGACAATCCCTCCACACCAGGGTTTATCTTAGTGAACCTTCTCTGAACTGCCTCCAATGAAATAATAAATTAGGAGATCAAAACTGCTCACAGTACTTCAAATGTGATCTCTCCAGCACCTTGTACAGTTGCACTAGTACTTCCCTACTCTTATACTCCAACCACCTTGAAATAAGGGCCAACATTCCATTAGCCTTCCTGGTTACTGCTGCACCGGTGTGTTAGTTTCTGTGTTACGTGCACAAGTCCCTTTGTATTACAGCTTTCTGCTATTTAAGTTATTTTGTTCTCCCTTCCAAAATGAACAACTTCATATTTTCCCACATTTATACTCCATTTACTAACATTTTGCCCACTTATTTAACCTATTAGTATCACACTGCAAACTGTTTGTATCCCACTCGCAACTGCCTTTCCACCTATTTTATGTCATCTGCAAATTTCGCTACAGTACATTCGCTTCCATCTTCCAAGTCATTAATGTATATTGTAAACAGGTGTGGTCCCAGCACTGATCCCTGTGGAACCCCGTTGGTCACAGGTCACCAATCTGAAAAATAACCCTTACCACTGTTTCTTGTGCATTAGCCAATTCTCAATCCATGCCTGTCACTACCTCTAACACTGTGGGATCTTATGCTCACCATTTTCTGAGTACCTTGTCAACCGCCTTCTGAAAGTCTGAATACAACACATCTACTGGTTCCCCTCTATCCACTGTGGTTAGCACTTCCTCAAAAAACTCTAATCAGTTTGTCAAACATGATTTCCCTTTCATGAAGCCATGCTGACTCTGCTTGATTAGATAATGAGTTTCCAAATGTACTGCTGTTACTTCCTTATTAATTGATTCCAATACATTTCCAACAATAGATGTTAAGCTAATTGGCCAACAATTACCTGCTTTTTGCCTCCCAATATTTGTTACACATCCCTAACTGCCCCTTTGATTGAATGGCTTGCTAGGCCAAGTTAGAAGGCAGTTAAAAGTTCACCACATTACTGTGGGTCTAGAGTCACATATAGCCAAGCCTGGATGGCAGATGTCCTTCCCCCAAGTGCAAAAGTGAGACAGGTCAACAGTTTATGATGGTTGTTATGCTCAGCATCATTGAAAACTAGTTTTGTATTCTAAATTTATTAATTAAATTTAAATTCCATTTGCTGCTGGGGTGGGATTTGATCTCAAGTCTCCAAAGCCTTCGCCTTCGCATCTGAGTTACTAGTCCAGTGACACACTGTTACACCGTCTCCCCAAATTATTTCAGATTTGCAGCTGAGAAATAGTGCCCATTTAGACAGATTGTGCAGACGATACTTTTCTGTGAGAGATTAAAAAATGAACAAGTACTTTTATGTTGACCTGTTGCACTGCTTCATAGAAGATGTCAAGTTTATGATTATGCAAATAGTTTTTAGCCGAAGCTTGAATTGTAGCCTAAGCAGCTTAATTTCGAAGAAAATTTGAGCAGTTTCCTGATGGTATCCAAAATGGCCCATCGGTAATTCTTTCTGTACGTTAAGAAAGGGTAAAAGAAATGCAAGCGCCTAAACAGCGGATGGCAGTTTATTTTCTAAAGCTTTCTGTCCTTTCCTGAAGAGTAGCAGCTTTTACTGTGATATGATTCATGAAACATGAATTGGCCCATCACCCAAAAAGCTATCATTGTGCATACCAATGGACTACCCCACTGTATGGCAGTCACAGCTGACCCTGTAATTACTCCTTGTCTACAGTTCCACTTCCAGCAATATAGTTGTATAGTTTAGGGTCTTGAATTTGGGTCCTGAATCCCGCCCTTTTCTTGTCCTCTCCCCTTTCCTGTCCCAACCATACTCCTCCTTTCCCTATTCCAACCACTGTCCTCCCTTTCCCACCTCCTGCTCCCTCCTCTTACCTACCTATCCAAGGGCATACATCATATCGAAAAGATAGGCAGGTGGACTGAGGGGGTGCGGTTGCCTTTTTAGTAAGAAATGAAATTAAATCTATAGGAAGAAACGGAGTAGGCTCAGATGGTGTAGAATCTGTGTGGGTAGAATTGAGGAACTGCAAAGGTGAAAAAACCATAGTTGGAGTTGTGTACAGCCCTGCAAACAGTAGTCAGGAGTTGGGGTGCAAGATACACCAGGAGATAGAAAAGGTGTGTAAGAAAGGCAAAGTCACAATGATCATGGGGGATTTCAATATACAGATGGACTGGGAAAATCATGTTGGTAGTGGATTGCAAGGAAAGGAGTTTGTGGTATGTCTACGAGATAGCTTTTTGGAGCAGCTCGTGGTGGAGCCCACAAGGGAACATACAATACTGGATTTAGTGTTGTGCAATGAGGCAGACTTGATAAGGGAGCTTAAGGTGAAGGAACCCTTAGGAGGCAGTGATCATAATATGATAGAATTTACTGTGCAATTTGAGAGGGAGAAGATAGAATCAGAGGTAACGGTATTACAGCTGAATAAAGGTGACTACAGAGGTATGAGGGAGGAGCTGGGCAGAATTGACTGGACGAGGAGCCTAGCAGGAAAGACAGTGGAACAGCAATTGCAGGAGTTTCTGGGAGTAATTCAGGAGACACAGCAAAAATTCATCCCTAGGAAAAAGAAGCATGGTACAGGGAGGATGGAAGGTAACCATGGCTGACTAAGGAAGTCAGGGATAGCATAAAAGCTAAAGAGAAAGCATATAATGTAGCAAAGGGCAGTGGGAAGCCAGAGGACTAGGAAGCTTACAAAGACCAACAGAGAGCAACAAAAAAAAAATAGAGGGAGAAGATTAAATATGAGGGTAAGCTAGCCAGTAATATAAATGAAGACTGTAAGAATTTCTTTAGATATATAAAGGGCAAAAGAGAGGCAAAAGTGGATATTGGACCACTGGAAAATGATGGTGTAGAAATGGTAGTGGGGAACAAGGAAATGGCTGAGGAACTGAATAATTACTTTGCGTCAGTCTTCACGGTGGAAGACACGAGTAATGTCCCAAAAATTCAAGAGAGTCAGGAGGCAGAGCTGAGTATGGTGGCCATCACCAACGAAAAGGTGCTAGTAAAACGGATTTGCCTGAAGGAGTATAAATCACCTGGACCAGATGGACTACACCCCAGTTCTAAAGGAGATAGCTGAAGAGATAGTAGAACTGTTAGTGGTGCTCTTTCAGGAATCGCTAGAGTCAGGGAGGGTCCCAGAGGACTGGAAAATCACTAACGTGACACCCCTGTTTAAAAAGGGAGTAAAGCAAAAGACGGAAAATTACAGGCCAATTAGCCTAACCTCGGTCGTGGGTAAGATTTTGGAGTCCATTGTAAAGGATGAGACTTCTAAATATTTGGAAGTGTATGGTAAAATAGCTAAAATATGGTAAAAAGTCAGCATGGTTTTGTCAAGGGGAGGTCATGCCTGACAAATCTGCTAGAATTCTTTGAGAAAGTAACGAGCAGGGTAGACCAAGAGAGCCAATGGATGTTATCTACCTGGACTTCAAGAAGGCCTTTGACAAGGTGCCGCACAGGAGGCTGCTCAGTAAGATAAGGGCCCATGGTGTTAGAGGCCAGGTGCTAGCTTGGATAGAAGATTGGCTGTCTGGCAGAAAGCAGAGAGTGGGGATAAAAGGGTCTTTCTCAGGATGGCAGCTGGTGAGAAGTGGTGTTCCGCAAGGGTCAGTGTTGGAACCACAACTTTTCAATTTATACATTAATGATTGAGATGAAGGAACTGTGGGCATTCTGGCTAAGTTTGCAGATAATACAAAGAAAGGTAGAGGGACAGATAGTATTGAGGAGGTGGGGAGGCTGCAGAAGGAATAGGACAGGTTAGGAGAGTGGGAAAGAAGTGGCAGATGGAGTACAACATGGGAAAGTGTGAGGTCATGCATGGAGTATTTTCTAAATGGGGAGAAAGTTCAGAAGTCTGAAGTGCAGAGAGTCCTAGTCCAGGTTTCTCTCATGGTAAACTTGCAGGTTGGGTCAGTAGTTGGGAAGGCAAATGCAATGCTGGCATTTGTTTTGAGAGGACTTGAATATAAAAGCAGGAATGTACTACTGAGGCTTTACAAGGTTCTGGTCAGGCCACATTTGGAGTATTGTGTGCAGTTTTGGCCCCCATATCTCAGGAAGGATGTACTGGCCCTGGAGCAGGTTCAGAGGAGGTTCATGAGAATGGTCCCAGGAATGAAAAGCTTAACATATGAGGAATGTTTGAGGACTCTGGGACTATACTCATTGGAGTTTAGAAGGATGAAGGGGGATCTAATTGAAACTTACAGAATACTGAATGGCCTGGATAGAGTGGATGTTGGGAAGATGTTTTCATTTGTAGGAGAGACTAGGACCTGAGGGCACAGCCTTAGAGTAAAGGGAAGATCGATTAGAATGGAGATCAGGAGAAGCCTCTTCAGCCAGAGAGTGGTGAATCTATGGAATTCACTGCCACAGAAGGCTGTGGGGGTCAGGTCATTTAACTGAGATAAATAGGTTCTTGATGATCAAGGGTTATGGGGAGAAAGCGGGAGAATGGGGTTGAGGAACTATTCAGTCATGATTGAATGGTGGAGCAGACTCGATGGGCTGAATGGCCTAATTTCTGCTCCTATGTCTTATGGTCTTACTTCCTGCTCCCTCCTGTCCCCTCCTCTCCCGTCTCCCCGTCCCCTCCTCTCCCGTCTCCCCTGTCCCCTACCGTCCCGTCTCCCCTGTCCCCTACCGTCCCGTCTCCCCTGTCCCCTACCGTCCCGTCTCCCCTGTCCCCTACCGTCCCGTCTCCCCTGTCCCCTACCGTCCCGTCTCCCCTGTCCCCTACCGTCCCGTCTCCCCTGTCCCCTACCGTCCCGTCTCCCCTGTCCCCTACCGTCCCGTCTCCCCTGTCCCCTACCGTCCCGTCTCCCCT
>NC_063360.1:2902145-2936309 GCF_021869965.1 Rhincodon typus
TCTTCTATCCGCCTCCCACTCTCTCCCTATTTATTTCAGAACCCCCTTCCCCTCCCCCTTTTCTGATGAAGGGTCTAGGCCCGAAACATCAGCCTTTCTGCTCCTATGATGCTGCTTGGCCTGCTGTGTTTATCCAGCCCTGCTCCTTATTGTCTCGGATTCTCCAGCATCTGCAGTTCCTACTCTCTCTGATTCTATTGTATATGATGAAGGTTTTAAGGGGTCCGATAGTCAAGGTAATGACTGATGGTGGAGGGGAGCATGTGGTGTTTGTGATAGTTTACACTCACTAGAAATGAACCTTATTCACCTGTCACTCCTTTGTGTGTTGACTTATGCTGGTTCCTTGTTTCAATTTTAACTCAGTTTTAAAATCCCTGTCTTTGTTTTCATATACCTCCTTTGTTGTGCTCCCATGTTATCCTTGTAATCTCTTCCAATCTTGCAAACCTCGAGTTGCTCTATTCCTCCAATTCTGACTCTGACTTGCATGGCTCTGCTATTTTGGGACTAGTGGCTATGCATTAATCTGCCTAGTTTCAAATAACTGCAATACCCTCCCTAAACCTTTGTACCTCTTTGCCTCCCTGTCCTTTTTTGACCAAGTATTTGGTTATTTACTCTGATACGTTCTAATGTGGCTGGGTATCCAATTCCATTTGATTTCTTCTGTGAATTAGCCCTGGGATATTTTGCTGTGTTAGAGGTGATTTGCAGAGGATTGTAGTTATATAGCTTTGAACGTCAACACAAAATTCAGCATTGGAACTCCTTTCTCTACTTACCTGCCTGGAGTAGATTTAAGCTCGACATGATGCGATACAGACAAAAGGCTAACACCTTAACTTTTCAGGTGTCTGAAGCCAATTGGAAAAATTCTGACCCCAGTGATAGGTTTACCTTACTAAATACCATTAACAAACAAGCTGATTTTGCACCTTGGACTACTGCAAGCACGGCTGCTTTAGGTATCATTTTGCTACACCACCTACAGCTGTTTGACTTTTGACCTTTCTAGATACTCGGTTCCTACTCCCTTGATCCTAATCCTGCTAAACAGCTGATCACCCAATTTCCCCTTTTAGCCCCTAGCTTAAATGATCTTGTTAAAGCTTCTCCCTATTCAAGTGTTTTCTGTCTCCCTCCATGAAAACTCAAGTAAATTACCCTCTCCTTGAAAAATCCCAATCCTTGACTTCGTAGCCCCTGCAGACTGCCACCCCACCTCTCGCCTTCCTTTCCTTGCCAAAGTTGTTCAAGATTTGATAACTTTAAAATCCATGCCTATCTTTTTGGAATTCTGCGTTTGAGTCCCTCCAATCCTGTCCCACAGTCAAAGTCACAAGTGACATCTTCCCTTTTTCACCAGCCTGGAGCTTTGATACGATTGACCACATTGTCCTTCTTCAATATTTTGTTGCTCCCTTCTAGCTTAGTGGGCTGTACTCTCCCGGATACATTTTTGTGGTCAGAGTGTCACTTTCAATAGCTTCTCTTGTTCTCTTACTGTTACTTTTGGTGACCCCCAAGGATCTACCTGTAGCTCCCATTATTCCTCATCTGTAGGGCCCCTCAGCAGCATCATCCGATAGTGTTAGCTTTCACATTTTTGCTGACAACCAGCTTGACAATGCAATTAATGGTCTCAATTCCTCCAGTGTTGCTAACTTTTCAGGCTGCTGATTTGACATCCTCTACTGAAAGAGCAGAAATTTCTTTCAACTAAATATTGGAAGACTGAAGCCATTGCCCTTGATCCCCACTCCAAATTCTGTTCTCAAATACTGACTCTATTCTTCTCCCTGGCAACAGTCTGACACTGAACCAAACTATTTGCAACCTTTTTTTGCCCTATTTGACCCCACAGTGAACTGCTAACCATATAGCTAGGCCATTATAGAGAGTACTTAGTTCACCTCTATGACATTGCCACTTCACCCTGCCCGAGCTCATCTGCTGCTGAAGTTATGGTTACTTCTAGATTTTAGTTTTCCAACACACTCCAGGCTGACCATTTAATTATTTGACTACAATACTACATTTTACAATTCCATTTTTAATTAAAATTCAATTAGATTTAAGTGCATTAATGCTGCACTTTGGGGGCATGCGTCTTTTGGTATATGAAAATATTTCGTAGCTAGCAAAGTAGACACGGTTGTAATGGAAACAAAAACAGGCAGTTTATGCTCAGTTAAGTGCCACAATAGCAAAGAGACAAATGATCTTGAGAGATGAATATTGACCAGGATGTATCTTTCCAGTAGTGTTGGTGGACTTTTTACATCATTGAAAGAGCAGACGTGGCTTCAGTTAACTTTGGGTTCAAAAGACAGTATATGGAACAGTACAGTGCTTACTCAGTAATGTATTGGACTATCAACCTGGATTGCATGCTTAAATCTTGGCATAGGACTTGCATCTTAAACATCCTTGCACAGAGATGAAAGTGTTACCACTGGCATTAAAATGACAGCATTGCTTAGTGATCTTTTACCGTATATATACACTATCCATTCTATTCCTTGAATTAGCCACCAACCACTGTCTTAATATCTGGTTGCTTATAGCACCCCTTCTTTATTTCAAAAGGCAAGCAGCCTTTCACAGTAGGGTGGTATTATGAGAATGTAGAGTCACTTAAAATAAATTTTCCAACTAGATTCCATGTTTGATCCATGTATGAATAGTTTTATTATGTAAATAAATAGATTTGTTTAAATACATGTTGAAAGATGGAGAAACACAATTTTGTCATAAAGCTTTTCAATAAACCCCAGAAGTTATTAAGCGGGTTAAATATTCATTCTGAAACTGCACTAAAAGAACCTAGTAGAGTTCTCAAGCTGATGGTTACCCACAACAGTAATTGAGTCAACTTTTCAGCATCAGGTAAAGTCCCTTTTCACTACAGTACAAAAATATCCTCAACCCTAAAGTAAGGTTGTAATTTGGAACAGTGGAGGCAGACTGCTGTGCCTCCCCTCCCCTCTCTTCAAACATTGAGTCATTCATACAGTTTGACTGATTCCCAACACCCTGTTCTATTAAATTAGTAACTGAAGGCACTTCTGATATGTTGAGTCATTTCATGCAAGCAACTTGATTAACACCTCTGTAGTGTAACTGAATTATTGGTACTTGCAGCATGAATGTTAAACTGTATATGGATTGCAGTGGTTCTCAGGAGCATTTAGGCATGGACAATAAATACTGAACCTGTCAATGACCACTACATCCCAGGAAAACAATTCTACATTGACACGCAGACCAAGCACATTTATGTAGGTAAGAAGTTATCCAAATTGTGGTTTCATGCTTATTTTCCACTTCCTGAAATATCCAGCATTGTTTTGCTGTAGCTTTTCACTATAGTTATAATTACTTGGCTGAAAGAATGGAATGATATATATCCAGCGTTTGCTGATGACTCTAAGTTAATTGATCCAGTAACTAGTATAGATGAGGGCAAAAAATTGAAGATACAATGGTAGATTAAACATGTGGGGAGAAAAAAAATGCAGATAGTGTTCATTGTTGCGAAGTGTGAGGTCATTTACTTTGGACGTAAAGAAAGATGGATCAATATATTTGCAAAATGATGAGAAGCTAGGAACTGTGAAGGAGCAGACAGATTTAGCCATCCCAAATGTAGAAGTCAGTGAAAAAACAAGTAGACAGCCCAACATAAAAAGCATTGAGAAAGAGGGATTGAATGATAGCCTTAATTTCCTGAGACATGGAACCAAAGGAGAGGCGGTTATGTTACAGTCACATAAAACTCTAGTTATCCCCATTGTGAAAACTGTGTTCCGTTCTGGGCATTATATCTCAGAAAGAGATATCGAAGTTAGAAGGCTTAAATTATGAAAAAGTTTAGTTGTAATCCTGTAGGTGGTTCAGTTAACTACTTCAGGGTCATGAATTAAATTGACAGTGTTGATAGGTAGAAATGTTTGTCCCGGTGTGGGAACCTAATTCATGTATTCTAACCAAAAAATGAGAGCGAGGCATTTCCCATTCCTTTGTATTTATCTGGTAATGGAATGTGGATGTTGCTGACGAGGCCAGTATTTATTACTCATCCCTATTTGCCTTTAAGAAGGAAGTGGTGAGCTGTCTTCTTGACTGCTGTAGGTCGACCTGTGATGCCATTAGTGAGGGAGTTCCAGGATTTTGATCCAGCAACTCTGAAGGAACAGTTATATATTTCCAAGTCAGGATGCTTGAAGGGAGTGTAGCAGGTGGTAATGTTCCCGTTGCATCTTCTACCTTTATCCTTCTTGATGATAGAGGTCACCAGTTTTGAATGTGCTGTTGAAATAGCCTCGGTGAATTGCTGCAAGGTACACGTTGCTGCCACTGTGCCTCAAAGATGAAGGGAGTGAATATTGCATGTGGTAGGTAGGATGCCAGTAAGGTCCTGAATGATGTTGAGCTTCTTGAATGCTGTTGCATTCATCCAGGCAAGTGGAGAATATTCTATCATGCTCCTGACCTGTGCCTTGTAAATAACGGACTGAATTTGCAGAGTTTGGTAATTTATTCACTGCACAATACCCTGTCTCTGACCAGCTCTTGCTGCCACAATATTTATATGCTGGTTTGGTTCAGTTTCTGATCAGTGATAACTCCCAGGTTGTTGTTGGTGGGACAGTCAGTGGTAGTACCATTGAATGTTAAGCAAAATGCTTAGATTCACCCCTGTTGCAGACGGTCATTTCCTGGCATTATGATGCAAACTTTTCTTTTTCTTTATTCATTCTGTGGGATGTAGGTGCCGCTGCCTGGCCAGCATTTATTACCCATACCTAGTTGCCCTTGAGAACGTGGTGATGAGCTGCCTTCTTGAACCACTGCAGTCCATCTCCTGTGAGTTTACCCACAATGCCATTAGAGAGGGAATACCAGGGTTTTGACCCAGCAACAGTGAATGAACAGAGATATAATTCCAAGTCAGGATGGTCAGTGGCTTGGAGAAGAATTTGCATGAGGTGGTGTTCCCATATATCTGCTGCCCTTGTCCTTCTGGATGGAAGTGGTCATGAGTATGGAAGGTGCTGTCTGAGAATCTTTGGTGAATTTCTGCAGTGCATCTTGTAGATAGTACACACTGCTGCTACTTAGTGTCGGTGGTGGAAGCTTGTGGGCTGCTTTGTCCTGGATGGTGTTGTTGGGGCTGCACTCATCCACGCAAGTGGGAAGTATTCCATCACACTCCTGACTTGTGCCTTGTAGATTGTCGACAGGCTTCTGGGAGTCAGGAGGCGAGTTATGTGCCACAGTATTCCTAGTCTCAGACCTTCTAGTTCTTCTAGCCACTGCATTTTATGTGGTGAGTTCAGTTGAGTTTCTGATCAATTATAACTCCCAGGATGTTGATAGTGGGGCATTCAGTGATGGTAACACCATTTAATGTCAAGGTGCGGTTGTTAGATTGTCTCACGATCGTGTTGGTCATAGCCTTGCATTTGTGTGGCGCGAATGTCACTTGCCACTTGTCAACCCAAGCCTGAATATTGTCCAGAACTGTTGTATTTGGACACACTGCTTCAGTGTCTGAGGAGTTGCGAACAGTGCTGAACATTGTGCGATCATTAGCGAACATCCCCACTTCTGACATTATGTTGGAGGGAAGGTCATTGATGAAGCAGCTGAAAATGGTTGGGCCTTGGACCCTACCCTGAGGAACTTCTGCAGAGGTATCCTGGAGCTGAGATGATTGACCTCTGATAACCACAACTGTCTTCCTGTGTACCAGGTATGACTCTAACCACCAGAGAGTTTGCCCCCTGATTCCCATTGATTCCAGTTTTGCTAGGGCTCCTTGATGTCACAGTCAGTCAAATGCAGCTTTGATGTCAAGGGCTGTCACTCTCACCTTGCCTCTGGAATTCAGCTCTTTTGTCCATGTTTGAACCAAGGCTGTAATGAGGTCAGGAGTTGAGTGGCCCTGGTGCAACCCAGACTGGACGTCTCTGAGCAGGTTATTGCTGCTTGATAGCACTGTTGATGACACCTTCCATCACTTTACAGGTGAATGAGAGTAGACTGATGAGTCAGTAATTGGCCAGGTTGGATTTGTCCTGCTTTTTATGTACAGGACATATTTGGGCAGTTTTCCATATTGCCGGATAGATGTTAGTGTTGTAACTGTATTGGAACAGCTTGGCTAGGGGAGTGGCAAGTTCTAGATCACAAGTCTTCAGTACTATTGCCGGAATGTTGTCAGGGCTTGTAGCCTTTGCAGTGTCCAGCTCCTCCAGCCGTTTCTTGATATCACGTGGAGTGAATTGAATTGGCTGAAGACTGGCATCTGTAATGCTGGGAACCACTGGAGGAGGCCAAGATGAATCATCCACTCGGCACTTCTGGTTGAAAATTGCTGTGAAAGCTTCAGCCATATCTTTTGCACTGATATGCTGGGCTCTTCCACCATTGAGGAGAG
This sequence comes from Rhincodon typus, assembly GCF_021869965.1. NCBI lineage: Eukaryota > Metazoa > Chordata > Chondrichthyes > Orectolobiformes > Rhincodontidae > Rhincodon > Rhincodon typus. Next base: position 2,908,594 of record NC_063360.1, read on the forward strand.
GGTCATTTGTGGAGCCTCCTCTAGTGAGTTGTTTAATTGTCCACCACCATTCAAAACTGGATGTGGCAGGACTGCAGAGCTTAGATCTGATCCATTCATCGTGGGATCACTTAGCTCTGCCTATCACTGGCTGCTTTCGCTGTTTGGCATGCAAGTAGTCCTGTTTGGTGGCTTCACCAGGTTGACACCTGATTTTCAGGTATGCCTGGTGCCGCTCCTGGCATGCCCTCCTGAACTCTCCATTAAACCAGTGTTGATCCCCTGGCTTGATGATAATGGTTGAGGTGAGGGATATGCCGGGCCATGAAGTTACAGATTGTGCTGGAATACAGTTCTGCTGCTGTTGATAGCTCACACCGCCTTATGTATGCCCAGTCTTGAGTTGCTAAATCTGTTCGAAGTCCGTCCCATTTAGCACGTTGATAGTGCCACACAGCACGATGGAGGTTATTCTCAATGCGATTGTGGGACTTCGTCTCCACAAGGACTGTGTAGTGATCGCACTTACCGATATTCTCATGGACAGGCGCATATGCAGTTGGCAGATTGATAAGGATGAGGTCAAGTATGTTTTTCCCTCTTTTTAGTTTCCTCACCACTGGCTGCAACCCAGTCTAGCAACTATGTCTGTTAGAACGCGACCAGCTTGATCTGTAGTACTGCTGCCGAGCTACTCTTGGCAGTGGACATTGAAATCCCCCACTCAGAGTAACGTTTTGTGCCCTTGCCATCCTCAGTGCTTCCTCCAAATGTTGTTCAACATGGGAGGAGTACCGATTCATCAGCTGAGGATGGTATGTGATAATCAGCAGGAGGTTTCCTTGCCCATGTTTAACCTGAAGCCATGAGACCTCATGGGGTCCAGAGTCAATGTTGAAAACTCCCAGAACAACTCCCTCCTGACTGTATGCCACTGTTTCGCCACCTCTACTGCGCCTATCCTGCTGGTAAGATAGGACATATCCAGGGATGGCGATGGTGGTGTCTGGGACATTGTCTGTAAGGTATAATTCTGTGAGTATGACTGTGTTAGGCTGTTGCTTGACTAGTTTGTGAGACAGCTCTCCCAATTTTGGCACTAGCCCCCAGATGTTAGTGAGGGGGACTTTGCAGGGTTGACAGGGCTGTTTCTGCCATTGTCTTTTCCAGTGCCTAGGTCGATGCCAGGTAATCCATCCAGTTTCATTTCTTTGAGGCTTTGTAGCGATATTAGTACAACTGAATGGCTAGCCAAGTCATTTCAGAGGGCAGTTGAGAGTTAACGACATTGCTGTGGGTCTGGAGTCACATGTAGGCCGGACCAGGTGAGGATGGCAGATTTCCTTCCCTGAAGGGCATTAGTGAACCAGATGGAGACAAAAGAAAACCGTGGATGCTGGAATCCAAGGTAGACAAACAAGAGGCTGGAAGAACACAGCAGGCCAGACAGCATCTGGAGGAAAGGTGTAGTCAAGTTAAGTCCTGAAGAAAGGTAATACCGGAGACGTTGACTGCTCCTTTCCTCCAGATGCCACCTGGCCTGCTGTATTCGTCCAGCCTCCGTCTGTCTACAGTAAACCAGATGGGTTTTTCTGAACATTGACAATGGTTTCATGGTCATCAGTAGATTCTTAATTTATTTGCTGCATACCAGTTAAAACATGGATGATGTCCAGTTCATGCTACATATAGGCTGTGGTGATTCTGTATCTCAGCAATCACAAATAGCACTAAACATAGCGCAGTCATCAGTGAACATACCCACTTCCTACTTTGTGGTGGAGGGAAGGTCGTTGGTGAAGGACCTGAAGATGGTTGTGCTTAGGACACTATCCTGAGGCACTCCTGCAGTGATGTTCTGGGACTGAGAAGACTGACCTCCAACAACCAGTCACGTTCCTATGTGCTAGGAATGATTCCCAACCAGTGGAGAGTTTTGCCCTGAAACCAACTGACTAGAATTTCACTGTAGCTCTCTCATGTCACACTTGGTCAAATACTGTATTGTTGTCAAGAGCAGTCACTCTCACCTCACCATTGGAATGTGTTTTTTTTAGTCTGTAATTGGACTGAGGCTGTAATGAGGTCTAGAGCTGGGAGACATTGACGGAACTCAGACTAGATGTCAATGAACAGGTAATTGCTGTGTCAGTGCTGCTTAATAGCATGATCGATGACCCCTTCCATCATTTGCTGTGATTCATAGGCTGATAATTGGCTGGGTCAGATTGGTCCTGGTTTTTATGGACAGGGTTTACCGGGACAATTTTCCATTGCCAGGTAAATGTCTTTTTTGTTTGCAGTTTTCTAAGATTGCTCCAAATTATTTCTAATAGTGAATGTCAGTGAACGTTCCTGTTCTTCGTTATTCATTTAAGATTTAGCTTCAGAAAATGCTCAGTGAGGATAGCAGGATTGTATGCCTTCTATGGTAGAATAATCAATATATATGAAACTTGAAAAATGACTACTTGAGTGAGATCAGAGAAAGCTGCACAGATCTGTGAAACTATGCTACATTGAAGTTACATCTTTCAGGCGGAATACTGTTTGATAGGAATGTTTTATTTTCATAGTGACAGGAGTGTTAATATTTTCCTAATCAATCTCTAAGAGATATTATGACACACCTCTGTGGTTGATGGTACTTGAACTTAGACTTCCTGGCTCAGATGTCGTGCCATTATCAGTGTGCCACAAGAGCTCTGTGTTAGGAATGTTCCCTATTTTCTAATCAACCTGTTCAGAGATGCTATCACACACCTCTGGAACAGGATGGGACTCAAACCTGGGCTTCCTGGATTAGAGGTAGGGACACTACCATTGTGTGATAAGAGTGTTGATACTTTGAGCAAATTTGTAGCACCTATTCATTGAGGGAAACAGATTGACAATTAAACTTGCATAAACTCAATGCCTGACTGGTAAGAGAAATTGCTAGATTTGAATCATACTGCTATATTAGGTTTATTGTTGCTTTCCCTCTAAAGGCTCCTGTGTGTTCTGAGATTTATTAAGGAAATAGCCAGTGTATGTGGCGCTAAGGGTGTTGTCTGTATGCGTATGCATATGTGTGTATGCTGTACAATGCCTCAATGCACTAAAATTACTGAATTAAATTTTAAACAAGTTTCATCTGACTTCCTATTAGACAACTGGGCTCCTTTTATAAACTGGGTGTGCTGGGAACTTTGTGATTGAATTGATTTCTTGAGCAAGCCAGGGTTCTTAAATGCTTGATGTTGTGTGAATTGAAGCCGCTAACTCTGGTTTACTGATTAACTGACGATCTAGTGATCAGCTGCCTTGTACGTTTCAAAGTGACATGTGACTGCTGATCTTCCATTGTAGCTGAGTTTGCCTTTCTCTCTCTCTCTCACACTGTCATGCAACCAGGGGACTGAAATGAAATAAAAAATAAAGCAAACTGGATACACTTCTATTTGTAAAAGCAACTTGCCAAATGAAGTTAAGAGAAAGTGAGAAAAAAAAGTCTATATGTGGGAAAATATATTTTTTATATTTTAAAAAAAAAGCTATTTAAAAGATCTTGGAATGTGGGTGTTGCTGGCAAGGCTGATTGTTATTGCTAATCCTTATTTGCTATAGGATGATGTTGGTGGACTGGTTTAATAAACTGCTTTGAATTCTTTGTAGCTGTGTTCATCCAGCTCTACACCTTGTTACCTCTGATATAATTGAGAGTCTGCTAGGCCACTTCGAAGGGCACTTAAGAATCTGCTTTCTACATATCCTTTTACACTGTGTGAAAGTCTCACATGTGAAGCTTGCCACTCCACAGACGCTAAATCAGTATTCCTCCGTAGACTCTCTTTGCTTTTCATTGACGTTCTTTTAACCACTTTATGCTTCTTAAGAGTGCTAGCAATGTCTTAATTCAGATTTGGGTATAAAATTTGGGATAATACTTCAATGTAATGCTGTAACGAAGCGCTGCGCTGATAGAAGCGCCATCTTTAGGTCAAAGTCAAAGCCCTGTGTACCTAACCTTGTTAGGTGAACAAAAAAATCATGGCTTTATTTCAAAGGTGAGCAGAGGATTCCTCCATGGTACCCAATTAATATTAACCCTCATGCAATATCACTGAAAATGGAAAGGGTTAAAAGATTTAAGTATGGATTTCAAAAGGAATTGGTTAAGCACCTGAATGAAAAGCTTGCAGGGCTGCAGTAAAAGAGAGAGGAGTGGAAGGAACATACTTGCTTTTGGTGGCAGCTCGCACATACTCAATTGGACAAATGTCCTCCTTTGATGTTACTAGTCTGTGATTTTACAGGCCATTATTTTTCTATTAATTATCCCATTAATGTTGTTGGATGTTCCTAAATGTAATATTTTTGCTGCATTTCTTACAGCAGTGACCATACTTAAATATCTGTCTGTATAGAGCTTTAGGATATCCTCAGTTTGTGAAATGTACTATTTCAACACCGATCTTAGATTGTACTGACTTGTGCCTTGGGATGGGAAGTAGAATTCCATGACTGTAGGCTGTTACAGTCCCTATGCGTAAACTATGAGCCAAGTAACCAAATTTACTGAATTTAAGTGAAGAGATTACTAACAAGATTTCACTTGTTGTGCTGGTACCTTAAGATGAATCAGAATCAGTGTAAACTAAATCTGAATTAACAGTCATATGATACTTCAAATAAATTTCCCAAATAGTTGGTATAATAAAGACAACTTCATAAACGCATACAATTCCAAAGTTCTCTAACTTGACCTCTGCTTTAGACGATCACTCAGTTTCCAATTCAGTTGATGTGGCTGTCAAGTCACATTCACCAGTGCTGTATTCTGACCAAGATATAATTGCCATCCCGACAGTATACTCCTGTAGCATGTCTTTGGTTAGAATCACAACAGTTTGCTAGGCACAGATTCCCATGAGACTCTTATTGAATCCTGTTTGATGAACCTTGTTAAATGGTGGGCTCTGGCAAAACTCTAGCAGCAGCAATAAAATTATCTTATCTATAATCCCTGCTCTAACCCTGTCTTCAGCTTTCTGCCCTACATAACTGTATTACAAGCACAAACCTGTTTATAAATGCGCCTTTGTTGTTTGTGCCCAACCCACAATGCATCTCTTCTTTGTTTGCTTATCTCTGTGTATGCCCTCACAGCATTTTTGTGTCTTAACCCTCTAACTGTTGGTACTGCTGCCAGCAATTGGGCTGTAGGTCACATGGACAAGTATGTCTTACTGTTCAATAAAATGGATACAAGTCCTTAAAAGTTTTTTCAAATATTCCTAAAAAACAAATACAGCTCCAGAGGCATTTTAGAAAAATTACAAATTTTCAGTGTGATACTGCTTCAGGAAGAAAGGCGTCACTGGCATTGCTTCATTGCTTTACTGTAGTGTCCATTCTTCATGTAATGTTCTATAATGGTCAAGACTGGGAACTCTGCTGGCCGAAGCTTGGGGATGCAGAACTCATCATACAGATGAGTACAGTTAATACTGTAACTTGAACCTGGGAGTCTCTTGGTCTGTGGAATTTGCTGAAAGGAATGCTGGGCAATTTATTTGAGCATTGCTTTAGGAAGTTTAAATAAATGTGTTAATTTTAACTGAAATGTACAGGTTTTGGGAGAGGTTGAAATTTGCAAATAAAATCTCATCAAAGACACTCGAAGCTAACAAATTATTGATGAATTACGTGTATGTTATTAAAAATGTAGCTTTAAATTTTTTTTAATGCATTGATCTTATTTTGAGCCCGCCGGCATTAGAATTATAAAAAATAATTGAAAAATTATTTGATAATGGTTGCTTCATATTTGATTATGCATTGTTAGTCAAAAAATTGAATTTCTTTAAATTTCAGCCAATGAGAAATTGTTAACTCTGAAGACATAGCATGACAGACATGAAGTTTAAAATGTATGTGTACATAAAATATACTAATCGCTTTCCATTGACTTGGCACATGGGAAGCTGAATTCACATGTAATGCTGAAGTATGGTTAGAAGGCAAAGGAAAATTAACTTAGAGAATATGCTTTAATTCCAGTTTAAAGTCATACATTATGAACGTGTTAGATATGCTTTATTTTATATTGTATTAATAGTTAAAGGTAAAGCTTGCATTAGCTTGAAAGGTGGTAATTGAAATATAGGCTGAGGAGCCGGGAGAGCAAAACTTAAGCACAGCAATGACATAACTAGTAAGGGGTTTCAACTGTGGTGAGACTTTTTGCGTCAGTAATTTCCATCATAAATGTGGATATGAATCTATAATGGGGGAAAATACACTTCAAACTATCGTAAATGTTAAGCAAGCTAAAGGGTTGCAGGCAGGAAGTGTGCACAGAGGTCAGATTTTTAATCTGACCTGAAGAAACAATACGTATTAAAGTTGCACCTAATTGCTTATTATCACAATTGATAATGCACAATGGAATTTTTCATTGAAGTGTGTTTAGCAATGTACTTACGATAAAAACACAATATTATCTATGAGTATACAGCAGTACTCCAGTTTGGAATTTTGTTGAAATAATGAGCATTTTAACCTTTGGTAAGTTCCAAGGAGCTGAAAAGTTGCCTATTCACTCCTACATTGGTTTCAGTTATATATGTTAAAATCCTGAAAATATTTTAATTTAAAAGTCTATGTCTAAAATGACCTATTAGAAGTTACATGCCTTAACTCACTGAAACAGAATTTAAAAGTCTTAGTAGAATATTAAATCATTTTATTCTTCAGGAAGAATAAAGTATATATTCCATTCATCCCATTCATTGAATTCTGAGATTGTTGTATACTCACAGGTGCTGTTTAACGCAGCAATTTGTTTTTAAAGATGGTAGATGCCACTGTGTATATTGTGTTGTATTGTATGTGCGAACCTTGAGAGAGTTGTTTATTTCAAGGCTATTACTGATATTTTTGCTAATTTTTTAACTTACTGAACAAAATGATTTGTATTGTTCACAGCATCCATTCAAATTCAATAAAGCTGGTATTTTGGAAATTAGGTTCCTAAGAAGCCTCTGCTTTTGAGTAATTGGTCTGCTACAGTCTTTAACTGTGCACAAGCATCCCTCCTATGTTGCTAGTGAGGCAAAACCAGCTTGAAAACTTTATCCATTCAAGACATATAAGAATTTAATGTGTCTCAACCAGTTTAGAAAAATGTTACATGCATGGCCTATTTCCAAAAGTTGCTTAATTTAAATTTCTGGATAGGTTGAACCATGCAGAAAATCCCTCTAGTATTTTTCAGCTGTTTATTCAAATGTTTGTGTGTGAAAATGAACTGCATATGAATTATCAGGAGTATTTTGCTTAAGAGAGATGCCTTGTATGTGATTTCAGATACCGTGTCATAAATTACAAATCATATAAAATTACTTGCAAAACCACCATAATTGTGCCAAAAATTTGGACCATTGTATGCTAAATATCTTTTTTAACAATTGAGCCATAATTTCTTTAGCAAAATGTTTTAGCAAAAAATAGAACCAGAATAATTTTGGTATTCAGCTCTGCTGTGGTCCCTGCTTTACAATATCTACTTTGTTTTCAGAAATAAAATAATTTTCTATTTTCAGCTCGCAACTTGCTATACAGAATGCAAAACATGTTTTCTGCATTTTGCAGACACATTTCAAATCGGTTGAAACCTGATTAATGTTTCCTCCCTGTTGTCATCTATGCCAGCAAATATAATTTAACTGGAAAGCCTTTATTAACAGTACAAATTTAGAGTGTTTTGCAGGGTTTCAAAAGAATTTAAGTGATTCTACTGACACTGCACTTTCTTCATATCTTTACTTGTGGCATGAAATGTAGGTAGCACTCTGGTGTCACGAACCACTACTGTGGAAGGTAAAGTCCATTATTGCATCTAGATGACTGGTCACTTTATTTCTGAGTAAGGGGCTCTTTTAAAAAAAAAACGAAAGAACTGCAGATGCTGTAAATCAGGAACAAAAACAAAGTTGATGGAAAAGCTCAGCAGGTCTGGCAGCATCTGTGAAGGAAAAAAATAGAGTTAACGTTTTGGATCCGGTGACCCTTCCTCAGAACAGACTCTTAAATTTGCCCTGTTTATATTGTGACCATTTTAAACTTGTGGTTTATGTCTTGATTTTATGGCTGACAAACCTTCGTTAATGCAGCACTCTGTCAACTCTGGATTACTTATAGCACTCTGTGTCAGAAATTTATGAGTTCATATCCCACTCTGGAGACTGAATCTAAAGTGCCATTCTGAGGAGGTGCTGTCTTTCAGATTAGATATCCTTTATTCATTAACGCAATGAGGACATTGCTGGCTTGGCTAGGCAGCATTTATTGCCCATCCCTAATTGCCCAGGGGCAGTTCAGAGTCAACTACATTGCTGTGGGTCTGGAGCCACATGTAGGCCAGATCATGTAAGGTTGGCAGTTTCCTTCCCTAAAGGACATTAGTGAACCCAGTGGGTTTTTCTGACCATCGGCAATGGATTCATGGTCATCATTAGATTCTTAATTCCAGATATTTTTATTGAATTCACATTCCACCGTCTGCCATGGCGGGATTTGAACCTGGGTACCCAGAATGTTATCCGGGTCTCTGGATTAACAGTCCAGTGATAATACCACTAGGCCATTGCCTCCCCTTATAGAATCAAGACTCTGCCTGCCCTTCAGGTGGATGTGAAAGGCCCTTTCACACAATTCAAAGAACAGCAGGAGCATTCTCCTTGGTTGGGTAATCAAAGTCCATTTCTTAATCAGCAATTATTAATAGAACATCTGGTTAGTATCTCATTGCTGTTTATGGGATCTTGCCATGTGAAAATTAGCTGCAAACTGTTATATTAGCGTAACTATACTGGAAAAGTTAATTGGCTGTAAAGTGCTTCATTTATGACCCAAGGTCATGAAAGCTGCTGTATAAATGCAAATCTGCTAGGAAAGGAATCATATTGCTCACCATTATGAGGATGCACTGGTGGTAACGGTGAGGCCATCCTCGTCCTTGTTGCATCAGTCAGGGGCACTGTGGATTTACATCATTCCACAGAAGATGAGAATTTCACGGATGGCAAAGATATGGCTCCAGCTACAGAAACTGTGTACAGTCATCAGAGGGTTGAACCTGTTATTAAGCATGCTGAGAGTTCTGTTCCAAAATAGGGTTAGCATTATATTGGACTTTCCCTTAGAGTCCAGGGGCCTAGAATATAATGTAATAGAAATAGCCATTGAAAGGAGGATGCTAATTCAGTGATAATTCAGTCTTAACCGATGCTGGCACACTGTGTTTTCGTTTTATACCAATTCTTTCAAATTAGCTTGTTTGGTGAATATTCTAATGTTTCAATATTAGTTATAGGGAGATGGTTTCCGAGATTTATTGGCTGGGTTCTGTATGTACTGCTATGTAAACATAATTTGTTATGGCTGCTAAATAACTGAGTTCTAGGGGACTGATCCAATACTGCAACAAAAGTATTTTGTCCATGTGATGAATTTAGACCTGATTTTGTTGTCAAGATTTGAGAATACTGTGAATTGCATGTCTCCATTAACCAATCACTTTGATTTTTAATCATTTTTGGACCACTTTTATGATAATGAGGCTAGATCCTAGAATACTATCTACATTTTACACAACCTTAGGCATTTAGAAGTAATGTGTAACATAGTTTGAATAGAGCGTAAACCTCAATGTTTGTTCCAGCGCTATCTTTTCACTGGCCTTTACTTTCAGTTGACTGAATGTAATACTCTCAGAAATAGTAATTGTCATTAATTCTTGTGGTTCTCACTTTCTTTTGTGCAACAGAATGGTGAAAGCCAGTTTGCAGCAGCAGTCATATGTGAGGATTAAGTATAAAAGTTAAAATGTGAATGTTGCTCTTTAGTTCAAGACTTATAAATTATTTGTTATCAGAGTGTGATATATATTCATTGATATAAACAGCAACACCATAGAGATCCAATTGGTTATTTGAATTTTGATATAAAGAAATGCTAAAGTCTTCTTTAAAGCAAACTGTGTAAGGGTAAGTGATATATTTTTGCTGACAGTGGTATGTGTGAGCATATCTTATTTGTGTTTCAGAGTTTATTTCTTATTGATTCCAGTTTTACAGTATGGCAACTTGTGCATAATTACGCTTGGTGCTCTTCCTAACCACCCGTTCACTCTTTTGGCGAGTCTTTTATTTATTCTCCCATCTGACCTTCCACTTCAAAGTCGGGAGTAGGCCCTAAAACCATATTAGTTCTTTACTTAAACTTTATTCTTAAACCTTTCCACCTTGCTGCATCCTTTTCCATTTTCAAAGTTCTTCTCAAATTTCTTTCCCTTTGTCTTTGATTTTCATGACATAATCTTCCACTGCTTTTTGTCTGTTTCTCTTTAGTGAGCCTCCTTAAGGGGCATTATGGAAGTTATGTATTTTCAGGGTATTGTTGTGCAGAGTAAGCCTCGTTTTATTTAGGCTTGCTTGATAGAGAGTCAACTTTGCTGTCTTATGATATTTGTTCTCTGCTGATTCATTTTTGGTCAGTTGGAAGAATATAAAATGAGCCATACATGGTGACTTTGGGATACACAGTACAGAGTTCATGTTTTCCAGAGATGATTAAATTAGAAAGCATAGTTTTACATGCAGTATTTTTCTACGTTGTGAATTGCTGAATAAAAAGACGTGCTATCAGAGTTTTTTGTCTAATACTCATCAGGTCAAGTGCAGGAATGCCAAACTTCCACTGTAGCCCCTTCAAAAGATGTCCAAACTAAATGTCCAACCAAATTGAGTAATGTGGTACATAATTTTTGAAAAAATTAATCTGTGGGATGTGTGGTTTGCCAGCATTTATTGCCTGTCCCTAGTTGCCCTTGAGAATGTTGTGGTGAGCTGCCTTCTTCAACCACTTCAGTCTACCTGCTATGGGTTGACTCACATTGCCACTGGGGAGGGAATTCCAGGATATTGACTCAGTGACAGTGAAGGAATGGTGATGTATTTCCAAGTCAGGCTGGTAAGTGGCTTGGAGGGGAATTTGCAGGTGGTGGTATCCTCGTGTATCTGCTGCCCTTTTTTAGAATTAGAATCCCTACAGCGTGGAAACAGGCCCTTCGGCCCAACAAGTCAACACCGAACCTCAGAGCATCCCACCCAGATCCATCCCCCTATGACCCACCGAATATACACCCTCTACCTCCCTGAACACTACAGGCAATTTAGCATGGCCAATCCGCCTAACCTGCACATCTTTGGACTGTGGGAGGAAACTGGAGCACCCGGAGAAAACCCACGCAGACACGGGGAGAATGTGCAAACTCCACACAGACAGTCGCCCGAGGCTGGAATCGAACCCAGGTCCCTGGCGCTGTGAGGTAGCAGTGCTAACCACTGTGCCACCGTGTCGCCCGTGTTGTCCTTCTAGATGGAAGTGGTTGTGGTTTTGGAAAGTGCTGTCTGACGTTCTTTGGTGAATTTCTGCAGTGCATCTTATAGACAGTACACACTGCTGCCACTAAGTATCGGTGGTGGAGGGAGTGTATACTTGTGGATGTAATGCTAGTTAAGTGGGCTAGTTTGTCCTGGATGTTGTCAAGCTTCTTGAGTGTAGTTGGAGCTGCAATCATCCAGCAAGAAGGAATATTCTATCACACTTCTGACATTTGCCTTGTAGATGGTGGACAGGCTTTGGGGAGTCAGGAGGTGAGTTACTTGCCGCAGTGTTTCTAGCCTTTGACCTGCTTTTGTGGCCATTGTGCTTATGTGGCAAGTTCAGCTGAGTTTCTGGTCAGTGATATCTCCCAGGATGTTGATGCTGGGGGATTCAGTGATGGTAACACGATAGAATGTCAAGGAGCGGTGGTTAGATTGTCTCTTACTAGTGATAGTCATAGACTGGCATTTGTGTGGTGCAAGTGTGACTTGCCACTTGTCAGCCCCAGCCTAGATATTGTCTAGGTCTTGTTGCATTTGAACATGGACTGCATCAGTATCTGAGGAGTCGCGACTGGTGCTGAACATTGTGCCATCATCAACAAATGTCTCCACTTCTGACCTTATGATGGTGGAAAGTCATTGTTAGAATAGCTAAAGATGGTTGGGCTGAGGACATTACCATGAAGATCTCCTGCAGAGATATCCTGAAGCTGGGATAACTGACCTCCAATAACCACAACCATCTTCCTATTTGCCAGGAATGACTCCAACCACTGGAGAGTTTGCCCCCTGATACCCATTGATTCCAGTTTTGCTAGGACTCCTTGATGCCACACTTTGTCAAATGCAGCGTTGATGTCAAGGGCTGTCACTCTCACCTCATCTCTGGAATTCTGCTCTTTTGCATGTTTGAACCAATGTAATGAGGTCAGGAGCTGAGTGGCCCTGGCAAAACCCAAACTGGGTGTCACTGAGCAGATGCTGCTTGACAGCACTGTTGATGATACCTTCCATCACTTTACTGGTGATTGAGAGTAGACTGATGGGTCAGTAATTGGCCAGGGTGGATTTGTCCTGCTTTTTATGTACAGAACATATTTGGACAATTTTCCACGTTGTCGGGCAGATGCCAGTGTTGTAACTGTATTGGAACAGCTTGGCTAGGGGAATGGCAAGTCCTGGAGCACAAGTCTTCAGTACTATTGCCGGAATGTTGTCAAGGCTTGTAGCCTTTGCAGTATCCAGTGCCTCCAACCGTTTCCTGATATCACATGTAGTGAATTCAGTCGGCTGAAGACTGGTATCTGTAATGCTGGAAGCCACTGGAAGATGCTGAGATGAATCATCCACTCAGCACTTCTGGCTGAAGATTGCTGCGAATGCTTCAGCCTTATCTTTTGGACTGATGTGGTGGGCTCTTCCATCATTGAGGATAGGGATATTTGTGGAGCCTGTTCCTCTAGTGAGTTGTTTAGTTGTCCGCCACCATTCACGACTGCAGAGCTTAGATCTTATCTGTTTGTCGTGGGATGATTTAGCTCTGTCTATCACTTGCTGCTTTTGCTGTTTGGCGTGCAAGTAGTCCTGTTTGGTGGCTTCACCAGGTTGACACCTGATTTTCAGGTATGCCTGATGCTGCTCCTGGCATGCCCTCGTGCACTCTCCATTGAACCAGTGTTGATCCCCTAGCTTGATGGTAATGGTTGACTGGGGAATATGCCAGGCCATGAGGTTACACATTATGTTAAGAGTACAATTCTGCTGCTGTTGATGGCCCACAGTGCCTCATGTATGCTCAGTCTTGAGTTGCTAGATCTGTTTTGATGTCTGTCCTGTTTATCATGGTGATAGTGCCACACAACATGATGGAGGTTATTCTCAATGTGAACGCAGGACTTTGTCTCCACAAGGACTGTGCGATGGTCGGTCTTACCGATACTATCATGGACAGGTGCATCTACAATCAACAGATTGGTAATGATGAGGTCATGTGTGTTTTTCCCTCTTTTTGGTTCCCTCACCACCTGCCGCAGACCCTATCTAGCAGCTATGTCCTTTAGGACGCGACCAGCTCGATCAGTCGTACTGCTGCTGAGCTACTCTTGGTAGTGAACATCAAACTCACCCACCGAGAGTACATTTAGCGCTCTTACCATCCTTAATTCCTTTCTTCTAATTGTTCTTCAACACGGAGGAGTACTGATTCATCAGCCGAGGAAAGATGGTACGTGGTAATGAGCTGGAGGTTTCCTTGTCTATGTTTAGCCTGAAGCCATGAGACTTCATGAGGCCTGTGAAGGGGATATTGCAATGCCATATAAATAGGCCATATATTCCACTGACTGGTGAATCGTATCAAATAACATGTTCCTTCAATTCTCAGTAGAGAACTGAGTGTACTGAACCAGCCCATGTGTGCAAAACTTTGAACAAAATGTTTAGTGATACTTGTAATTCCATTATTGCTGATCAATTCTGAATATGTTAAGAATTGCATGAAAAACCCAATGAGATTATCAGTTGGGTTTACAATGTGGCCAATGTATGCTTGCTAGAAGTGTCACAGTTATATAAAATATGTACCGTTGATCTCTGAATCCCATTGAGTGATTTAATGCCTAGGACTTCCATGAACTGAAGTGTTTTTTTTAAAAAGGGACCAAATGTAATGACTTAAGATAGCCAAAGGCATCACCCCACAGAGACTGGTCAACTTTCGTGAAACCAATATGGATTAAACACAAGGCATTCTGATCTGAAGTTAACATTTTACTCAAAGGCAATGAAACTTGAGGAAACTGAGAACTTACACATAACTACAATACAATTACCGCTGTTAACCCAAGAATCCACCAAACCAGTCTCACCTTAAAACCTTGTATCTCAAAGCCACCCAGAAGTATAAACTACATATTTTATCCTCCTCCTGCACTGGATACTATCCCGTTTTACCTTTGTACCTGTCTCTGAGAGGGCTAAGTAATTGTAGAAAGGCTGCATGCTTCACATTGCATCTTTTTTTTTAAGATTAGTGAATGATAAACATTGTTTTTTAAACTCAAGAAAACCGTATTCCTTACTTCGAAGGTAAAAATTAATTGACCACATTTTTAGTTTGAACGAGAAATAAGCTCATACTAAAAAGAATTCAGAACTTTGTTATGTCTGACCAAGAAGGCTGGGAAGAGGGGAACTAGTTTACTGCTTCTCATTGTAACAGAAGTCACTTATATTCATACACAGGGACATGTCCTTTGCAGGGAAAAAGAACATGTCCAGATATTATGGCATTTTTGAATTAAACAAAAATGTGGGAGGATGTTAATTTCCTGGTCTTTGTGGCAACACCTCGATCAATCAGAGTTGACCCACCAGCTAATAGCACCCTTACTGGTATAAATTATTGCTTCATTTGAAGTTTTGCATTTTTGTGTCTGTCCTGTTCAGTGCAAGATGGAAATCTTCAATAGCATTTCTTTTTGTTTAATAGTACTCAAGTTCCCTACTTATCAAGTGACCACTCCTAAGTTGTGTCTGTTTAAATGTACTTTCAGTAAACTTGCCACCACAAAGGCTGTTTGTCACAGCTCTCTGGACACCAGTTCCTTTCTACTCTTTACACCGGATTCATTAGTACCTTCTTCAGAGCCTAATTCTTTCCTCCTCCAGCATTTACAGGCAAATATGTTGCAAGCAATGATGATTAGCAGTACCTGATTTTATTTCTACAATGAGTTTCAGAGTCTTGATGAGGCAGGGAAAACTGTCCATTGCCCTAATTCTTGATGGCTGTCCAGATGTGCTGAATTAGTTTATTTTTTCAGTCTTCTGCAAATCTAAGGTGTTGGGCAAAAACTATGATGCTCTGCCTTCAGAGAAATTACCATCACCCTGTGTTGATGGTCACCTATGAGCAGTGGTATTAGAACTTGCACCGCCAGGTGATGATGGATAGTATACAGGGGGCTAGTCATAAAGTGTTTACATTCTATCTGTGCAGAGGCACACATTGTATATCATGTATCCCCTCTTTTTGTGTAAAGTTTTCTGTGAAAACAGTTGGATTAAATTATCCAAATTAAAAAGTAACAACTCCATAGAGGCCTACCGCAACTAAAAGACAAATGTTCAAGTAAAGCCTTATATCATTTAAATTAGAATGTATTTTTGGAGGGAGATGATGCATTCCATCTCCTGTGAAGCCCACTGATTGCAGAAGGCTGAAAGCACGTTAGTGCTCCCATTCCAAAGATGCTGGGGTACATGTGTAGCTACAGAAAAGGGCTAGGCAGTCGTGCTGAAGAGCCCTCTCAACTGTCAGCTGCCTGGACTTGTTTATGATGGTCTTGACCAGGCCCAGCAGCAGACCCCTGAGGAGGTAAGCCTAAATCCTGCACCCTGTTTGTACATCATGTGCTGAAAAGCTAGGAGCATGAAACTAACAGCAGAACATCATTCAGGACTCCTGTAGTGAAGTGGTGGTGTCCATACCTCTGAACTAAGTGGCTCAGGTTCAAGACCCATCTCCTGCAGAGGCGTGTGATGCCTCTGAACAGGTTGATAGGAAGATTAAAACAAAAATTTAGAGCCCATTTTGGGGGCTACTTGATGCAGTGATAGTATCTCTACCTTTGCCCTAGAAAGCCCCAATTCAAGACCCACCTCTTCCAGAGGTGTGTAATAATATCTCTGAAAAGTTGATTGGTAAATATTTTAGTGTTTTATGGTGCAATGGTAGTACCTGTAACTCTTGGCCAGAAAGGCTTCAAGTTGTGATGGCCATAGAAGTGTGTTGTAATACATCCAGACATGTTGTTTAAGAAATAACCTTTCAGTTGCTATATAGTTAACACATGGTATAGATAGGTTTAGCAAAGAGACAATTCCTTCAGATAAGGAAGGGAGAAAAGACACTTGGAGAAGAAATTAATTCCAGGATCCTTCTGTTTGACAAAGTTCTAAGCCACACTGAGCATCACCAGTAAGAGACAACCTAATCATCACCCCATGACATTCAGTGGTTTTACCATCACTAAGTCTGCTATTATCAACATCCTGGAGGTTACAATTGACCAGAAACTCAACTGGACTCACAACATAAACACAGTGGCTTCAACAGCAGGTCAGAAGGAAGGAATACTGTTGTGATTAATTCACCATCTGACTCCCCAAAGCCTGTGCATCATCTACAAGGCACGAGTCTGGAGTGTGATGGAATAGGTGCAGCTCCAACAACGCTCAAGAAACTTCACATCATCCAGGTCAAAATAGCTCGTTTGATTATCACTACATCCACAAGCATCCACTCCGTCCACCAATGATGGTCAGTAACAGCAGTGTGTACTGTCTAACAAGATGCACTGCAGAAATTCACCAGAGATCCTCAGACAGCACTTTCCAAATCCATGGCCACTTTCATCTAGAAGGACAAGGGCAGCAGATACATGGGAACACCACCAGCTGCAAATTCCCCTCCAAACCCACTTACCATCTTGACTTGGAAACATATCGCCATTCCTTCACTGTTGCTTGGTCAAAATCCTGGAATTCCCTCCCTAGTGGCATTGTGGGCCATCCCACAGCAGGTGGACTCCAGTCGTTCAAGAAGGCAGCTCGCTACCACCTGCTCAAGGCACCTTGGGATGGCCAGTAAATGCTGGCTAGCTAGTGATGCCCACATCCCACAAATGAATAAAAAAAATCAGTTACTGAGTTATCAAGATCATATGATTAATGAACTGTAAAATCTAATAAAAAGAATTAATGATGAGTACACTGATATTGCAAACTTGCGTTCAAGGCTTTTGTTTATACAAGGATTTATTATGTGAATTAATTTTCAATTTTTCGGTTACCTTTGGTATTTTGATGGAAATTTGTTCCACTTATTGGGTCATTTATTAGGTAGTGGCAGAACTCTCATCAAATAGATCAGACGTTAATCCTATGTAGTACATCTGCACATTTCCAGTATCTCCTGTTGAAGGTGGGTAGCATTGGAGGGAGTGGAGAGAAGGTTGGAAGAGGGTTTTGTAATTGGAAACTCAGAATTTATTGGGTGTGTGAGCTCAAGTTTGGGACTCCTGTTTCTGTTCGGCGTAGATTGATTATTCATGACGTTTCCTTCCTTTCTTTCGTAGTTTCTTCTGTCACTTGATGTTGTCAATTAGAAAGTCGCACTACAGGAAATTTACAAATTCAGCAAGCCTCTTCAGTTCGCACCACTCTTGGAAACTACCTCAAAAAGTACAGTAATCTCATGGCAGTTTTATGTGCTTTAGGTTCCTTTGTGTTGTAGAATTGAACAGCACATTTGAAATTTATGGTTGGTAGGGTGGCTTTGCATTGCGTTCTTTTAATCCTTCATGGGGCATTCTGCATATGGTTGTACTGTTTATCAAAAGCATGATGATTTGTTAGATTTGTCTCCAATCATGAAGATAAGTTATGAATGACCTACATGAAGTTTTGGGAGTTTCATCATCTGTTGAAATGGCTGTTTTTTTACTAAGAACATGGTACATAAAGTACAGCACAAGGTTATGTTTGATGAATGCTTTTCAGATCTTGTTTCTAAATTGATCGGATAGTTTTGATTCCTGTACATAATTGTTGGGGTGAATCCTATAATTGTATATAATCTCTGGTCTGTTCAGAGGGGGCAAATACAACTTTTTAATATTGCACATAGCTCTGTAACTCAGGAATGTCACGGTTCCACCCTGGTCTCTGCTGTATTAACTGCTGCTGCACAGTGAATGTAGGAATAGCAAATAAGCTTCACGTGGAAGTTAGACAGGATTTTGAAGAGATTGCCAGTGGTGGGGAGTAAGTTTCTATAATTCAACAGTAACTACGTTTCAAAAATTTTATACTGGCTGTAAAGCATCATGAAAAACACTATTTAAGTAAAAGTCTGCTTTATCCTAATTAGCCATATTTGTAATCAAGCCTTTGTGCAAACATAGACAAATGTGCTGAATTTTAGAGGTGAAGTGAGACATGAATGACTTCCCTTGATGTCAAGGCAGCATTTGAGTGTGTATAGCACCAAGGAGGCCTAACAAAAATTGGTGTCAGTGGGAACCGGGAGGAAACTTGTCATTGAGTGGAGTCATATCGAACACAAAAGAAGGTTGTTGTTGGAGGCCGGTCATCTCAGATTCAGGAGATCTCTGCAGGAATTCCTCAGGGTAGTGTCTTCGACCCAAACATCATCTGCTGCTTCATCAATGACTTTCCCTCCATCATAAGGTCAGAAGTGGGGATGTTTACTGATGATTGCAGCATCAGTTGCCATTCCTCAGCTACTGAAACAGATCACGTATATGTACAAGAAGACCTGGACAACATTCAGGCTTAAACAGATAAGAGAAAATAAAATTTGCATCACATAAAATACCAGGTAATGACCAACAAGTGAGAATATAATCATCTTCCCTTGATATTCATTGCTGTTACCATTGCTGAACCTTCTACAGTCACCATTTTGGAGGTAACCGTAGACCAGAAACTGAACTTGACCAACGATATGAATAAAAGCAAAAAATCTGAAACAAGCACAGAAAATGCTGGAGAAACTAGGCAGATCTGGCTGCATCTGTGAAGAAAGAAACAGCATTAATGCTTAAAGTCTGATATGACTTGTTCAGAACAATCATATAAATACTGTGGCTACACGAGCAAATCAGAGACTAGGAATTCTGTGATGAGTCACTCCTCTCCTGTCTCTTGGATAATTGTCTGCCCTCTACAAGGCACAAGTCAGGAGTGTGATGGAATACCTTGTGCTTGCCTGGAGTGCAGCTGTAACACTGCTTGTGAAGCTTGACCTTATTCAGTACAAAGCAGCCAATTTGATTGGTGCATCGTTCGCTACATTACACATTCTGACCCTTCACTGACACGCAGTTCAGTGTATGCCATCTCCAAAATGTACTATATCTTCACACTCAGGCTGCTGTGACAGTACCTTCCAAACCCATGATCTCAGCTGCCTAGAAGGAAAGGGGAAGCAGGTGCATGGGATCATCCCCAAAAGCACTTTCCCAACCATACACCATTCTCAATTGGAACTGTATCATTGTCCCTTCAATGTTCCTGGATCATAATCGTGGAACCCCCTTCCAAACAGCTCTATAGATTACAAGGGCTGCAGCAGTTCTAAATACCATCTCACCACCTCCCACTCAAGGGCAATTATGGATGGGCAGTGAATACTGTCCTAACCAAAAATGCCCACATCCCATAAATTACTCAAAAAAAGAAAGAATTCATTATCGCTGTCTCCCACAAACCAATACAGAATTTTTTAAAAAAGAGCCAGTATATGTCTTATTTTCTTCAGTTGAAGGGAAAAGAAGCCAGAGTTTCCTTCTCCAGTGAACTATTTTGGAAATTAAATTTATGCCCAGAAGGTAGCTACTCTGATTACTGATCACTGGTAGGTACAATTGGACTTTGCTTCAAGGTTAAGTCAGAGTACAACGGAATCTTGATCAGATGGGCCAGTGGGCCGAGGAGTAGCAGATGGAACTAAATTAGATAATTGTGAGGTGCTGCGTTTTGGAAAAGCAAATCAGGGCAGGACTTGTAGTCTTAATGGTAAGGTCCTGGGGAGTGTTGCTGAATAATGAAACCTTGGAGTGCAAGTTCATAGTTTCTTGAAAGTGGAGTCACAGGTAAATAGGCTAGTGAAGAAGGTGTTTGGTGAGCTTGCCTTTATTGATCAGTGCAATGAGTTCAAGAGTTGAGAGGTTATGTTGCGGTTGTACAAGACATCGGTTAGGCTACTTTTGGAATACTTCCTTGCTATAGGAAGGATATTGTGAAACTTGAAAGGATTCAGAAAAGATTTACAATGATGTTACTGATTTTTGAGGTTTTGAGCTTTAGGGAGAGGCTGAACAGACTGGGACTATTTATCCCTGCAGTGTTGCAGGCTGAGTGGTGACTTTACAGAGATTTATAACATCATGAGGGACATGGATAGGGTGAATAGCCAAAATCTTTTCCCCCGGTCTGGGAGAGTCCAAATCTAGAGGGCATAGGTTTAAGGTGACAGGAGAAAGATTTAAAAGGCATCTAAGGGGCAACTTTTTCATGCAGAGGATGATGCACGTATGGAACGAGCTGTCAGAGAAAGTGGTGGAGGCTGGTACAATAACAACATTTAAAAGGCATCTGGATGGTTATCGGATTAGGAAGGGTTTAGAGGGATATGGGCAAAATGCTGGCAAATGGGACTAGATTAGTTTAGGATATCTCGTCGGCATGGATGAGTTTGACCGAATGGTCTGCTTCCATGCTGTAGGACTCTGTGACTGGTTACCAAAGAGGTTGGAGGACCATTGGACACATAAACTCAAAATCAGTCAATGCAATTTGATGAGGCAAGTGCATTTGACCATATTGATTCCTTCCCTTTCATCTCACCATTCTTATGCATGGTGCTATGTCTAGGGTCAGTAAAGTCATTTGGATGGCGGTTCATGACGCCAACAGTGTGGGTTCAGTTCCCACATCACCCAAGGACTCTCCTTCTCAACCTCTCCCCTCACCGGAGGCATGGTCACCCTCATGTTAAATCACCACCAGTCATCTCATTGTAATGAGAGAGCAGCCCTATGGTCTATTAAGATTATGGTGACTTTACTGCTCTTGTTATGTATGGTTTGATTCTGCATCAACATCCTTTGAGTCACCATTGACCAGGTAACATACCATATTAAATGCCACTGGAACGTGACTGGAACGAGCCAGAGGTTGTGTATTGCAAGGTGAGTTACTCAACAGCTGATTTCCAATACCTTTGGAGAACTTACAAAGAGTACTTTGCTTGCCAGCCTGCATGCAGATTCAAATGCCCCAAGTTTAACCTTTTGGTAAAGCACTTTGCTTGTTTGATGCCTGGATCCACTCCCTCTACAAATGCTGCACTATAGCAGTAATGTGCATCTTTGACATGCTGCATTGCAGAAACTCGTTAAGGGTTCTTTAGTACCACTTCCCAAAACCTATGGCACCCACTGTCTGAAAGACAAGTGGAGCAGATGCATGGAAGCACCATTATCTCGCAGTGTTCCTCCAAAACAATCCTGATTTGGACAAATATTACCATTTCTTATGCCAAAATCCTGGAATTCCCAATCTAATAGCATTGTGGGTGCACTTTCATCATACGGATTGAAGATGCTTCAGAACGATGGGCAATAAAATGCGAGCCTTTTTTTGGCATTTTGGAAGTTTTGAATTCCACCAAGTCTGAGACTGCCATTCAACCTTAGAGACTTATCAAAGTTAACTTTATAATTAACTTCTTTTTGAAAGAAAGTGACTACCATCTCTCTTGTGTGGAGTGACCTGTAGGCGTATCTTCGCTGCCACCTGCCTTTATAAGTGTGGTGTAGTTTAATCTGAAATCCTTATTTAAGAGAAAATGCTGAGCTCCTGGCTATTCGACCAAAAATATTGAGACTTTGAGTAGCTCTTCAAAGATTTGAAATCTATTTCAAGTACAGTAAAAGAAAGAGCTTGGATTTATATAGCGTCTTTCACACCCTCAGGATGTCCCAAAGCGTTTTATAGCTAATTAAGTACTCTAGAAATATAGTCACTGTTTAATGCAGGAATTGTTCATAATGAGGTCACAAAAGCAGCAATAATTAACTATTTCTGAAGAAGGGTCTAGGCCCGAAACGTCAGCTTTCCTGCTCCTCTGATGCTGCTTGGCCTGCTGTGTTCATCCAGCTCTACACCTTGTTATCTCATAATTAACCAGTTCTTGTGTTTTAATGATTAAGATTTGCCAGGGTGCCTTGGAGGACTCTCATGGCCATTCAATGGTACTGTGGCATTTGTTGTATTCGCTAAGAAAGTCAGATGGAAATCTTTGGCTCTATGTCACATCTGAAAGAAGGCCCTTCTACTAGTAAATAAAGACTTGATGTTGTGCTGAGAAGTTTGAATCCACAACCTTCTGATTTAGATGAAAATAGTACCACAGGGCCAAAGCTGATAAATATGAGAATAATATTCATTATTGATCAGAGAGGAAGAAACAGTTACTTTAAATTGAGTATTCCATACATTATTATCTAATCATACAATCATACATCTGAGCTAGGAGCAGGAGTAGGCTAGTCTGTCCTTTGAGCCTGCTCCGCCATTTCATAAGAAAATGGCTGATTGGATGACTCCACATCCCACAATAGTCTTTCACCCCTTTGTTTACCAAGAATTTATCCACCTCAAACTTAAAAATGTTTAAGATTCTGCTTCCTTTCTTTTGAGAAAGAGAGCTCCAAAGACACTGAACCCTCTGTGAGAAAAAAAATCTTTCTCTCTGTCTTAAATGGGTGAGCTCTTATATTTAAACAGTGATCCATAGTTCTCAAGTCTCCTGCAAAAGGAAACGTCCCTTCCACATGTATAATGTCAAGACAGCTTGGGATCTTTGTTTCAATCAGGTCATCTCTTGGTCTTCTAAATTCCAACAGGCAAAAGCCTAGCCAGCCCAGCCTTTCCTCATAACACAAATTGTCCATTCCAGATATTCATTTGGTAAACCTTCTCTGAGCTGCTTCCAGCGCATTTGCATCCTTACATAAGGAGACCAATAATGTACACAATATTCCTGATGTGGTCTTACATATTCTCACTATAACTCAAAAGCATAAACTCCTTGCTTTTGTATTCCGTTCCCCTCCCAATAAATTATAGTATTCTAACAGCTTTCTTAATTTTGTGAATTACCTGCATACTAATCTTTTGAAATTCATGCACTAGGCCGCCCAGCTCCTCCTGCATTTTGGAGCTCTTCATCTCTCACCATGCAAATAATATGCTTTTTTTTTCATTCTTTCTGCCAGAATAGAATATTTTTCACTTTTTTTCCACATTATAGTCCAATTTTAAGAGCCTTTGCCCACGTGTGCCAATGTAACTTCCTTATGTCCCCTTTACAACTTACTTTCCTCCCTACCTTTGTGTCATTGGCAAATTTCGCAGCCATACTATCAGTCATTTATAGAAATTATAAATGGTTGAAGACCAGTTCAGGTCCCTGTTCCACACCACATGTTACGGTTTGCCAACCAATAAGTGACCTATTTGTGCCAGCTGTTTCCGGTTTGCTAGCCAATCTTCTATCCATGACAGGATGTTTCCCCATACCGCGTATGTCCTCCCCATGAACTTTTATTTTCAGTCGTAACTTTTGATGCGGGACCTTGAGATGCTTTCTGGTAAAATAGGGGTATTCAGGGCATTCCTATTTATCCACAGTACTACTTCAGTTAATTATATATGATATTCTTTCAAAAAACCATGTTAATTACCTGAATACCTTGAACTTTTCTAAGTGCCATTCTGTAACATCTAAATAATAATAGCTTATAATGCTTTCCCTATGATAGATGTTAAGTTAATTGGCCTATAGTCCCTGCTTTGTTTGCCTCCATTTTTTAATAAAGGAGTTACGTTCGCTAGTTAGCCATCTCATGAAACCTTTCCCAAATCAAATGAATTTTGATTTGGAGACCCCAGGATGAAGCCCATAAGGACCCAGGCACTTTTCAGCCCACAGGTCCAGTGATTTACCAGTCCTACTTATTTAGTCTTTGTAATTTTCTTGAGTTCATCCCTTCCTTCCATTTCATGTTTCAGCTATTCTAGGATGTTACTTGTGTCTTCTGCATTGAGGACTAATGCCAAATACATGTCAATTCATCTGCTATCACCTTATTTTCCATTATCAATTCCCCAGACTCTCACTCTTTGTAAATAACTTCAGAAACTCTCACTTTATTTTTATACTCCTAGCTGGTTTCCTCTCAAATTTTAACTTTTCTCCACCTGATAAATTTTTGGTCATTCTTTGAATTCTTAAAAAAAATATTCTGTCCAATTTTCTGACCTGCCCCTGCATTTGCCAGGGCTCTACTATTAATTGTATCAGCCCTGTCCTGGTTTACCTTACCAAAATACATTACCTCACATTTATTTAAATTAAACTCCATCTGTCACTCCTCAGGCCATTGGCCCATCTGATCAAGGTTCCGTTGTACTCTGAGGTAATCTTCTTCACTGTCCACTACACTACCTGTTTTGGTGCCGTCTGCAAACTTGCTAACCATGCCTCCTATATTCACATCCAAATCATTTATATAAATGTTGGAAAGCAGTGGACCCAGCACCGATCCTTGTGGCACACATCTGGTCACAGGACTCTAGTCTGAAAAGCAACCCTGTACTACCACCCTCTGCCTCCTACCTTCCAGCCAATTTTGCATCCACTTGGCTAGCTCCCCTGGATCCCATGTGATCTAACTTTACTAACCAGTTTACCATGTGGAACCTTGTTGAATGCTGCGCTGCAGTCCACGTAGACAATGTTTACCGCTGTGCCTTCATCAATCTTCTTTGTCACCTCTTCAAAACCTCGATTGAGTTAGTGAGTCACAATTTCCCACACATAAAGCCATATTGACTATCCCTAATTAATCTTTGCCTTTCCAAATGCATGTAAATCCTGTTCCTCAGAATCCCCTAGAACAACTTATCCACCACCAATGTAAGGCTGATTGTCTCAAGGGCAAAAAGGGATGGGCAATAAATGCTGGCCCAGCCAGAAATGCCCAAATGCCAAAAAATTCCTCACCTAGGCTATCTTTGCCCATTAGTTATCTATTTAGATTAAAACTCCCATATGATTATTACTGTATCTTTCTTAAAGACGATTTCTTCCTTTACACTCTAACTTACCATGTGGTTACTGTTAGATGGCCTATGCATCACTCCCACAAGTGACGACTTGCCTTTATCGTTTCTCATTTGTACCAAAACTACCTCCACATTCTAAATAAAAACTGAAAGAACTGCGGATGCTGTAAATCAGGAACAAGAAGAAAGTTGCTGGAAAAGCTTAGCAAGTCTGGCAGCATCTGTGAAGGAAAAACAGAGTTAACGTTTCAGGTCCGGTGCGTTAACTCTTTTTTCTTTCACAGATGCTGCCAGACCTGCTGAGCTCTTCCAGCAACTTTGTTTTTGTACCTCCACATTATGATTTCCTGAACTTGGGTCAATTCCTCTGTACTGTGCGAGCGCCATCATTAATTAACAGAACCGCCTTTCCTCCTTTTCCTGTCCTTCCCAAAATATCATACACCTTTCAGTATTCATGTCCCAATTTATATCATCCTTTATGTCTGTACATTTATTTCTTTTTGCATGCTCAGTTTACCTGTTTAGTTTCAAATGCTATGTGTGTTCAGATATATAGTCTTTAGTTTTATATTATTTTTGTAACCTCTAGCCTTATCTGTTGATTTGCTGTTAGATTTGTCCTTTCAACCACTTCCTACCACAATCTGTTTATCATTTTCCACATTAGTACCATTTTCTCTCACCTGGTCTCAACTTTCTGATTTATCACACCTTCCCAAATTCGATCCCTTGCCCCCACTACTTAGTTTAAAACCCTTTCTACTTTCTTAGCTATGTGACTGTTTAGAATACTGGTCCCAGCATGGTTCAGATACAGACTATTCCAATGATTCATCCCCAACTTTCCATGGTATGGTGGCATTGCCCCCAAACCAGAACCCATTGTACTGGACTAGTTTGTGAGCCATGCATTTTTACCTAATTTTGTACTCCCTATGCATGTAGCTCAGGTAATGGTCCAATGATAACAGAACCTTTGTGGTTCTGCTTAATTTTATGCCTTGTTCCTTACCCTAATTATGCAGAACCTCTTTCCTTTTCCTACTTTTGTCATCAGTACCTACTTAGCCCAGGATAATGGATTCTCCCTCTCCCACTGAAAGTTCCTATCCAGCCGTGAGCAGATGCCTTAAACCATGGCATTGGGCAGGCAGCACAGCCTTTTGCCTCTGATTCTTTGCTGTAGAGAACCGTGTCAATCCTCACCACACTGCCTCCTAACTACCACGACATTCCTTTTTGCTCTCCCCTACTTGAATAGCTTTCTGCACTACAGCGATGTAGTAATTTACCTCTCTTTTATTGAAACAAGCTGGAGCTACCTCAAACCTTTTGGATAAATTCAAAGGCTAAGGCTCCTGCACTCCTGTCATTTGGGGTTCCTTAGCTTTTTCATGCAAGGTCACACACTCTTTTCGCTGACCAGTGTCCAAATCAGAAGGCCCTATTCTTAAAGGCATGACCACCTCTCCTCGCAATCATGTATCCAGGTAACATTCACCCATCCTGATATGTTGTGGTGTCTATGGTTCTGCTTATAACTTCAGAGCTGTAATTGCTTGAGCTGTGAACACTTTTAACTGTTGTTTTCACCTTGGATTATATTAGGATTATCAACATTTCGAGGATTAAAACATAGTTTTGACTCAGTATTTTTAAAATATGATTTGACATTTTCAATCTTGTACAGTGCAGTGTTGCCGTTTTCCTTTTTGCCATCCTGTTTAATTAATGTGTTTTTACACCTTTTGGCCTGAAAGAATGATTCATTTATAATAGCTGTAAAATGTAGTAGGATTATCAATGAAATAAAAAAGGAGCTACTATGACTTTTATAGCAGTGTAATTGTAAATTGAATTGTTCTGAGTGTAGCTGCCAGCTTACTACACAGCAAAGTGAACACTTATTCATGTACGTACTCTTCATTCTTTCAAATGAGAAACTGAAAGTGCTGATGAGCATAATATGACAATCACTGGGAAAACACTGCAGTTTATCTTAAAAAATTTGAATTCTGTTTATTGTGCCACCTCTGTTACATATTGTTTTCATTTATGGAATGCAGAGCAGTTGTGAGACTAATTATACAATGAGGGAATGAGTGCAGTGCTAACCTAATTATAAGTTCGTAACACTGTGAAGCCTTGCAGTTCATTATTCATTAGGGATTTATTGAGAAAGGGCAATTTTATCATAGTTGAAACAAGTTGAAACGCTTTAAAAGTGTTTAGGCTGCAAAACTTTGCATGAGTGTCTGTGTGATAATATGATTGAAAGCGAGGTGCTATATAAATAAAAGTTGTTGTTGATTGAAAACCATAACCAGTGTTGAAAACTGGACTCATAAGATGTGGTTTTACGCCATAAAACTCCTCTCCCTGTAATTTATTTTATTTCTACCTGACTGTGATTAAAAAGAAAAAGTGAGGGTTTTTGTTCGGTAACTTGTAAAATAAACTTTTGTTTGAAAGGCTGAAGTGCTTCTCATGATTCTGTCGGTGACTGTTAACTAGTCCACTTGATTGTTTCACCAATGAGTGAAACTGGGATGAACGTTTAATTGTTTCAGAGAT
>NC_063360.1:2936709-2960330 GCF_021869965.1 Rhincodon typus
GTTTATATTCTTGTTTTGCAATTGCCGAGCCTGAATGAGAAGTTCAATTTTGAAAACTAAAATGGTGAATTTTCTAGCCGTATGAGAGCACAAGGAAGTTTCTCTGAGTCCCGTTTAGTATTTCTGGGGGTGGGGGATATTATAGTGTTGGGGAATAGGTTTTAATTACCAGTAGAAATGCGATTCTGTATTTAGAGTCACTGAGGTAGTTTGTGGGAGGTTTTTTACTGTCACCAAAATTAATGATGTCAACTCCTTCACAAATATAGAGTAGTGGGTCAAAGTACTAAATTCTAACAGTTGAGATTTTATCATTGTTATCTTGTGTTTATACTGGTTTTATGTACTCAATGGTAAGATTTAATACACTTTGATACATTTTTGTGGAGCACAGTACAAACATGAAGTATTTAGCTTTATGGCCCTGCATATGATTTGAAGAACTGTTTAGAAAATCCAGACTGATGTTAAAGTTATCTTTGTTTAAAGCCATTCACTTGGAAAAAGATTTACACTTTGGGGATTAAATTCAAATGAAGATATTTAGTATTGCTGTCATAATTTGTAACTAGTTTATTGTAAATGTTTACAGATCCATTTGGAACATTGGACCCTTTTGGAAGTAGTGCCTTTGGGAGTGGAGGTTTTGCAGACTTCACCCAGATGTCCAAGGTAATTTATGGCTTAAATCTCAGTATAAGAACTTACCGATTAAAGTCATTTGCACTTGAAGCAGTTGACCATTCCTCATGTTCTCCACGGATAGTCAGGATGACTTTCACCTTTTAGAGTGCGGTAGTGATAACGTGGGTATGTTGCAATGGTTTGTCCCTCTTGTTTGCCTTTTGTTTTGAGTGAATCATCAATGATAGTTAATGTAAAGTCAGCATCTAAATAGGGAAATGACAGGCCAAAGGCCTTGACTGAAGGTCTATTTCCAGACATGAAACCAGAAGGGCAGCAACACTTTAATGCGAAACAAAGAGAAGGGGAGTATAACAGGTAATAAAATAGTTGAGGTCTGACAGTCTGTGAGTAGGCTTTTTAACAAAAGGTAGAAAGCTGCTGAGATGAAATGCAAACATCAGGAAGGTGAAGAGGCCAGAAAACCCCTCCAAGTTTACTGACAATTAAATTAAAGTTGGATGGGGGAGATATGCAGAAAAATCTAGAAAAGAGCTGAAGTCTGAAGTTTCTGTAGTCATGCTTAAGAATAAATAGCTGCAAAATACTGAGGTGATTTATGAGAGACAATTCCTGGTGTTTGGGTTATATTGAATAATATAGGCAATCCTGAAAGAAAGGCTGGAATTTAAGTGATGGGATGTTAAAGTGATGGAACACACAGCAGGATTAGCCTTGAGAAACAGAATGTCAAAGTTCAACAGCAATCAGCCAATCTGCTACTAGATCTCCCAATATGGAAAAGGTGAACTATGGGAATGAATATAAGTTGGAAGGTGTGCATGCAACACTGTTTCGTGTAGAGTTTTGTGAGCTTTGGGAAATGGTGCAGAAACCATCAATTTGGTGTGTTTGCTGAATTTGTACAGAATGTGCTGAGGAAGAACAGGAAGGAAGAGTGATTGAGGAATAAACAAGGGCGCCATGGTAGAAAGGGCCCCCAGAAAGAAGAAGATGTAGTTAGTAGTAGGATCATGGTAGTTCAAGAATGTAACCCAGCAAATAGCCGGTTTAATAGGATAAAAGTTGAGGGCAAGAAGGAACCATATTGTCTTGAAAGGAGGAGCCCATAATGATGGTGTTAGAAAATAAGAAGGTGGAATAGGTATTTAGTGTCCGGATATGGTGAATGGGTTGGAGGGATGGAGAATGCAATGAAGGAGAGACATTGAGGGGTGTAGAATGGGGGTGAAAGAGAAACAATGAGAGCGTGGAGAACTGCATGCAGGGGAGACAGGGAGCAGTGGAGAATGGGGTGAAGGAGTGGCATGGAGGGGTGGAAAATGGGGGCAGGCTTGGAGGGGTGGAGAATAGGGTGAAGGAGAGGCGAGGAGGGGTGAGAATGGGGTGAAGGAGAGGCGGAGAAAATGGATGGAGGAGAGGCAGCGAGTGAAAAATGGGTGTGAATAAGGGGCAGAAGTATAAAAAATGATATTACAGCAGCTTGTACTGAAAGTTGAGTCCTGGGAGGGAATATTGTGGAGTCAGAGAAAGGAATGGAATTATAAAATCAGAAACAAGAAGCAAAGGAAGACATTGTGGATTTTTTTTTTGCATAAAGAGTTGTTAGATCATGAATTGCCTGACCGCAAATAGTGGTGAAAGCAGAATCCACAATAGCTTTAAAAAGGGAAGTCAAGAAAAATTTGAAAAAAATGAAATGAGAGATGTGGCAAAATGGGCAGTACTTTAGGATGGCCACAACAGGCTTAAATGGCCTCCTTGTAGGCTACAAAGACTCTCATTCATATTTTCCAATTGTTAATTTGGAAGTATGTTTGATTCCGATGCACTTGCTTAAATATAAAAATTTAAAGCTGATTTCAAATTTTAAAAATATTTTTTGTTTTGAACTTTCTTTGTCATAAGTTAGCAATAAGTCACCACCTGTCGCCACTTGCGTAAGCACCTTCTTTTATAACTACTGTTATAAGAGCATGGTAGATCTTTAGTCCCTCAAACCTATTCCACTGGTTAATGAAATTGAGACTGATCTGCAATTTAACTCCATCTTTGCACTGTTCCCTGTAATATGTTTTCGGTTAAGAAAAATCTGTCAATCTAAGATTCGTGTCAAATTAATTGTTAGTAAAAATTAACATTTCATCTCATATCAGTATTCATTGTTTATAGAGGAGACTTCCAAAGCTTTGCCATCACTCGATGTAGAAATGTTTCCTAATTTTTCTCCTGAATCCAGTCTTCAGATCAGGGGAGCTGAATTGGCTCACCCCTTTTCAAGCTCCTCAGTTGATGGTTAAAATATTTTATCATTCTTTTAGTTTGAGGCTCTACCTCTTGTGACTAAAGATGTAGTCAACCAATGCATGGTGGATGAAGGAGTCAAGTGCAAGGTTTTCTTATATAAAGGAAAGAGCGAATTTATTATCTGCTAACTTTAAAGTAATAAGGACATACATACAGAGGTACAAAGCATACATACAAAGGTACAAAGTTAAAAAGGGATAGATTCCCATATAAAAGGAAGATTTAAGGAATGTACAGTTTGACATCCTCTGGGTATCCTAAACAAATAAACATATTAACCTGAAGTTTAGTTGATGACTTGGGTGACACTGCGGCTCAATGGTTAGCACTGCTGCCTCACAGCACCAGGGAACCGGGTTCGATTCCACCCTTGGGCAATTGTCTGTGTAGAGTTTGCACATTCTCCCCATGTCTGCATAGATTTCCTCCAGGTGCTCTGGTTTCCCTCTATAGTCCAAAAATGTGCACGTTAGGTGGATTGGCAATGCTAAATTGCCCATAGTGTCTAGGGATGTGCAGGCGAGGTGGACTATCGATGGGAAATGCGAGGGTAGAGGGGTGGGACCAGGCGGGATGCTCTTCGGAGGGTCAGTGTAGACTCGATGGGCCGAATGACCTGCTTCCACATGATAGTAATTCAATGATTGTGCCCTTAGCAATAGCAAATATTGAAGATTTCTTTAAGTTCTCGATATGCAGTGTTTCACTCCACTGTGTTGTCTGCCAGCTGCTTTGTCCTTCAAGAATCAGCGAGAAAAGAGCTTTCTTTGCTTCTGCAGTCACAGAATCTTACTCTGATAAAATCAGCTTCCAGAAATACAAGCTAGTTTGTGCATCTCAATGTCTAAGTTAATTGTCTCAGAGCTGAATAGTTGTAGATGTCTTTCATCTCTGATATGTGGGACTTACTGACGTAAATCAAAATAGGAAATGATTTTTTTCACACCTGACTGGTTAGACTGGTTTCAATGTATTTTGATAAAAATAATAATTTCAGTCAGATCGTTTTGTTTATTGCTAAATTGTGGGGGCCTGCTGATTACATTGGCTATTTTAAATCAGTGGTTTATTCCTTCTAAAGCCATTTCAGTCCATGAAAGTTCCAGGTATTAAAAGAAGGTGATGGAATTTGCAGATTTATTGTCAATATTTTGTCATTATCATGACATTTGTCTCAATACCTTATCTATTGTCCTTAATATCTTGGACACTTAAAACAAATGCCTCAACTTGAAAATTTCAGGGAATATACCCTTTTTGTATAATCCCTCTTTTTAATTTAATCCTTGGAGTTCAGATAAATCTGCAGTGCAGTCTCTCCAAAGCCAATATATCCAACGAGACATAGTATACAGAACTGCTCAAAGTACTGCAGATATGGTCTAACGAGGATTTGTATTGCTTGTCATATCGTCTACCTCTTTTATGCTTGTGTTCTAGCTGTAAAGGCTGTATTCTACTAATGTTTTCATTATTCAGGACATTTTAATGACTTGTTCGTGTGGGCTCCCACGTCTTTTGGGACATCACTGTTTCTAGCTTTTTACCATTTAGAAAGTACTCTGACCTGTTCTGTTTTGGTCCAAAGTACATGGCCTCACTTTAGTCAACATGGAAGTCAATTTCTGCAGTTTTAATCACTTACACATTTTATCATTATTTCATTATAATTTTATGCTTCCATGTAGCACCTTTTACAACCATGTAACATCCCAAAGTGCTTTACAGTCAATGAAATATATTTGAAGTGTATTCATAGTTGCAATACAACAACTCTCTGGACCAGAAAATTTTCTTCCCAGGGTTCCATAAAGGAAGTAAGTGATTGCATTGCAGATGTTTGCCAGGCTCTGTGCTGTGTTTTGCTTTTTCTTTTATTATTATGTTGTCTTTTACTTTTTTAATCAACCATGGCTTTCTGTTTTGAATACCTTCCATTGATCATCTGTTGTTTTACCATTAATATATTTGGTTATCCCTGTGAATGTCTCTGTCCCATCGTGTTGAAATAGCATTACCTAAATGCAGAATCTTAATTGGCATTCCATCTTTTCACATTCAATGTTGAATGCTACAAGGTAAATGTTTATATGTCATTAGGTTGTGAACTAAGCTAGTTCATGACTAAATCTGGACGGCTTGCCTGCTGTTGGGTCTGGTATATGTTGCTACAGAATCCTGCCTTATGTCAGAACCTTTGTATAAAGAACACTTTTTTCAATCATGCACTCAAACATGTCTTTCAGTTGTAAAGTTTCACTTGCATATCACTCATGTAGTTCTTCTAGTTTAATTTTCTGGGATTACTTTTCCATTTTAGTTTTTCCTTTGAGCTATAGTGCTTAAAATGTAATTTCTGACTGTCACTATACTGTCTACCCTTTTCTTTGTTTTTGAACCGTTTATACCACCACTTACACATGTGCCTTCACCTTTTTCTTAGCACCCATTCACTATTTTAAAGCCTTTATGACCACTCTATTTATCCTTAAGCTTCTCGTCTCAACACCGTTCAGAGGAACTCCTCCCGGTGATGCAGTTCCTTAATGTTATTGTTCTAGTGTCAACATCTTCTGAGATGGGAACTCTTTCCCATCTTGCCTCTACAGCCATATGTTCACCTCCCTAGTATGCCAATTTGCATGTGGCTTGGATAATAATCCAGAGCTAGTAATCTTTGAGTCCTGTTATTTCTTCACTTTCTTACAAGGCCTCAACATTTCCTAGTTTATACTGTGCCCCATTGCAGGACTAATTTTTGGGGACCTATAGATACTCCCATCGAGGACTTCTTTCCCTTGCTGTTTCTTATCTCTACCCAGACTGACTCACATCTTGATCTCTACCCAGACTGATTCACATCTTGATCTCCAGCGCTAATATCATTTCTCACTATGACACTGATCTCTTCCTCTACTAACAAAGCTACACCACCTCCTTTTCCTTCCTGTCTAAGATTCTGAAACACTGAGTACCCTTTCATATTCAAATCCCAAATTTGTTCTCTCTGCAACCATGTCTCGGTAATCATCCCAAATCATGCCCGTTTATCTCTGTTTTTGCTGTTAACTCATTAATTTTACTCCAAATGCTTTGTGCATTCAGATACAAAGCCTTTAAGTTTTCTAAGCATTTGATTTTATAATTACCCATGCAACTGAACCCCTTGCCTGTCCCAGTATTTAGTTTAAAGCCCTATCAAGCCACATCAATCAACTCTGTTCAGAACTTGTACTTGTCTATAACTTGTGTTTGAGACCTGGAACAAATTGCGAATACTTCTTCCCCTCCCTTATGTGTCACTGTATCACTAACTGTCGGTATTGTCAGTGACTCTGAACAGGAGAGATTAACAATGGAGACATCCGTGTTTACATTTCTAAATGTGGTTTCACTGTCCACACTGCAATTCAGACTCTTAGCCTGCCCTTCCATTTCTTGGCCTAGTTTATTTATATCTACTTTCTATTTCTTCCAGCTTACCTGCACATCTTTTTGTATTTATTCATGGGATGTTGGCATTGCTGGCTGGGCCAGCATTTATTGCCCTTCCATAGTTGCCCAGAAGATAGTAAAAAGTCAGCCACATTGCTGTGGTTCTGGAGACACATGTAAGTGAAACCAAGTGAAGGATGGTAGATTTCCTTCCCTAAGGTGGATTTTTATGACAATCATTAGACTTTTAATTACAGATTTTAATTTTCATTAATTGAAATCAATTCTACCATCTGTCAGGGTGGTCCCCAGAATATTACCTGGATCTCTGGATTATCACTGGATTACTCTGGAATACTACTACACCATTGCTTCCATTGCATTACTAAGTACTAAGCAGTAAAACATTGGGGAAAATTTAAATATTTAATTGCTTAAGGCGTATATGCACCTCAAGTGTTGGAGGTAAAAAGCAACGCCACCTTCTTCACCCTCACACTGAATTCCCAAGAACATATTTTTGATTTTTACACTGTTTACATTTCAGTCCATTTACAATCATTTTGTTCAGTTGTTGGGTACTTCACTGTTGCAGTATCATTTCTGTGCCTTTTCTTTAAACTTAAAATAACTGTATGGTCTATTCATTTAAACCGATTAGCACTGTGAGAAATGGAATTTATAGAAAATATTTGAATACATGCCTACTTTAGAATTTTTGAAGTTGTGCTCAAGAAACCTTTATTTTAAAGCCCTGGTTCCTATAAATGCTTTGAAGTATTTTAAGAAAAGCTCACATGGTTTCCAGGAGAAGGCTCAGTTTAGGTCCGTGAATGTTGCGATTTGTGTTGCAAAGTTTAATCCCCTTTTGAGTCAAGATAATTATGTATGTGTGCCTTATAGCAATTCAGTGGGAGACCCCATAGCAGCATGAGACCTTAAGGGAGGAGGGGGTAAATGTCATGTTAGCCAAATTCCAGATGATTTTTCCCTTTAAGGTAAGTGCACAATAAGTATTCCTTTAATCTGAGCAAATTGGTTAAGGGCAAATGTTACTCCTCTTCTGATTCTGAATAGCTGTACAGCAAGTATTTTCAAAGCAACTTGTGCGATGGTGTTTATTTCAAAAGCTTAGCAGCTTATTCTTGGCACTTACTACAAAGAAGAAATAAAATATAGCTGCTGACATTTTAAATATACCTGCAGGACTCACCATGCTTGTCACAGGGAAATAGTACTGTAATCATGCAGATCATGTCGATAAACAGGAAAAGTGGGTTTTTCCTATTTTCATTCAGAATTGCATGTTTGAATAAAATGCAAACCTTAGTCCTAGTGAAGTACACCAGATCTCCAGCAGCCTGAACTGGACATGTAAATCATAATCATATAAAGATACAAGTGGCAAACTACTACTGATCAATGGAAATTTAACATTATAAGGTGTTATCTGCTGTTCTCCTCCTTGAAAATTGTTATTCATGCAAGGATCGAGTTCCTGTCTCCCCTCATAAGCCTTGTATATCAATAACATAGCCAAGTGTGCTTTGAATAAATTCAGTGAATCTACCTCCACTGCTTTCTAGTGAAGAGAATTCCACAGACTATTGACTTTCTGAGATGAAAAATAATTCTTTCATCTCTGTCTAAAATCTCTGTTCTTTCAGTTCTTGTGTCCCTCTCTTTCGTATGATAAGTCCTTCATCCAAGGAATGAGTGGAGTGAACCTTCTCTGAACCATGTTTAATTTATTCTTTTGCATAAGATGTGGACAGCACTGATAAGGCCAGAATTTATTGGTGGTGCCTAGTTGTCCTTGAGTTGAGTGCCTTGCTAGAGCACATTTGAGGGCAGTTAAGAGTCAACCATATTACTGTGAATCTGAAATCACCAGTAGGCCAAACCATCTAAGGATGGCACATTTCCATCTCTAAAGGACAGTAGTGAACCAGATTGATTTTTTGTACAATAAGTGATAGTTTCATGGTTACCATTGCCATTGACTACTTTTTGATTCCAGATTTAACAGGGGGGTGACGATGGCCTAGTGGTATTATCGCTGGACTGTTAATCCAGCGACCCAGATAACTTTCTGGAGACCTGAGCTTGAATCCCACCATGGCAGATGGTGGAATTTGAATTCAATAAATATCTGGAATTAAGAATCTAGTGATGACAATGAATCCGTTGTCGATTGGTGGAAAAACGCATCTGGTTCACTAATGTCCTTTAGGGAAGGAAACTGTCATCCTTTACCTGGTCTGGCCTACATGTGACTCCAGACACACAGCAATATGGTTGACTCTTAACAGCCCTCTAGGCAATTAGGGATGGGCAATAAATACTGATCTAGCCAGTGATGCCCTCATTCTGTCAATGAATAAAGAAAAAAATCATTTATTAATTTGAATTTGAATTCTAGTAGCTACCATGGTCGGATTTGAATCTATTTCCTCGGAACCTGGACCTTTGGATCACTAGTCCAGTGACACTACCACTATCTCTCCTGAATGCAATTAATGTGTATAATGAATGCAGTGGTTTTCCAATAAAGTAACCAAAACTGTACACAGGACTCCAAATGTGGCCTCGCCAGTCCTGTGTTCAGCTTCGCCAAAACTTCCCAACATTTGTATTCCATTCCCTTACAATAACCATCAATGTTCCAGAATCACAGAACTGTTGTGGCACAGGAGGTCATTCACCCCATTATACCTCAACCATCTCTTCGAACAAGTGTCATTACCTAGTGCCAATCTCCTAGTTTTTCTTCATACTTTTGCATCCTATTTCTATTCAAATAATCATCAAAGTCCTCCATTTTCTTTCCTCATCAATTACTGTGTCTACGTACAAATCTTTTGTGATTCATGTACCAGTACACCCAGACTACCAAGTTCTGCAATATGAATGCACGTTCTTATTTTCTTATTGAAAACCTAGTATAACTAAAATGGGTAGAGGAGTTGGCCATTCAGCCCTTGAGCCTGTTCTGCTGCAATTCAGTGCAGTCATGGCTGCTATGCATCCTAACTGTTTGCACCCACTT
This sequence comes from Rhincodon typus, assembly GCF_021869965.1. Taxonomy (NCBI): domain Eukaryota; kingdom Metazoa; phylum Chordata; class Chondrichthyes; order Orectolobiformes; family Rhincodontidae; genus Rhincodon; species Rhincodon typus. The sequence goes on from NC_063360.1 coordinate 2,946,146, forward strand.
GATATCATAGATCTGAATATCTTTGACTAGCAAAAATCTATTGATCTAGGATTTAAAATGATACTTCTTTGGTTCAGAATAAGTAACCACACAATTACCAGCATTCAAATCCATCTAGTGCAGTTTGTCCATTCGCTTAACCCATCACATTGTAGTTTTAAGCTATTGTCTGGATTACGTACTGTGCTGCCAATTCAAGGTGTCATTGGTAGATTTAGAAAAGTTGTGTTATCTAAGTAATTAATTCATGCTTATAGTGAATAGTTGAGACAGCAGCAGAGATCAAGTGGGACATCATATTTCCATACAACGCAACTATATGCCCATTATCCCCATTTCTGTCTTTTAAACAACTCCTAAACCAGTTAAATGTATGAGCTTTAATGTTAGGTAACTTTTATTTGTATTATTGATTGCCTGCTGGAAGTCCATAGAATCAGCATTTCCTCAAAAAATGAAAATGTTCAATAGATAAGACCTAACCATTACAAATCAATGTTGGCTCTCTCTAATCAGTTACATTTTTCTTTGAGTTCAGTCACTCTGTCCTTCATTATAGATTCCAGTAACTTCCTCGCAACAGATTTTACGCTGGCCAATTTATAATTTCCTGGCTTCTCTCTCTCTCTCTCTCTCTCTCTCTCTCTCTCTCGCTTTTGTTCTCATGGTGTGTGTTTTTATTTGAATATGTGATTGATATAATTCCCTGTGGTAGCATCTTAACCAAGGCCAATCTTGCCTAAGGTAAGCTGATTAAATTGTCCCTGAAGATATCTCTTCTCTTTGTTTGTCCATATCTAATGATTTACTGCACTGAGCAGTATGGAAAAAAAGACTTTGAGAAACACATCTTACGTGTGTGAAAAGTGTGACTGGTTTTCAATTCAGCAGGGGTAGATGGAGTTCTGAAAGCAGTGTCTTCAATTTTAAAGTTGGTAATTGGAAAGTTAAATACAAGTCCCGATATTAATAGTCATATGTGTGAGCATTGGGTGGTGCAAGTTCCCAGCATTAATGAAAGTTTAAAATTAGGTGAGATTGTCACATCATAGACGTGCCCAGCATATAGCATAAAGCAGGATTTCCTATTGGTTTTCGCACATCTCTCCCACTCCATTGTGCTATCTATCATACTCATGCTATGCTGCAATTCCGTTCCATTCTGTTCACGCATTGCTGTTATCACCATACAGTCCTACAGCTGAGAGGCTTCGTTATTCTTCTGTTTATTGCCAGTTCCTTTTGTTTCAGCAGACCTCCACCAAAATACTAGACACCTCAGAACACTTCATGTGTAACAGATAATTTGAAAATGCAGCCACTGGTACACGTGGAATCAAATTTACACATGCACAATCTCTCCAGCTCTCGTTAGCGGTGTTAATTGAGGGATGAATATCAGCCAGGCCACCAGGCAAATTCATTTTTCAAACAATGGTGTGAATTTTTACGTCCATTTAAGCATATTCCCAAAGATGTAATAATTATGTACAAAAAATTACCACCGAAGGATTTACATTTTTCAATGTTACTGTAACTAGTGATTTTGAAATTTAATATGAAATTAACAGATAATCAATGTAATTGAAGGAATTACTATGTTAACAACTACTGAGCAGATGTTTGTTTTTAAAAATTTGAAGCTAAATAAATAATTTTAATCCTAGATGAGGGCATTCCATTATTGATAAAGGGAACCCCTTATATCTGGATAGAGCTTAGAAATAAAAATAGGATGATTACTTTACTGGGCTTGACAGGCCTCCCAACAGTCAGAGGGAGATAGAGGAGTAGATATGTAGGCAAATCACAAAGGTGTGAGAGTAATGGGGATTTATGGGGAGTAATAGTAGAAGGGGATTTTAACTTTGCTAACATTAGCTGGGAATGCTTTTCATATGAAAGGATTAGAAGGGGTGGAATTTATAAAAAGCACCCAAGAGAACTTTTTGTGCCAATGTATAGATAGCCCGACCAAAGATGGTGCAGTGCTATTCTTAATCCTAAGGAATGAAGCCAGTCAAGTGTTTGAAGTATGAGTGGGTGAATGTTTTGAGGATAGTGACCATAGCCCTGTAAGTTTCAAATCATTATGGAAGGGGATAAAGATTGTGCAGAAATTGTGTCTAAATTGGAGGAAGGTCAATTTCAATATCATTACACAGGATCTGGCAAACATAGACTGGGGGGTAAATCTACACTTGGAAAGTGGGAGTAATATAGTGAGAGTTCAGGGTCAGAGTGTTCATCTCTGGAGAACCCTGGATGTCAAGGGATATCAAAAGTTTGATAAACAAAAAGAAGGAAGCATATGTTAGGTACAGACCATTAAAAACAAACAAGGCCCTTAAGAAGTATAGGGGTATGCTTTAAAAAGCAAATAAGAGGGCAAAGAGAGGTCATGAAATATCCTTGGATTAAGGACAACTCCAAGGCATTTTATAAGTATATTAAGAGTAAGAGGATTACCTTGGAAAGAGGCGAGCCTTTTAGAGACCAAAGGGATAAACTGTGTGTGGAACCAGTGGACATGGGTGAGGTCTTAAATGAAATTGTCTTCATAAATGCAAAAGACAATGGAGCTAGAGATTTCATTTGGAATGGTGAGGTTCTAGAGCATGTTAAAATTAATAAGGAAGAGATATTAGATGTTTTAGCCGGCACGAAGATGCACAAATCCTCAGGGCCTGATGGGATGTATTCCCGGCTGCTATGGGAGGTAAGGGAGGAGATTGCTGGGGACCTGGTGGAGATATTTAATACTTTGCTGGCCACATGTGAAGTTCCAGATAACTGGAGGATAGCTAATGTAATTCCTTTGTACAAGAAAGATAGCAGGGACAGGCCAGGTAATTAAAGACCAGCCAGTCTGATGTCAGTGGCGGAAAAATTATTGGAAACAATTCTGAAGGATAGGGTTAATCAACACGTGGAAAGGCAGGGATAATCAGTGTAGATTTGTTGAAGGGTGATCCTGATTAGATCTGACTAATTTCATTGGTTTTTTTGAAAAAGTAGCTAAGTATATTGATGACGGTAGAACATTTTATGTGGTTTGCATGGACAAGGCTTTTGATAAGTTCACATGTGAAAGGCTCATCCAAAAGGTAAGAGCTAGTGGAATCCAAGGCAATTTGGCAGACTGGATCCAAAATTGTCTTGCAAGTAGGAGGCAAAGAGTGATGTTCGGGGTTTTTTTTGTGAATGGAAGGCTGTGACCAGCAGCATACCATAGGGATTGGTGCAGGATCCTTGCTGTTTGTTACATACATTAGCAATTAGGGTATAATTACTAAGTTTTCAGATGACATGCTGTTGATGTTAGGAGGATGGTCTCAGGCTACCATCTGATATTGATCAGCTGGTAAATTGGGCAAAGTAATGGCAGATGGAATTTAATTTTGATAAGTGTACGGTGATGCATTTTGAAAGCTCTAATAAAGGAAGGAGATACACAATGCTTGGTAGGTTCCTAGCGAGTTCTGAGGAACAAAAGGACCTTGGTGCACAAGTCTATAGATCCCTGAAGGTATCAACACAGGTTAACAGGCTGGTGAAGAAGGCATGTGGGATGCTTGCCTTCATTACCTAGGGTGTAGAATATAGAAGCAAGGAACTTGTATTACAACACTGGTGAGGCCACAGATGGAATACTGTGTGCATTTCTGGTCATCACACTGTTGGAAGGATGCGATTGTACTGGAGAGACTGCCGAAGAGATTCACCAGCATGTTGCCTGGAATGGGGTATCTCAGTTATGAGGAGAGACTGGATACGCTTGGTTTGTTTTCCCTGGAGCATAGAAGGTTGAGGAAAGAATCTCACAGTAGTATGCAAAATTGTAACATGCATAGACAGGTTGATCATGAGAATCTTTTCCCCATAGCAAAAATGTCTAAGACCCAGGGGGCCTCAGTTTAAGAGAAGGAATAAGTGTTTTAGAGGGGATCTGAGGAACAGTTTTTTCATTCTGAGGTTGGTGGAACTGTGGAACATGTTACCTGAGTGGTGGAGGCTGGTATTCTTGTAATATTTAAGTAGCATCTGGATGAACACTTAAAATGCAAGGGCATAGTAGGAGCAAGTGTAGGTAAATGGGATTAGTGTAGTTTGATATTTGTTGATCGACATGGACATGGTGGACTGAAGGGCCTTTTTCTATGCTGTATGACTCTAAGCTAATAAATATAAAGAAGAATAAAGAATTTTTTGTGCCTATTTCCATATGCACTGTTTAAGTTTAAACCACATGCTGTTGTAAAGAATTGCAGCTCTAGATTATAAATACTGCAAACTATATTTCTTTAAATCTTGGGGGCTTTCACATTCTAAGTAAATATATCTATCTAACATATAATTTTAACACAGAATAACCCATCATCTAGTCTGCTTCTTTTACCAAACCATGCTGTGTAGGCATTGACTTTTTTTTTCTGTTCTGCATTTAACACACATTCCACGTGCAACTTGGCTGCCAAAATTTAAACTTACAGTTGGACTTTTTTAATTAAAACTGCCTCCTTCCCGTTCCAAGGCACAGGTCTTATTCTGTGATTTAATTCTGCTTCACTGAGCCAGTTCCAAGGTGGAGATGTACAGTATTACCTCAACGCTAACTGACTGTCATGGTTCGGGTATATGACTCTCATTGTGATAGCACAACTAAGGATGCCTGAGGTATCAAGTGGTTTGAAAGTTGTGGCTCCACTACCACAGCACCGGATATTGGTGCCCCACTATGTACCATAGCACCATCTCCATGACTAGTGAAATTTTAACATCTCAAAGACTCTACAGATTAACCTCTGATTGGTAAGGGTGATCGTAGTCTTTTGGAATATCTAATTTCTAACATTATTTTTGTTGTACACGTTTAATGCAGTAAAATTGGCCTTTTCTGGTTGATGTAGAAAAATTAATTAGTGAACACCTTTTCATTTACTGGGGTCCTCAAAGCAAAAACTCTGCTGATTTGGGGACTTTGCAAGTTTTGTATCATAAACCCAGAATGCATTATTGGAATGAATTATTTTGTGTTCTTCTGAGTTTGTGACCCTGTGTCAATTCATTTAGCATAGCATAAACCAGATAAAACTCCCTACACTGTAACCAGTTCTAACGGTAATCCTGAACTCGACTATTTTTCAACTGCTGACATTATGTAGTCATGATGGCCTGTAATGGACAGTGTTATGCTGTGGCTCCTACGTTTTGAACAACACCTTGTGATGGTGCTCAATTCTCATGATATTGACTCATTGCTAATGAAGAGAGAGTATTGAATGTCCAAGTCAGTATGTGACTTAGCAATGCTCCCATGGCATCTCTACTACTAAACCTTTTTGTTGGTAAAGGTTACCAAGAAAAGTGTTGCTGTTTGATCATCATTGGTGAGTTACCGTAGTGCATCCTGTAGGCACAGTAGGCCAGTGATAAAAGGGTAGGTATAGGTTTAATCCCAGTCTAGTGAACAGTACTGTTGCACATTGTATATATTAATTCCAAGTGATGTTACAGCAACACTTGTCCAAACAGGTTGAGAGTATTGCTATCAAGTTTCTCATTTGATCATTGTACCTGGTAAAGTGGCTTTGAGGAGACATGCAGTGATCTGAGGAATGTTTGCATCAACCATGCTGTTCTAACAAATGTTTTGCTGTGGTTGGCCTAGTTAAGCTAGTAGGATCTGTATTATTTGTCTGAAGTTAATGTGCTATGTGTACCATGCGTCAATGCTTTTACTTGACAATAACATTTGTTTTGTGCTTGATGTGGTTGTCTGAGGTGTCTTGTTTAATTTATTGGTCTTGGTGTTACAAACATCTGCTATTTATTAGTGTGTGTTTCTGATTAGAATCTGTTGCTAATTACAACTGTACATGGAAGTTTTTTTTTTAACTCTTCAGCTGTGTTGAATATTTGTTGCATTGATGCCTGCCTATAATCGAAACAACATCGCCTTGTAGTTTGTTTCACCCATACTCTTCCTTTTTCCCCAAATTCCATATTTGAATTCATCCAATTAGGCTTTGTAAGTCTTAAATTGTACCCATGTGACTGACAGAGTTAAGTTATCCTCTTTGTCCTTCTCGTCCCATGGACAACCTTTGACTTTTTTTTTAAGTTATTCACAGGATGTCGGCATCACTGGTTAAGCCAGCATTTAGTGAATCACCTGTAACTGCCCTGGGGAAGGTGGTGATGTGCTGCCACCTTGAACCACTGCAGTCCACCTAATCTGCACATCTTTGGACTGTGGGAGGAAACTGACGCAGACACGAGGAGAATGATGAAACTCCACACAGACAATCACCCAAGGCTGGAATCGAACCCGGCTCCCTGGCCTTTTGAGGCATCAGTGCTAACCACTGTGCCACATTAAACTACCAGAGGGGAAAAAAATCACTCTGTGTGTACCTGGCCTCTAGAACTGCAGCAATTCAAGAAGGCAGTTCACTACCACCATTTAGAGATAGGAAATAAGTGTGGGACTTGCCAGTGATGCTCATGTCCCAAGAATAAATTTTAAAAATCTTTCTTCAGAAACTAGTATGGGTCCAATTCAGACTTTTTGATTTTAAATGCTATCAACCTTTTATGTACCATGTCTTTGCTTATTTTATCCTGTTCAGTATCGTAACTATCTCTTGATTGTGACATTTGCAATGTACTGTTTGCTAACAGCAGATGTACAATGCTTATTTAGATCCTCCACACTAATTCCTTTTTGCACTCTAAACATACCAGCCTTGGAATACCCTTTCACTGTTCAAAAAATCTTTTTTCTGCTTTCTATATTCAGCCTGGCTCTATACTGAATTATAAACCTGATATTTATCAGAAACCTCCTGTTTCTGTTTAATTTGCAGTTATCAGGATTTTAGGTTTAGATGTGTTTCCTATTATTACGGATGTCTTGTATTGCAGGTATGTGTTTGAACACTCGCTGTACCTTATAAATGTATGGTATGTCTGTGTCTGAATTTGGATAAAGTAAGTGCTTTAGAAGATATGTAGTTTTTCCCTGGAGGCCTGAGACTTGTATTACAGCATGTATTTATTTGTTAGCGGAGGGGTTCAGTCTGGTTTTGGTATGTGTGGTTTGGGTTCTGAAGGTCTATGGTTAGACCAAGGGAACTGGAGTGGGGCTCTAAAGACTGCCTGCCTAAATCAAACTAAGAGAAGCAAGACAATGAAAGTATGAGAAATATATTTAAAATATGTTATCAAATTGATAAGATGCTGAAAATAAAACTTGAAGACTAAATGGGTTAAAACAAACCACTCAAAGTTGGAGGAATTGGGATTTCAATCACACTGTGACCAAGTCGCTAGAACCTACATTACATACCAACAGATTACTATTTACATTGGAAAATTACTAGTTTATATGTTTACATAGGTTGTCTCAATTATAAACAGGGATGTAGACAGGAGGTGCTTGCATATGCAGGATTTCACTTTAATGTGTAGTGTTATGCATGGTAGATATGAGCATATGGCATGTTGATCATCTTGCATAAAAGATAATGGTTGGTATTGAGGGAATTGGTGCTAGTTGAGAGGAGCTGAGTGATTTGAGCACACACTGTTTATTTCTCTCTTGAGAAACCTTTCTGCAATTGTATTCATAAGCCAATTTCCACCTTTATCTTATTCCTCCCTTGAATTACAATGTCACATACAGGGAATTAGTGTCATTGCAGGACCCAGCGAAAAATGAAGGTGTCTGGCCAATATTTAGGAAAATCTGATTTGTTTATTTCTGTGTAACTACAGACTTTGCAAGACCCATACCACAAGATCAGCAACTAAAACCCAATATCAAAGCAGCTTCAGCATTGACCAGAATTCATTGAGTGATTTTATTGAATCACAGAATTTTAATCTTCATAAAAGTTTGCATTGTAACCATGTGAATCTGTACAAATAGTAACCCCAGTTATGTCTTTATAGAAATAGATAAGGTGAATTTGAAACTTTGTAAGATTATTTACTCCCAAGTTAAATATCATGAGTGGATAAGTATCTCAAGTGAAATGATTTGTTTTGGGTAGATTGTGAGTGAATTGCCAAAGGAGAACCCTTATTTAACAGAGCCCGTGGTTTACGTTCGTCTGGTTTCTGTGAATATTGACTGATGTTGGTGCATACTGCTCTGGAGAAATACCTTTATTGGTTAGATGAGCTCATTTAGGCCATTTAAAGGCTGACAAGTCAATTTTATAGAATTTGCTTATTTTGGAAAGGTACATGTGAGAAGTAGGAATGAGGTCTATCGTTGCCTTGTTATTTTGGTCTGTGAAAGGTCTCAGCTTTTCTGCCATTGGCACCTGAAGAATCTCCTCATAATAGAGAAGTTTCTGATTGTCACTTGTGTTAATCCACTTGGTTCTGTGTGCTTTCCAAAGAGGGCACAAAGTGCTGCAAAGAGACATAAACATGTTAAGTGAGTCGGCAACAAGTTGGCAGATTAAGTATAATGTGAAGAAGTGAGAGGTTAAACACTTTGGTTTTAGGAATAAACAAGCAGAATATTTCTTAAGAGTCATAAATATTGTTGTTTAAAAGAACTTGCATGCAAAGCACTTGAACAAATTACACAGACAGCATGGAGGCAGCAAACAATGAGAAAGACAAACAGCAGTGTTGTGGTACAAGAATTGTTACAGTTGTTCAAGGTTTTGGTGATCAGCACGTGGGACACAGTGTGCAGACTTGCTCTTGTATTTAAGGAAGGACATACTTGCATTTTGAAAAGCAAAAGTATACCATATTGACTCTTCAATCTCTGCCCCACCTCAGTTCCCCTTTTAGGCCCCATCTTTTTCAGTCTTCAGGCCCCTGTATATCTCATTAGATGGTATACATTAAAGGAAGATGGCCAGGTGGTCTAGGAGATGGAGCAGACATGATAACAGCTGGTTGGATTGTGTCAAGTAGTCCACAGGTTTTGAGGTGAGGTCGGAAGGGCAGCAGAGAGAGTTATTTAAGAAAATGAGTTACAAAAAAAAAGTTTGTTTTGCCTTCCAAAATGTTCCTGGAACAGTGGGCTGTTTTATGAAATGAAAGCACAAAATCCGACAGTGTTTTAAGAGGTCCAGCCTGATGGACTATTTGTCCATCATTTCCTTTTAAATCTGTGCCCCTTGAACAAAAACTGCAGATGCTGTAAATCAGGAACAAAAACAGAAGTTGCTGGAAAAGCTCAGCTGGTCTGACAGCATCTGTGAATAAAAATCAGAGTTAACATTTCAGGTCTGGTGAACCTTCCTCAGAACTGATGGTAGGTGGGAAAATGTCTGCCATTCCACACATTAGTCACCAACAATCCCCATTAACAGCTACTCACCCTCTTAGCCAGATTGTTATCACTACTTTGTCTGTCCTACTCTTCTTCTCTCTCATTGGTCTCTACCCGCACCTATCATTTACTTCTTACCCCCTCCCCCCACCCTACCTTCAGCATATAAACTGACGTTTTCGTAACTCCTGTCAGTCCTGAGGAAGGGGCACCAGACCTGAAATGTTAACCCTGATTTTTCTTCACAGATGCTGCCAGACCTGCTGAGCTTATCTAGCAAATTCTGTTTTTGTTCCTGTGCCCTGTGAATTTAGGGGAGTGGAGATGACTGCTGTACCAGGGATGATAATGGCAGAAATATTATGGTGAACAAAAGGCCAAAAGCTAGAAATTGTAAGTAAACTGAGGATTGCTTTTTCCCAGGGATGGATTTAGAGTAAGGTATGGTGTGTGAAGGCAGGGGATTTGATCAATAATAGTTCAAGAAAGTGATCAGATATTCTGTTGTCTATGATTGATATAATGGGACTAGCATGAGCACAAGATGGCAAAGTCAAGGCTTGATCATTCATTTTGTTTGGGATGTTTAACTGGAGGGAGAGTTTAGCATGAGGATAAGAGTGCAGTGAAATCGAGGAGAGAGAACATGATGAATTAAGTTGAAGTCATCAAGAATAAGAAATTATTCAGTCCAGTGCCTGAGAAAGGAAAGATCTCCCTGCTTCTTCTCTTCTCTCACCCCTCTCCTTGTATTCCCTTCATATTCCACCCCTGCTCCCAGCTATAGTGCAGTGGTACATTGCGGATTATTAAACTTTGGTTTCTTCCAGAAGCTTGTGGAGGTGTATCACTGTTGCCTTACAAGCTGAGTTCTACTTATTACTCTTTCCCCATCTTTGCTATGGGGAGGGGGGCATTCAGCATTGTGCTTGAATTTTGAGAAATGAATTAGACCCTGGAAGGTACAGAAGGATTGACCATGTGTTCTCTGCACTGTATCTACAGCCCTCAAATCCAGATCCTTTTGCTACTTCTGGCTCGGGACAGTTTGGAGGGCATGGATTCACCGATGACCCTTTTCAAAGTAAACAAGATACACCAGCACTGCCCCCAAAGAAAAGTGTACCCCCACGACCTAAAGCACCCCCTAGTGGTAAGTTGAATTGGCTCATTGGTAAGTGTACATTTGATTACTGTAATCCCCTAGCATAGACATTAGCTAGTTTTTTTTCATCATGTGCTATGCTTGTTTGGCTGTTCAGTGTGCTTTTTAGAAATAAATACTGGCACGCACCCACAAAACATGTGCAGAGCAGTTAATGTCTTCATTCCAATAGTACTTATTGAAATCCCCATCCTATAGCATCACATATTCCCTATACCACCATACAACAACCAAATCATTGTTTTCATTCCCATCCCACTCTTTCTCTCCATGTAATATTGTCCCCCCTCCCCCCACCACTTCCATTGTGGAGTACTTTATGAGGTGGTTTGCCAAAATCTGTTGCCCTACACCTGTGGGATGACAGTTGGTCAATTAAATATTTTGAAACTTTTCTGTGACATTTGGCTACTGAGTGTGCCTGGGAGTTGTTCATTAAATAAGCACGCCAGCAGGCACCTCTTTAAAATTACACATCACAATATTCTGACCTAATAAAAATTGCCAATTATCATTGATAGGGCAAGAGAATATCATAAATCAACAAAAAGCAGAAATTCAAAAAACAGTAATTCCCTTCTGTTCGGTTATGCTTGTTTATGCTTCTGCTTCTTGCAACCAGTTTCATAAGGTGCCTTGTTAACAGTTTGCACTAATTCTGAGGGAGGCAAAATGGTAAAGTGCACGTTTCCATCTGACTTCTGGAGTGTCTGTTTGTCTTTTGACGTGGAAAGTGGACCCTTAGTCTCAAAAGAAAGGAAATATTGTTAAAAGTGTCTTCTTCGTGATACTTGAACACTTGATACAATGAAACAACATTTATACAGCACTTCATTACATGTCAGAAATACTCAAGTTTTGAATACATGGAGAGACTGAAGAAACTAGGTAATTATTTTCTAGACTGGGCAATAAAAAGGAAGCAGAGACACAATGATAAACTTTTTTATACGGCAAGTTGCTATGATCTACATTTCACTGCTAGAAAGAGTGGTGGAAGCAGATTGATTCTCACTTATGAGAAGTACTAACTGCTTGAAGGGATACAGGTACATCACCATGGAAAAAGCATAAGGGAATGGTGCTAACTGGATACCTGTTTCAAGAGCAAGTGCACACATGATAGTCTGAATACCTGGTCCTGTTTAGTATCATTCTATGAAGTATGTTGAAGTAAGGTTGACGCTTATGTGTACCAGGTAATCTTGAATAAATTATCTAGCACAATATGTAAATTATCTATGAACTCCACAAATGAGGTGCAGTGAGAGAAGGAAAAGGCAGGAATAAAGTCACTTGACAGGAACAGGAGTAGGCCATTCAAGCTTGTTCTGCCATTTGGTTATATCATGTCTACTCAGCATCTTAATTGCATTTTCCCTTCATAATTCTGTATCGTTTAGTGTTATTATCTGACAAAGATCTATCAGTCTCAGTTTTGAACATTTTAATTGACCTAAACACCTTTTTGTGAAGAGAGTTCTAGATTTTCACAACCCATTTTGCGAAGAAGTGCTTCCTGATGACCCAGCTGTAATTTTAAGGCTGTAATCTCAAGTTCTGGATTCCTCCATCACAGGAAATAGTTTCTCTCTATCTACCTTATCAAAATCTTTTATTCAACTTCATTTAGAATTAACAGATGGCAACAGACATAACGATTACCAGAGGCATTCAGTAGACTCCCCAGCCAGGTAAAAGCCGTGGGATGAGAGAGAAAAGTGATTAGTGGAGGATCAACTCTGAGAGCTGGAGATTGATACTTAGCAAAAATCATTTGAGACAGAAATTTCTTTCCTGGTAAGACATGGAAGGCCAATGAGGGACAACAATATCTAGCATTTGAATGACTAATTTGGATGCCCAAATCTCTGACACAAAGGTGCTTTATGCACCATTAATCAGAATTAGATCACATTTGATGTTACAGATGTTGCAGAGCTCACTGAAAATGAAAGAAAATTGTCTCATTCAAGTCGAGATATTTTGTCAGTGTGACCCTTTGAGGTTTAAATATGGGTTAGAAAGTGAAATAATTATGGGACCCCTTCAAGAAATTGGTTAATTGCTTTAAGATCAATGTACATCCTTAAAAACTTCATGTTTCTTTGAACAGATTTTTCACTGCCAATTTTACTTATATGGCATTAAGATACCTGAAATGGATGAAGCCTTCTGACATTGATGCTATGATGTTTGATTGACAGACTGAGATTGTAAATTGAACCATTTTGTTTTAGAAAGGATCTTTCCAAAGCCTTTGCTTAATGTTTCTGGATCATTTCAAAGACTTGCCATACCTGGCTCATTGGTTTTTACATAATAGGTACTGGGATGGGTATGGAGGATGGATGGGTTATGAGGCGTCATGGAGAGGGTAATGGGGATACTGATGGGGCAGGGGAGATTTGAAGGGTATTGGAGGAATTGTAGGGTGGATGGAGCTGAGAAAGTTGAGAGCTTGATATTGATGGACTGAAGTCTGAGTAAATGGAAGTGGATATTTCAGCCTGACAGTATTGTCTTTTGCCTGCTTCCATTGTTGCCTGGCGCATGGCATTGGAGGTGATGAAACAAACCCCATCTTGCACCTGTGTATTGTCTTGTAAAGGAAATATATTGGGCAGGGACTTCCTTAATGGAAGTGGGCTCTGGAATCAGGAACTTTCCAAAATACTAATGTGTGTCTCCTTCACAGAATTCCAAGTTGATATGTTTCTTGGTACTTGCCAACTCTGAGAATTATCAACTCTGAGAGTTGGAGACTTATACTTAGCAAAAATTAATTGAGACAGCAATTTCTTTCCTGGTAAGACATGGAAATCTGCTTCATGGAAGTGGGCAAACGGTCGCTCTGTTAATAATTGATCACAAATAAGCTTATGTCAACTTTTATATTTTTTTGCAACAAGTTACAACATTCCAGTTGACTTCCTAATCACTTGCTGTGTCTTATTGCTAACATTTTTTGATTATTGTACCAGTACCCAGATCCCTCTGCTGTGCAATTTCTCTCCATCTAACTAACACTTTTTTTTTGTTCTGTTTACCAAAGTGGACAAGTTTATATTTACCTTCATTGTATTCCAGCTTTCAATTTTTTGCCTGCTCATTTAAACTATCTACATCCCTCAATATTTAATGTTTTGAGTTCAACATGACTATTCTTTGAACGGAAGAATATTTGGACTCAAAACATTAACTGCATTTCTCTCACTGGTGGTTGGAATCATACCTGACACATAGGAAGATGGTCATTGTTGTTGGAAGTCAGTCATCTCAGCTCCAGGATATCTCTGCAAGAGTTGCTCAGAGTAGTGTCCTAGGCCCAACCATCTTCAGCTGCTTCATCAATGACCTTGCCTCCATCATTAGCTCAGAATTGGGGATGTTCACCGATGATTGCATAATGTTCAGTTCCATTCGCGATTCCTCAGAAGCCGGCCACGTTCAAATGTAACAAAATCTGGACATTATCTAGGCTTGGGCTGACAAGCGGCAAGGAGCATTCGCACCACGCAACTGCCAGGCTATGACTATCACAAATAAGAGACAATCTAACCACCACACCTTGGCATCCAGCAGTGTTGTCATCACTGAATCAAAGAACAAAGAAAATTACAGCACAGGAACAGGCCCTTCGGCCCTCCAAGCCTGCACCGATCCAGGTCCTCTATCTAAACCTGTCATCTATTTTCCAAGGATCTGTATCCCTC
>NC_063360.1:2960730-3011312 GCF_021869965.1 Rhincodon typus
CCCTCCATACCAGGCAACATCCTGGTGAACCTCCTCTGCACCCTCTCCAAAGCATCCACATCCTTTTGGTAATGTGGCGACCAGAACTGTACGCAGTATTCCAAATGTGGTCGAACCAAAGTCCTATACAACTGTAACATGACCTGCCAACTCCCTCACTATCAACATCCTGGGAGTTATCATTGACCAGCAACTCCACTGGACCCACCACGTAAACACAGTGGTTACAAGAGCAGGTCAGAAGTTAGGAATACTGTGCCAGGTAACTCATCTCCTTACTCCTCAAAGCCTGTCCACCATCTACAAGGCACAAGTCAGGAGTGTGATGGAATACTCCCCACTTGCCTGGATGAGTGCAGTCCCAACAATATTCAAGAAGCTTGACACCATCCAGGACAAAGTTGCCCATGCTTGATTGGCACCACATCCACAAGCATTCACGCCCTCCACCACCGACGCTCAGTAGCAGCAGTGTGTACTATCTACAAGATGCACTGTAGAAATTCACCAAGTATCCTCAGACAGCACCTTCCAAACCCATGACCACTTCCATCTAGAAGGACAAGGGCAGCGGATACATGGCGACACCACCACCTTCAAGTTCCCCTCCAAGTCACCCACTATCCTGATTTGGAAATATATCACCGTTCCTTTACTGTTGCCGGGTCAAAATCCTGGAATTCCCTGTCTCATGGCATTGTGGGTCAACCCACAGCAGGAGGACTGCAGCAGTTCAAGAAGGCAGCTCACCATCACTTTCTCAAGGGCAACAAGGGATTGGCAATGAATGCTGGCCAGCCAGTGATGCCCACATCCCACAAATGAATTTTAAAAAAAGATGCTGGTTTACCTGCTGGGTTTTTCCAGTACTTAGTTTTACACCACATCTGCAGGTTCTCCTCTATGTACCATACTTGTTACTTGCTCAAAAGAATCTAATAAATTAGTTAAACACAATTAGCCTTTCACAAAATCGTGTTAAGTTAACCTGAATTTTCTAAATTGGAATTTTCTAAATGCCCTGCTATGACGTCCTTAATAATAGATTCCAGAATTTATTCAATGACAGACGTTAAGCTAACTGGTCTGCAGTTCCCTGGCTTCTGTCTCCTTTCTTAAACAAAGGAGTCACGTCTGCTTTCTTCTAATTTTTTGAGACTTTTCCAAAGTCTTGGGAATTTTAATAATTAAAATCAGTATAGCTATTTGTTTTTAATATTACTTTGAGATAGCTGTTATGAGCTGGGTAAGGGTGGCTTGTGTGTTTCTTTTTCTGAGCTGACTTCTTTCAGTGGGACACCAACAAGTATGGCTGTGATAAGAATGTCTCATCATTTCCAAGCAGTACTGTACATTAAGATGTAGAAAGCTTAAATATATGTTAAGTTCTCATCATTTTTCTTTAATATACTTGGTGTTTTGCAATGATCTTAAATACAGCTATTGATAGAAATCGTGTTCCTTTTTCAAATTTTGTTTGGGGATGAGAACGGAAATGGGCATAGAATGGCATTGCTAAAACGAAATTGGAAAAGGGATGTGAAAGAGCAATGCTAACAAGCAATGAAAGAGAGAAAAGAGAAGCATGTTGTATTACCAAAACCAGTGCACTCCACTGAATCAATAAATTTAAAGAATGCATGACACTCCAAATGATATTTCTACGATTGTTATTTTGAAGGTCTCCAATACCCTCCTACAAATGTGTGGCCCCAATGAACTATGCTTGCAAATGCTAATTTAGAATTTTTTTTGTGACAACAGAGAATGAGAGGTCTGCTCGTCATTTATAAAAAAAATTCTCAGACTTAAAAGGTTCTGTGAGATTTCTATAACAGAACATTGATAAAGGATGAAAAGAAAACACAACATTGATTCAAGTAAGAAAGTGAAGCAATGTTGTGTTTTCTTTTTATCCTTTATCAATGTTCTATTATAGAAATCTTATAGAACATTTTAAGTCTGAGAATTTTTTTTATAAATGATGAGCAGACCTCTCAATCTCTGTTGTCACAACAAGCATTAAAACATTAAACATTAAAACAAACATTTTAAATTAGCATTTGCAAGCATAGTTCATTGGGGCCACATCTTTATAGGAGGGGATTGGAGACCTTAAAAATAACGATTGTAGAAATATCATGTGGAGTGTCATTCATTATTTAAATTTATTGATTCATTGGAGTGTACTGGTGTAGATAATAGAGCATACTTCACCTTTCTGCCTTTCATTGCTTGTGAGCATTGCTGGCAACTTATTGTCCATCTCTAATAGCCCTTGAAAAGGTGGTGGTGAGCTGTTTTCTTGAAGCACTGTAATCCGTATGTTATTATTTTGTACTGATATACACAGAGTTAGGACAGGTGCAGTCACTTTAGAGACAGTTCTTGATTTATAAAATCATAGAGCATGGAAATGGACCCTTTGGTCCAACTGGTCCATGCTGACCATGTTTACAGACTAAACTAGTCCCACCTGCCTGCATTTGGCCCATATCCCTCTAAACCTTTCCTATTCATGTACTTATCCAAATGTCTTTGAAACGTTGTACCTGTACCTGCATCTACCACTTCCTCTGGCAGTTCATTCCACACATGAACCACTCTCTATATAAAACAGTTGCCCCTCATGTCCTTTTTAAATCTTTCTCCTCTCACCTTAAAAATATCCCCCTTAGTTTGAACTCCCCCATCTTGGAGAAAGGACCTTTGCTATTCACTTTATCTATGCCCCTCATGATTTTATAATCCTCAAAAGGTCACCCCCAAGCTCCTACACTCCAATGAAAAAAGTCCCAGCCTATGCACCCTACTTGTAACTCAAACGCACCGGTCCCAGCAACGTCCTGGTAAATCTTTGAACCCTCTCCAGCTTAATGATATCCTTCCAATAGGAGGATATTCTGCATTCTGTGGCAACCAGAATGCACACAGTCCTCCAGAAGAGACCTCACCAATGTCCTGTACAACCTCAACATAATGTCCCAATTTGTATACTCACAAGGTCTGAGCAATGAAGGCAAGCATACTAAACACTTTCTTAACTGTCCTGTCTACCTGTGGTGCACATTTCAAAGAAGTATGTACTGAAACCCTAGGTCTCTATTCTGCAACAGTGCCCCGGACCCTACCATTAATTGTATAAGTCCTGCCCTTGTTTCTTTTACAAAAATACAATACTTCACATTTATCCAAATTAAGCTCCATCTGCCATTCCTCGGCCTGTTGACCCAATTGATCAATATCTCTTTGGAATCTTAGATAATCTTCTTCACTGACCACTATACCAGCAATTTTGGTATTGTCCACAAACTTACTAACTATGCCTCCTATATTCTCATCCTAATCATTTATATAAATGACAAACAAAAGTGGACCCAATACTGATCCCTGTGAAACACAGGCCTCCAGTCTGAAAAATAACCCTCCACCCCTACCCTCTGTCTCCTACCTTAATGTCAATTTTGTATCCAATTGGCAAGCTCACTCTGAATCCCATGTGATCTAACTTTACTAATTAGTCTACCATGCAGAACCTTTACAGCTTTGCTACAGTCCAAGCTTTACAGCTTTAAGCTTTACTATAGTCCAAGTAAACAATGTCTACCACTCTGTCCTCATCAGTCTTTTTGGTTACTTCCTCAAAAAACTCAATCAATTTTGTGAGACATGATTTTCCTCGCACACAACCTTTTGACTATGTCTAACCTTGCCTCTCCAAATGCTTGTAAATTCTGGCTTTCAGAATCATCTCCAACAACTCATCCACCACCAGTGTCAAACTCACAGGTCTGTAGTTTCTAGGCTTCTGCTTACAACCTTTCTTAAATAAAGGCACAACATTAGCCACCCTGCAGTCCTCCAGCACCTCACCCTCAGTTATAGGTGATACAAATACTTCTGCTCGTGGCCCCGCAATTTCCCCCCTAACTTCACAAAACGTCCTGGCACACACTTGATCAGGCCCCGGGGGTTTATACGCCCTTGTGTTTTCTAAGCCCTCCAGCACCACCTCTTCTGTAATGTGAACTGTTTTCAACTGATTCCCTGAATCTTAATGATCTTTGCAGAGAGAGAAAATACACTAAAACCTGTAGAAAGTTCTTCTAAATCTGCTTCTCAGAGGATCTAAATGCTCAATACTTCAACACGTGTATACGAAGCAGTGTTCCTATATGAATGCATCACCTAAAAAGGAGATAACAAGGTGTAGAGCTGGATGAACACAGCAGGCCAGGCAGCATCAGAGGAGCAGGAAAGCTGACGTTTCGGGTCTGGGCCACTACCTAAAAAGGAGTTAGTCACAATGAAAAGGTAGGGCACGGAAACTAAAAGGTAGCCCTGAAAATCAAAAATTAGCTCTCGAGAAAATCTCCAGGGGGTCTTGTGCGTGAGGGGTGAAAGGCAAGTTATATTGACCCCTGATATTAGGTAAAATGATTTCCATCTCGGAAAAGCCAGAACTACAGACCAGTGGGAATTAGTGAGCAACTGGGGATATGGCGTCTTGGCTTACAATGGGCAATGATTGAGTTGCTGGGAGATAAAGAATGTGTGGGAGCAGATGCAAGCTGGTGGTTTAAAAGAGAGTATTTCCTCATTCCTGACCTCTTCGCCTCGTGTTGTTTGACTTCTTGAAACTTCACATAAAATAGCTGCTGGTGCAAAGTCAGAAGAATTGTCAATTCCAGGGCACCAATTTTTTAATAACATTTATGAAAATCATGTGGTCAGAGCGTCACATGATGAAACTTCCAGCAATGTCTCCATCAGAGTTGGCAGCTCTACTCCATCAGTATGTGGGGTAATGATAAATGATGAACAGCCCCATACCCACTCCTCTCGCAATTCAAATATTAGCAACTGCTGCAAATGGATGGAGGGCACCTGTGTAGAGATCTGAGCAGTCATCTTCTCCATCACTGATGCACAGTGGAAGCACTGCATACTATATACACTGCAGTAACTCACCAAGGCTCCCTTGACAGAACCTTCTAAACCTGCGATCTCTACCCTCTAGAAAGAAAAGGGCAGCCTCCATGGGAACACTACCACCTGCATTTTCCTCTCCAAGCCGCACTCTTATCCTGACTTGGAAATATTTCGCCATTCCTTCGCAGTTGCTGTGTCAAAATATTCCAGGAGTGAGTGTGCACAAACTCCAGAGTGACTGTGGTGGTTCAGAAAGCCAGCTTACTGCCACCTTCTTGAGCTCAATCAGGATAGGCAGTAAATTTTAATTCACATCTTGTGAAAAAATAAAAAGGTCTGCAGGATATTAATTCTCATCAAGCCCTTCACCCTGCTCTCACTTTCTCTCTTCAAGTCTAACTGGATTCAAAATGCCAGCCCTGTTTCTGTCTTCACAGCTGCTGCCAGACCTGCTGAGTTTCTCTAGCATTCTTTATGTTTGTTTCAGATTTCCAGCATCCGTAGTAGGAGGCTGTTCTGATATACATTTATTAAAAACGTACAGTAAATGCAGACTTGGGAGGTACAATTCAACTTAAACAAATTTAAAGAAATGTCTGAAATTCACTCCCGTGTGAAAATAAAAAGTTGGTATTAAGAAAGACCAATAGTTTGAGAGTGCGATTATATTCATCAAATAAATGCAATTAATGTCATTTCGCAAGTTTTGAGTTCTGTTAAAGTAATTACTTGATTTGTTCAGTTTGAAATGTCTACTCCAGTGGTTCAAGCAGCTTTGTTCTTCAGTCATTGCACAGCACTGAAATCCTGTATGTACAAGTTATAAAATCCAAATTTCTGGTCTGTTTTACTTTGAGATTGCTCTCAGAAAAGGTGCTAATTGAGCTCAAGAAGGTGGCAGTAAACTGGCTTCCTAGATTCTATATTTTGCGATTTGTTTGGATAGTTTGAGAGACAAGATTAGCTACATGCAGCCTGCTTTAAAGGGCATGTGTCTTTGACTCCTAGAGAACACTGTGCAGTTTCTTTTACATAATATCTGGGTTTCTACTAGACTAATTGGTAAAAACTCATTAGTCAATGACTTGATTTCCATTCTGCCTAAATTTTCCCCTTCGATTTTTAATCATACGGGAAATTCCAAAGTATTAATCATAAACACTCGTTACTGATTGGAAAATTACTTTGTGGTTGGGTTAGTGGGAATGTCACAGGTTGAAGTGCATTGTCACAGATTGAAGGAAGTAGTGGTTATGGAGTTTGAGACATAGAAAGATAATTAGTGTAGAGTTCAAAGCTATGGAAGGGTTCTTGGGTGGATTACTAGTGTTGGTGGGCAGTCGTTGTTTAACTTGATCCATTTTATTGGAATATATTTAGGGCATTTCTCACATACTGCACACGCCCCTAAGTATCACTGGGAGCCAAATTGTAATTTAATTTAATTTAATTACATGCAGAAAGTCATTTTCTAAAAGAAACACATTTTTTGCAGTAATTTGTACTATAAGCTATGATTGGTAAAAACTGCTTTCTATACTGAAGGAAAGAGCCTATAATCTTTGGAACAGAAGTATTCGGAAAGAATTGGTCTGAGAGTACAACTGACCCATTGTAAGAATTGTATTTGAATTAGTTACCAATTCATAGTGAGATCCTGTGTGCATTTATTTCTTTTGCCCCTTTAGTAAACTGGGGTGATCTTATCAAGTCCCCACTTATTTCAGACTGAGAGCTGAGTGATGCTGTGTGGTTGCAGATGCTGCCTGGATGACACTATTACTTTTACAGTTCTGCTTCTACATGAGGATGCGCTTTCTGCGGTCCAGACCAGAGCGTATATCTGTTCACGTAGAGCTGCACTTATAATGGGTGTGTTCTTATCCGTTATTTTTGTTAACTTTTGATATGTTTATGGTTTTGTGTTACTAGACTTGTAATAATGTCTGTTTTTTTAATCCTTTTGAATGCCTTGGGCCTGCTGGAACTGGCCTTGGGCCATTATACCCATGCATGTTGCCAAATGTAATCGAAAAGAGGCTGGTAATGACCTGTATTGAAGGATTTGAGTGGATTATAGTCATTCTCCATAAATCAGAAAATGTATGTTCAAGTTTCACCATGGCAATTTGATTTTATCTTTTTATGGAAAAAAAAACTTAATAAAAGCCATGAAACAATTAGATTATTGTAAAAGTCCTACTGGTGTGCTGATGGAAACCTCATTCTAAGCTAAACGAGCACAGGGAGACCTCAGCAGGTTTAGAAGCATCTGTGGAGAAAGAAACAAAGTTAATGTTTTGAGTCCAGTATGACTGTTCTTTAGTACTTTTCATACTTGACTTTTTCTTTGACTTTTTCTCTTTGTGGATGTGGAGTGAGGGAGCATCTGCAGGGAGTTTCTGAGCACATCGACCCTATAGCAGGTCAAATGACAGAAGCCACCTACCTAAAAGTTTGTTTAGCAGAACCAAGGATTTAGAGACCCATGTATGCTCAGGGTTTTTCTGACTAAAGCTGCCCAGATTGCCTGAGCAGACCACAACATAGCTTTTAGCTACCTGTGCAACTTTTAAGCATCCAGACCATTTGGGTACTCAGCTCCCAAGGTCATCCAGAGCTCACTGGGAAGAATCCAAGTTGCCCATGTTTTTTTGAAGTGAGGCAGGCTAAGATAACTGCTTCACATTAATAACAGCAAAAACTGTGCTCCAAAAGGAATTCTCAAAGCTACCTTTTCTGCAAGTATTGATGGTGTGAAATGTCATTGTAATAGGTCAAAAATAAAATTTATATTTTTGAGACCTGTAATTGTAATGTGACAGGCTTGGAGATCACTGATAGAAATGCCACAGGATTCTGACCCACTGAGGCTGTCTCTGTTGTTTTGGGTGGCTGCATAAAAGTAGCAGTGACTTCTATGCTTCATTTGATGTTTCTGCAGATCTATCCATCACATGGTGCCTGCAATGACTTTTATTGCTGTTGGCATGCTGCCATGCAAATTGTACTTCCTGTGGCAACTGAGACATAGAAATTTCCTTAGTTTTTAATGCATGGTCAAATGATCTTTAGTGTTTCAATACTGATAATGTTTTAACCTGCTCAATTTAGCTGATTGGGCATTGTAATCTTGTTTCTATTTTATGACTCGCACAGGTTAAGATGATATGGTTTTTGAGTCAAAAATCTTAAAATTCCCATTTGAACATATCCAGAGTAACCACTGAATTATTCTGCGGCCGTTTTACATCTCAGTGCTATAAGAAATACAGTGTTGCAGCCAAATATACCAGCAACAATGAAGATAATCAGCGTGCCATATGCTGGCTGAGGAAAAGTTGCATAAATATCAGTGGAGTTGTTTAGAAATTTTGACAAACTTCAACAAGCAAGTGAAACTAGTTATTGGTCTTGAGATACTCCAGACTTTCAGGCCCTTGTAACAAACTACAGTCATCTCTTGATTTGTGGTGAGGTTGGATCCAGCTCTTTGACCATGTGTAACTGTATTACAGCCACACTTATGTTGGCATTTAGAGTAATGGTTCGCAAGCCTTTTCCTCCAGGGCCACTTATGCAGAGAAAAACACCCTGCAGCCCACCTACCTGCCCAACAAGCATACTTACAATTGCCATTAGATTTAATAGGAAGAATGATGCTGCTTTTGATAAAACACCTATTGATGTCTGGTTCCTAGCTGAAAGGCTTCAGTCTTACCATGCACCATTTTCAGCTGGTGGTTCCTCTTTGTTTCAAGCCTCAAATGTTGAAAATCCAATAATGCTATTGTGTATTATAATAATAACATAAGTACCTCTTTTAAAACTATATTGTTTCTTGCACATGTGACAATTTGGATGCATACCAAGAGCCAATCTGGTTGCATGATGTCACGTGAGTGGCTGAGGTGAGAGTCCTTACCTGACGCCTCATATAGTCTCCATGGACCACACATAAACAAGCGCTGATTTATAGAAACTGACATTTCGTAGATTGTACTAGTCAAAAGCGTGTAGCAGTCTCAATACTGCATAAATCTGACCTGTTAAATTATATTGCAGGGGGATATTGATGTGGTAATCTCAAGCCACCGTCTTGGAGATAAACAGGCAAGATCAAATGACCACATTCGTATAGCATTTTCTATGTCTGGATGCACTTTGCAGTTTTATGAGGATAAGTACTATACCAAGTTGAAAGAGACTGTTAGGGGTGCAGTGGTTCAAGAAGGCAGCTCATCACCAACTTGCCAAGGGCAACAGAGGACAGATTATAAACACTGGTCAGCTAGCAATGTCCATGTCCTCTGAGTGAATTAAAAATATGAAGCACGATTAAAGACTTGGGTTATAAGGAGGGTCATAAAAGAAGAGAAAAGATGTAAAGGAAGCTTAGTAGTGTCTACGTAGGTGGCTGAAGTCATGACTGCATTGGCTTAGTGGTACTATTTGCTACGTTATTAATTCAGAGACCCAGCTAATGTTCTAGGGACCTGGGTTCAAATCCTGATGTGGTAGATGGTAGAATTTGAATTCAATTTTAAAAAATCTAATGATGACCACAAAATCATTGTCAATTGTTGGAAAAGCTCATTTTATTCACTAATATCCTTCAGGGAAGCAAACTGCAATCCTTACATGGCCTGGCCTACATGTGACTCCAGCAATGTGATTCACTCTTTACTGCCCTCTGGGCAATTAGGGATAGATAAAAATGATGGCTTAACCAGTGATGCCCACATTCCATGAATGAATAATAAAAAATAGGTGAATACCAAGAAGGCTGCGTTGGATAAGTTGAGATTTTGGATAATATAGGGCTTATAACATAGAGGATTGAGATGGACTCTTTGATATATGAAACCTTTCATATCAGCTGAAGAGGGTTAGAAGATTACAGAAATATTAACCATACGGCATAGTTGTTTTTAAGAAAGAGAGGTTAGAGAACTTTGTATTCCTTAGTGATCCCTGGATAATGTTTAAGTCAGAAATGTCCTTAAGAGAACTACTATATGAGGATGCTGTTTGCGGCCAGCCTGGGAAGTCAGAATTCAAATTTGCTGCTAGCAGGAATATTACGTTCTGCTAATCATTTGGGCAGAAGTTGCAAGCTGTTTACTTGTCTTGCCTCTTAAGTTCCTGGGCAGGGAAGGCATGTCAGGTAAAATGTGTTAATTTAATCCTAGTTGACTCATTCTCAATTCCACTCAATCCCTGACACCTTCCTATGTCGTCTGCTTGAGATAGGAAGCTTGTTGACAAGGAGCACCTACTCTGACTTAGAATAGCCTACTACATCGTTGCATCGAACCATCAGTTTTCGTGTTTCGTAATATAGCTAATAAAGACTTGAACGTCATATATGCCCTGTTCCTGCATACCTTGAATGAACTTTGAGGTGCCAAGTGGATTGAAGGTCTTTTTTCTATTTGGTTCATTTAGCAAGACCAGCATTTATTGCCTATCCCTAATTGCCCTTGAGAAAGTGGTGATGAGTCACCATCTTGAACTGCTGGTGTAGGTGCATCCACAGTACAGAAGGAGTTCCAGAATTTAAAGCTAGAGGTAATGAAAGGATATTGGATATATTTTCGAATTGTGGTGACGTATTTTTGGACAAACTTGCAGGTAATTGTGTTCGAATGTGTCTACTTCTCTTGTCATTTTAAGTCGTAGAGTCGTGGATTTGGAAGGTTTTGTCAAAAAATAACTTTGAGTTGCTGCAGTTCATCTTGTAGATTATACTACTTAAATAAGCACCTCGAGAGTAATAAAATATCCCTAGGTGCTTCACAGAAGCACAAAGAGTCTGTAGGGCACATAACGTGTTATTGCTGAAAGAAGCAGGATTTAAGAAGTATCTTAAAGGAAATAATAAAAGTGGTGAAACTAAAAAGGTTAGGGAGAGAATTCTCTGACTTTTTTTATTCCAGCAGAAGGACAGTTTTTAGTTTGTGGAAGTCTTCAGGATATAACAGCTGGAAAGAAATCTTGAGCTGTTTTAGCCGCCTCAAAGCATTCAAAGTCAGAGAAAGGTCAATGAGTTAGACTATCTGTGGATCTCAGACAGACTTAAAACTTTATACTGGATGATTGCGCAGAAGATTGCCAAAGGAAAATGCTTGCAACCTCATCTATTGAGTCAGAAATTTTAAGGTGAAGATAGAGTGATGCTTCAGGAGTTAAAGGCCTGTAAGGTACATTGTTGAAAAAAAAGGATTGAAAACTTATTTTTGCAATTTATGATGTAGTCTTTCAAATTGACTTAGATTAGTGACCCCCAAAGCTTTCCCACTGTGATCTCATTTCAGAGCTTGAAATTTGTTGTGCAGATGGAGTGGATCAAACCCATGACAGCATGATATCATTTTAAATGAAGGAAACTTGTAGAAAAGGCATAACGTAAGTTAAAAAGAAAAAGCTTTTCAGCTCATTCATAAGTCATAGAAAAAGTGTTGACATATCTTACTGTTTTCAATGGAATATGAGGCAAAAAAATACACTTCATTCATGGGCTGTGAGCAACACTGGCCTGGCTGATATCAGCCTATGTCTAGTTGCCCTTGAACAGTGGTGTTGACCTGCCTTCTTAACTTACTGCAGTCTGTGGAGAATAGGTACATCCACAGTATTGTTAGGAAGGGAGTTCCAGCATTTTGACCTAGTGGTATTGAGGGTACAGTGATTTAGTTCTTAATCAAAATGGTGTATGACTTATCAGGAAAACTTGCACATAATAGTGTTCCCAGGAATCTGCTGCCCTTGTCATTTAAGGTGTAAAGGTCGCAGGGTTAGAACTTGCTGTTGGAGGAGCCTTGGTGGATTGCTGCAGTGTGTCTTAAAGATGGGTTTCATGTTATGATTTGGAATACAACTAACTGTGCTGGATGTTGACAAGGTGGGTACATTTACTTTGAAAAATGTTAAAATAAAGGTGATAAAGATAAATAAAGATGGAGTTGGTATTGAGTGCTGTGCATCTATTCAGGCCCAAGACTTGAAGAGGCCCAGACATCTATTCTCTAATCTTACTGTAACCGAAATTTCCTGACTTCACTGTTCAGGAGCATATGATAATATCTTTAACACCTCACTGCCAAGAGCTAAGTAAAGAGGGTTTTTGGATCTGGATCTTGCAGAATTTTATTTACTCTGTGATATGAATTGTTAAAATTGTATTTGATCTTGTTAGATTGTGGCTGGAGAGATATTAATTTGAAGAGGATGAGTTTGTGTTCTAATTTTATGAATTTAGAAGATGAACAGGGAGTAAAAAATGGAGAAGTACACAGTATCCATGGCCAGGTGTTATTATACAAAAGTAGAATTTGACTATGTACAAGACAGCATCCTACAACAAATATTGATTCTGTGAACACATTCTTAAAGTTAAAAGTGTCACTTTTAGTTCGTCACTCTTTAGATAGAAGCATTTTCATAGTATTTAGATTTTCATATATTTACGCATTGTGATTATCGTAAATGAGTTTGGTATTGGTAATAGGAGCTTGTCTGTTAAGAGAGGTGTGGAGTTCTTATCGAACCTTTTTGAGGTTTGCTGATTCTTATCACATGTTGTAAAAAGTGTTAATCTTTCACTGCATCCCAGAATTACCAACACAACCAGATACTTAGCGTACACAGTGAAAAAAATTTTAGCTGGTTTGTCCTAAAACTCTGAAATACAAAATTATTCTGGAAATTACAGTCCAGCTGATCTAATTAATTACAGCATATATCATCACAAAGTTTGCTGAAGACTTTAATTGCTGAATGAGTTATTACTTCAAGGTTTTTACCCTACCGTATTGCTATTCCTTGACCAAGGAAAATAGGCAAGCAACCTGCTTCCACAAGTCCTCGACAACTTTGGTTAGTTCATTGGCTGGATGGCTGGTTTGTGAATAATGCCTACAGTTCAGGTTCAGTTCCCACACCAACTGAGGTTATCATGAAGGACTCTCCTCCTCCCTTGCCTAAGGCTTAAGACACCACCAGTTGCCTCTCTCTCTGTCTCTCACTCTTGCTCTCTCTCTCACTGTCTCTATCCCGAATGAGAGGTCAGCACCATGATCAGGTAAGACTACATGAAATTTATCTTTCTGCTTCCCTACCAGCCACCAGAAGGTGTAAGTAACTAGTAGGGGCTGACCCACTCAAAGTGTTAGTTTTTCCACGCTTCTTAATCTTCAGTACTTTTCTACAGCTCAGTTTAAGTTAGGGAGTTTGTGTGAGAAACTGGGCACAAAAGTACATCCTGCCACTGTGTGCCACACTATGTTGGTTAGCCAACTGAAACTGAGTAAAACTTTGTAATGGGTTTGTGTAGTAGTCATGTTCACTGCAGCAGATGTTGGGTTCTTCAATGTCTAATTGTAATTAAGAATATTTAAGTGATAGGAAAAACATCTTAGCATTCTAGCACAGGCCTGTTGGTGTGCACTTTTCCAGAAGTCCCAGCCTTTGGATAAGTGTAAGAAAGCACTTTGATTTGCTGCACCCCTCTTTACATTACAAAAATATCATAGAGCTTCCAAGCCTATGAGATACCTTCAAATAGACTTTTGTTAAATAAATTAACCCCTTCAATCTCTCATGTTTTGAAAGTATTGGTTTCTTCTGGAGTAAGGGAGCCTCTATCAAATTAGCATTTTTCAATTGGTGAGCCTTGACAGTGAATATTGAGAAGGTTTATTGACTCTTGGAGCACCATGATGGGGTTTGATCGTGTCTTAAATAGATATTTGCATGTGTTCTAAAGTAGGAATGCCAGCTGACTTAACCCCTCTCCCATATCTGGCAGCATTGAGGATATACCCCTAGAATTAAGCTTGGAATATTGTAGTCAGGGGTTCAATACTAATTTAAGTAATGTATTTACCTGCACAGTGCTGAAAACTGCTGGTAAATGTTGAGAAACTGCATTGGCACAAGTGATTGCCACACGTGCACAAGTTACTTGTTGCCTGACATCAGTCATGCCAGCTCTTGACTATGATTGTGTGTGGACAGGGTAAAATTGTTTCAGTTTTGATCTTATCCATTCTTGGGATGTGAGTGTTGGTGATCAGCCCAGTATCTGTTGTGACCTTGAGAAGGTGATGTTGAGCTGCAGCTCAACGCAGAGACCCTAAAACAAAAGTGCTTTAATGCATCCGGCTGATTGGTCATGTTCCAGATCAGCAGTATGCTGATGTTATCCGTGCACAGTGATCCAGGGTTCTAGTGCCCTGTCTTTGGGTCCCTATGCTTCCAAAGGAGATGTGTTTTGGCAGTCAAGCTTACTTCTAAGTGATGTGAGTCCAAGCTGCAGAGCTGTTTATTACTAAACTGTCCACACCATTTGGGTATAAAAAGTCTTACAGGCAGACCTGTCAATGTTAAAACTGTTGCTCACATGGATGTTAATGTTACTTCTTTCTTGATACTGCCTCCACTCTGTATTTCCTTTTTTTTTCTAACCTATGCGATTTTGTGTTGTATATTACCTAATATCTAAAGCAAAAATGAAAGCCTTCTATTAAATCTGTCCGCATGTATCACTGTAATCAAAATGGGTAGATCTGTGATCACTCCAATATGCTTCCTGTTGTGTAGAAGAGCATTAGTCAGCTTGCACTCTGGGTGGGGAGGGGTCTGTTCTGAAGCTGTGGTGAAGGTGATGAGTTCGGAATGTTTACCCTATGTGTAATGTTCCATTCCAAGTGTTAACCTGACTTGCCTTAACAGGCATATGTTACAAGTTGACAAGTAACAACTGGTCATGAATCAGAAACAAAAGCCTTACGTTTGTTTGTAACTTTAAACATAACCACGCTGTTGATAGAATGAACATTACAACTTCTGCAGTAACATTCAATCATTTTTAAACCCCTGGTAAATATATTTAACATTTGATCCCTGAATATCAGCATAGCATAATTTAACTGCAGGCCACACTGTTTGAGGTTCAGTTGTGTACATGGAGGTTCGTTTTGATATCCTCTCAAGGGCGTTTAACGCTTGATACAAATGCTCAAATACGCTTGGGATCATAAACAAATTAACTTAGTTCATTCAAATGAAACAATGGTGCAAAGCTTAACAATATAATATGTTATTGCAGCTTTGCAGTTTAAACACTTAAACAGCGGTATTTCTGGAAAGAAGCATACATATATGTAGCATCTAACCATGCTCTCTTAAACATCTAATTTGGTTTTCAAACGGAGAGCCTCCTAACAACCTGATGATGGGATTTTCGTGCTCAAACAAGGTGGGGACATAAATTGAAAGTTAATTAAGGAGTTGCTTTTACGTTGTGCTGAGACCTCCTCAAATACATTTGCTTAAATCTACGAGTGTAAGTAACCATAGACCCTTATTACTGGATGTTCTTATCCTCGGAGAACCCCATTAGCTCTACTTTTGAGTTGCAGCTGTGTCCCAGCAGCTGATTCTGTGAGCACCGGCTGTGTGCAGTGTTAACGTAGATGTGAAGTAGTTTACCCCTTGGTAACTGGCATCAATCAAACTCTGCAGTTGTGTCATGACCTAAGAGTAGCGAAAGTGGGTGAAGCCTGTGCCCCAGCCCTGTGTGGGCGTGGTTTTCTGAGGTGGAATTGCCACAGAAAGCGGGGAAACAATCTATTCCTCAACAGCATCAGTTTTCACTGACCTAAAAAAGAGAGAGATTTTAATAGGCAATAAAGGCAGTTGTTTACTGATAAACAGCTAAATCAGATTAATCTGTAATTATTTTCTGTCAGTTCTCTTGGGAAATTGTCAGCTGCTTAGTAAACAGTGTTAAATGACAGATTTTCTTTTTCTCAGTGTAGGTGTTGGTGATTGATGATAGGAGAAGTGGGTGCAATGGTACTTTAATAAGTTGGAACCATCTGCAAGTCCCCACCCTAATCCACTTCCTCTGTACCAGCAAACTTTCCTCCCTGTGGCTTTCGGTATGCTGCTTGCTGCTGACTTGGTGGAAGTGTGCACCATTGACCAGCCTTTCACCTTTACACTGTTGCATGTTTACTGCCACCCATGACAGTAACCTTTTGCCCCATTTAACCACCCATCAAAAAACACTTATTGTGTGAACACGGGTTAAGAAAATGATTAGGAGTCAGAAGAGTTGTGAGTTTCAAATGAAATTAGGTACTACCTCAAAAAAAAATCGCTTTCAGCAGTATCCATGGGCAGATGACAAGTATTGCTTTCTTATTAAGCATTTTCTCTCCCTCCTTTCTGCTGTTTCATGCAGTTTCAATGCTATAAAGTCTCTCTGGATCTCATTGACTACTCACTTGTTTCCTTTCCACTCCTTCACACTTCCTTGTGCACACTCTCATGTGCCCCATATCTCTCTCACTCACTCGTGCACAGTTGTGACAAAAGGGAGAGAGAACCCAATACCTGAATTGATGTGACCTAGCTCAGAGGGCAAAGACCAATTATGGTGTCTGAATTACTGAGCCACCTTGAGATTAACTAACTTTGGTACTAAATCAGAGATCTTCTGCTCTGTATGACTTAGTGCTATGTCATGTGGCACAAGCAAATGCTAAAAATTCAAGATAGATATGTATATGCTTAAAATGGTTGATCTCCATCATAATTTCTTAGCAAACACAATTTGAGGAACAGATTAATGGCTCACATTGTTCATAACCAGTTCTATTTTTGCCAATTTTCACATTGCGCCATTGTGTTCAAGAGATTGTGACAGTTTAATTTTCACTTCATTTTTTTAAATTTATATTAAAAACATTAAACATTTTTCAGAGTTTTCTTTGTCTGTTTGAACAATTACTTTAGTTGTAAAATAACAATTTATCCATTCTGCCAAAGTAAGGTCCAGTTTACTGATCCAAACTGGTTTAATACACCAGGCAGTTACTTCCAAATTGGGGTATTTTCTTCTGGAGAAAATGATAAGTTTGTTTTAAAAATATTAACCAATGCCGCAACTAAAATTTTCTCTGTTATAGTGCTAAGTTACATTGGTCACCTTGCTACGCGTTGTGCTCTCTGGCACCGAGACCTCTTTCCTCACTTTATAGCCCTGTGCTAGTATAAAGTCTTGATCAATCTGTTTTTTTTTTGCAGCCCTATTTAATATGTATTTTAAAAGAACATACTATCGGAGGAAACTATTTGATTTTAAGCAACCTATTCAAATCCCGAGAGATGGTTGCTAAGTGCTAATTAATATTATAATCTTTCCTGTAGTTTCAAGTGAGTTATGGAGAGTCAATGGTAGGGATAGTATTGTTCTGAGCAGGTTACTGTATTAACGCTTATTCAGGATGGCCTTTGATACAGAAACAGGTCTAAATGCTGCTTGCAGCCCGGGGTTAATAAGAATTGAAAGGTGTAAAGAAGCAGTAATAGGTTTGAGGCATGTTTAATTTAGTTTAAGAGATAGTAGGAACTGCAGATGCTGGAAAATCTGAGATAACAAGGTGTAGAGCCGGATGAACATAGCAGGCCAAGCAGCATCATTGGAGCAGGAAGGCTGACGTTTCGGGCCTAGACCCTTCATCAGAAATGGGGGAGGGGAAGGGGGTTCTGAAATAAATAGGGAGAGAGGGGGAGGCGGATAGAAGATGGATAGAGGAGAAGATAGGTGGAGAGGAAACCGACAGGTCAAAGAGGCGGGGATGGAGCCAGTAAAGGTGAGTGTAGGTGGGGAGGTAGGGAGGAGATAGGTCAGTCCAGAGAGGAGGGACAGGTCAAGGGGGCGGTATGAGGTTAGTAGGTAGGAAATGGGGGTGCGGCTTCAGGTGGGAGGAAGAACAGGTGAGGAAGAACAGGTTAGGGAGGCAGGGACGAGCTGGGCTGGTTTTGGGATGCGGTAGGAGGAGTGGAGATTTTGAAGCTTGTGAAATCTACATTGATACCATTGGGCTGCAGGGTTCCCAAGCGGAATACGAGTTGCTGTTCCTGTAACCTTCGGGTGGCATCGTTGTGGCACTGCAGGAGGCCCAGGATGGACATATCATCTGAGGAATGGGAGGGGGAGTCGAAATTGTTCGCGACTGGGACGTGCAGTTGTTTATTGCGAACCGAGCGTAGGTGTTCTGCAAAGCGGTCCCCAAGCCTCCGCTTGGTTTCCCGATGTAGTGGAGGCCACAACGGGTACAGCGGATGCAGTAATACCACATTAGCAGACGTGCAGGTGAACGTCTGCTTGATGTGGAAAGTCTTCTTGGGGCCTGGGATGGGGGTGAGGGAGGAGGTGTGGGGGCAGGTATAGCACTTCCTGCGGTTGCAGGGAAAAGTGCCGGGTGTGGTGGGGCTGGAGGGGAATGTGGAGCGGACAATGAAGTCACGGACAGAGTGGTCCCTCCGGAAAGCAGATAAGGGAGGGGAGGGAAAAATGTCTTTGGTGGTGGGGTCGGATTGCAGATGGCGGAAGTGTCGGAGGATGATGCGTTGGTTCCGGAGGTTGGTGGGGTGGTACATGAGGACGAGGGGGATTCTTTTTTGGTTGTTATTGCGGGGCCGGGGTGTGAGGGATGAGTTGCGTGAGATGCGGGAGACACGGTCGAGGGCGTTCTTGAACACTGAGAGGGGGGATGTTGCGGTCCTTGAAAAACGAGGACATCTGAGATGTACGGGAGTGGAATGCCTCATCCTGGGAACAGATGCGGCAGAGGCAAAGGAATTGGGAATAGGGGATGGCATTTTTGCAGGAAAGTAGGTGGGAGGAGGTGTATTCTAGGTAACTGTGGGAGTCGGTGGGCTTGAAATGGATATCGGTTTCCAGGTGGTTGCCCGAGATGGAGACTGAGAGGTCCAGGAAGGGGAGAGAGGTGTTAGAGATGGTCCAGGTGAACTTAAGGTTGGGGTGGAAGGTGTTGGTGAAGTGGATGAACTGTTCCAGCTCCTCGTGGGAGCACGAGGCGGTGCCGATACAGTCATCAATGTAACGGAGGAAGAGGGGGGGTTTAGGGCCGGTGTAGGTACGGAAGAGGGATTGTTCTGCATAACCTACAAAGGGGCAGGCATAGCTCTCTCACCTTCCTGGGCCTCTCTGTCTCCATTCGGGCAACCACCTAGAAACCGATATCCATTTCAAGCCCACCGACTCCCACAGCTACCTAGAATACACCTCCTCCCACCCACCTTCCTGCAAAAATGCCATCCCCTATTCCCAATTGCTTCGCTTCCGCCGCATCTGCTCCCAGGATGAGGCATTCCACTCCCGTACATCTCAGATGTCCTCGTTTTTCAAGGACCGCAACTTCCCCCCACTCAGTGGTCGAGAACGCCCTCGACCATGTCTCCCGCATTTCCAGCAACTCATCCCTGACACCCCGTCCCCGCAACAACAACCAAAAAAGAATCCCCCTCGTCCTCACGTACCACCCCACCAACCTCCGGATCCAACGCATAATCCTCCGACACTTCCGCCATCTGCAATCCGACCCCACCACCAAAGACATTTTTCCCTCCCACCCTTATCTGCTTTCCGGAGGGACCACTCTCTCCGTGACTCCCTTGTCCGCTCCACACTCCCCTCCAGCCCCACCACACCCGGCACTTTTCCCTGCAACCGCCAGAGGTGCTACACCTGCCCCCACACCACCTCCCTCACCCCCATCCCAGGCCCCAAGAAGACTTTCCACATCAAGCAGATGTTCACCTGCACATCTGCTAATGTGGTATTACTGCATCCGCTGTACCCGTTGTGGCCTCCTCTACATCGGGGAAACCAAGCGGAGGCTTGGGGACCGCTTTGTGGAACACCTACGCTCGGTTCGCAATAAACAACTGCACGTCCCAGTCGCGAACAATTTCGACTCGCCCTCCCATTCCTCAGACGACATGTCTATCCTGGGCCTCCTGCAGTTCCACAACGATGCCACCCGAAGGTTGCAGGAACAGCAACTCATATTCCGCTTGGGAACCCTGCAGCCCAATGGTATCAATGTAGATTTCACAAGCTTCAAAATCTCCCCTCCCCCTACCGCATCCCAAAACCAGCCCAGCTCGTCCCCGCCTCCCTAACCTGTTCTTCCTCCCACCTATCCCCTTCTCCCACCTGAAGCCGCACCCCCATTTCCTACTACTAACCTCATCCCGCCCCCTTGACCTGTCCCTCCTCTCTGGACTGACCTATCTCCTCCCTACCTCCCCACCTGCACTCACCTTTACTGGCTCCATCCCCGCCTCTTTGACCTGTCGGTTTCCTCTCCACCTATCTTCTCCTCTATCCATCTTCTATCCGCCTCCCCCTCTCTCCCTATTTATTTCAGAACCCCCTTCCCCTCCCCCATTTCTGATGAAGGGTCTAGGCCCGAAATGTCAGCCTTCCTGCTCCAATGGTGCTGCTTGGCCTGCTGTGTTCATCCGGCTCTTTAATTTAGTTTAACGCCGTTTTATGAATGAGTGAATGGAAACACGGTATAGTAAACATAGCACACTTTGTGAGTGAGTTAGTAAAGAGAGTCATAATGCAATATCTCACACATAGTATATCTTTCCGTGTCTTCTGCTCTTACTTCGTGAATTACAACCATCAAGTATTAGTTAAATGTGCTCCAGAATTTTAAGCCATTGAGAAATTAATGGTCAGTAAGGAGCCTCTCCAATAAGTGTTCTTAAAATGGTGTCTCATTAACAACGTGTTTTACTTGGCACAACTGGCCATTAACATCATCCACAGAATACTTCCATTTCTCCTCCACGTTCTCATTCTGTCTATTTATTATCTTAATACATTTGGTAGTGAACTGAAGTGAAGGCAGCTTTGGATCACTGCAGGTAGTAGGAATGCATATCAGGAAAGGAAACCAAACTTGCACTTAACTGTGCTAACTGATGGTCTTAGAGAGATGTTGGATAGGAGCAGGGCTTTATCAGTGACCTTGCAGTTTTATGTTATGTAAAAGCTGGGGTTTAAGCAGTGGTCTTGGACTCTGTTATTGGGTAGAATTGGGTTTAAGCAGTGGTCTTAAACATTGATTTTGTGTCGATGCTGAGGTTTGAGCAGTGCTCTGAAACTCTGATATTAGATAAAGGTAAAGCCACCATCATCTAATCAGACTATAAGACTACACCCTCATTAGAGAGAGGTGAGTGGTGGTCATTGCCCTGAGGTCCAGCACACCTCAGGAGAGGTTAAGAAGGAGAGCCCTTCATGGTAACCTCAGCTGGTGTGTGAATTGGACCCATACTGTTGACATCGTTCTGCATTGCACACCAGCCATCCAGGCAGCTGAGCTAACCGACCCTCACTCGTAGAAGCTGGAGTTTGAAGAGTGATTTTAAATTCTGATATCGGTTTGAAGCTGGGGTTTGAGCAGTGGGCTTGGCATATAGTGCTAAGCTCAAAGCTAAGGTTGCTGGATTCTGTTCTTTTTAAATGCTGACAAAATCTTCATGACTGTTGGCAAATGGTATAATTTCATCCTATAATGAAAATTTCTATTTTCTGTGTCAAAGAGCTGAATACATTAGAGTATCCATTCTGCAAGAACTTGCATGCTAAAACATGCAGTTTGTGGTACTCTGCATTTTGCGTATGCTGCTTTTCATTTCAGAGGAAACAGCACCCGCCACAGCAAAACAAAATCTGCAAAGGAAACATAATTCACTCTGTGAGAAAATGAATTAAACTGTAGCCCTCTATCAGGAAGAAAATAAAACCCAAGCTGATTTGATGGGTGGGTAAAGTAAGATTTAGGTTCACGTGAGATTAAACAAAGGACATGCACACTGGTTCCTTTAAAGTTGATGAATTTCACACTTCTACTGACTTTTGACTGGCAAGATATTTGTTCTCTTCTCTTTGATACTTTCAGTATGCATCTTATCAGTGGAAATGCATGTCAGCAAATTTTTTTAAGAATTAACTCATTTAGAGTGAAGCTTACAGCTCTATTGAAATATTGTAGCTAGAATATTAGAAGTTTAAAGAGCAGAAGTCATATGTCCACCAGCTGAAAAAGAGTCCAGCAGTCTGATACTGCTTTACAGTTCCTAGTTATTAACTGTCCAATTTCAGCACCTCAGATGTATGTCTATATTTTTGTTGTAAAATTTGTTTCTATACTCATTCGTGTGCTAATTCCCAGACCCTAAACACCCTCTGGGTAGAAAAAATAAGAAATCACTCAATCATCTTCCCTCTGATCCTTCTATTAATTAAATTAAATACATATCCCTGATTATTGGCTTCCTTTCTAAGTGAGTAAAGTTCATCATATTCTATCGAGGCATTTCATAATTTTATCCAACTCAATTAAGTAGAAGTTTGGAAGGAGTTAATGAGTGGACATTAAGGCATGTCATGTAATTAATCCCACTGGTGTCTAAAATACTGTGATAGCTCAGATTGTTTTAGATGATTAAACAGAATTCTGAAATGCTGCAACCCATTGTCAGTTAACCTGTTAAGACAATAATTTGCAGTGATATAGCATGTTTAACAAAAAAGAACTGAAAGTCACTTCATTATGTGTTTGGCACAAATACACCCATGCAAAGAGAGTGACAAAGAGCGATCAAAGGAAGGAATGGTACAGAGTCTGTTAGTAGAGGAGAAGTGTGATGGATGAGTTGGTGAGAAAATTTGCAGGCTTTATCTAGGTGACCAAAGATATGGTTTCTAATCAAGAGCATAGGAAGGATTCAGGGCAGTGGGATCAATGGAACATGTAGTTCAGGAGACTTGTAGTGCTGTTGCAGCAAGGCCGTGCTGGAATTTAAACACAAGAATGAAAAGTTGAAATTTGAGCTGTTGGAGGAAAAATAGACAATGTAGATCATCGAGGACAAGATGATGGGAAACTGAGCCTTGATATTGGATAGGATTGAAATAGCAGAGTTTTGTATAAGTTGGTGGAGGGAGGTGATTGGACACCATTCAGGAGACTTTTGACATGGCTGAGTCATCAAAGGCATTAATTGAGATTTCGGAGGTCTGTGAATAGTTAATGTTGATGCAGTGACTGCAGATGTTGATATAGTTGGCAATAGGCAAGCAAAGTCTGTCGGTGGCTAAAGGTGATAGCTTCAGTCTTCCCAAGAAGACTTTGCAAGAGGGTGTCAACGTTTACCTGAGACTAGTTGTAAGAGAAGCTAAGTGTTGATGAAACGGTTGAGTGGAATAGCATGTCATTGGCCCCTATCTAGAGAGCTACATTAGTATCTTTGCATAATGTCACAAATGAGAAGGTAGCATGAGTGAGACTTCAAGTGCTAAATGTGATAGTAAAGAATGCAAAGCAAAACTGGAGATGCTTACCTTCAATTAAAGCTAAGGAACCAAGTGATGACAGTTTCATCAAGATGGGCAACAGAGAAAATCTTTTGGAGGTGCGTTTAATTTGTAGCAAACTGTTCCAATCGCATTAGAGCAAGTCAAGTGGGCCTGGATGTGGAAGGCTCCATCATGGTTTAAACCTTTGAACATGTCATTGATGGTAGCTTTCAAAGTGAAGGTGGGACAATGTCAGTGAAAAGGATATCACTTGTCATACCCAACAGCTTTCATTCCAGTCAGAAAAGTTATTTGGAGAGGAGTTTAGAGGTAATGGGATCAAAGGGTAAATAGCTAAGTCTTTAGCAACTGAGCTTGAAAGTCAAGAGCAGGAAGATTGGAAGAGGTGAAACACCAAGGATAAGTGCAAGATTGAGAAGAAAACCAAGGGAGAAATTACCAAAGGAAGAGCCTAAATTATTTCCATTTTTCAACAACAATATTTTTGCCCAAAACTTCTGTCAAGTTGAAATCTCGCTATGGTGCTGTCACATGGTAATGTACCAAAAGGTTGCTGCTTGAATTGAAAATTCACCACTGTGTACTTATGATTTCCCATTGCATTGAGTTCTCTATTTCAATCCAGCTTCTGAGGAAAGCAGTAATGACATCTAAGGAGGTGGGAACTTTGCCTTCTGGAGTTGAGAGAAACAAATGTACATTATTTAGGATATTCAGCAACTAATAAAGATCAGATTGTGCTGGTAGGCTGTTGGGGTCAGATATCCTAGTGGTTAGGCCGTGGTGTGTGTTTTGTGAGAAGTGAAGGAAAGTGAACTAAATCTATTTTTTGAGAGAATTTGCTGCAATTATAGGCACTTATAGTTCTTGAGCAATTATAGGCAATTATAGTTCTAGAGCGTTTAAAAGTTGCTGTAATAATTCAAGCATGTTGAAACCCTCTACCACGTGTTACTACCCATTTATACCAGAATTAACCGCTTTTTCAAACATCGGTAAATGTGGCTCTGATAGTTCAGATAACAGTGGTGAATATACAATGGAGGCTTTTC
The DNA here is from genome assembly GCF_021869965.1 of Rhincodon typus. Lineage (NCBI taxonomy): Eukaryota > Metazoa > Chordata > Chondrichthyes > Orectolobiformes > Rhincodontidae > Rhincodon > Rhincodon typus. The sequence goes on from NC_063360.1 coordinate 2,984,935, forward strand.
ACTCCTAGACACATTTGCTACTTTTGTTCCACTTTTAGTGATGCCATAAAAATACCAATTTTGTAAAATATATCACTTACTACAAAAACTGGTCAATAATCTATTAAATCACATAGGTTTATAAAATATAACAACAAATAGCATCTTTAACATGTTCCAAGATGCTTCACAGCACCATTGTTAGACAAAAATTAGCCGCATGAGCTATTACACCAAAATCTTGGTCACAAATGTGAGTGTTAAAGGAGCATCTTAAAGGAGGGGTAGCAAGTAGAGAAGTAGTGAAGATTGGGACCTATGCAACAGAAGGCACAGCTGACAGAAGTGAGCAACTAAAATTGGAAAAGAGCAAGTGGCTGGAATTGGTGTAGTTCAGATGCTTAGTTTAAAAAAGCAGTGTAACCTGGAACTTAATTTATGTCAATTGTATAATAGCTTCAGGGCTAGAATAGGAGATCTAAGTTTATTAAGACAGGAAATATGCTGTTGATTCAGCACACAAATCAGTGCATAATAATATTGTAGTTCCATATATTAAATTTTGAGTTTGATGTAACATTATCTCAATGTCTTGTCATGTGCATGTAAGTTTGCACCTCTGTAGAGTTTGCACACTGAAGCCTTGACTACACACTAAAGCCGGCTGATGTATATTCTAGAATTTCTGCAGCTGAATCTGCACACAATAATTTGCATGTATATGGATTCAATGAACAAAGGAGACAGCCCAAGGTTTCACAAAATTTGGAACAAAGATATGTTTATATAGAAGACAAAAAGATAAAGTCGGACATGCTGAAGATAGCTGGAATTGGAGGAATACAGAGATATTGGAGGGTTGTAAGGCTGGAGGAGGTTACTGAAAGGGCTGAGGCTATGGAGAAATTTAAAACCAATGTGAAGTTCAAAATGTATGCATTTCTTAACTGGAAGTCAGTATCGGTCTGCAGGTGAAGAGGTGAATGGAACTTAATGCAAGTTAAGACACAGGCAGGATTATAGAAGGTGGAACATGAGAGGTTGGAGTAGTGAAGGAAGTGGAAATAGTCTTAGGAATGGTGTAGTTATGTGGTTGGAAACCCATCTCCCCTCCAGATATGAAATTAGGTTAAAAACCTCTACCAGGAAGAGGGATAGAGTTGGCTAGGAAATGACATATATGTCAGGATTGAAAACAATCCTTACAGTTTCCCTGTGATTTAGTTGGAGGAAATTTCTGCATAGGCAGTCTGGCAGTTTAGATGGGTTGGAGTGATTGAGGGAAGTAGTGAAGAGGTAGAGATGGATGTTGTCAGTCCATTTGTAGAATCTTGATTTTTGTATGATGTCTCCTAGAGGCAGCATTTAGGTAAGAAATAGGAGGGTCTAAGGACAGATCCTTGGGTGACACCAGAGGTGAGGGTACGGGAACAGATAGAGAAGCCGTGACAGATGGCTGTCAAACAATGCTTGCATTGAACCAGACAAGTGCAGTCCCACTGAACTGGATGACAGTGGGGAAGTGTTGAAGGAAGATAATGCTGTCAACCACGTGAAAGACTGCAGGTGAGCCAGAAAGGATGAGGAGAAATAGGTTAGTCACATGGAATGTCATTTGTTACTTTGATAGGAGCTATTTTATTACTGTGGCAGGAATGGAAAACCAATTGGAAGGAACCAAAAGTGAATCTAGAATGGATAAGAGATCATGGTACTTTCAAGGTCTTTGGAGAGAAATTTAAAATTGTAGATGATTGCAAGAACAGAGAGAATGGCGGTTGTCAAAGGGTCTTTTTTTTTGTGTGTGGAAATGACAGCTGATTTGTGGGAGAAGGAGATAGCAGTGAGGAAAGAGAACTGTTAGCAATATTAGGTAAAGTAGGATCAGGAAGAGAATGTGGGTAGTCAGCAGTATAATAGGACTAAATAATTGCAGAAGGTGGATACAATGGACAAAGTGAGCTCAGAGTGGACATGCAGAAAGGTGAGAAAGAAACCATAGAAAGATATCTAAACTTGATAGTAAGAAAATCAATTGAAGTAAAAATCTGAGGAACTATATTAAGCATCATTTAGAAAGACATAGATTAATTGAGGACATTCAGCATAGATATATTAAAGGAAAGTCGTGTTTAACTAACTTGATGAAGTAACGGCAGGGTGGCTTTGAGGTTAGAGCATCTGATGTAGTCTATATAGATTTTGAAAAAGTCCCACATGCTCCACATGTCAGATTTGCCAGAAAAGTAAAACCCAAGGAAAGGAGCAAGTTAGATCCAGAATTGACTTGGTGGCAGGAAAGGAAGAATAGTGTTTGGCATTGCTAGTGATCAGTATTAGGTTGCTTACTTTATGTGATATATTACTGATTTAGATTTGAATGTAGGGGATATGATTTAGAAGTTTGCAAATGTTACAAAAATATACCTTTTGGGTGACTGAGAAACAAGTAGATTGTGTTAAAGTATCTGGACTGGTCCTGTGGATGCCAAAAAAGAAAATAAAATTCAATCCACAGAAATAACAGTCAATATATTTGGGGAGGGCATACAAGGAAAAGAAATAAGCAATCGCAGGACAGGAAAGTTCCCTCTTAGTTGGGGAACACTTCAGCGGTCCAGGACATTCAGCTTCCTATCTTCAGGTAAGCGTCCTCCAAGGCAGTCTTCGAAGTACAACACAACGCAGAATCACTGGGCAGAAACTGTTAGCCAGATTCCATACCCATGAAGACTGCCTCAACTGTGATCTTGGGTTCATGTTGTGCTACATGTGGCCCCACCACACTGGTTCTGTATTTGTAAAATCTTCTTTACTGTCCTGTTTTGACGCCACCACCATGATAAATTGTTGCAATCTCTCTACTTTAATTAGTTTGTACTGTTTTGGATTACTTATTACTTTGGTTGGACCCTTGGCACATGACTCATATACCTGTCATGATATTCCAGCCATTTGATTTGTCTCCAGCAGCGCCTTATTTTTAATTTTTTGTAATTATCTTTCTGCCACACTTAATTGGATTATAGGTCATCCCTTTGCTTGTTATTCAGCTGTTGACACTTTACACACCGTTTAACACTTTTGATAACTGCAGAAACTTATTATTCAACACTCCACTCAGCATTTGTATGATATTTTGATCTCTCTGCCCCATAAATTCTGTGTTTTATGTGCTTCTCTCTCACTTCACCTGACAAAGGGGCTACGTTCCAAAACTTTGTGATTTCAAATAAACCTATTAGGCTATAACCTGTGTTGTGTAAGTTCTGACTCTGAACCAGAAGGCCTGGGTTCAAGTCCCACCTGCTCCAATGAAATGTAATAATGTCTGTTTGAACAGATTGATTAGAAAATATCTGAAGTTCTGAATATTCAGGTTTCACTTTCTTGACATACACAATCCTTCAAGGGTTAATTTCTGACCACCTCACTCCCACTCATTTTATTTCTGTACATTGTAAGACAAATCTTCTGAGATATCTCTGATTTAAAAGGTAGTGATTTATTTATTTGTATTAATTGCTTTTCATTGCTTTGCTTTGGGGAAAATAAGAAATTATTAATATTGCAACAGGCAAAGTAACAAAAGCTTGAACAGTTTTTCCTAAAATCAAACAGGATAGATTTGAAAATATCAGCATGTTTATATTGTATTTTTGACAATATGAAAGCTTCATTACGCAAGCATGTCACTACCCTTAGTTCCAAACTTTCAATAAGGCTATGTGTTCTGCTATTATACATTTCCCCAGCCCCTGTGTCCTTGTTCTCTATTCATTATTATAACCCAGGTTAATGTTCAAGTAAATAGTTTTCTTCAGCTCACTTCCCTTTTATGCTGAAGGAGAGGCAGTTATGTAGTCGTATTGTCACTGGGCTAGTAATTCAGAGCCCCAGGCTAATGTTCTAGGGACATGGCTTTCAGATCTTTCCATGGCTCATGGTGAAATTTGTATTCCATAAAAAGCTGAAATAAAAAAGAGAATAGAATGGTAACCATGTAACGATTGTTGATTGTTCTAAAACTCCATCTGGTTCATTAATGTTCTTTAGGGAAGGAAATCTGTCATCCTTACCTGGCCTGTGTGACTCCAGCTCCACAGCAATGTGGTTGATTCTTAATTAGGGATGGACAATGGCCAGTGATCCCCACATCCAATGAACAAATTTTTTAAAAATTGCAGTATGTCAAATAGATTTCCATTCTTTCACAATTACACACACTTTCTACCAAACATATGTACTCTTTAATTCTCTGCCATGCACATTTGCATGCTGTCAAGGGGTCTTCCCTTATTCTCCCCACAAACATTCAGATTCTGACATCCACTCTTGCTGTCATATCCATATTCAGTTGCTTTCTTAATATACATTCTTTCATTTGCTCTTACTCTAACGTGCACTCATACACCTGCTTTCTGTCTCCACATTATGGCAGTTTGGCTATTCACATACCAGGTGCAGGATTACTTAAGATGTGTTTACACAAATAACAAAAGAAACTCAGCTCCCTTTTGATATTCTGGTTGCCCATTAACATGGAGGTGGCTATAGTCTGCTTACCTGTGCTTTATAGACAGCATCAGAATGTTGATGAAACCTCATTGACTTTTGAAACCTGTGTCAGTGGACGGATTTATGTTGTTTCATCAAGCAGAAAATGATAGTAGAATTCTCCCTTAATAATTGCACTTTGATCTTGTTGGGCGATTTCAAAATGTTTTGCAAACGGTGAATTGTTTTTAAAGGCACTGGGGAGAGATTTGCTGTTATTTAGGTAAATGTCTCCTCTAATTTCTATATCAGTGGTCTCATAAGCAGAAAATTAATGATTAAATCCATTATTGACAAAGGTGGTTTAGCAATGAATGTTGAACTGAACAGTAAACAAAATTACCTGCTTTCCTGTACAAGCCTGTGTTTGATGTTGGTGTAACAAGGTTTAGGTGACACAGTCAACACCCACAACCCCTTAAGGGTGCATTGAATTCTGATTCCAGATTAGCTGCTCATCTGTTTGGAGTGAGGTTCCTGACTCAATATATTTTCTAATAATCCTGTTCAGAGCTGTTATTACACCCCTCTGGCGTTGTTGGGACATGAGCCTAGGTCTTCTGGCCCAGAGCCATTGTGCCATAAGTAACCCTCTCTCCTCCTGATTCAAGCACAAATGCACAAAGGATGAGTGAAAGCTATCTTCATCTTTTGTTTCCTGTCCACAACCTCCATCATATGGAAAGGACAAGGGCGCAGGTCCCAAATCCTGTCCCAGCCAGAAGAGGGATTGAACCCTGTGACATTAGCACCCCATCCAGTCTAGACCAGTCCTGCCCACTTATCTCATTGCGTTTAATACCAACACTGCGTGGTTATGGTGTGCGTTGGGCCAGAAGGTCCATGTTCAAATTCAATCTACCATAGAGATGTGTCATAACGTGTCCAACGGATTGATAAGTTTTTTTTGTGTGATACAGTTACTGAGGTTTTACATTCATATTTCCCCTTTCCTCTTTCTGTCTGTTTCAGGACCTTACTCTTTGATAGGTTTCCTTGACGTGATGACATGTCCCTACCTTCCGCCATGCTGCAAAGTCCCTGATACCCCATTGCACTTCCACCCCTCTCTACCATATCATCTCCCTCTTCCCCACTCTCTTGTCTCCTTTTATTTCTTGACAAACTCTGCTTATTGGTAAAATCCATTCTTAAGTTCACAATGCAGTCATTCATTTGGGATTCAGATTTGTTTTGATGTATGGTTGCTATACTTTAATCACTATTGCAGTATTCCTTTGGTGTGCTCATTGTCCATATTTGGGGGACCCGAGTGACATTATCAGGAATGCTGTGGTGACTGATTCTGATGGTGGCTAATTCTAATTGTCCTTTGTGAGAACCCACGCAATATATTTCTGTATTAAAATCTCAATGACTGCAGGCATAATGCAGGTAAAATGTGTCTCCTGCCTATTATCTCGAGCAAGCTGCCCTAGTTACTGTTAGATGAGAGTAATCAAGGTACCACGTTGTTTTTAAATTAATCTTCTCCAAACTGTTTTTCTACTAAAACTTGAAGGCCCCGGTTGTTGTGGTTTTGGTATACCAACACGGTAAGGGCTAAAAGCTGCTGTGGCTTTTCGGGGTATTTGGTACACTGAATAGAATGTTTCAAAGGTTATGACGAGCATTGGTTTCTCAGTGTTAATGGCTTTTGACAAATGTTTTCAAGTAACTGACAAGTTTCAATATGAAGGTAGTTGGTGTAATGGTGTTTTATTTTTATCTGTTTTTCAGTGACCCTGTATTCCTGACAATTTGTTCTCTTGAAGTTGCATACATTTTTAAAAAATAATTTCAAGGAAATATTTTATGAATATTTCACCTGCCATACTCCTGTCCTCTGAAAGATGATCTTCACTGTTCAGAGTAAGAAGACCTGAGAAATCTGAAACCTTTGCTGCTGAAGCTGAGGAAAAAGGGTGTTGACGGTGTTTGGGGTTGAGGGGGCGGGCAATGGAGGGAACTGTAATCTATGAAGTTCACGTAATCTCTGCTAAACGCAGGCTTTTACTCAAAAGTTGTCATTTGTCACAGTGGAGTTTTGCTGCTGCTTACGAAATCCCCTGCTCCCGACAGGCTACTTTTCGCAAGTGAGGAATGAGGATTGGAGGATTACTTTTACTTGGAGATAGCAAGAACTATTGGTGCTGGAGTCAGAGTCAATACAGTGTGGAGCTGGAGGAACACAGCAGGGCTGATGAAAGGTCCTGATCCGAAACGTCGACTTTCCTGCTCTTCTGATGCCGCCCGACCTGCTGTTTTCCTCCAGCTCCACACTGTATTGATTGGATTACTTTTACTGCCTTGTATTTTTGCTACAGAGCAAGAATCACTACCATTCTAGTCACTTGTGTTTTTTTTAATTCAGCACTGTTCCACACACCTACTGTCATTGTCCATTGTCTACCCTCCGCTTTCTGGATTCCCATGATCTTGTTTTTTTTCCTCATTTGCAATCTTTTCTTTCCTTACTTACTCTTCCACATGCTGTCTTTTACATGTTTTCCCTCTGTGCTTTCACACAAGCTAGCTCTTTCAGCATGAGCCACCGAGTGAAATTTTATGGTACAGTTTTAAAGTAGTGAGAAATGCAGTCCTGTGATGAAAGCACTTGTTGGATGCATTTTTTATTCATTCGTGGGATATGGACATTGCTGGTAAATCCAGCAACCATTACCTAGTAGACATCATAAATGAGACTAACTGAATATAGTTTAGTGGCTTGATAGACCAATTCAAGGACAGTGGAGTATCTGTCAGATTGTTGAGATTCACATATGATATAACTTGGGTAGTCAGGTAATACAGGATGAAACTGGACTTACAGGGTTTTAGATACAGAGAGATGATATGCTTTGTGCATCTGTAGCCAACAAGTATGCTTTCAGCCTGCTCCAGCATAAATTATTTTAGTCATTGTATTTGGACATGTTATGACACATTTCTGGAACACTAGGACTTGAAATTGGCCTTTTCTAGAGAACTTTTAATCACCCCGTTCAGATATGATATGACCCAAACATCAGTACAGGCATTACCACTTTGCCACAGGGAGCCTCTAAACTTTCTTACCAAATAATTGCATATACTCAATCCAAGCTTCAAATGAGTCTGCTAACTCAATTTACAAGTACTTTTAATCAGTCAGTTCAAACCTGTTATAACACATGTCTGGAACAGGTGGGACTTGAACCAAGGCCTTCTGGCTCAAAGGTAGGGGCACTGTCACTGTGCTTCAAGAGTCCTTAGGTAAAGTCATCATAATTGCAGTGGACTATAGGACTGCTGTCTCATTAGCGAGAGAGATAGAGTAGGAGATAAGTGGTGGTGAGTTTGACCTCAGGTGAGGGGTGAGGTTGAGAATATTGTGGTGGCCTCAGCCAGGACAGAAATTGAACCCATTGGTATCGCTATTGCAAACCAGCTGACCAGCCAACTGAACTAACTGATGATGAATTCATAAAATGTTTCATCAATTAATACTGTACTCACTTCCTGAAAGTAATTAAATCGTAACTAATAAGTAGTTAACAAAGGGCTCTTATTGTCAGAAAGCCCTGATTCAAGTCCCACCTGCTCCAAAGGTGTGTAAACATGTTATGAAACACTCTAGAGTGGGTGAGACTTGAACCCAAGCCTTCTGGCCTAGAGGTTGAGACACTACCACAGTACCACCTATGCAATTTCCTAATCAGTTCCTCTTTAGTGAAATTGTTTGGCATTTGTAGAGGAGGTGGGACATGAACCTAGGCATCTTGGCTGAGAGGTATAGACAGTGTTTTTCCCAATCACCTGTAGTTATTTTTTCATCTATTAACCATCACCAGTAAATTACCCATGTTTGTCAATTGATTAATTTCCTGCATTGTCTGTTTATATTTTTTCTAATCAATTTGTTCAGAGATCCTGGAAATTTGGCCCCCACCCCTCACACTCTCTTGCCTTTGGTGGTTTGCATTGTCCTCAGCGGTCTTTGCACATAAATGAATCAATTGGAAAACATGAGTGATTTACTAGTAGTGGTTAATAGATGAAAAAATAATGACCAGTGATTTGGTGATGGGAGAAAACAGCATTCAGTTATGTGTAAGAGTACTTATTGATATAAAAAAGGGACATTGCTTAAGGGGATCTTGTGGTGTAGTGACAGTGTTCCTACCTCTCAGCCAAGGTGCCTGGGTTTACGTCCCACTTCCTCTAGAGATGCCTAATAACATTTTTGAACAGGTTGATTAGAAAATATTAGGAAATTGCTCACATGATAACTGTGGTAGTGTTTCTACCTCTAGGCCAGAAGGCCTGGGTTCAAGTCCCGCCCACTCCAGAAATGTTTCATATCACATTTCTATAGGTTGATTGAAAATATTGAATTTGTTTAGGGCTCCTCTGGCATCCTGGTAGTGTCTGTACCTCTGAATGAGGTGATTCAGATGCAAATTCCAGAGCTGTGTAATAACACCTCTGAACAGATTGGTTGGAAAATATGAAAAGTTGACAAAGGGCTTAGGAGGCCTGACTTCAAATGCCATTTGAACAAGAGGTATGCCATAGCACCTCTGAACAGCTTGATTAGAAAATATTTGAGAAGTTAACAACCAGTAGATCCAGATCAGGTAGGGATGGTAGATTTCTTTTGCGAAAGGACGTTAGCCAGCCAGGTTGTTTTTGACATATCACTAGTTTCATGACCCCTGTAACTGATATTAGCATTTTTCCAATGATAATCACCTGATGCCAAATGAAGATTTCACATCATTAATCAAGACTTCCAGAGTAATAGTCCAATATCATAACTACAATGCCACCGTATTCCTAGGCAGTTTGCTTTATAGTGGAAAGAGGTCAGCTCTTGGTTTCTGACAAACATTGTCAGTAAGCAGGAGGTTGATACCAGGTTTCTCAGCTTATCATTTTGTTATCTTTGTTATCAGACCATAGGGCGATAAAGTAAGTACCAATGTACTTTTGAGCTCAAATATTTGTAGCGTTTTTTTGTTTTGTTTTCCTCTTCAAAGCCATATTAGCATTCTTTGCGCCTTTGGCTTGCATTTCATAGAATGTGTGTTGCAGACCACCACAATTAAGTAAACTGGTCTAGGGTGCTGGTTTCAATGAATATATCTTGGACTTGACATTAGACAGATTTTTCTAGAAATACTTCAGGGAGGGCAGTGTTTACCAAGACCAGATTAATGTTACAATTGACTTTATAAAATCTTTTGTGCAATGTGGGCATCACTGGCACAGCCAGCATTTATTGCCTATCTTTTGGCCGGCCATTTCAGGGGTAGTTAAGGGTTAACCACATTGCTGTTGGTTTGGAGTCACATAGCGGCCCGAGAAAGTGAGGATGACTGATTTCCTTTTCTAAAGAACAGTAGTGAACCAGGTGGGTTTCTGCCATATGACTCTATGTCACCGTTACTCAGACTAGCTTTCTATTTCAGGTCTATTAGTGTAAATTCCACCAGCTTGCATTTTGTGATTTGAACCACGTCCCTAGAGCTTTAACTTTGTTTAGGATTATGAGTCTGGTGACATGACCATGAAGCCACCATTTCCCCCAGTGGCTAATTTCCAGTTAACTTCCAACAAAAAGGGTTTCTTTTTAAAAAGAGCAACAAAGTGTTGCCCTGAAAGTGCATTAGACATTATCAAAGATCATGGACCACTCCATTAATTCCAGCTGTGCTGTGACAATACTATACATTTATATGAGATTGTTAACACATAAATGTTGCATTGGCAGCTGGTGAACAGCCAAGAATGTTTCCTATGTGTATACATCAGTCGTAAAATGGTTGGCAGTGCATCTGTAGGTGTAAACAGTTGATGGTGAATTAGCCATTATGTACTTGATTCTCTCTTTAATCAAAAATTAAAATTGGAATGATCTAGGGAACAGTTCCCTGGCAATGTTTTTTATTCATTTTCCTTTGCTGGTCTTGTCCCAGTCTACAACCTCCTTTCTTTATTCCTTCACAGGGAATGCTGGTTTAGAAGGCAGTGCAGTTCCACAGATGTGGCTGCCTCATGAACTTTCTGAAGGGTGCATTCTAATGCATCAGCCTGAACAGTGAACATCTGTCGGCTGTTTGACAGGTGTCACAAATCAATCTAATGTTATCCTGAAACTGTATCTGTACAGACACTTCCAGCATCAATTCTGTACTCCATATTCTCATGTGTGCTGTTCTCCATGCAAACGCCAAGTTGGATATTGTCTTCCATTCATCAGTGCACACGCTCAGTGGGGCTGCTATTCTTCATTTACATCCATACACATTGCTAACAGGGCTATCATTGTCACCTCTCATCCACTTTTATGGTTTACAGGAGAAGTCATTGGATACCAAATTCGAAAACACGTGCACGCATGCGCGCACGGTCAAGAAGGCTCAGAACAGCAGTTTTGTGGCCGTGTTGGTGCTTACATCCACTGGACTAGCACGAAACCCTTGTCTTTCTGTTCTCCATACCATTTACTCTTAAGTGTGGAGCAGTGTTATTCTTAGGAGAGTATTGCCATGAGTTTAGTTGAGCAGTTTCTTTGACCTCAAGTGTTATTGCAAGAATTAGTCTCTTAAAAAAGAAAATTGTAGCAATGTCAAGAAAAGAGGAAACTATTCAGCTTATTTGGTCCAAACAGGCCGACAAGTAGTCATCCACACTAAACCTACTTGATGAGTAGTCTTGTAGGGTACATCACTTCAAATGCATCTCTGAACCTTTTCAAAAAATGCTGTCTCAGGTGGAGAGTTGCAGATCCCCACAAACCTCTTGTTCCAGAATTTCCCCTTAGATTCCCCTCTAATACCCTTCAGTAGAATAATACCACTCTAAGTAAGCTGGAAGAAAGTTGTTGTCCATGCTTTGGACACTTTGACCAGTTTATGTACTAAAAACACTACCCAAACGCTCTTGTGAGGCGAACAAAGGGATTATTTTATTAAAATAATATTCCTTAACAAAAACATAATGAGAGCGTGTCCCAAATTCCCACAATATTTACACTCGGAGAAAGAATACACCACCTGCAATGAGCCACATGTTTGAGTTGGACTGTTGGAACCTCCTTCCTGTCCGATATAGGCTGGCTCTTCCATGAACGTAGATATTGCAGATCATGGTGGATCTTCTTCTTGCTCTTCTGTCATGACAACAGCTGACTTAGTGGTTAGCACTGTTGCTTCACAGCGTTTAATTCTACCCTAGGTGGAGTTTCTCTGTGTGGGTTTCCTCCGGATGCTCCGGTTTCCTTGCACAGTCCAAAGATGTGCAGGTTAGGTGGATTTGTCATGCTAAGTTGACCATAGTGTCTAGGGATGTGTAGGCTACGTAGATTAACCATGGGAAATGACTGGGTTACAGGGATAGGGTAAGGGGTGGTTCTGGGTGGGATACTTTTTGGAGGGTCAGTGTCGACTTGTTGAGCTGAATGGCCTGCTTCCACACTGTAGGGATACTGTGATTCTTGCTGTGAAACTTTGCTGAAAGTGCGTTTCCAGATGTATGTTTTAACCCCCACTTCCCCTGGACCTTCCCGAATGTTCAGTGGGCTTTGGCCAGTGGGGTCATGAACAGGTTTCAAAGCATCCAGTGGGGTCACACCAACATCTTTCACTGTTGACATGGGAGGAGGTGTAAAATGCATATCCTCAGGCACTGGCTGGGAGTCATGGTGCCAGAAAGTCTGAACGATACTTCTCCAGTACAAAACCCTTGAGCTGGTTGTAACTGGTTACCCCTAAACCTTTGTGACCTCCTTGACCTTGGTTTCCACTGTAGCTGATAGCTGCTGTTTAATTTAGTTTGGCCAATTTTCTGTCAGGCCTGATTTCTTCAGCTGTCACTCAATTTAGAATGTCCAGTTTTGGGCCCACCGGTGCTTGGCTACCAAGTTTTCTTTTAAAGTCTATGGCTGTAATTTAAGACCAATCAAACAGCAAACGATACCTCTAAATCAGAGATAGTAGGAACTGCAGATGCTGGAAAATCTGAGATAACAAGGTGTAGAGCTGGATGTACACAGCAGGTCAAGCAGCACCATAGGAGCAGGAAGGCCTTCCTGCTCCTATGATGCTGCTTGGCCTGCTGTGTTCATCCAGCTCTACACCTTGATACCTCTAAATCACTTGTTTTTTTTTCTGTTTATTGTATAAGCCCAATGATTCACAATTGTTGCAATGGCTGCCATTTAACTATTAGTTTCTTTGTTAATTAAAAAATCATTAGCTTTTACAGTCAACAAATTTCTTTTGAATTATAGTTAATGTTATGATGTGGTAAATACAGGCGCTAATTTGCACACAGATTTTCCATAGCAGCAATGGATAAATCTCTTTATGATTATATTGGTTGAAAGGTAAGTGTTGGCCAGGACACTTGGGATCCTCCTCCTCATCATCAAATAGTGACCATGGAACGTTTGCTTCCGTGGAGCTTTGATTTAGCGTTATTGTTCGCTGCAAGTTAATGTACTTTATTTAGCTTCATAGAGATACAAGGACAATACACTGAACCAAAGGTGTAGAGATTTAGACAAAATGATTTAAGAAAAATCTTTAGAAGAATCAAGCTGTATGAAGGAAAGAGAGGTCAAGAGACCTTAGGAAGAAATTCAAGTGTCAGGCTGAAATATCTTTAAGCACAGCCATCACATACTGGGAGAAAGAGACAGCCTGGAGTTATAGGAATGAACTTTTGTGGCTGTTGTAAGACTGAAGGAAGTTGCAGAGGTGCAGTGCAGTGAAGTGGAGTTAATGCTTAAAGTCCGATATAACTGTTCTTCAGAACTAAATAACTAATTGGGGAGTGGGTTTTGGAGCATGTATGAAATATTGAGGACACAGAGATCATACTTTGACGTTATGGAATTTAATATTGAGTCTTGGAGGCTGTAAGGTGCCTAAGCAGCAAATGAGATGTTGCTCCTCCAGCTTGCAGTGTCTTCAGTGAAATACTCTAGCAGGCCCTGGACCGAAATGTTTGCATGGGAGCGCAGTGATTTACTGCAGTGGCAAACAAATGGGAGATTAGTGTCATTGCAGCAGACAGAGCGGAGTTATTCCACAAAGTGGCCACTCAGTCTGCATTTCGTCTCACCGATCTAAAGGAGACTGCGTAGTGAGCAGCAAATGCAGTAGCCTAGATTGAAAGAAGTACAAATAAAATGCTTCTTCGCTTGGCAGGTGTGTTTTGGACCTTGTACAGGAAGATGAGTGGGAAGATGTTACACCTTCTATGATTGCATTGCTTGAAGATACCAATGCAGGATGAGGATGAGTGGATCAGAGTGTCGCAGCGAGAGCAGTCCTTGTGGAATTCTGACAAGGGAAGGGAAGATATGTATGGTAGTGGCATCTTGCTGGAGGTGATAGAAATAGTGGAGGATGATCCTTTGAATGCAGAGACTGTTGGAGTAGAAAGTGAGGTCAAGAGGAACCCTACTATTGTTCTGGGATGAGGGGAAAGAATGAGGGAAGAAGTGTGGGAGAAGGGTCAGACGGGATTAAGGGATCTTGTGAGGGTGTAGGAATCCTTGGTTGACAAGTAAATGTCATGTCAGAGTCAGCCTGATGAAAGGTTGCATCATCAGAATGGATGCAAAGAGAAACTGGGAGAAATGAAATGGAATTTTTACAGGAATTAGGGTGTGAGGAGATGTATTTGAAGTAAATAATGGAGTTGGTGGTTTTGGATATTGATGGACAGCCTATCTCCAGAAATGGAAGCAGGGAAGTCAAGGAAGGGAAGAAAAGATGAACCAGGTGAAGGTGGGAGAAAGGTGGAACTCGTAGTCCAGTCAAGAGCAGGAAGCAGCACCAATGGCACCATCAATGGCACCATCAATGTATTGGAGAAAGAGTTGTTGTTGGGTCTCAAGTAAGACTGGAACAAGGAACAAAGAGGTGGGTATAAATGGCACCAATGGGAGTTCCCATTGCCATGTCTTTGATTTGGAGAAAGTGAGAAGTGTTGAAGGAAAATTCATCCAAAGTGACAATGAACTCAGCTAAGCGAAGGACGATCGTGGTGGGTGGAGGCAGTACAACCCTTTTTTCAAAGAAGAAACGGAAAGCCTTCAGACCATCCTGATGGGAAGTAGATGTTTAGAGGGATTGCACACCAATGGTGAAACTGAGGTGGCTAAGGCCAGAAAACTGGAAATTGTGGAACCAATGTAAACCGTCAGAAGGATCACCAAAGCAAGTGAGAAGAGACTGAACATAAGGGGAAAGATGCTGTCAAGATAGGAAGAAATAGGTTCCATTGGGCGGGAACATCAGGCTTCTTAAATCAATTCTACCTGTGGTCGCCAATACTATGGGAACAGGCTTTGAATATAATTATAGAAATGCCTGTTAGGTGTAATCTCTCATTTTATGTGCTTTCTCATTTATTTTTAATTGCTTATTTTGGAAGTTACTTTTCTTTTTCCTTTATCTGTGTATATATGTGTTGTGTGTAGAATACCTTCTTACAGGGTAACATTTCTTCAACTGTAACTTGGAAAAAGGCCTTAACTGTCACTCTACCAGTATCACTTCCTGTACACTGACATATTCCTCATCAAGCCATTTGTACAAGCAAAATAAAAATAGCAAATAGGTTAAAGCATGAAAAAAAACAGTAAAAAGGCAAAATTATCAGCTCTTTACTTAAATGCACATAGATTTTCGAGCAACATAAGCGAAGTAATGGCATAAATGGAGGTTAATAGGTATGATCATATAGCTGTTTGAAAGCACAGGCAAGGAGGGAAGGATGATGCTGCAGTTTTGTCAGTATGAGATGTAATAAGTGCAATAGCAAGAAAGAGGTAAGCAATAACAAGGGGATGCAAACTTTAGTGGCCTCCAACTATTCTGTAGTACAGAGAATAAATAAGGAGATAATAATGGCAAGTGGAAAAAAAGCAGTACACTAATCATGGATGACTTTAATCTTCATGTAGAGAGGGGAAGTCAAATTGGCAACCATAGCCACATGGAATAATTTATAGTGTACATCGGCAATAGTTTCCTAGAACAGTATGTTATCAGTCCAACTAGGGGTCAGGCTGTTTTACATCTGGTAATGTGTAATGAGGCAAGTTTAATAAATGATCTGGGAATAAGAAATCTCCTAGGGAACAGCGACCATAACATGGTGGAATTTAGCATTTAGTTTGAGATTTCACTTGACTTGTGTCATAAAGGTAATTACATCGGAATGAGAGAAAAGTTGACTGAAGTGAACTGGGGAGGAGATTAGCAAAAATGGTGTTTGATGAACAAAGGCAGATATTTCAGAAAATAGATCATGACTCAAGGCAGAGATATATCCCCATGAGGAAAAAGGACTCTAGGAAGGGGATGAACAGACCATAGTTAAACAAGGAAGTGAAGAAAAATATCAGATTGTAAAAACAAACATACAACCTAGCAAAGATTAGTGGTAAACCAGAAGATTGAGAAAGTTTTAAAAGGTAACAAAAGGTAACCAAAATTAATATAGGGAGAAACTAAACTATGAGGGCAAACTAGCAAGTGATATCAAAACATACAGAAAGAACAACTTTAAATATATAAAAAGAAAGAGAAGCCAAAGTGAATGTAGGTCCCTTAGAGGGCAAGGCTGGGGAAATAATAGTGGGAAGCAGGAAATGGCAGAGGAGTTGAATAAAACTTTGCATTGGTCTTCACAGTAGAGGACGTTAATAGCATTCCAATTATACTAAATAGCCAAGAGGTTAAAGTCCAGAGGAAAAGAACAATAACTGTTGCTGGAGAAGAAGTACCAGAGAAACTAACGGATCTAAAGGCCAATAAGTACCTGGACCTGACTGCACCCTATGTTTTTGAAGGAAAGTAGCACTGTAGTAATCTAACAAGTACCCTTAGATTGGGGAAAAGTCCTAGAGGTGTGGAAAACCTTTATCCAAAAAGAGAGGAAGACACAAACAGATAACAGCAGGCCAGTTAGCTTGGCATCTGTCATTTGAAGAATGTTAGAGTCTACCATAAAATGTATAATAGCAGAGCCTTTAGAAGTACATTGTAAATCAAGCAGTCAGCAAGCTTTAAGAAAAGTGAAACTGTGCGTGACAAATTTATTTTTTTTGAGGTGTTAATAAGGAGGATAGCTAAAAGGGAACCAAACATAAGGCTTCTTAATAAGATAAGACCCATAGTGTCGGGGTAGTATATTAACATGGATAGGGATTAGCTAATTAGTAGACGATAGAGAGTTGGGATAAACGGCATTTTCAGAATGCCAACTATCAATGAGTAGAAGTGCCACAGGAATTTGTGTTGTGGCCATATTTACAGTATATATTTAACGGCTTGGATGAAGGAAGTGAATGTCCTACAGCCAAGTTTGAAAATGACACAAAAATGGGTGGGAGACAAGTGCTCAGGATGGTGCAAAGATTGTACAAAGGGATATAGATAGGTTAAGTGAGTGGGCAAAGATTTGGTAGATGGAATATAATGTGGGAAAATTTGAAGTGATGAACTTTGGAAGAATGGAAGAAATGAGTTAAATGGTGAAAGACTACAGAAAGTTGCAGCACAGAAGGATTTGGGGATTCTTGTGCATTAATCACAAAAATCCAGCATCCAAGTCAAGTGGGTAACAGAGAAAACAAATGGATTGTTGACCTTCATTTCAGTGGGAATGGAGTATAAAAATAGAGGGTCTTGATAGATCAATACAAAGTACTGGTCAGAGCACATTGGACTAGTGTGAACAGTTTCAGTTTCCTTATTTAAGAAAAGATTTACTGGCATTGGAGGCAGCCCAGGGAAGGTTCGCTAGTTGAATTCTGGGTTTGGAGGAATCTTATGAGGAAAGGTTGAGTAGGTTGGATTTGTACTTATTTTGAGTTTAGAAGAATGAAAGGAGACCCTATTGAAACGTATAAGTTTCTTAGTAGACTTGATAAGTTAGAGATAGTAGGAACTGCAGATGCTGGAGAATCTGAGACAACAAGGTGCAGAGCTGGATGAACACAGCAGGCCAAGCAGCATCATAGGAGCAGGAAGGCTGGGAGGAGGGTAACTTCTTCAGGCTAGGCATCCTTAGAAGAGCCTTCGCAGTGGGGTTAAAATTGTATCAGAGATAGTAGGAACTGCAGATGCTGGAGAATCTGAAACAACAAGGTGCAGAACTGGATGAACACAGCAGGCCGAGCAGGAAGGCAAGTGGCAGCAGCTAGGACCAAGGGCATAATCTTAAATCGGGTGTAAGCCATTTAATACAGAGGTTAGGAGGCATCTTTTTTCTGAAGTTATGAATGTGTGGAATTCTTTATTGCAGAGGGTTGTCAAGGCTGTGTAGTTACATATAATTAAGGCTGGGATAGTCAGATTTTTAATCAGTACAGGAATTGAGGTTTGTAGGGATAACGCAGAAGTTGAGGATTATCAGATTGGCCAAGATCTCATTGAATGGCAGAACAGACTTGATAGGTCGAATGGCATATTTCTGTTCTATGTCTATGTATGATACTACACAGTTTTAATCTGATGCTATTGAGATGTCCAAACATGCTTCATTTGGACTCCTTCCTGCTAGTAGAGAATGAATCATGTTATTAGTTTAGGCTGGAATTAAACCTAACCCTAAAGAAAAGTGTTCTATCTAATTAGTTAACCTATATTTTTAAGCTCCCATGTGTTAAGGTGCTTTGTGACCAAACACAGCGTTAGTGATAATAACACCATTTAATGATCCTAACATTTATTAGAATATATATCAACTCTTTAAGCTACAGATTGATAGTAATTTCTCACATTAGATACTTCCACAGTAAATGCTATCAGTCACAGAAGTCATAGAACCTTCTGTTGAATCTTCATAGAATCTGTCCTTCTTTTTGTGTTTGTAGTTTCAGTGATACTAACTTGCACTTGAATAGGTCTTGTTTGTTTTCTGGACCAAAGTGAAAATGAATGTTGTAACATTGAAGACGAAAATATCAGAGTATAAAAACTGAACAGCTGTCCAAATACCTCTCATTTCATCCGATTGTAACTAACACGATTCCTTGCAAAAATGGGTATTGTACACCATGCAGTGACTTCTGCTGAAACTGAAAGGGTGGTCTGGTTGGACTTGTCTCATTTGAACCTGTTCCATTCAATAAGCCTATGGCTGTTCTGGTTGTAGTCTCAACTCCATTCCTGTCTTTCCCCACAACCTTCAACTCACTATCTATCAAAAATCTATCTAACTCAACCTTGAATAAATTCAGTAACCCAGCTTCCACTGTTTTCTATGGCAGGGAATACCTCAACCACCAACCCTCTGAAAAAACAGTATTCTCATCTCTTAAAAGCTCAACCTGTTATTTTTAAATTGTATCCCTAGTTACAGTCTCTCTTACAAGGAGAAATATCCTGTCGTAATCCACGACATCAAGCTCCCTCAAGTTCCAATATGTTTCATTAAGATCATGTCTCATTTTTCTAAACTCCAATAAGTAAAGTCCCAACCTTTCATCATGAGATAAGCACTTCATTCCAGAGTGAGTCGAATGAACCTTTTCTGAACTGATTCTCATGCAAATTTTTCTTTTTCAAATAATATCTCATTTCACTGTATTTCTCCAGTTCTTCCTCCATTATAAGAATGCGTATCTTGCTTTACTGTCTCTACGTCTAGCATATAAATGGTGCCAAATCGAGCAGCACTCCAGTCGGCAAATATGTCTGACTGCATGGTCGGAATGACTGGGGGTGGGGGTAAACAGAAAACTTATGGATCAGTACCCCAGCTCAAATGCCTGGAAGTGCTGGTTAGGATGTCCACTGATCAAAACTCTTAGCTTCCACATACATCCTTTAATTTAAATGACCCAGGTGGATGCACTCACCACCGATTTTCAATGACTACACAACTGCTGCATTCACTTGTGATTCTAGAAGCTGCTGCTATGTATGGACCTCAGAGATCCATACAGTAGCAAGAAATGTTTACAGGAATATAGCACACTACTGGGGCTTCATCTCTAGTGCAAACATGCTCCTGGAAAGCTAGAAATCAGGTTGGGGAGCTTCCCACAGTTAGGGGATTTGAACTGTTCAATGAAACAAATCACGATTGTTTTGAAGTCTATTCTCTTTCCACAAGTCATACAGAAGAGAACAATGTGTAAATTTAAGTTAAATAGATTGTAACATGTTTGTGAAGCATTTGTTGTTTGGGGGCAAAGGCATTTCTGCTGTCTTAGTTTTACTCTTACCTGCTAACATCTTGTTAAAATATCCTTTGATTTCAGGTGTTCAAGCGATTAAAAATCATAAAAATAAATATCATGTTGTGACTTGTACACCCGCACTTAGGGTGAATCTTACCAGATTTGGTAGAGAGAACTGTAGTTTTTTGGTTGTAATTTCATTTTCTCTTTCACAATATCTTCTCGCCCCATTCTCCCCATAATTAGTTTTCTCCTGTTCCCCTCCCTTTTATGAACATATTGCCTCATTGCTACCTGAATTTGTATTCATATGGAAATTTTTGCAGTAACTGTTTCTAGACCTTAGTGGATATCCTAGCTAAGCATGTTCAATATGGTACTTCAAACCAGAGCTATCAAATATTGATCTAAGTGGGAAATTGATCAGAATATTTTCCTCTGTAACTCAGACAAATTAAAGCTTGCTGTTGAGTTATGGTAAGAATTAGCTGGTGTCAAGAAGTTATTGTAGAAAATCCACATTTAACATTGGGACTCTGGTTACCTTGCTCAAAGTTTCATATTAAGCAAAAGAAATTGAGATCAATAATGAATACTCATTAGAAAATTTGTTTTAAATAGCCTTTGTAATTAAAGAATTGTAAATCTTAAGGTCTAAAATCACTTGTTAAGCAAACTAAATGCAATTGGTTCTTGCCAGACCGTTGAACCAGTACACTGTCTTATATGACTCTCCAAAATCAGATGTCGTATCTTAACCTGTTAGTCTGGAGGACTGAGCTAAATCAAAATCTTAACAGAATTTACTTTCATTCTGAATAATCAATATTTCCTAGTACTGTTTTCACTAGCAGTGTTTAAAAACGTAATATTAGGTTAAATTATCTTTTTTTTTAAAAAAATGTATTTCGGTTTATGCACAGTTCAAAAGCAGCAGTTTAACCACTTTCACAGTGAGATTTTAAAACCACCTGTGGCTTTATAGCAAGTTACATTAGGTACAACTGTACCATTCATCGACTGCTTGAATTGATTCTGCCCAACAAACTGTTCATCTTTATTGGATTTTGCTTCTTTCTATTGCAAGTTTCTCTGAAAGTGTGCTTCAAAATGAGTCACTCCTAACAACACAACCTCAAAGGTGCTATTGATATGATTGGGAGCTTCCTTCCTACACAACGGCCATAATATTCTGACACTGTAGAAACTGTCAGAGAGCTTTGACTTTGAATAACAGCTGCCTTCCTAAATGTGCTGTCTAACACCAAGGGATCATGGATAGCATGACAGCGGTTACACTTTAATGTTTCATTTTATTTTTTTGCCAAATTGCGTCCAGAAAGTGTTAAATGTATGTTGTCCAGTTAATTGTATTTAGATCCTTTACAGTGAGTGTCAGCATGTCCTTCATAGCTGAGCAGCATCATGTCTGCACCTAACATCCACAAGACAGTGTTCATTGCTTGACCATCAGGTATGGAGAGCTCGCCTTTTTAATCCCCATTCACTGACCATCTACTGTAGCCCTGGCTTAGATCAGTTATATTAGCATTGACTGGACATTGAATCTTGAACTTTCTGGCTAGCTAAAGCTCAGTCACAGTCTGGATAAACCTTTTGCAGAAGGGAATTCAATCTTCACATTTACCTGGGAAGAATGCTTCTAATCATTTCAAACCACAAAGACACACATGAATAATTATTAATTAATTAATATTAAATAATTTATTCCTTGCCTATCCACTAACACTCCATAAAGTTTCACTTAGAAGATGGGCGTATCACTTAAAGACCACTTTTGAACTGGAACAGGAATGCACAAATATCATCCATGGTCAGTCTTCCTGACTTTATTCCTCACCTTTTGCCCTTCATTCAAGAAGCCCTGGCTTCTGCATGTCGCCTCTTCTGGGTGGTATGCCTCAGATGGGCACCTTGACTGACACTTATTGACATTTTGTCTATTCATGCAAATGTCCTGTTTGCTGATGTGGTATTTTTTGCATTGTCAGTCTTTTTTAAATAAATCTCCCAAGTGTAATAGAAAAAACAAACCGTTGCTGCCTTTACCTGAATGAGGTATGTGAGCTTCTCATTCTTTTGATGTTGCACATTTTGTTTCAGGCAGTAACTCACTTGGAATGATCTTTTGTTAATTTCATTTCTCTGATTAAATTGTCATGGCTGTGTCTATCCTAACAGTAATATAATGCTCTTAAAGGCTGGAATCCACTGGTCCTTGTGATGGTGAAGCAGATGGAAATTAAGCCTCATAACACCTTTTGGTGCTGCTGATAATTAACATTTTCAATGCTATCTGTATTTAATCCTGTAAGAGCCAATTATACCTATTCAGTCTGTGTTTAATGATATAAGACCCCATGCCGTAAGAAACCAAGCCCCCTTAACTGTTAAGACCCATGTCCTCTCTCTTTGTTTCTAATTCTGTAAGTGCACATGCTTTTGCTACTGTATTGTGTTTGATCCTGTAGGAGGCCATGCTTAACCTTGTATTTAATCCTGTAAGAATCCATTCACTCCTTAATTGTGTTATATTCCTATAAGAGCCCATGCTGTAAGAACTCATTCTGTCTCTATTTTGGGGGAAGTGATGTACAGAATAATTTAAGCAATAACATACAGCTGGATGTACTGCACCAGAGAATCTTGGGTAGGCCGGACACTCTACTCTCTGCTACAGTACAGGTGGTGCAAGTATGTCATTGCCGTTCAATCATACCTTTCCAGGTTCTAGACAGCATCTCTACTATTGCAGTTGGCAAAAACTTCGCTATTATCAAAATGTTCTCTTGTCAAATTTGGCTGGGTGTAGCATAGTGCCAACTGCCAATGTTGCCTTCAGGCAATTGCTGTTGAAGCTGCATCATTCAGCCAGTTAAAATGATAAATTTCTCCAGGTATGATCGAACAGGAAATAATGGGTTCCATTTTCTAAAAGACAGATTAACCTCTTCACCGCCATTTCAATGATGTGTTATTTGGATCACACTGACCTGCATTCAGCTTTACAGTGTGATTTCCCCAACCCCTTTGACTTGTGGTAAGGGTAAAAGTTTTCTGTTTTATGTATTCTCCAATTGGCAATCCTGCACAATTTACAATGGCCACGGCTTTCTCTCCATTAGCACTTCTCTGAGTTGGTAACCAGGAGATATGCAGAAAGAAACTGTGGAGAAAAGATGTGCTGAGCACTTAGTTGTGGCCTTTGCTTAGTTTTCCACAGAGCTAAGGCTGGAAGTGCGACAGAGCAAGGGTTTGAACCTGCACTCCACTACTACAGTGCATTGCAATGTCAGTGTGCTGCTCTTCATTCAATTATACAGCACAGGTGGTGGCCATTTGATCCATTGTGTCTGTGTTCATTCTCAAAATTCTGGGCAAATTGTAAAAAAAAAAATTATTATAGCTAAAGGTAAAAGTCTCCCTTCAAATCCCTCCCAAACAAAAAAACCTAATGCCTTTGGTGAAGGGGTTAAAGACTGACTTTATCTCCTGGTGGGAAATAATTTTGTTCTTTCTAAACTTTCCAGGTAAAAGTACCCCTGTAAACAGGCCTGGCTCGGCCGACTCTGTCAAGTCCCACGATCCTTTCCAGCCCTTTGGTGCTGATGACGGTGATCCATTTCAAAGTAAAAAGGGGCTCGGTGACCCATTCAGCGGTAAAGATCCCTTCGCGCCTACTTCCTCAAGTAAAACTTCTAAAGACTCCTCTTTGGGTTTTGCAGACTTCAGCTCTGTAAGTTGAGATCAGTGATACTCTCTGTCCACAATCACCCCCTCCTGTCCCCCCCACCCCACTCTGCTAGTATGATCATTCTACTAAAGCATACACTGGACACCTCACCAGCTTCTCTTGCCATTCTTTTGAAAATCATGCTAGCCATTTCTCCATAATAATACTGATCTCTTAAATATCTCTTGCCCTTTCCTCTCTTTCTGTCTAACATAATGAAGAAAAACAGAAATCTTCTAATCAGTAGCCAACCTTAATTGACAGCTAGCAGCCTGTCCAAATATTCTTGAAATGGACATAGTGGAAGAAAGTATTTCCTTAATCATTGGCAACTGACCAATTGTGCATTGGCAAGGGGCTAACTGATTCTTATCATCATTAAGCTGGATGCAGTGACTATTATGAGGCTGTCAGAGATTGGATTGAAGTGTTTATTTTGCTTCTGATCAGGATGACCATTCTTTCCAAATAAAGTACAATCAGGATAGGTGATTCATCAAGATCTTTGGCCAGACATATTTTAGTTGGTGGCTGAGTGTTAATATTTCTTATCCTTCTTTTCCCCCCTACGCCCTTCACCTCCTCTGCTACCCAGCCAACTGCCCACCATCTATCCTCCATGCACTGCCTGAAGCAGTTAGCCTCCCATAATATTCAGCTGGTGCACGCACGGCACTGATAATGAACTGGAATTTTATTGACCTGTATCAACAGTATCACTACTCAGCTCTCAGTCCTGAGTGTGTTGCGTGTGAATTTATTGTGCACCAGTATCCATTCTTTGTGTGTGTATGTGTGTATTATATAGTTAAGTTTTATAAAGTTCATGAACTGAGTGTTGTGAGTGAACTATGAATTAAACCAAGCCAGCAGGAAACATGGGAGAGGCATCACTGGGTTTTTGCCAAATTATGTACACTTCAACAATAAGCTAATGCAAGCATTGCTTTTGAGATTCCCTACTATATTTTTATGTTGGCTCAGAAATTGCAGGTATTCTAAGTATCTCTTTTTCTTTGTCATTTAAGATAATTTACTTGTTTGTAAACAGAGGCTGTCTTAGCATTTCTAGACTGTGCTTTACCTCTCCGTATTCCAGCAATTGTCCCACGGAGAAAATCAATTACATGTCATTGTAAAATTGAACCTGACCCATACTGAAAGACAAGTCCTCATTTGTCATTACCTTCTTACTTGAAATGGTTTTGGCTACAGCTACCACAGTTTCCAAAAAAACATTCTTTCAATGGTTAGAGATGAGACTATGCTGATGATGATTTTAGGAAAAGGAAATAATTGCTTTCAATGGATTATGTGCGTGTTACCACTTTCCTTCTAGCAGCCTAAACAAAGGTGAGTAATGTGGAGCCATGAACCAATTCAAATGGCGGAAGAGTGTTTTTTATGCAATACACTCAGTCTGGGACTTGTTGGCATTCCTGTTTCTGAGTGTATGAAATATCATGTGAATGGCGGTGTTTACTTCACTTTTTAAGGGAAATTTAAAATGTGATCATCTTGACAGTTTATGCCCCCAGTTTCTCATTTTTCTTCAATTCTTTTTTAAAGTCACTGAAATGCTGGAGTGTGGATCTATGCTATCGGTAATCTGTGTATTTGAGATTAGAAAGTGAGTAGAGGTAAGCTATTTAACATGGATATGCAGTAACATGCGATTGTTATAGATAGGAATGGCTGTTAGTTTCTGGAAGACATATCACCTTTGCCTGCATGGGCTCACAGTGGCTACAGAGTGTAGGATCTACAAGATGCATTCAAACTTACTTTGGTCACTTCAACATTAAGTTCCTCCACTAAGAACTTCAAGCAGAAATGCCATTAAAATACCATTATCTACTAATTGAGCACCACTGCGAGTAGTGTATATGGTATAAAAGTCACTGGCCGATACCCTAGAATTCTCCACCTGATAGCATTGTGAGAGTATAATCAGCACAATACATGCAGATATTCAAATACCACCTTCTCGAGGCAACTAGGAATGGGCAAATTATCCAGCATTGTGTGTGCCAAAGTGTGAAAAATTCCAAATTTATTCTATCACTGTAGTCAGTTGTTCAATAAATCTTGGCCTTTTCTTCCCCCATCATAAACAGACACCCCACTCTGTATCAGAGATAGTAGGAACTGCAGATGCTGGAGAATCCGAGACAACAAGGTGCAGGGCTGGATGAACACAGCAGGCCAAGCAGCATCATAGGAGCAGAGAGGCTGACGTTTCGGGCCTAGACCCTTCATCAGAAAACCATCATCTCGCAAACCATCCACAACCTCATCACCTCAGGTGACCTCCCACCCACGGCCTCCAACCTCATCGTTCCCCAACCTCGCACTGCCCGCTTCTATCTCCTTCCCAAAATCCACAAACCTGAATGCCCTGGTCGACCCATTGTCTCCGCCTGCTCCTGCCCCACCGAACTGATCTCCAACTATCTCGACTCCATTTTCTCCCCCTTGGTCCAGGAACTCCCTACCTATGTCCGTGACACCACCCACGCCCTCCACCTCCTCCAGAACTTCCAATTCCCCGGTCCCCAACA
The DNA here is from genome assembly GCF_021869965.1 of Rhincodon typus. Lineage (NCBI taxonomy): Eukaryota > Metazoa > Chordata > Chondrichthyes > Orectolobiformes > Rhincodontidae > Rhincodon > Rhincodon typus. Next base: position 3,010,979 of record NC_063360.1, read on the forward strand.
CCTCATCTTTACCATGGACGTCCAGTCCCTCTACACCTGCATTCCCCATGCAGATGGCCTTAAGGCCCTCCGCTTCTTCCTGTCCCGCAGGCCCGACCAGTCCCCCTCCACTGACACCCTCATCCGCTTAGCCGAACTCGTCCTCACACTCAACAACTTCTCTTTCAATTCCTCCCACTTCCTACAGACAAAGGGGGTAGCCATGGGTACCCGCATGGGCCCAAGCTACGCCTGCCTCTTTGTAGGTTACGTGGAACAATCCCTCTTCCGTACCTACACCGGCCCTAAACCCCACCTCTTCCTCCGTTACATTGATGACTGTATCGGTGCCGCC
>NC_063360.1:3011712-3094309 GCF_021869965.1 Rhincodon typus
GGAGCAGGAAAGCTGATGTTTCAGGTCTGGACCCTTCTTCAGAAAGGTCCAGACCCGAAACGTCAGCTTTCCTGCTCCTCTGATGCTGCCTGGCCTGCTGTGCTCATCCAGCTCCACACCTTGTTTCACTGAGATGTGTTTACAGATTTAAATAAGGATATATTTGAGATTCTAGGGTGTACAAGAGGACAGTACGACATCAATTCGGTTGGAAACATAAAACTGGACAGGAGTAGGCCATTTGGTCCTTCAAGCCTGCCCCACCATTCAATATGATCATGCCTGAACATTCAACTCAGTACCCTATTCCATAAAGAATATTCCACAAAGAATTCCATAGGTTTGCCACTCTTTGCATGAAGATATTTCTCCTTATCTTAGTACTAAATGGCCTACGTCCTTAAACTGTGACCCCTGGTTCTGGATTTCCTGGTCACTGGGAACATCCTTCCTGCGATTACTCTGTCTAGTCCTGTTAGAATTTTATATGTTTCTATGAGATCGCCCCTCATTCCTCCCAACTCCAATGAATATAGTCCTAACCAATCCAGTCTCTCCTCATACATCAGTCCTCCCATCCCAAGAATCAGTCTGGTTGACCTTCATTACAATCGCTCCATAGCCAGAACATCCTTTCTCGGATAAGGAGAGCAAAATTGTGCATAATACTCCAGATGTGGTGTCACCAGGGCACTATATAAGTGTAGCAGAACACCCCTACTCCTGCAATGAAATCTTCTTGCATTCAGGTTAACATACCATTTTACTTCTTCACCACCTGCATGCTTACTTCCAGCAATGGGTGTACAAGTACACACAGGTCTGACTGCATCTCCTCCTTTCCCAATATACCAGTATTCAGATAATAATCTGCCTTCTTGCTTTTGCCAAAGTGGATAACCTCACATTTACCCAAATTATACTTCATCTGCCATGCATTTGCCCATTCACTCAACTTGTCCGAAACACAGTGAAGCACCTCTGCATTTTCCTCACAGCTCATCCTCCCACCAGCTTTGTGTTATCTGCAAACTTGGAGATATTACATTTAGATCCCTCATCTAAATAATTAATACATGTTGTGAATAGCTGGGGTCCAAGCACTGATCCCTGGTCACTGGCTGCCACTCAGAAATGACCCATTTATTCCTACTTATTATTTCCTGTCTGCCAACCAGTTCTCTATCCATGTCCGTACAGCACCCCCAATCCCATGCACTTTAATTTTACATGCTAATTTCTTATGTGGGACCTTATCGAATGCCTTCTGAAAGTCTAAATAAATCACATCCGCTGGTTCCCTTGATCAACTCTATTACATTCTCGAAAAGTTCCAACAGATCTGTCAAACATGATTCCCTTTTGAAAATCCATTCTGACTCTCTCCAAATCTGTTACTGTTTTTCAAGTTTTTAAAGTAAAATCTTTTACTAATTACTCTAGCATTTTCCTGACTATCAATTAGTGGGTTTACATTAGTTCCCTTCAAACTACAGGAACTGTTCCAGAATCTATAGAATCTTGAAAGATGACCATCAATTCTAGGGCTATTTCCTTAAGTACTCTGGAATGTAGATTTTTGGGGCCTGGAATTAATCGCCCTTTAGTCCCATTAATTTTCCCTACATCATTTTCCTATTAATTTTCTTTGGATCCTCCCTCTCACTAGACCATGTGTTCCTCAACATTATTGGGATGTTATTTATGTCTACTTTTGTGAAGACAGAACCAAAAAATGTATTTAACTGGTCTGTCATCTCTTTGTTCCCCATTATAACTTCCTGTATTTCTGACAATAAATGTTCTACATTTGTCTCCACTAATCATCATCTCTTCAGAGAAGAATTTTTCTTTTTTATTCATTAACGGGATGAAGGCAGCGTTTTTTTGCCCATCCCTAATTGCCCAGAGGGCAGTTAAGAGTCAATCACATTGCTGTGGGTCTAGAGTCAATCACATTGCTGTGGATCCGGAGTCACATATAGGCTATATCAGGTGAGGATGACAGTTTCCTTCCCCAAAGAACATTAGTGAACCACGTGGGTTTTTCCAACCATCAACAATGGATTCAATGGTCATCATTAGACTTTTAATTCCAAATTTTTCCACCAATTGCCATGGTAGGATTTGAACCCAAGTCCCCAGAACATTGCCTGGGTTTCTGGATTATCAGCCCAGTAATAATACCACCAGGACACTACCTTCCCTTTGTAATGTATGTGTGAAATGTACGTTTCATAGCAACATGAAACTTGTCCTAATAGCAAATTTGGAAGAATCATGTCATATGAATACACCTTTTACCCTTCACTTTTGCATTCATCAGCTGACTGAGACAGAACAGCCCACTGGTACGTGCATACTAGTCAAGGCACACCTTCAAAATTCCTACTCCTGAACCAGACCATCATGCACCAAAATCCACTGACAAACAGAAAGTAATAATTTAAAAATTGTAAATCAGACCAAGAGGAACACATCCAAAGATGGAAGATAAGACTGTTAAAAAAAATTGCTGCAAATGCATTGACAGTGCTTTAACACAGCTCTTAAGGCTGGCTGCATTGTAAGGAAGTGCTATAAAATGCCCAGGTGCTCCTCACAGATCCAGGAGTGATTACCAAGAGCAATTCTCTCCATGTGCACACATGTAAAGCCTGGAGCAGCACCAGCATAGATTCTGGCACAGGATCATCCTTCCTTCCCCATGCCTGCCTGCCTGCCTCCAATCACTTCATGGTTAAACACAATTTCTTTTAAAATAAGGTGGAAGGAAATTAACAGTCAATTGTGTAAACCGGCAAACTTGTTATTGCATTTTCAAACGGTTCCTTTTAAACTGCCTTACGTGTGTGTGTTGTGAGGTTAATCTGTTGGCTGTTATAAACAGCCTCAACTGATTTCTCTGATTCTGATCAGGAGTCTAGCCAAAGCAACTCAAGGCTCTAAAATTCAAAGAATTCTCTTTCATTTCAACTTTTGCACATATTTGAGTTTATAATTCACAGATCACGAATCTAAGAATGGCAAAAGACAAAATAAAATCAGCTGCTAATTTAGTACAACAAAGAAAAGTTTAGTTTTACTTGCTTGTATCAGGCCTGCCACACCCAGATACAATTCACCAGGTAACTGATGTGGTTACCTGAAATAACAAACCTTTAATGCAAAGGGCAATTTGCAGAAATTACAAGCAGACTAAATCAAAGCAGCTTAACTTTGATCTGTCAGCTCAGCAGTTTGAAAACCTATTTCACTATCTTGTAAACAGCTTACTCAGGAAATCTCTCCCTTCCAAAAATGTCATCCTTTAAAACTAGGCTGTGGCAACTCCCTCGATGGCTCCATTTATTGGGTGAGCTAGTCATAATCATTAATCTTGGAGACAGTAAGGACTGTGAATGCTGGAAGCTAGAGTCAATAAATGTGAAGGTGGAAAAGCACAGCAAGTCAGACAGCATCCAAGGAGCAGGAAGTTCATTATTTCAGGCCGAAACCCAAAACATTGACTTCCCTGCTCCTCAGATGCTGACTAACCTGCTGTGCTTTTCCAGCTCCACATTTATAATCATTAATCTACCAGATTACACAACCAATCTGATATGTGTAACCTTTAACATAGCAAGGGCTACTCTAGGTGATCTCAGCACTTACACTGGTAGTGGTGGTGGGGATGGGGTGTTAGTGGGATTGGGTTAAGAAGGTAGGAAAGAGAAAAATGCAAGGCCCCAAGTGATTTATTATTATCCAGTGACACCTCACCAGAAAAATGTGCAAATCTGCACTAGATGGGGTCTCAACTATGATGCTCCCCTATTTTCCTTGCACACAGCTGACAAAGAAAAAAATGTGCTTCAGTGAGTTGCCACATCAACTTCGCTGCTGTGTTGTGGTCTGAAAGACTTTCAGGACGGGGAGAAGACGGGTGAAGCAAGTCTGTGGTAGCATTAGGCTTTCATAGCCCCTCCCTGATCATCACTGTACTGTTTCTACAAGTATGAACCTAAAGTATAAACACAATTGAGCAACAGAACAGATGGGTTCATTGATCTGCATTTACATGAAGAGACAGAGGAGCAGACTGCTATGTAAATGTAAATTTTAACATGAAACATTTATTTTCAAATAGCAAATACAGCTTTCTCAAGAATTTTGACCTGTCAGTTTCTGACTTGAAGAAGCTTCTACATGCACTGTGGAGTGCACAAATCTGATAAGATCAAATCTTTGCTGGGATCCACCTTTGCTTTGGTTAAAACAGAGTTGATCTCACACACTCTATGTAGGTCTGCACACAACTTTGAAATGTATTTCTTTTTAAATTTCATGACTTCCAAGAAGCACAACAGAATTAAAACACGATTTCCTGTTGATATATCAACCCCAGGGAAACAAAACAAAACCTTGCATTGCATTTTTTTTTGCAAGGAGGGAAGAATGGGATTGGAAAGGCAGGCTTGGTGTATTAACGAAGAAAAGTGAGGGAGTGAGCATTAGTACTAAGACGACAAGAGTGGGAAGGATGGTGGATGTAAGAGGCTGGGTAGCTGCAAGAACAAGTTTCTGAGTTATGAATGAATGAATGAGTGAGACAGCGATGGACAGAATGAGATGCAATGAGAAAAAGAATGAGAATAAATGAAACGACATGCACAGAGTGAAGACATATTGCAGAGTGGCAAAAACATATGGGCGCACATAAACAGACACACATACACAAAGACACAGACATACCAAAGGTCATAAAGTCATACAGCATGGAAACAGATTCATCCAAGCCAACCAAGTTTGCCAAACCAAACTAGTCCCACTTGCCTGCATTTGACCCAAATTCCTGTAAACCCTTCCTATTCATGTACCTGTCCAAATGTCTTTTAAATGTTGTAACTGTACCTACATCTACCACTTCCTCTGGCAGGTCATTCCACATATGCACCATCTTTTGCATGAAGAAGTTGCCCCTCAGGTCCCTTTTAAATCTTTCTCCTCTCACCTTAAAAATATGCTGCCTCATTTTGAATTCACCCACCCTTCGGAAAAGACCTTTACTATTCACCTAATCTATGCCCCTCCTGTTATTATAAATCTCTATAAGGTCACCCTTCAACCTCCTATGCTCCAGTAAAAAAAAAAAGTCCCAGCCTATGCAGCCTCTCCTTATAATCCAAACCCCAGTCTTGCTTGTTTGCTATTGAAGATGAGAATCTTTGATTTATTGACCCACCTGGGAGGTAGATGGAATCTACATTTAAAACCCTTTCCTTTATAAAGGCAGGTCAACATTCTCATCTCACTTTCCTGAGGTAATATTATGATGAACTGAAGTCTGATTTATTGGAGGACCTTCTGGGCTAAATAGCAAAATAAAAATTCAGCCAATTTGCAAATGCCTTAGTTTGTCACATCATCTTTTCAGGATCTTTCCAATTCCTAAAACTTTTTAAATTAAATGTAATCATAATACCTTTCTATCTGCAACCCTTTAATTTCTAAATTATACACATAAACTACTCATGTGATCTCAATTGTATACACATTTGAAGACGTTAATTATTTAAAATTCAGAAATTGCTTCCATTACTGCAATTTTTTTCTTGTAGTCACAATTGAATCTTGCATACTCTATATCTGAAACTTCATTTGCCCCAGCTATAAAATTGTACAAAGCCTGGCTTAATCATAGAACGGCACTTTACAGAAGGAGGTCATGCTGCACATTGTGCCTGTCCTGGCTCTTAGGTAGAACCGCCCAATTAATGTAAAACCCTTGTTGACCTTTCTACATAACCCTGCTGTTTTCCTTTCACTTTCCAAGTTATTATCTAATTCCCTAATGGTAACATCTGGGCCTGGACCCAGTTAGTATTTTCATCATAGTATTACTGAAAGCAAATTGCTTGCAGTTCAAAATCCAACAACCACATCATAACCTTTAACATGGCTAAGAAGATGAAGACAAGCTGCAAAAATCATCTTTGTCAGCACATCCTACCAAAAACTACGCAACTATATCTTTGACAACAGAGATCTATGCCAGAGGATAATGGTGTTGCTCTCACCATCTTCCCAGCTGGCAGTGAAATTTTGGTCACTTACCAAAGGCAACCTTCAAGCACTGGATATCTTCTACCAGTGTGTTCTATCTTTCACAACCTTTGTCTTTCCCCACTACCTTCCAGCTCCTAAAGCCTCACCTTTTACTTTCTTTGCAGTCTGTACGGGTCTCTCTCCCATCCACTCAGACAGAAGGCCCCCTGACCACTGGGTGAATTCAATGATAATGGAGGAGTCAAGAGAGGAGATCATGAGGTAACGATAGATATCAACAATATCCATCTGAAAACAAATGCTGTGCTTTCAGATGATATCACTTGGGGCGAAGCATGTAGATGAAAAACAAGAGAGGCCTAAGGTCATTTTACTCACTCCTGGTCAGTATATTTCAGAGTCATATCAAACGATGTACTTATCCACAAAGTACTTCTAGATTTAACTAAAACAATATTTTTAGCTCAGCTTTCTTCTCCCCGCCCAATTCATAGTTACACATTTCTATGGAAGCTGGCCAAGTAACCTTTGTACATCTTACATGCTAGATTGTAAACATTAGTAGGTGTTTGTTCGTGCAAATGCTTTATACACACAAGTATGTTTCTAATTGTTGTTGAAATGTTGACAGACCTGGTAAGGCTGCATACTATGCCCATCCTTAGTCGTACTCAAAAACTGTAGGTGGGCCTTCTTAAAACATTGTAGGCCTTGTGATGATGGTGCTGGCATGAAGCTTGGCAGAACAGTCCAGGATGTTGACTCTAGCAATGATACAGGAATAGCAGTACGTACCAACTCAGTATAGTGTGTGACTAATAGGAAAATTTTAGGTTTTGATTTTGTAACAACCATGTGAGGAGTGTTGAATGAGTCCCCCATCTTTTTGGACCTTCCATTTGGCTGCAATAAAAGGTCAAGTTCTTTTTAACACACGGCTATACCTTTCCCCATTTAAAATTTAGCTAACTATTTTCATCAGGGAGCCAATTACAAGGTTTTCTTGTGTGAAAGAAAGAGCAATTTTATTTGCTAACCCTGAGAAAAATAATACAGATGCAACTGTGCAGTTCAGTTTCTGGTCAATGGAAATCCTCAGAATGTTGATAGTAATTGAATGCATGACATTAGAAATTGGCAACATGGTTGATCGTTAGAAGAATATCTATAGACTGCAAGAATTTATCAATGGACTCTCAGGTGACAAATAAATGATAAATGGAATTTAACCTGGGCAAGTGTGATGTGATACATTCAGGAAGGTCAAACCAGGTGAAGAAATACGTTATTATAGAGGAAGTTAGGAGCCTAGGAAAGCATTTCCACAGATCCTTGAAAGCAGGTGGAAAGGTCAATAAGATGGTCAAGACGGCATAGAGATTAAAGCAGGGAAGTTACAGTGGAACTGTTTAAAACATTAGTTAGGCATAACATAAGAATTGTGTGCATGTAGAGAAGGTGCAGAGAGGATTTTACGGGATGGTGTCAGGACGTCAAAGCTGCAACGTCAAGCATAAGTCCTCTGTTTGCAGCAGACCCCAGCAGCTACCTCCCCCACACCATCCTTTCTCCTGACTCATTTAAGAGGTGTCTGGATATGCACCTTATGCTGTGACCTGCAGGGACACAGACCAAAAGCTGTAAAGTGAGATTAGGCTGGATGGCTCTTTTGTCAGCTAGCACAGACATGATGTGCTAAGTGGCCTTTTTTTTCTGGGCCATAAACTTTCTATGATTCTAAGGTCAGGAAAAGGTGGTTAGTTCTTTGTTTGCCACAGGTAGTCAGTAACTGACACTTACATGTGGCACAAATGCTGCCTGTTCTTTATTAGTCCAAACCTGGAGACTGCCTATGATCTGTGTAGGCTGGCATTGGTCTCTTCATGTTGTTGAGGTTGTAAAATATGAAGAAAGACGATAAAATTATTAGTAAATTGCCTGACTCTTGATCTTAATTCAAAGAAAAGGTCATTGACGAAGCCAGTAAAGATCGATAGGACAAGGATATTGATCTTGAACTCCAGGAGGAATATCCAGGCTTACAAAGATTCACTCTCAAAAAAAAAAAAATCAGCTAATCAATGGCGTGGTTTGCATACGATTCTTCAGTTTTGCTGCAACATAAAGCCATACAACACTGAAACAGACCCTCTGGTCCAACTCGTCCGCGCCGACGAGACATCCCAATCTAGCCTAGTCCCCTTTGCCAGCATTTGGCTCATGTCCCTTGAAACCTTTCCTAGTTATATACCCAGCCAGATGCCTTTTAAATGTTGCAATTGTATCCACTTCCACCACTTCCTCTGGCAGCTTGTTCCATACATGCACCACCTTTTGTATGAAAAAAGTTACCCCTGCGGTCCTTTTTAAATCTTTCTCCTCTCACCTTAAACCTATGCCCACTAGTTTTGGACTCCCCTACCCTGGGAAAAAGATCTTGGCTATTGTCCCTATCCATGCCCCTCATCATTTTATAACACAGGGAGAGACAGTCATATAGCATAGAAACAGACCCTTCGGTCCAACCAGTCCATGCTGACCATAATTCCAAACCAAACTAGTCTCACCTGCCTGAGCTTGGTCCATATCCTTCCAAACATTTCTTATTCATGTACTTATCTAAATATCTTTTAAACCGTGCAACTGTACCTGCATCCACCATTTCCTCTGGCAGTGCATTCCACACATGATCTACACTGTTAAAAAAATTGCCCCTCACATCTTTTTTAAATCTTTCTTGTCTCACCTTAAAAATATGCCCCCAATCTTGAAATTCCCCACCCTAGGGAAAAGACACCTGCCATTCACCTTATCTATATCCCTCATGATTTTATAAACTTCCATAAGGCTACCCCTCAACCTCCTATACTCCAGTGAAAAAAGTCCCAGCCTATCCAGCCTCACCTTATAACTCAAACCCTCCATTCCCAGCAACATCCTGGTAAATCTCTTCTTAACCCTCTCCAGCTTAATAACATCCTTCCTATAACTTGGTGACCAGAACTGGACACAGCATGCCAGAAGAGGCCTCACCAATGTCTTGTACAACCTCAACATAACATCCCTACTCCTAGACTTAAAGGTCTGAGCAATGAATGTGAGTGTGCTAAATGCCTTCCTAATCACCCTATACATATGTGACACAAACTTCAAAGAATTATGTACCTGAACCCCTAGGTCTTTCAACACTACAACACTACCCAAGGCCCTACTTTTAATTGTATAAGTTCTGCCCTTGCTTGTTTTACCAAAATGCAATACCTCGTATTTATCCAAATTAAACTTCATCTGCCACTCTTCAGCCCATTGACCTAATTGATCAAAATCTCTTTGTAATCTTAGATGACCTTCTTCACTGTCCACTATATCACCAATCTTGGTGTTATCCACAAACTTACTAACCATGCCTTCTATATTCTCACCTAAATCATTTATATAAATGACAAACAAAAGTGGGTTCAGCATCAATCCATATGGGACACCGCTGGTCACAGGCCTCCAGTCCAGAAAACAACCCGTTATAGAGTTCCTGACACTGTCCACAGGTAGACACACAGTCCCTGGCCCTGACCATAAGTTGATAAGGAGTCTGTGGCACTGACCACAGGTTACTTATGGAGTCTCTGGCACTGACCATAGTTTGAGATGGAAGTATCTGGCACTGCCCACATGTTGATTATAGAGCTCCTGGCACTGTCCGTGGGTTGAAACATAGTCCTCGGCACTACCCACGGGTTAAGGCACAGTCCCGCATTGCCCATGCATTGATAATGCAGTCCCTGGCACTGCCCACAGGTTGATTGTACCTTACTCAGAAAAGAAACTGTGCACCTATGTCAAGGACAATTGCTTTAGCCTCTCATCCTGCATTTAGCTTCATCTATGTCTGATTCAATACTGTGACAAGCCCTAAATCTGAACAAAAATGAATCTTGTTCAGCAAGTGCCACTTTCTGCCATCACTGTGGTTCTTTCCACTGCTATTAATAATAGAAAAGCCGCTAATACAGCAGTGATTGGCCCAGTTCATTTTTTTTTATTATTATCAACACATACCTAGCCAATATTGGCAGGTGGAAGAAACTTTCATACTGATTACAGAGCCACTGGACTAGCTCTAATGCAAGGTTTACAAGCAGAAGTTGTGAAAATCCATAACCTTCACTCCAAACATGTATACAGCTACTTTTCATCACATTTCTCTTAATGAACTATTATACAATATTAAATATCAGCCATATATATTTTGGCACTGATGTCACTTATCAATTACGTCACACAAAGGCAGCCAATTCTCTTCCTTGAAGGACACATAGAGCAGCTAGGGTTTTATAACAATTCAGCAATTTTCACTGATATTTTCTGGTGTTAGCCCACAAATTACCAGATTTATTGAATTCAGTTTCATAACTTGCCATAGTAGGATTGAAACTCTCAGTCACTAAGCTACTACACCCTAACAACATACAGAGTGGGGTCAGAGAGGTCCAGGAAGGGGAGAGAGGTGTTGGAGATGGTCCAGGTAAATTTAAGGTTGGGGTGGAAGGTGTTACTGAAGTGTATGAACTGTTCGAGCTCCTCGTGGGAGCACGAGGCGGCACCGATACAGTCATCAATGTAACGGAGGAAGAGGTGGGGTTTAGGGCCGGTGTAGGTACGGAAGAGGGATTGTTCCACGTAACCTACAAAGAGGCAGGCGTAGCTTGGGCCCATGCGGGTACCCATGGCTACCCCCTTTGTCTGTAGGAAGTGGGAGGAATTGAAAGAGAAGTTGTTGAGTGTGAGGACGAGTTCGGCTAAGTGGATGAGGGTATCAGTGGAGGGGGACTGGTTGGGCCTGCGGGACAGGAAGAAGCGGAGGGCCTTAAGGCCATCTGCATGGGGAATGCAGGTGTAGAGGGACTGGATGTCCATGGTAAAGATGAGGTGTTGGGGACCGGGGAATTGGAAGTTCTGGAGGAGGTGGAGGGCGTGGGTGGTGTCACGGACATAGGTAGGGAGTTCCTGGACCAAGGGGGAGAAAATGGAGTCGAGATAGTTGGAGATCAGTTCGGTGGGGCAGGAGCAGGCGGAGACAATGGGTCGACCAGGGCATTCAGGTTTGTGGATTTTGGGAAGGAGATAGAAGCGGGCAGTGCGAGGTTGGGGAACGATGAGGTTGGAGGCTGTGGGTGGGAGGTCACCTGAGGTGATGAGGTTGTGGATGGTTTGGGAGATGATGGTTTGGTGCTCAGGGATGGGGTCATGATCAAGGGGGCGGTAGGAGGAGGTGTCGGAGAGTTGGCGTCCGGCCTCGGCGATGTAGAGGTCAGTGCGCCATACTACAACTGCGCCTCCCTTGCGCCATACTAGAATTTGGGTCTTGTTGATTCCTCCTGAAAGAATAAGTAATTGAAAGGGTTAAAAGAAACCCTTTCTCCTCCCTCAGCTTTCTTATGGGTTGTGTCTTCTTTCCTTGGACTTGATGTAATTCCTCTTGATCTGTACCTTTTCCAGTTGTGACAGTCTTGTTATATTTGTGTACTTATTTGCTAACATTTTTGATTGAATAATTTCTTCAAGATTCATGAAAGTCAGACCTTTATCTTTGTCAAGAACACACGAGTGTGTTGACATATAGAAAATGTAGTATTGTTTAGATAACCTATACGACACCCGAGTGAGTATTAAGCAGTGAACCTGGTTATGAGCAGAACAAGATGATTGTATTTTAAAAGTACAGCAGCTGATAGGTTTCGTATTAAAACCCCTTATTCAGAAATTCAATCCTCTCCTTTAATTTAACAAAATGTTCTCTTCACACTAACAGTTCCACTGAATGATGCAATGAACTTGAACAGAGATTCAACCCATGACCTCACCAGAGCAATAATCCCCTTGGATCACAGGGTGCAACAGATATTTGGCTCCAAGATCCAAAATTCTGAACATTTTGTTAATAAGTAACCCATTACTTGTCAGGATTTTAGATGGCTTAGCAGTCTTAGTCAGGGATTTAAAATTAACAGTGTTTTTGTCCAGCTCCTAACTGTTTTGTGCCTTCAAGATACAAGACTGGGACTTCTCAGTTTTTCAGATGTAATTGGGTGTAGTACACCACCTTGTGACAATTTTACAAATTTATCCACTTACTGCAGTGCTCGCGCCCAAATATTCCCATTGCCCATTACGTGTTTCTGGGGCAATGAAAAGCCTCCTGCAGAAGTCACATCAAGGGATACTCTAGGAAAAGGAATCGACTATTCGACACCTCAATCCTGCTTAGCCAGCCAGTCAGGTAGAACGTAACCATCTGAATCTTAACACCATCTACTAACTTACTATTATAATCCTCAGAATCCTCAATGCCCAATAAAATTTGGTTTAGAGGCGATTTGAGGAAATCCTTTTGCACCCTGAGGGTGGTATGAATCTGTAATTCATTGATTGGGACGTTGGTAGAGGCAGGAAAGCTCGCAACCTTTTAAAAAATACATGGATGAGTATTTGAAATGTCATAACATTCAAGGCTATGGCCCAAGTGCTGGAAAGTGAGATTAGTGTGGATGGGTTATTGCAGATTCGCTGGGCTGAATGGCTATATGACTCTACGACTATGACTTTATGACTATCAGATCTGTGTAGAATGTAAGTCCCTAATATGCTTATGACTATCCAGTTTAAGGTCCATAACATTGGAATTTGTACTTTATAACAGTTATAATTGTGTAAAACAGATTACACATCTTTAAGTGTAAGCTTTTAAAAATCATTTTAAATTTATTCTGTAATATTTTTGATCATGTTTAATGCAGGTCTCATAGCTGTTTCTTGTTGATGTAGTGTTTTTAAAATATTTATTTGCAGGGAAAAATGTATATAAACTGAAATTGTGGTTTAGCTCCTTAATGGTTATACTTATTCATAATTTTTTATGGGGTTATATACTTGGAATCAATGTTTTTTTCTTTTTAGTTTGAAAAGTGCTGAGTTTTGTTTAATATAAGGAAAGCAGATGCAAGTGCACTCCTTGTCTTCTACCCTGGGGAACATTGGCCATAAATATTGGAGTGACTTGCAGGTCAGTTTACATAACGTAGAGTCCAAACTGTGGGATGCATCCTAAGCTTAAATTCCAATCTGTACAATGCTATTTGGACTTGTAACATTTACTTTGGTTTAAATTTCTTGGGATGAATGTTCAGAAAGGACTTTATCCAGCACTGTTGCTTCACTGAAGAGTAAATCCTGCTTCATTAACATGGGCAACTCATAGTATACAAAGTAATAGTATATAGAAAAGATAATTTTACTTGTTGTGGAAAACAAAACTAAATATAAGATAGTCACTAATAAATCCAAATGGAATCTAGGAGAAATATTTTAATGAAAATATAAAACTTGCTACCACAAAGAGTAGTTGAAGTGAATGACATAGATGCTTTCAAGAGAAAGCCAACTGAGCAGTTGAGAAAGAGTAAGAGGATATGTTGATGGCGTATAAAGATGCTTGTGTGGAGTGTAAATGCCCAGAGTGGAATGAATGGCCTATTTGTGTGCTCTGTAATATTGAAGTGCATATTGAAAGGTTGAAGTACCTCCATCATTGTCATTTTGTATACAGTCATGCAGCTGAAGACAACAAAATACCTAGGTACCCTGACACAGATTCGTTTAACCCTGAGGGAACAAACCCTAAAGAGGCTGCGTTAAAGATCTGAGTGCTGAATTAGAGCGTGTAACTATTTAGGACTGGTCATGCCAGCTACAATTCAATTCAAAATTTTGAATGGTGTGAAGCCATTGATTTTTTTTTTCCTTCCCCTGTGCCGCATTTTCTTCACTCATGCTGCCACAAATAAAATACAGATAGGAGCACAGCATCATTGTGTATCAATTGTCTAAGGTTGATGCATTACAGTTGGATATATTATGAAAAGTGGAACTCAGTTTTTTACTAAAATGGGTAATAAAACAGCAATCTGCATTCATATAGCACTTAAAGCAAAATATCCCTCAGCAGTTCACAAGATTAGCAGCTGTCATCTAGCCGCATTGAGAAGTATTTGTAGCTTGGTAAAAGGCATAGCTTCTAAGCATTGGCTTGAAGTGAAGAGAGGTGCAGAGGTTTAGGAAGGAATTCCGGAACTTGGAGAGGCAGTTGAAGGCATGGGCACCAGTTGTTGGGCAATGGAAATCATGGATGCACAGGTATTTCAACATGTTAAAGCTCAACATTAATTTTACTGAAATCCTGAGTTTTAACCCTCCTCCCTTCCCTTTAATCCTCCTGAAAAAGGTTTCCCTGAATCAGCTGTTTTCCTGTAATTACTTGTCAATCAATGACTCTTGGCGGATAAGAGACTTCATGGACTTACTGCACTCTATCCTCATCCACTGGGCTAATAATCCAGAAGCCCAGCCTAATTGTCTGGGAACCATAGGAGTTTGTGGAATTTACCTTCAACTAATAAACCTGGAATGGAAAGCTTATCTCAGTGGTGACCATAAGACTGCAATCAATTGTTATAAAAACTCATCTGATTCACTGATACTGTTCTTATCTTGTCTGGCCTATAAGTGACTCCATACCTATAGTAATGTGTCTGACCCTTAACTGCCCTCTGTAATGGCCTAGCAAACCACTGGGTTCAAGGGAAACTCGGATGCACAACTACTGCTGCCCATGCCAGTGATATCCACACAGACCATGAAGAATAAAGGAAAAAAAGGTTCTGTTGGTTGTGATGAATCATTGGGTAAGCCTTGGATGATTAGTGCAAGTTTTTTTGTTCGTGCCTGCATTTGTTTATAACTGATTCAAGTTAGGGTCAGTAATATCCAGTTTCCACTAGGAAGTAGAAAGTCTTTGAAAGGTTTACAACGATGAAGTAACAGTTTCTCTAAAGTTTTAGACCCCACTAACAAGCTAATTTCATTCAGATGTGTTATCCTTTTTGTTCATATTTATGACAGAATTTTATCACATCAGTGACAGTGTTAAAAGGTTCATTTTCCTTTAACATCAGAGCTGTTCAAACTTGGAGAATTCAACACTTTTTCAGGTATTGTTTCACCTTATCAAAAATGTCAAGTGAATGTTCAAGTTTTGTTTTGGAGGTGGTAACCAGCAATGTCCCCGCTCAATCCTCCCGAACCAAATGAAAAGGATTAATACATGGTTGGCACATTAAGCACTGTGAACAGTGCAACTAGAGTGCTTTGTGCATGTCAGAAAGTGGCAATACTGCAAAGCTCAACACCCATACCCCACAGACTTTACCTATACCATGCCCCAGAGACTTTATTTATACAATGGGCTGGAATCAAAGACACATTGGAGTATTAGGATTTCAAAGGAATCTACATGTGAAAAGATTGTGATCTTTCATTATGTAAAGGGACAGCATTTGCAGTGCTATACCTATGTCATTGCTTTTGCTTTGAATTTTCAGAGTTGTGCATTTGTAGCTGTTTGCTGCAGTCATTGCTGTGTCATTTGGAAGTCACAATTGTTTGGTAACGTTTGATTAGGCCTCATGACCACAGTTTACTGTGATAACGCACAACACTGCTCCGTAAGGTTACAATGGCGGCCGTATGCTAAACTAAGCCACATGGTGTGGGTTCATGTACATTACTGCTGGAGGAGTAACACTCATCAAAGTAATATTTCAAACCAATAAAAATCATATGTTGAACATTCAAGGGTCTATAAGAATACATTTCACAAACAGTACAAGTTTTATTTTATTAACAGTAGATTAAACCCTAATGCACACATGAGTTTCGCTGCCTGCAGTAGACTTCTGTCATCTTTTCTATAACAAACAAGATGTGTAAAGTTTTGAAATAACTGGTTTAATATATAAACACTTATTCCAGACAATGTAGTCCAGTTTCTTTGCTGAGGAAGGGAGGGTTCACGATGAAGGCCTCCTCTTGAATACCGCTGAGTAAAATCTTCAGACAGTCTCTCCAGTTTTGAGCTACATAGAATCGACTCGCTGTTCCCAGCCAAGCTGTTCCCCACCCATCACATCTGACTGTTAAAAAACAAAATTCTGTTTGCATTTTTAAGAATTTATGTAGTACATGACCTACCTCTTAGGGTTTGCATATTTACAGCAATTCTGAAATGGCTGAAGACAGCTCAAGACTTTTTTTCCACTGATATTTATTATAAACAAGCTCTGATAAGCTCTTTATAAGCTCCAATACTCCCCCACTCTTTTATGGTCAATGAGACCATAAGATATGGGAGCAGAATTAAGCCATTCAGCCCATCATCTGCTCCACCATTCGATCATGGCTGATATGTTTCTCAACCTCATCTCTTGCCTTCTCCCTGTAACCCTTCCTTGATCCCCTTACTAATCAAGAACCTATTCATTTCTGTCTTAAATATACTCAATGACTTCTCCTCCTCAGTCTCTACAGCGATGCGTTCCACAGATGAATCACCTTCTGGCTGAAGAAATTCCTCCTGATCTCACTTCTAATGGGTCATCCCTTCACTCTGAGGCTGTTGCCTTGGGTTCTCATCTCTCCCACTAGTGGAAATATCTTCTCAAAGACCCCTCAGCGTTCTGTAATTTTCTATGAGTTTACCCCCCATCCTTCTAAACTCCATAAAGTACGGACCCAAATCCTCAACCACTCCTCAAATGACAAGCCCTTCATTCCTGGAGCCATTCTCATAAACTTCTCTCCTCTCTCTAATGCCAGCACATCCATCCTTAGGAACAGGGCCCCCACATTGCTGTCAATATTGCAAATGAGAGTCTCAAAATGTATTCTGATGTGAGAACTAGTGCCAGAATGCACACAATACAACTGATATTTGACCACTTCAAACTTTATTCACTCTCCACAAAATGCAGCCACCTGTGCAGTATAGCATATGCTATCTTTAACGTGAATTTTTTTTACACTATACAATGAGGTGGCTAGAAATGAGTACATCTTTATTCATGGTACCTTGAGATGAGATTGTTAACATACATGTGTAACTTCAGATTGACTTATTTATTATGCATTTTACCATTCAAGCTCCCAACAGTAGTCGGATGTATTAGAATGTATTTTCTATTGTAACCAGTTTTCTAGCAAAGGTACCAGCCAGAAAGTTTTAAAAGGTCTTCCATGATCTCAAGTTATCCCAAAGGGTTTTGCAGCCAATTAAATATTTTTGACATGTAGTCACTGTTTGATGTTGGGATATGTCGCAGCCTAAAACAGTAATGAAGTTAAAAACCTAGTAAAATGTTCTTTATTAATGTTAATTGAGACTTAGCCAATGACACAGGGCAATCTTGCCTGCATTTCTTGAAATTTTGGGTTGGGACCTTTTGCATCAACTGAGAAAGCAATGTGGTTTTTGGTTTAATATTTTACCAGAACCTACAACTAATTTTGGAGTATGTGCTTAAGTTTGTGAAGTGATACTTCAGCCCATGATCTCCAGTATGAGATATGAGTGATGAACAAACCAGTCGTGCCACTTTGAAGAAAACGAAGCTGATGAAGAATAGTTGTTGTTTGTTTGAAAGTGAATTGCTTACATCTGTGAACTACCGAATCACCACCGTCTCAGTTGTTTCCAACCCTGGTCTTCCACTAATGAAATAAATGCACCTGCTCAAGACTAGGTAATTTCCACAGGGTGCCCTGATCCTAATGTCACTGCTCAGTGATTTTGTTTATAGTCTTCCAGGTGACCAAACTACAATCCTACAGTTTCATATCCATTCACAGCAGTTTTTTTTTAAAATACTTCATCTTCACAATGTTGACATACAGTGGTGTCTATCTCAGTCACACCTCCAACCGGTATCAATCAGAATTGCATATTACCTCTATATATATAAAATGGAATGCACCATCACTGTAGATTTGAATTGTGTCACATTCATTCACAGGCAGTTCTGTACCCTTCATTAACATCAGTACCATGCCAGTATCAGTGTAGCTGTAGATCCAATCTCCATCAAGATTGAAATACTTTGTTTTTGATCTGTAAATAATTTGTGATCAATGCCTTGTAAAATACCATACGTTTTTATTTCATTTTTGGAATGTGGGTTATTGTAGCCTCCCCTGGTTGTTGCGAAGGAGCCGCTAAGAGACTATATTAGTAAGGATAGCTGGTTTGTTCCTGAAGAACATTAGTGAAGTCAGTCATCCTTTACAACAATTCCACTAGCTTCATGGTCACTTTTACTGATGTCGATTTCTCTTATTTCTAGGTTTCTTATAAACTGAATTTGCTTTCTTATTATTATTGTGGGATTTTAAACCCCTGTTGTCTGAAAAAGCCATCTAAAAACCTAAGTGCTGCACTACCACCTGCATTTCCTTCATAGACATTTATTAAATTTCCCTGCCACTGTAGAAGTCTTACAAATTCCAATACCAACATTTCCTGTGACATTAAAGACTTTATTCTCTGTACAGTTGGCTTCCTTTCCTGTTTGACTGTTAGCGTGGTTGCTTGGGCCACCAATCTATGAGTACCTTATCCCAGTGGCCTTTCTTCTGCACAAACTTGACATTGAGATGGGAAAGTGTGGGTGGTGTAGGGACATTGTATATCACAGCTGAATGAGCCAACAGGGAATTTCAACTTGAATTCTGCGAATACTTCATAATTCATTTTTTTTTTTTATTTTCATTGCACCATAACAGACTAAACGACATTGGAGCAGAAATATGCAATTTGGTCCATTGAGTCTGCTACACTATTCAATTACATCTTAAAATGCATAACTCCACTTTCCTGTCTTTTCCTGATAACTCTTCATTCCCTTACTAATTGAAAATCTGTCTGTCAGCCTTGAATCAATGAACCAAACCCCACCATCCTCTGCAGGAAAGAAATCCACCAATTCACTACATAAAGGAAATAGGAACAGAAGTAATCCATTTGGCCCTTTGCGCCTGCTCCGCCATTCACTATGAGCATGCCTGATCGTCCAACTCAAAAAGCTGTTCCCACTTTCTCCCTGTACCCTTTGATCCCTTTAGCCCAAAGAAATATATCTAAGTCCATCTTGAAAATATTCAGTGTTTGGCCTCAAGTGCTTTGTGCGGCAGAGAATTCTACAGGCTCTCCACTCTCTGGGTGAAGAAATTTCTCCTCATCTCAGTCCTGAATGGCCTTCCCTATGTTGTCAGACTGTGATCCCTAGTTCTGGACTCCCCAGTGATTGAGAACATCCTTCCTGCATTTATCCTGCCTTGTCCTGTTAGATTTTTATAGGTTACTGTCAGATCCCCTATCCAACCTCATTCTTCTAAATTCCAGTGAATGTAGTCCCAACCGATCCGGTTTCTCTTCATACATTAACACTGCCATAAATCTAGTAAGCCTCTGTTACACTCCCACCATAGCCAGAATATCCTTCCTCAGATAAGGGGACCAGAACCCTGCACGATGCTCCCAGGTGTGTTTTGCCATTTTTAAAATTTTAATGACATTCTGCTCTGCTTTTCTTCCTGCTAACGTGTATAGACACCTATTTTACAAATTATTTTCTGTCTGCCAAGTTTTTGCCTGCTAACTTAACCTGTCTATAATCCTCTGTAGTCTCTGTCATTATCACTAACTGTCTTTCCACCTAGTTTTGTGTCATCCATAAATTTGGTGATAGTGCATTCGCTTTCCTCATCCAAGTGATTAATACAGTAGATAATTGTGACTCCAGCACTGGTCCTTGTAGCTCCTCCTAGCTATAAGTTGCCACCAAGAAAATGCTCCCTTATACCAAATTTCTCTTATATTAGTTGGCCAATCCTCAATTCATGCTAATATACTACCTGCAACACCGTGGGCTCTTATCCTATTAAGTAGCATTCCCTGTTGTATCTTTACAAGCACCTTCTTGGAATCTAAATATATTGATTTTTTTTTTTATCCGTCCTGCTTGTTACCTTTACTTATCATTCTTGTTGCCTCTTCAAAGAATCTGAATGCGTTTGTCAGGCATGATTTCCCTTTTGTGAAGCCATTATGACTCTGCATTATTATACAGTATATTTCTAAATGCTCTGCTGTTACATTCTTTATAATAGACTCAAGCATTTTCCTAGTGGTAGATGTTAAGCTAATTGGCCTGTTTCTTTTGGCTGCTTCCCTTTTTAATAAGTTGACAGTTTTCCAATCCACCAGACTATTCCAGGATTCTTGGGAAATTATCACCAGTGCATTCACTGTCTTTATAGGTACTTCTTTTAAGCTCTTCGAATGCAACCCATCAGTTCTAGGTGACTTGTTGGCCATTATTCCTTCATTTTTCCTCTAGAGATCATGTATTTACTTCCTCTCTCCCTTTTTTCCCTTGATTATTTAGTATGTTTGGAATACCACTAGTATTTTCTACTGTGAAGACTGTTGCAAATTATTTACTCAACTCTCCTGCTATTTCCCAATTGAAATTTCCACAGCTTCATTCTATAAGGGGCCTGTGTTCACTTTGGCCTGAAAGAAGGTCTTGCTGTGTCTGTCTTGATATTATTTGTACATTTATCCTCAATGTTTATTTTCTCCCTCTTTATCGTTTTTTGGTCATCTTTTAGTTTTTAAAACTTATGAAATCCTCTGGTTTACCATTCATCTTTGACACATTTTATGATTTTTTCTTTCAATTTGTTGCTCTCCTGAGCTAACTTAGTTAACCATGGTAAGTTAATCCTTTCCTAGAATCCTACTTCCTCAATGGCATATATCTTTGTTGTCAGTCATGAACTATTTTCTTAAACATCTGCCATTATTTTATTAGCTGCCTTTTCTACTAAATACCTTTCAAGGTCCATCCCAGCCAACTCTGCCCTTATTCCTAAGTAATTACCATTATTTAAGTTTAGTAAAGTTGTTTCTGACCCAAATATCTTACTTTCACTGAATGCTACATTGTACCATGTTGTCATCACTCTTTTCTAGGGAATCTTGTACTCTGAGATCATTTATTAAATTGACAGCAGTACCAGATCCAAATTCCAAAGTAGCCTGATCTGTGGTTTGATCAATAACATATTATTCTAGGAAATTGTCCCAAATGCAAACTATGAATTGTACCTTTTGGCTCCGTCTGTCAATTTTTCCAATTTACATGAAGATCCAAGGTACCTGTAATTTACTGCCTTTCTATATGCCCTCATTATCTCATGATTTATTCGCTGTTGTATGTATCTCTATAATATAGCTAGGAGTCAATGATATATGGGATAGCATGGAAAAAGGCATTGATGTGGTTTATCAACCATAATCTAGTCAAATGGTCAAACTTCCTAGTCAAACTGAAACCAACAATACTATTCAGGTTTATTCAACACAACTATTGCATCTTGCATGACAGCTCAGTTTGGTTAGTAGCAATCATATCTCGGTCAGAAATTTAGTGATTCAAGACTCACTTCAAGTACTTAAGCACACAGTCTCACCCAAGGCTCCAGTGCAGTACTCATACTTTTCAGATGAGACATTAAGCACATTATGCATGTTCAATTTTATTATAAAAGGCCAAAAAATAGCGTGGTGTGTTTCCATGTTCCAGCCTACAATTATCCTTCAACCAACACCACTAAAGAAAGTTAACTCATCACCACCCTCTCAAGGATAATTAATGATGGCCTATGATATCCAAATCCCATTAACATATACTGTAATTGGTGTAAAGATTATAGTGTGCTATGTGCAAATTGAGTGGTTTTTTGACCGTAAAGCAACAGTGACTACATTTCATTGAGACATCCAGAGGTTGTGCAAGATACAAGTGCAAGTTGGTTATTTATTGCAGATCCGTACCGTTATTATAGTGTACATAGCATTACTTGTTAAATTGTGAAATCAGTCATCTTTTCATATGCTGCATTGTCTATTTGTTTAAATGGAACAGTCTGAAATATGGTTTAGAACTTAAAAATTCATAATAAATTTCTTAGCTTTGATTTCCATCAGCACTCCCAATGTGACCCTGAAACTGACATTAAAATTCCTAGAGGAGTTCTAACATTCTTCATTAAACAAGTCATAAAACATTGATCTTTTATAGTGGTGTCTCTATTACACTGTAATATTTACTGAATCTGCATTCTTCAAATTTGACTCATTGTAGCATCATAATTGAGTAGCTGAATTACCATGCTTGCCTGTGCGAAAGGGTGGAATAGTAATTCAGGATCATAAGGAAAAACTGATGTTTAATTTCAAAAGGAAGATGTTCTTCTAAGGCTACAAACAAGGCATATTGCAGGACTGATTAGTGAGAATTTAAACCTTCATCTGGCTCAGCAACTGAAGTACTTCATGCAAAAAGTGAACGGGTGCTTAATTCCTTGATACTTCACATGCTAAGGTGACTATTCACCGCTGGATGTAGCAGCATTGCAGAGCTTGGGTCTCTTCCTTTGATTGGGGGATTGCCTAGCCCTGTCTATTGAATGCTGCTTTTGCTGTTTGGTAGCCCTGTGTTGTAGCTTCAACTGGGTTGACACAGCATTCTTAAGTTGGCCTGGTGCTGCTCATGGCATACCCTCCTGCACTCTTAATTTTACCAGGGGTGAGGAGACATTTATGATGTTATGCAGATGTTAATCAGCCAGTCTGATCTTCGTTATGTAGGTAGTACTTCCTCGCTTAAGTTCCATCATTCACAGGCGAAGGTTGAAAATAGTGTTTGAAATAATCCTGTTGCCATTAGTCAAATTTTCAATGAAGTAGGGCATATACACCTATATATCTTGGAACTGAAATCAGTCCCATTTCTGATTGCAATTTGCAATTAAGGTTATTGCAGTGATCATGCTTCAAGAGGCACTTTGTTTTCCAGATCGTTGAAATCGACAATGAGGTAACTAAGCAGTGATTTAAACGGTGGTTTGATTCCTCGCCTAGTTTCTGGGTAGATGGAGCATCCAGAGTGGTGCTGAGAAAGGTCCTTAACTTAATCCCTGAATAGGGGCAGCGTGAGCAAGAAAATACATATGTATGGAAGATGGGCTTCAGTGTTTTTTGTTTCTCTATTTTTCTTTATTCATTCATGGGATGAGAGCGTCACTGGCTAGTCAGCATTTGTTGCCCATCCTTAATTGTTAAGACAGTTGAGAGTCAACTACATTGCTGTGGGTCTGGAGTCACATGGAGGCCAGACCAGGTAAGGATGACAGATTCCTTCCCTAAAGGACGTTAGTGAACCAGATGAGTTTTTCCGACAATCGACAATGGATTCATGATCATCATTAGACTCGTAATTCCAGATTTTTATTGAATTCAAATTCCACCATCTGCTGTGATGGGATTCAAACTCTGGTCCCCAGATCATTACCCGGGACTGTGGATTAACATTCCAGCAATACTACCACTTGGCCATCACCTCCCATGTGATCCCTCTTTGACACTAGCTGATGATTTGATCTGTAACCACCAAATAAGCATTTTTGGTGGAGGTAAATCAGAAGAGGCTTGACCAGTTTGATTACTCTGTAACATTCACAAACTCGTTAGAATGCCACTGAAAGGTAGTCTTTCACTCATGCCAGGGTAAAAACTGAGGTGTTCTGATTATCATAGTGTTCTGGATTTATTAACCTCTCAAAGTTTCTGGAAGCAAGGGCAGGAAAAGACACACTACCCCATCCAGCTTTGTGTTTTTTACCACTGTGATGTCTTAAGAATCACAATATCTATATTTCTCACCCCAGCCAAAGCAACATATTAAGTTTGCACACATTGGAAGGGCTAATGGACGTGGAAATCTGAAAATTTCTCACCAGACCTTTGGCATATGAAGTTAGTCCAGGACACTACCCTGATCCTGATTAACTTAACTGGAGACCCATCTCTTGTAGAGGGAATTCAGAGAATCAAGCTCCATTGCATAGACCAGCAATTTGCCCCCCCCCGATGTTCTCCATTCTTTGGGAAAAGAAGAGCCTCTCGATGTTTAACCTTGTCTGCCCTTGTATAACTTGTGGGAGTAACCACTGTCTAACCTATTTAATTGGTAAACTTCCAATAGCAACAACGTTTTGTAAAAGGCAGGTGGAAAATTAAGTGTTTTGTACAGCCAGCAATGGGATCTTGGGATTTAAATCCAGTTGCGCACAAACTCCAGTCAGCCTCATTTTGTTTCCTGTGATCTGATTTCCCATATGTTAATATAACAAGGTTACTTGCTTCAGATTTACCCAGTTTATACATCAAGGCAAATAGAAATGATGAAAAAGCTGTAGATGCGCAATCTTTCTAAGGGTTCACCCTCTGCAGGACTTTGGGTACAATGTTATAAGGCTGTGAACGATGTGGGCTATGCTGAGCATTCTGGGGGAATCACGTGAGAAGTCGAGGTTGTGAATAACAAGTCACATTTTCCAGCAGAGTTCTGGATGTTGAGACCAGGTTCTCGCTTGGAAGCTGTGAGAGGCCTATTAACGGGAATTATTTTTGTTATCGCCCTTATTAAATGCAAATCTCACCTTATTAATATGCAGCTTCTCATCATAGAAACTACATGCCATGAATTCCCAATATGAAAGTCAGAGTAGGCGCTTGATGACTCCAGCCCAGCTCATGCTCCTCCAACCTGCCAACCTGGACACCCAGCACCAATGTTTTAGGGAACCGGCTTTATGCCATGGTCATAAGTATCCAACAGTGTCTCCGTGCCGTCATAGCACATCCCTGATACACTCACAGTATGCATTTTGTAAGCCACTGCCAACTGTTAATGGGATACTGCTGCAAGGAAACTTTGTATACAAGGACAGGCACCCAGCTCTCAGACTGGACCAGGGCATCTCAGGGCTACTCACTTGCTCTTGTAGCGCCTACCTAGATTCTCTCAGTATCCCTGTCTTTCGTTTTTGTGATTGGTCCCCCGAGCCACAGTTTAAAGGTTCACAGTACCTCTATCTTCCCTTGTTCTACAATGCAGACACCAAGTCAGACAACCCATGATATGATATACAGTGGTCATCAGCCAAGGGAGCAGACAGCATTCTGTATGGCACATTACTGCCTCAATCTCATGCTTTCACCAAATGCCAGCAGCTTGTGGTAAACACAGTACATGTAATGCAAGCAAACGGCATGAAAGTCTAAGCAGTGTCGTCTTCAGTGAAGTCCAGGGAAACACCCGGCTCAGTAAGTCAGGGGAAGTCAAGGGTTTTGGATATAGTAATTTGGATCCTCTGGGTAGTTAGAATCAAGATCCTCTCTTCGTAGAGCACCCCACCGGTCACGTTGGCTCTTTTTGCTTGTGTAGGTTGTTTTGTCCTCTACTGAGAGAAAGGTAGCGATTCAATGAG
The DNA here is from genome assembly GCF_021869965.1 of Rhincodon typus. Taxonomy (NCBI): domain Eukaryota; kingdom Metazoa; phylum Chordata; class Chondrichthyes; order Orectolobiformes; family Rhincodontidae; genus Rhincodon; species Rhincodon typus. Next base: position 3,037,045 of record NC_063360.1, read on the forward strand.
ATGAACATTGACAGCACAGCTGTTAGTGCTGGGGTAGGTGGGGGAAAAGTGGTGAGGTGCCCCAAGTGAGTGAACAGGCAATACAGAGGCTGTGCAGCTTGCATAGTGTGGGGGGAGGGGTGGGTTGGGTGGATGAGAGTGAGTGAGGGAAGACTTTGCAGGCAATAATGAGAGTGGTTGATGAGAGCCTTAGTGGAAGGTAGGTGCAGTAGCAGAGATGGGGTGAGTGTTAAGTTGCAGAGAGAATGCAGTGACATTTAGCCTAGCAGAGCGAAGGAGGTCATCGACCTTCCTATATTGCTGGCCCCTCCTGTAGACGACTAAGTTCACATTAACCAGGGTGGCAGGGTCTGATATTGTGGCCTGTTCTGGCAGTTCTGGTGGAAAAGGACGCCCCTCCTCTGCCTGCATATTCCTTTAGGTTAGTTAAGGCAATGTTAAAGGTTCCAGCACTGAGGCAGAAAACTTTGGCTGCACTCACTTTCCTCAAAACAGCACCTGCTAAGGAAACTTACGATTGTAGACATAGTGCAGTCACGTTGGGGCCCAGCATCCAGTAGTATTCTCTTTATCTTCTTTGGAGATTTCTGTGCTTTTACTTTGTGCTGACAGTCAGTTCAAGCTGGTAGAAAGTACTTTGTTGCTCAAGAGCTTCCAGTTAGGACAATTCTAAGTCACAGCATCAATTCCTGTATTGTATTTGCATAAGTTTTATTTTTGGAAATTGACAGTACTGATTAATTCCCTGAGAGGTGGTTTTCTTCATTCTTTTAATTCGCCAGTGTCCTTTCAACTTGGCCCCCATATTTTTGGCTTCCTAATGTACGCGCATTTAAATTCTTAATGAAACTTTTGAAAGGAAGGAAAATAATTGTGAATTATGCCCATTGTGTAACATACACGGAAGAAAGACCACATGACCAATATGGTTTTCTCATGTTACCACACAAGAAACAGCAACTGACTTGGTTTCCTGCTTTACGGTAATGCCATATTCATCTGTCTCAGATTGTTGAATGGGCAAATGCATACCTCTAGTTTAAATTTACTCTGAGTAATTTGTTTTCCCTAATACCAGAATAGGCAGCAATCTTTAATACTAAGTATAGTTCATGTGCAAAACCAAACGGTGAATTAAATTTGCTGCACTTAATTGAAATGAATGAATATCTGATGCAAACATTGAGTAACTCACACAGAATTGTAATGGGCCAGAGGTTCTCATATTTGCTTCCATTGAATGAACTTGCACTGAACTAAAACCCTTTCGTATTGTACTGAATACCAATCAGTCATGCCTCCTTCCCTTGCACTTTTGATTCCAAACACTGTCTCAAACAGTAAAAGAAAATCTGACATCATAGCCCAGTCTTGACAAGGAAAGGAAAGAATTGCATTGTGTTTGGCATTATTTTGAGCTGCAGTAAAAAAAATTCAAAACCACTTATTTGGTATTAGTATAGTCTTTGTTGTGATGGAGGGAAAGTGGCATCCAATTTGTGCACAGCAAGGTTCCACAAACTGATTACTAACAGAATGTCTGTTTTACTAACAAGAGGAGAAGGCTAAATGTTGAGCAGGACATCAGGAAAATCTCCCTTACTGGTTCTCATCATATTAGTTCAGCATCCATTGTAGAGAACTGATTTGTGGAAGCAAGTACTTATTTGAATTGTGTAAACACAGTATGTTTGGCACCAAGCCATTTTACCAGGTGACTATTGCAAAGGGGATTGATAACGTCCAGTAGGATTGAATGGTGGGGACAGTGTGGCAGGTGGTACTCAACATTCATATTGAAGTCATGAAATCTAAGGCTCAGTTCAGAATGCAGGAAACATGGATATTATTAAGCGGCTCTTATTTAAATAAATATTTCCAATATTTCTTCTCTTTTGACCCAACCAGTTGTTGTGTGAGGTGGAAATGTTGGAATTTGAGCCCACGATAACTCTTAGGTTGTGGTCTCGTGACAGCCTCCTGTAACCATGAAGCAACTTTATAATAGTTTTTCTCAATCATGGGTAACTCAGTGACGTGAAGATTACAGATTTTAATTTTAACCCCATTGTACTCGTTACCACACTTAATTTGTACATGTGTGATTTTGGGCACCCATGTTCAACAACGACATTTCAAAAAATTTCAAAACATAGTAGGATTCAAGCACTCAGGCTGTCTATTTTGTATGGTGATGCAAACAGAATTGGAGAAAGGAAAATCAAATGAGGATATGATCGCAGAGATGCAGAACACAAATTTAAAATCTGTAACCGGCCTCAAACAAGTGAATCCCTCACTTTTCGTGGTCTGCAAACATGGGATGCAAAAGCATAATTGGAGTAATATGAGTTGATGTTCTTATTGCATTTATTAATATAAGAGAGGAGAGGTGTGGAAATAACTTGTAGGTCAGAATTGAAGAGTAATTCCTACGTATGAGAAATCTGTAGAGTGTAGTTGTTTACCTCAGCTGAACGGTAAGAAGTATAAAAAAATGTTCTAAAGTGTACCTTTCTTGAGCCCTGGCCCTCCAAAATGCTTAAATAACAGTAAAGTACTGTGGAGGCTGGAGAAACTTAATAGGTTAGGCATCATCTGCAGAGAGAGAAAGTTACTGTTTCAAGTCTGATTTGCATCCTCTTCAAAGAAGAGTCTTATCAGGACTGAGACATTAACTCTGTTTCTATTTTCACAAATGCTGCCTGTTCTGAGTTTCTCCAGCACTTTCTGTTTTTATCCGAGGCTGCTCCACAGTCTGAGATATTTTGAAGTATGGCCATTGTTGTGCTGAAGAAACCACAGTAAATAATTTCTGCACAGCAAGGTCCTACAAAGGTGAAGTAAGGTTTTAAGTATCCAGGAATAATATTAACTGGAGCGTCAGAAAGGGCTTACAGATCTTAATCAATTGATAGTATGGACTCGTTAGCTGGCTGCTTCATAAGTTGGACTGGCTATACTAGGATCAAGGATAAATTGTACAGCCTGGCTGTAATACCTGATAGGCCAAATGCCGTTTTATCTTCAATACTAACAGTCAAATGCTAGAAACATGCAACATGGTTTTTAAAAATTAATTGTCACCAGTCTTTTTATCTAATTTGTAGTTGGTCATGGTTGTCGAACAGGGCCACAAGAGCTCCTGTCAGGTTCACCTCATGAGAGAAGCTCTGCTGATCATCAGTCAGCTGTCATGTTGCTGTGTCACTTTGAGTTGGTGTCTCAGCTTTTCACACATGTGGTTGTAGTTGCTGTATCTGAGGGCTGCATGTCTCCATCACTTTTTCAAGATGCATTAATATTTTTCCTGTGTGTTTGTTTCTCTTTCCAGTTTGGTAATGAAGAGCAGCAGCTGGAATGGGCAAAAAGGGAGAGTGAAAGAGCAGAACGTGAGAGATTGGAACGGTTGCGAAAGCAAGAACAAGAGGACCTAGAGCTTGCAATAGCACTCAGCAAAGCAGAAATGTCTAATGTGTAAATAATGCCCTGGTCCACTTAATAAAAGGCGTGTGAACTGTCAAAGTGAAGGGCGAAAGAAATGAAAAGGAAAGAGAAAATGAGCAGACACTGGGTATTCTGAGTGCACTGGACAGTAACTGGCTCCAACCCCACCCCACTTCCTCTCCAGATGGCATCTAAACAATCACTTTGTGGACCAGTGGGATAATTTGCATGGACTTGGTTGGGGTGGGGTGGGAGGTGGGGGTGGCACAGGAAATGAGGTTGCTTAAAAAAATACTCTTTGTAATTAAAAAGGAGAGAGAACCTGTACTATTCTCAGTCAATCAGCAATTTTAGATCTTGTGTTTATGCACATGAAAGACTTGAAAGCTTTGTTACCAATGCTAACTAAATTTAACTACGGTATTGAGAGAAGTAAAGCCAAACCCCTGCACTCTGTCTCTCAAAGGAAGAAATACATAATATATATAAACTGCCCGGTTTGTTCTCCTCTTTGTGGTGCAAAATGCCTAGTGGTGTTTCTGCAAATTCTAAATGTACAGTGTTCGGTTTTATGTTTTATAACAACCCACCCATACCTCCCCATCAAACATGCCTTAGTGATGCTGCAAGATTGCAGTAAACTAAAACCCTGGACAGGAACCACCTTGTTCAGTACAGCTCATTAACCTGTAAAGACTTGTACATTATGTCAGTTATATTTGTCCAATCGAATGTTGTGTAACTTAAAAATCTATCAGATTTTAACTCATTGCACATTGCTTTTCTTTAATATAATAAATGTGTGAAGACATTCCTGTACAACTGGACAATTCAGCGCATTCCTGATGTTTCAGTACTTTTTGACTGTAGCACAGCAGAAATATGTAAAGGATACCCAAGTTATTTCACTGTCCTGTGTGTTCTTATAGCCTCTAATAAGATTGTGCAGACTCTTTTCATGACAAACTGCACATGCTGATGTCATAGGCCTGGAATTTTGATTTTGAGTCTTTTACAAGGAGACATGAGGAACTTGAATGTGAATTGTACAGAATGTGGAACAGTTAGAGACAATTAAATGGGAGAAAGTGTGACATTGCTTTTAAATTGTATGCATGAATGGAAGAAACTAATTTGGGTCTTATACTATCTGTGTCATTTAATGAGTGTTCTGAATATAATGCATCCAGGGGCAGAAAATTACCCTTTGTCATGCATGATGTGACCTTATACTAATATTTTCCTTCCAGTTTTTGATTGCTTGTTCTTGCTGTCAAATGGTAACAATTTGTACTTGCCCAGTACTGGGAACACTCCATGACATTTCCCTTTGTGCTGTTGAAGTAAGTAGCAGTAGGTTCAAAAGCAACAAGAAAAAAAAGTTGCTAGTTCCAGTGAACATAATTACTTACATTATTTAAATATTTTCAACCTGTTGCTTAATTGCTTTTGTTATTGATGGTGAATCCTTGTTTGATTTTTCAGTAGTGCCCAATAAGCCTGCACATTGCAGAGTGACAATGAATGCATGTATGACCATGCCAGTTTGTTTGATTGCTACTAGATTCTGCCTTATGTATCACAGTTTGGTAACTGTGGGAATATAGAGGTGGTGTATCTTTGGAATTCTCTACCCCAGAGAGTGGTCTACCTCAGCATACTAATGACATGAAGCAATATGGGGAAAGTGGGGCGAGTGCCATTGAGGCAGAAGATCAGTCATAATCAAATTGAATGATGGAACAAGCTCGATGGTCTGAGTAGTCTCCTGTTTTTATGTTGCTTCAATGGGCGTCAAGTCTGTACAGCGGAAAAAACAGGAATGGTGAAAATGTTTTTAAAATTTGTCAATGATTTTCAGCCTTTCTATCTGAAGGGAAGGTAATTGTTCATTCGTATGTCGTCAGTGCTGACTCTAGGTTTTGCTATGGGAATTGTACAGTTTCTATATATGGTTTTATACTGTTAAGCATATCATAGAATGCGTTTCATTCATTTGTTCAGGTCAGCATTATTACTTCACACTTGTGTATTTCCAAGTGTTCTCACCAGGCATTGCCAAAGTTTGGCATGATTATGATTACATTGCTGAAATCCTGGTGATAACCATACACATCAAATCCTGCCCAATTTGTGTAAAACATAATGAGCTGCATCTTTCTTTGTGTTTATCTTACAGTGCCTTCATCCCACATGACTCTCTGGTTTATCCATGCCCATATCTTGTGTAATGTTGGGAAGTTGTCTGGAAAGAAATACAGTTCTGCACGGTTATAGAACACTTTCACAGAAATTCCTTTACCATAAGAACAGGTTGTGCTTGTTCTACAGCAGGATCTGTAGAGGTTTGCCCAGACAGGTTCTCTTTATGGTCTCTGAAGGTCAATGCTCCCATCTCTGCATGTTTTGTGTGACTTGTACATAATATTGAGAACAGGCTGGATGAGGGCCACTGCACAGCAACACCTGTCTTTCTAGGTTCATCGAAACATACACGACTTTTTAAAATTCAGTTTGTGCCTTAATTTTAACCCTCAGAATTGCCTGATGCCTTCATTCTGTTTTACATGACTTCCCTAGAGTAGGTTTCAATTTAATTGTTTATCCATAACTCTGCATGTTTGACATTTTTTACTTCTCCCATTTTTGCATTCCTTTACAGGAGGTGGACGACATCCACATTTATTGTCTATCCCTGAAAGTTGTTGAGGTGTAGAGTTTCTTTCTTGAGCTACTGCAACCGTATGTTGAAGCTGCATTCTTGGCGCTCTCAGAAAGTGAGGTTCAGGAATTTGACACAATGACGATGAAGCAATGGTCGTATGCGTTCAAGTCTGGATGTAACTTGGGCAACGTGGAGGTGGTTTTCCCATGCATCTGCTGCCCTTTTTCTTCAAAGTGGTAGAACTTGTGGGTTTGGAAAGTGCTGTTGGAGGAGGCTTATTTGAGTTCATGTATTTGGTGGATATTACTGTCACTTTGTTGGCAGAGAGAATGAATGTTTAAGATGTTAGATGGTGCTTTGTCCCAACTGGTGATGAACTTCTTGAGTATTGCCAAAGCTGCACTCATCAAGGCAAGTACTCCATCACATAATCTAGGTTTAGTGGTTTAAGTGCCATGAAAGTCGTTGCATTTTATATGCATTTCTCCATTAGCTGAGAATATCCTCTCTCCTCCCAACCCCTACCACCGACGCCACCACCAGTACTTCAGACATTTTCTATACACATTTTTATATCTTCACGTGCTCTCAGCAGGCTTGGCTGAGGTTTGGAATTATTGTGATTACACCATTGTTTGTATATCGTTCACAGTTGATCGTCTTGTGCCCTGCAGATGGTAGTCAGGCTTTGAGGATTCATGTGGTGAGTCACACATCAAATTTCCTAGCCTCTGATCTGCTCTTTTACGTGTTCATGTGGCTGATGTGGTTAATTTTCTAATCTGTGGTGATCCTATTCACCCCATCCCTTTCCCAAAACAAAAACAGACTCTTCGTGGTGGAGTAGAGCTGCCGTTGAATAACAAAGGGAGGTCATTAGACTTCCCTTTATAGTGGATGGTCATTGTGTGGGACTTGTGTTGCTTAGCACTTGTCAATACAAGTCATGTTGTCTGTGATTGCTTTGTTACCTGAGGAATTCTAAATTGAACTGATTAATCATCAGTGAATATCCTGTCTTCTGACCTTATTATAGAAAGAAGGTTATTGATGAAGCAGTTGAAGTTGGTGAGATGAACACGATCCTGAAGGGTTACTGCGTAAACATTCTGAAGCTGAGATGAGTGGTCTTCAAAAATCACAGCTATTTTTCTTTGTGATATATACAACTCCAGACATTTTGAACGTTTTCTCTTTCATTTCCCATTGATGTGAATTTAATTAGAGCTTCTTAATAAACATTTGATCAAATGCGGCGTTGATGTTGATGACAATAGTTGTTATCTTACTAAGGCTCTGATGAGGTCTGGACAAGTAATCCTGCTAGAGCCTTTGCTGAGCATTGTTGAGCAGGGTATTGATAATTAAGTGCTGATTGATAGCACTATCAACAACTTTTTCCACCCCTGATGGTTGGGAGTAGGCTGATGATACTTGGCCAGATTGGATTTGTTCTGCTTTCTGTGGATAACACATAACTGAGCATTTTTCCACCTGGATGCTCTATTAGTTGTACAATCATTGAATTTTGTCCATGATACTCTACCTTTTCTATGCATTTAGTCTTATTTTGCTTTTTGACCAGGTTGATATGTTAGTTCAGGATGTGTTTCATGTTGCTTCTGGCATGCTGTTTCATTTTCTCATTTTTCATCAACTTCTTTGTCAGGCCTGTGCTAATAACTAGCTAGCAGAAATGAGAGACTGACCCTCATGAGTTCAAATGCATTGCCTGAAAAGGTATTGGAGGCAGACTCACTTTCAAAAGTGATTGGGTAAACATGCTGAAGAAGGAAACATCAAGGGTGTTGGATGTTTTTGGATAACTCCTGCAATTGAGAGATATGATGTGCTGACTGGCCAATTCCTGTGCTGTAAAATCCTGAAACTTTCCTCCATGTCTGTTGGCAAATGTCTGGTCCACTAGACAGTCTGCATAACATCACTGCCAGATTCATAGCCTGACTCTTTGGTGAAATACAGCAATCCCCAGCTGTCTTCTCCAGTATTGGCACGTTTCCGTTTTAATACACAAGATATTTGAAGAAATTATACATGTGGTGACATGTAAGATTGCAGCCGTTTATTTTGGCATTTCTGTTCTTGAAACCTTTATGCTTCTAGTCTGTCTTATTTTAATGAACAGAAGTAGGATGCATATATTTTTAAAACTGTCCCCCAGAGCCAAACCCACTCCCTAAATTTTGCATCAAGGATTAACCAACCTAAGCATCTACCATCATTTCAAAGCTAGCATCTTAAGAACTGTAATGTGCAATATTCTGGTTGATATAGAATACAGGTACTTGATTTCTAAAGCAAGATATCATAGAATTGTTCAGTGGTGTAGAAATGTCTTTTATAGCATTAGTTATGTTGGGATCTATTGTGTTTTTAACATGCTGTTAGATTTCAGTGTTCCCACAGTATTTGCGTTTCTACCCTGGCACGGGCAGAATTTAGCTGGAGTGAAATAATGGGTGGAGGGCTACAGATCCAGACCAGTTTAGATGTATTAGTGATGCGCCCACTTAGGCTTGTTTCATGTCCACTTAAGTATTGTGTCAATATTGTAATTTTGCTTGGTAATCTTTAGGAGCTGAAAGAGATTTTACACTAAGCTCTGTGCAAAAGTTATCTCATGCCTTAGAAATTCAAGATTCTGTTGTGGGAAATCTGCAGTGGTGCTATTTGTACATGGAAGCAGCAGCCTCTGACTGCGTGTTCATAACTTGTTCGGCTCAATATCAGCAAGATTGAAGCCATCCTTTTTGATGATTCTTATAAACACACTTCAGATCCCAGTTTCCACCCATCTGAATAGTTTTCAATCTTCATCTGAGCTCCTACTCTCCGCAGATTTCTTGCTCCATATAAACTCTTCCAACTTGCAATATACTGTGTCCTTTCCTGGAGTTCGGGTCAGATCATCTCCCCATATTTCCTTCCTTCACTTTTAGTTTTGCAGAAGAACCACTCCCCACGTTCAAACACCCTAATCTTTAGTACTCCAATCATTGAGACACCTTCCTGTAGCCGGTCATTTTAACATAGCGTCCTGCTCGCATGCCCACGATGCTGCAATGCTCCACTGGAGGAACAACATCTTCAGACCGGGTACTTTACAACCTTCTGGACTTAATATTGAGTTCAACACTCTAAAATTGTGAATCAACTCCCATTCTTTCTCTTTCGTTTGGGTTTACTTGTTACATTCTTCGTCACCATATCCTATCTACCCTCCCCCCACCCTAGTGGGACTGTCTGTCCTTTCAAGTTTGGCATTAGACACACCATTGTTCTGCCATTCTCACATTCCAATCACTTGATCTGAACTATCAACTTCCTTTCTCTCCCAGCACTCTACACCCCACCCACCCACAACTGTAGCATAAATGCTGCCCCCTCCACACTTCAGCTCTGATGAAAAGTCATCTAGACTTGAAACATAAGCATACTGTCTCTCCATGGATGCTGCCTGATCCGCTGTTATCTTCAGCATTTGTTGTTTCAGATACTTCTGTTGATTTCTCCAGCTATTCCCACACTTCTACATTTGATATCCTTTCTCAGAAAACCCTTCCATGTCTTGCATCCCAGCCATTCTCCTGTGAATCCCCTACATTTTCATTCCTTCATGTCTAAAAGGCAGAATCTTGAATTTCCCCACTGCATAACTGATAGCCAATTAACATTCGATGTGGTTTGACCACTTCAAATTGAACTGAGCCTTGTTATCCTTTTCTAAGAGCACACATTACCCAAAGATTATCCTAGTAGGCAACATAAAACTCAATAAATGTGTTTGGTCTGCCATAGACCAGCTTCATCCCGCCGCCTTGACCTGTCCGTCCTCCCTGGACTGACCTATCCCCTTCCTAACTCCCCACCTACACTCACCTTTACTGGCTCCATCCCCGCCTCTTCGACCTGTTTGTTTCCTCTCCACCTATCCTCTCCTCTATCCCTCTTCTATCCGCCTCCCACTCTCTCTATTTATTTCGGAACCCCCTTCGCCTCCCCCTTTTCTGATGAAGGGTCTAGGCCCGAAACGTCAGCCTCTCTGCTCCTATGATGCTGCTTGGCCTGCTGTGTTCATCCAGCCCTGCACCTTGTTGTCCCTTAAAATTTCTAACTGTGCCTTCACATTCACTTCTAACAAATAACAAATGTGAGGAACTTGTAGATTTCTTCACCAAGATGAAGATCACATTCAACTACCTCTGACATTTAACCTCCTTTCCACTTTAACCCTATTTTTCTCAATCCCCTATTGACCAATTCTACCTCTTCACTGTTCTCTCAGCCCCATTCCCACAAAACTAGCTGTGTGTCACAAGCTGATATGAATGATTTTCTCCCTTCTTTGTTTGATTGCCATCACAAATTCCATACCTTCTGGCCACAGCCAGTTTAAATGAGATTGTGTGTAATCCTGCTTGACTCTGTGCCAACTTCTAATCTACTATCCCCTCTATTATCAAAGTTCTACTTACTTCCATCTCTCCAATTCTTAACACCTATTTCTTTGGTCAAGCTTTTGATTATCCCTCCCACTCTGCTTTTCTGGCTCAGCAGAAGTTGTTCTTTGTGTCTCTGTGATGTTTGTCAATTTGACACAGTGCAGGTGGAGTAGATTGGGAATTTTGTTTGAACAGCTTATGATAGTTACAAAATAATTGAACGCAGTGATGGTAATTGAGTTGATTTTAATTTGTATTGAAGTCTTTGGATGAGTAATGAACAAGACTTAACAAGGAATTCCCATAGTTTACAGGCCATTTAAGGTAAATTATTTACATTTCATGAATGAACAATGCTGGTTGTGTTCCCTAGTCCCAAGATTTGGTTTGTTTTTCTTCAGGGATTGAGGAGCAACTGTGTTCTGAGGAAAGATGGTTTGAGATTTAATGGATAAAATCTGTATTCAGGAAGGGATTGCGCTGGCATCTGGGTTAATGTTATGAATGGGCAGTAACTGTGACAGGATTAGATGTATACTGGGGACAGCCGGGCTTAGTTTATTGAGGAATAATTGGAAACAAAAAGGTCCTGCAACTAGTGAAGAATGTGTTAACAGACCCTAGTTCTGTGACAGAGTAATCTAATTAACAGCCTATATATTTAGCAAAGTGAAGAATTTGTTACTCTTTTTCTGATGTTTTCACACTATTTTCCTTCTATACCTCTGTTCTCCTTTGAAATGCTGTTTAAAATGGACATCTGACTAATCTTTGGGCATCTACTATGGTAACTCTTTCTGTGACCCAGTGTTAGCTTTTGTCAATAATGCACTTGTGAAGTGCTTTGGGACATTATGCTATGTTAAAGATGCTATATAAATGCAAGTAGTTGGAGGGTCCAGCCTTGCATCTTTTGACAAGGGACAGCAATCTATGTTCCAGAAATGTTCTCAATCTTGTTTATGTCATAATTTGGAGGCTCTTAAATCTCTTGCACTTGCCGGAGCTTTCTGATGTCTTGTTGTTTCTGTCCTCCTTCAATATATACATGAAGAATGTCCACTGAGGGGATGTTAGACCTATAAGAACAGACTTATTTGAAACCACGGATGTCGCCATCTGTTGAAAAGAAGAAAAATATAGTTCATGTTGAGTAACTTAATGCTGAAAACTCTCACCTGTCTTTATCTGAAATCCACTCAGACATGAAGTCTGAGTAAATTTCAGGTTGTCCAAAACTCTCTCGCTCGTGTTTTGGATCAACTACCAAGTTTTATTCTTCTATCGCCTCTGTGCACTCTGACCTCTACTGATTTACAGTCAAGTAATGCCTCCATTTCAAAATTCTCTTCTCTCTCTTCAAATTCCTTCATGGCCTTGCAGCTCCATACCTCTGCAGTCTCCTCCAGTACTACAACCCTCAGATAACTGCATTTCTCAAATTCAAGCCTCTTTCGTATCCCTGGCTTTAATCACCAGTGGCCTCACTTTTAGTTGCATTAGTCCGATGCTCTAAAAGTTGCCTCCACACGTCTGCCATTGAACCTCAGTTTACTTCTTTAAGACACTCCTTAAAGCCTACATCACCAATCAAATATCATCAACTAACCTAATATCTTCTTTTTGGTACCTCTGTGTCATGTGTTGCTTTATAATGATCCTGTGAAGTGATTTTGAATGTTTTATTAATTAAAGGTGATATATAAAGACATTTGTTGCTAATCTTGTGCTTGTTAGCAGTGTATTGATGTGGAATGTCAGACAATTCTTGACACAGAGGAAACAGTACCAGATTCTAGCTAGGCAGCTTCCAAATGGCCTGAAATCTCCATTTACAGAATCACAGAACTGTTAAGGTGAGGGGGGGGACACTCACTGTTCCCTCAGTGTTGGCAGAATTGTTTTAACTTCTGATTTATAAATCCTGAGCCCTTGTCAGAAAGAGAGAGAGACATCACCAATTCACAAGAAACCACTTTTTCAATCCCCTTAAAGCTGCAAATAACAATTCTCAGAGCATGGCTGTTGCAAGGCTGAGGGGAGAAATGCACGTAGCTACATTTACTGCAAGCAAAAGGAGCATTTTTTCACAAAAGAAACCCCATTGGATCCATGTAACTGAAGACCTCTCAGTAATAACTACATTGTATGAAATTCTAACAACCTGGTGGAGAAGTAACTAGCATTAATTTGTTTTATAATAGAGTTTACAAGGTGTGTTCCTGTTATGAGGTTGATTTCAGATGATTTGAATTTGTAGATACTTTTTACAAATGATGCATGTGAAAAACTGAAAATTTTGGAAATAGTGCATCAGCTGCGGCTCAGTTGGTAGCATTTTTGCCCCGAAGCACAAAGTTCCAGGCCCTGAGTACAAAAGTCACAGTGAACACTCCAGTACTGCCCTGTTGGAGATGCCATCTTTCAGGTGAGTTTTCAAACCTTGGCCAAAGGCATATTATCTGGTGATTATCATAATCCTATTTGGGGGAGTTGGCAAATTCGCAGCTACATTTCCTATATTAACAGTGTACATTCCTCCAATTCAGGTCTCTTTTGCATCCATGGCTTTAGTCACTCATGGTCTCACCTTTTGTTGTGTCCATCCCATGCTCTCAAAGTTGCCTCCACACCTCACTGCTCCAACCAGACATCATCAACTAATCTAATTTTTTTTTGGTGCCTCAGTATTGTATTTTGTTTCATAAAATTAACACTTTTTTTAAAACCAAAGCGCTTCTTTGACTGTAAAAAGGCAATGAAGGTTTTGAAAAACTCTATATAAATGCAAGTCATTTTTAGAATGAGGCTATAGATGACATTATGAAATATTTAGAGGATGGAATTTCAGATGAGGTGTTGAGAAGATATCCTTGAGGGAGTGGGGGTGTGGGCATGGAATTAGCACTTGCACTCATTCTTTTAAATCAACATTAATTATGGTGTCAGCCTTGATTCTTGGCCCTGAATCAGAATGTTATGGATTTAAACACCAATCCTGACATTTGAGCACATAATCCAGTGTACTGCTGAGAGACCATGAGAACATAGGAAATAGGAGCAGGAGTATTCTGTTTGGTCCCTTGAGCTAGCTCTGTAAGTCAATGGCTAATCTGGTCGTGGCCTTAGTTCCACTCTCCTGTCTGCTCCTTAGGACCCTTGTCTCCATTGCAGACTAGAAATGTGCCTAACAGCCTTGATTCAATGGCCTATTCTTCATTCCTATCTGTAGTAAAGAATTTCCAAAGATTAATGACCCTCTGAGAGAAGAAATCCCTCCTCATCTCCATCTTAAACAAAATCATAGAATCCCTACAGGTCAATTAGCCCATTGAGTCCATACTGACCCTCCAAAGAGCATCTCACCCAGACCAACCTTGCACCTATCCCTATAACCCTACATTTCTCATGGCTAATCCAACTAGCCCGCATGTCCCTGCATGCAATGGACAATTTAGCATGGCCAATCCACCTAGCCTGCTCATCTTTGGACTGTGGGAGGAAAGTGGAGCACCTGGAGGAAATCCACACACGCAGGGAGAATGTGCAAACTCCACACAGACACTCGCCCAAGGCTGGAATCGAACCTGAATCCCTGGCACTGTGAGGTAGCAGTGCTAGCCACTGCCACCATGCTGCCCTATCATGGATCCTATGATTCTAAATTGGAGACTATATTTTGAAATCATGCCCCCTGTTTATAGATTCCCCACTGAGGGCAAATACTCTCAGCATCTGCCCTAGAACTTGTTCAGAATCTTGTATGTTTCCATAAAATCACCACTTATTCTTTTGAAATTCAATCAATGAGTGTAGGCCCAACCTGCTCAATCTTTCTTCATAATGCAAACGTGTTATCTGCGGACTTGACCATGTGAAACTTCTCTGAAATGTCCCCAAAGCAAGTTTATTCCTTAAATAAAGTGATCAAATACATATCACTGTAGGTGAGTTCTACCAATGCTCTGCACAAGTGTCGCAAGACCTCCTAACATTTTACTTTTGCTTGCAATAAAGTCTGATATTCCATTTGCCATACTGTGCCTGAAAACTAATTTCTTATGATTCACATACAAGGACACCCAGATTCCTCCTCCCACAACATTCTATGACTCTATTTACATATTATTCTGCTTTTCTATTCCCAACAAAATGTTTCATTTCCCATTTCCTATCTCATATTCTACATGCCACTATATTGTAACTATAAGCCTTTCAGAGATTCTTTGTGAACTCTGCAGAATTTGCTTTACTATCCATTTTTGTATTGCTAGTAAATTTGGCTACAATATAGTCAGTCCCTATATGAAAGTTACTAAATAGATTATAAATAGTTGAGGCCAAACACTGGTTCCTGTGGTATTTCACCAGTTAGTTTGCCAATTTACAAATTACCCATTAATCCTAGCTGTTTCTTGTTCATTAGCCAATTTTCTGACCATATTAATAAATAACTTCCAACACCATCAGCTCTTAGCTGTCATGTGGCATCGTAACAAGTGCCATTTAGAAAGCTAAATGCTCTGCAACGACTTGCTCCCCTTTATCCTCCCTGCTTGTTACATCCTAAAGGATATTTTTTTTTCAATACAGCCTCCCTTTCAGAAAATCATCTTGACTCTGTTTGATTGTATTATGACTTTGTTCATGTCCTGCTATTATTCCCATCATGAACCACAGACTAACTGAACAGTGGTTATCCTGCTATCAGTCTCCCTCCTTTTTGAATAGGAACCTTAGCTGCTTTTTATAAACTTCTAGAAGCTCTTTATTGTCTACTCCTATTCTTGTTAGTTTACTCTCATCCTATATTCCCCCTGTTTTCTAAAATTTCCCGATATTCTGGTTTACCACTTTTTTGCAGTATTGTATGTCCTTTCTTTCAATTTGATATCTTCTTTAACTTCTGTATATAGCTGTTAAATTCCATCCAGAAAAATGCAATTTTAACATTATTTATAGTGATGAATTATCTTTTTAGATGTCTGGCATTGCTTCTGTACTGTCTTACCTTTTGACTACTTTTCCAAGTCTGCTATTAGCCAACTTTAATATCTTTGTAATTGTCTTTTCCAAAGGTTTCAGACCAAAGTTTCTCACCCCCAAACTCAATGTGAAATTTGTTATGATCACAATTGCCTAGAGGATTTGTTACCATGAAATTATAAATTTATCCTCTCTCATATGTTTCCGTTCAGATGCTGTCGTAAGTATAGTTTTCAAACTTATCTTCAAGGCTACTGTTACCAATTTGCTTCATCTATCATTTGCTTTATGTGAAGGTTAATGCAGCTCACAATTGTTGCAATACTTACAAGCCCCAGTGTGGCTTGATATATACTCTGACCTGGAGTGTAGCTACAATTAGAGATCCTACAAATTATTCATGCTAATGACTTTTTCCTTTTACAGGTAGTTCTCCTATAAAACAATAGTTGTGTTGTGTGACCTCGCACTATAGAAAATTGCGTTATAGGGATATCACTAAAGAAAATTGCTATATCTGTACAGCAGAAAGTTTGCATTATCCAAACAGTGTCCACTATTCATCAATTGCATTACAGCCAATTCATGTTAACGAAACATGCGTTATTGCTGAAATACCTGTATTGTTCTTGTCCCCATCCAAACTAATTCTGCATCTTGTTCTCCTGAATCAGTCACTTTTCACAACCATACTGATCTCATCCCTTAGTAACAGATATATCTGACTTCTTTTTTCTTTCTACCTACCTTTTTGAAATGTTAAATATCTTTGAATATTCAGATTCAAGCCTTCATCACCTTGCTACCAAGCCTCTAATTGTGCAATACCCATAGGCATCGTACCCATTTACTTGAATTTGTGCTGTTAATTTATCTATCTCATTACAAATGTGTGAACATTCTGATAACAAACTTTAAATTCTGTCTTTTTAATACTTTTCCCTACCACAACCTTAATTGTTGGTGCACATGATCATATGCACTGTTCCTTTCTGTCACACACTGGTTATCATTCCCTGTATCACTAGCCTGCTCCATTTCCTTGCCCTTTTATCATTAACTTTCTAAATATCCCCTCTTGAACATTCCCCTTCTACCACTATTTAGTTTAAAGCCCTCACTTTAGCACTAGTTGTTAACATCACGGTGTCTAAATCTCAGCCTTCGGCGCATCAATTCTGAATCAAAGTTTTGGAACTGCTGACACTAAGTACAGATGTGGTTGATGTGGATAACACTGGTGTCCACCCAACTCTCTCATATTACAGCTTCAACACATCACTTCATCTACTCTGCCGTCTTTCTTGTATTTTCTTTAACTAATGGGTTCAAGTTCAGAAAATCAATCAAACCAGTTGATATAATGATGAATAATCATTAACTAGTTAAATTAGAAATGTAATACAGTACTTAGATCTCCCTAGACCTAATTTAAACTACCCATCTGATTTAGAGGGGAAAATACATTAAAACTCAATCAATTAGTTATTTGCTTAGTTGATGCCTTTGGAACAGAGCTCTCAGATATCACTCTCACTCCTTCTTTAGAATTATTCCTTATTGGGTAAAAGGTCAGAACTGCTCCTCCTCCCTCCCTGCACCGAATTCCCTGACTGGCCAAAGTTAAGCAAGTACTCTATTGCCGAGCTTCACCTTACATTGAGAGAGCCGTCTTTCAGATTAGCTAATGAGCAGACACCCTTTATACCCCTCAGATGTATGTAAAAGAACCATGGTACCATTTGAAGAAGGATAGGTCAATTTTCCCTGCTTTTCTAATCAATATTACATTAATTAAAACAGATTATCCAGCCCTTCATCTCTCTACTGTTCACAGAACCTTGCTGTGCTGCATTTTAATGTGTTCGAATAATTTAATACCTAAAAAAACTTTTGGATATCCTATGGTTGTGAAAATGACTATAAAAGTACATGTTCTTGAGATTAAAGGGGCTTATAACAGTATATAAGATTAATACAAACAATTGTACCAAGCATAATATTTTTATATATGTTTACTGACCTCAATAGTTAACTATTTTTCTCACCATAAATGCATTCCAGACTTGTTATTTTCACCATTTTCTGTTTCTCTACATAAATAAGCCCGGAATTTTAAAAAGGCATTTTAATCGTGACTTTTATATCATCATGATGTTTAAAAGCAGCGATAGCTTGCTTTCGAAGTCTAATTACTGGTGTGGATAATCAAAAAAAGGCAGATTGCACACTGAGTGAACCTGCAACAGGATGGAGTTAAGTTAGTCAACTTCAGTGAAGTTTGTTAAAATTTAAATTTGCCCAGAACACCAAACAAATTTTTGAACAGCACTATAGGATCCTTCTCATGTACCTGAGAGGTAAAGAAGATCTCAATTTAAAGTCTCATTCCTAAAGACAATGCAGCATGCTCTCAGTTCAGCACTAAAGAATCACCTATATGGCTTCATGTTTCTGCATTGGAAGTTCCCCTCCAAGCCATTCACCATCCTGACGTGGAAGTATACAACTGTTCCTTCAGTATCGCTGGGTCAAAATCCTGGAATTCTGTCCTTACTGGCATTGGGGGTCTACCTACAGCAAATAGACTGCGGGGGTTCAAGAAGGTGGCTCACTGTCCCTTTCTCAAGGGGCAACTAGGGATGGGCATTAAATGCTGGCCCAGCTAGCAGGACCCACATCCCATAGATGAATACAAGGAAAGATTGATAATCTTCCATCAAAATGTTTGGAATATTCTGTTGGAGTACTGCCACTGAACCATGACTAATTTGTAAAAGTGATTTATGAATGTATGTCCAGAGCTTATGATTTTAAATTTAAGTTCAAGTCCTGCTTTGCCCAAAGTTTGCGATGCATGGGGCAGATAGCTGGCAGCCATACATGTTGGAATCATTAACAGCTATCTGTAATTTTCCAACTATTGAGATCAGGGAAGGCCTATTTGCGGTTACGCTAAAGAGGCCATTCATGAGCGAAATCAATGGCACAATTTTGGCAAATCATCCTTGAAGGATGTGAAAGTACCAGAATAATTTACTAGGGAGCTGGATGAGTTGGGTTGGGAGTGGTGGCAAAATCACAAGGGAGTGTTGACCATGCAGCTAAGCAAGCACTGGGAGAATAGACTAACTTTGCCTTTCCTTGTCCCTGATTTGTTTTTGTATATTTTGTAGCTTGTTCAAGTGTGCAAGTATTCATGCGTATTTCCTCCCTAACCATGCATAAGCTGTTGTTTCCTGCTCTGAAAGCCACATGAGCTATTGCAGCCTTTCAAACCTCTGTTTATTCTTTAAAGCTGTTCTTATATTGCATGTGACTGGCCTGGTGAAGCCAGCTCCTGAAAGATAGGGTCTCTTGTGGCTACCTGAACCCTATGCAAATTCTTTAGCTGCCTTGATTGGTCCTGAGCAAGTATAAATTCATGGTACAACAGAGTGAGTGAGACCTCCATGTGGGAAGGTCTTTCTGGGCTCTCACCCCCAAATCTTTATTTTTGGGAGAAACTCTGGTGAGAGTTGTTGTCCAATTGGACAATATTTTAAGATATTTTTAAAGAAAAAAAAACAAACTTTGCCACAACTATGCTACCAAATTCTTTCTTTAGTTCATTTCACAGGATGTGGGTGATGGTGGCAAGGCAGCAAATTATTGCCCATCCCGTGATGAGTGGGCGATGAGTGGTGAGCGAACAGTCTAAGTTGCTCGGGTCTGTGTGAGGTGGGCCCACTGAGCTCTTAGGGAGCTCCAGTGACAAGAAGAAACAGTGATTTATTTTGATGGTTGGGTGGCTGTTTTGATTTGGAAATGATAGTGTACCCAACTGCTGCTGTTGTATAGGTTTGGAGAGTTGAAACCAAGCTTTGCTGCTGACGGTGTATGATGGCTCTTGTTGATTTGTCAGTGATCTGCTGAGAATATTGCAAATTTCCAATCATGATTAAATTGCTGCTGGTCCAAGTAGAGCCTTGCTACAACAACTTGCAATTAAATAGCACCTTTAACATAAATTGTTCCAATGCATTTCATAAGAGATTAATAAATTTCATTGCTCAAAGAAGAAAACATTTGAACAGGTAATCAAACACTTGGTCAAACACTAATGGAAGATTATCAATCTTTTCTCGTATTTACCTATGGGATGTGTGTGGTGCTGGCTGTGCCAGCACTTTACTGCGCATTCCAGGATTTTGACCCAGCGATACTGAGGGAACAATGATATATTTCCATGTCAGGGTGGTGAGTGGTTTGGACGGGAACTTGCAGATGGTGGTGTTCCCATGCACCTGCTGCCCATATCCTTCTGGATGGAAGTGGTTGTGGGAATCTGCGATGTTAACATTTTCTCCACAGTTGCTGCCTGTCCTGAGTATTTCCAGTGTAGTCTGTTTGAAGTTTCAAGGATCATCTTAAAGAGGAGAGCATATTAAATGACTTTTGGGACAAATCGTATTGCTTTGCAGATTATTGTATCTGTTCCCCTTGATTTACTGGACGTGCAGCCCAAGAACAACATGCCGCACAGTTCCTATGAGTGTTGGATTGGAATGCCTCATCACTTGCTGATAGAAAGTGATATATCTTCTTCTGCATCTCCAGAGAAGATCATGGGCAATGTTGAAGTATTATAGAGCCAAACTCTCAATAACTGTGTCACTTCTTGCAGTCAACGCAGGATTGAGGGCGTTGTACTTAAATGCATGCAGTATATGAAACAAGATAAATGAGCTTGGCAGGCATGATACCGTGGGCATCATAGAGATGTGGCTGCAAGGGGATCAGGACTGGGAACTAAATATCCAAGATATAGCGTCACATTGAAAGTCTAGGCAGAGGGAGTGGGGTTGCTTTGTTAGTAAGGAAAGAAATTAAATTGATGGCAAGAAATGACATAGGATCGGAAGGCATAGAATCTGTGTGGGTAGATTTGAGGAAGCGTAAAGGAAAAAAGACCCTGATGAGAGTTGTTATGTACCCCCTAACTCCCGTTAGAAATATTCAGGATGCAGGGCAGAAAATAAATCAGGGCATAGCAAAGGCATGTAAGAAAGACATTATTACAGTAATGCAGGTGGACTGGGAAAATCAGGTTGGAAGCAGATCTCAAGAAAAGGAATTTGTGGAATGCAAGGTGATTTTTTTTTAGAGCAACTTGTGGTAGAGCCCACTATGGAAAGGCATTTCTGGATTTGGTGATGTGTAATGGGGTAGACTTGATTAGGGAGCTTAAGGTGAAGGAACCTCTAGGAGGTAGTGACCATAGTATGATAGAATTCACCCAGCTGTTTGAGAGGCAGGAGCTTGAATCAGATGTAACAGTATTACAATTGACTAAAGATAACTACAAAAGTATGAGGGAGGAGCTGGCCAAAGTTGATTGGAAAGGAAGCCTGGCAGGGAAGACAGTGGAGCAGCAATGGCAGGAGTTTCTGGGGATAACTGAGGAGGCACAGCAGAAATTCATCCTTAGGTAAAGAAACAAACTGAGAGAAGGATGATGCAATCAGTCAGGGACAGGATAAAAATAAAATAAGAAGCATATAATGTGGTGAAGGTTAGTGGGAAGCCTTTGAAAAGCAGCAGAGGAAAACTCGAAAAATCAAAAAAGGTGGGAGAAGATAAAATATGTGAGTAAGCCAGGTAGTAATATAAAAGAAGATTATGAGATTTTTTTAGAAATATGGAAAGTAAGAGAGAGGCAAGAGTGGACATTGGATCACTGGAAAATGAGGCTGAGGAACAAAGCAATGGTGGAGGAACTAAACAGGTAAAGCTTGCATCAGTCTTTATGGTGGAAGACACCAGCAGCATACCAGAACTTCGAGAATCAGGGGGAAGAGGTGACTGTGGTGACCATCACTAAAACAAAATTGTGCTGGGGGAGCTGAAGGTGGATAAATCACCTGGACAAGATGGGTTACACCTTCAGGATTTTGAAGGAGATAGCTGAGGAGATAGTAGAGGCATTGCTGATGATCCTTCAGGAATCACTGGAGTCAGGAATGGTCCCAGAAGACTGGAAAATGGCTAATGTAGCATCCCTGTTTAAAAAGGGAGGGAGATAGAAGACCGGAAACTATATAGGCTGGTTAGCCTGACCTCGGTTGTTAGTAAGATTTTAGAGCCCAATATTAAGGATGACATTGCAGAGTACTTAGAAGTGCATGATAAAATAGGGCTGAATCAGCACAGTTTTATCAAGGGAAGGTAATGCCTGAAAAATCTATTAGAATTCTTTGAGGAGATAATGAGCAAGGTAGACAAAGGCGAGCCAATGGATGTGATCTACTTGGATTTCCAGAAGGCCTTCGACAAAGTGTTGCACAGGAGGCTGCTAAATAAGAGCCCCTGGTGGTAGGGGCAAAGTACAGGCATGGATAGAGCATTGGCTGACTGGCAGAAGACAGAGAGTAGGGATAAAAGGGTCTTTTTCAAGATGGCAGCCAGTGAGTAATGGATTTCGCAGGGGTCAGTGTTGGGACCACAACTATTCATGTTATATATTGACAATCTGGATGAAGGAACTGAAGGCGTTATAGCTAAATTTGCAGATGACACAAATACAGGTAGGTAGTGTTGAGGAAGCAGGGAGGCTGCAGAAGGACTTGGACAGACTAGGAGAGTGAGCAAAGAAGTGGAAGATGGAACATAATGTGAGAAAATGTAAGATTATGCTCTTTGGCAGGAAGAAAAGAGACTATTTTCAAAACGGGGAGAAGTTTCAGAGGCACAAAGGGACTTGGGAGTCCTAGTCTTACGATTAATATGCAGGTTCAGTTGGCAGTTAGGAAGGCAAGTGCAATGTTAACATTCATTTCAAGAGGGCTAGAATACACGAGCTGTATGAGGCTATGGTCAGACCAGATTTGGAATATTGTGAGCAGTTTTGGGCCCCATATCTAAGGAAGGATGTGCTGGCCTTGGAGGGGGTCCAGTGGAGGTCTCCAAGAATGATCCTGGAGATGAAGGGCTGTTATATGAGGAGTGGTTGAGGAATCTGGGTCAGTACACGATGGAGTTTAGAAGGATATGAGGGGATCTCATTGAAACTTATAAAATTCTGAGAGGTCTGGATACAGTGAATGTGGAGAAGATCTTTCCACTAGTAGGAGAAAGTATGAGCTGAGGGCACAGCCTCAGTGAAGGGACAACCCTTTAGAACTGAAATAGGAGGGATTTCTTCAGCCAGAGGGTGGTTAATCTGTGGCATTCATTGCATTAGATGGTTGTGGTCACCAAGTCATTGAGTGCCTTTAAGACAGAGATAGGTATGCACTTGATTAGTAAGGGGATCAAAGGTTACAGGGAGAAGGCAGCCATGATAGAATGGCAGAACAGATTTGATGAGCCAAATTGCCTAATTCTGCTTTGTTATCTTATGGTCTAAGATACATTATTTGGTGGCTTTGAGGACTCAATGTTTTACAAGGTACCCAGAATGTGACCTTGCTTTTTAAGCCGTGGAATCTTCTGTGTCTATCTGAATATGCTGGGTTTAACATCATAAACTTAGCATGCCCTCCGTGGACCACTAAACTTTCAACCAAGATAATGAAGCCAAGTTACAAAAACAAATTTATCTCCTTCGTACTCTGAGCCAAGCCAAACACTCTGCCTCGAGTTGGGTTGACATGTCCAATCCTCTTGACCCAAAGCAGTTTGCAAGTCTCTGTGCAGACCACAAAAAAGGAGAGAGAGAGAGAGAGAGACAACAGCATCCTGTCTGTGTGCCTCTGTTTATTTTGAGAGACATTTGCCTTGTCTGCATATGACCTCCCTTTTCGAGGCAAAGCAGGCAATGGAGTCTTATTCACACAGAGCAGGTATAACAGGGCCTGCTCTGGACGTGTAATCACTCCCAGAATCTAGGTGTCTCAGGCCTGGGATTTTAAGTTGCCCATGGCCTTCTGGAATGCTGAACTGTGGTCTGCAGTTCTGCTCTGAGTACAAAGTGGCCAGTGTGTCCCGTCATCATCTGTCCATCTCTGCTTCTCTGAGATAGCAATGAACAGAAAAAAAATCTCCCCATTGCTGGTCCAACCGTGGAGGGGGGAGGGCTGTTGGGTTGGGGGTGATCCCAGTTTGAGCAGAACATATTCAAAACATGATGACTGAGGCAACAACTTGGATCTGCTAATCTCACAGCTCAAGAAGACAAACTAAAGCCACAAAAAATCAAATTCTGGTGCAGGTGAAAACGACGACAGAATTTTGTTTTGTGAATTATGACAGGAAACAGATAACTAACTGTAATATGAAAGTTATGGGTCTGTTTTTCTGGGTGAGGCAAAAAGGCACCAAAATCTCCCATTTGATTCAGACAGCATGTGTTACAAATTAATGACATTTTAAGGAATTTAATGATTTGAAAATTGAATATTTTTGTACAAATTGCCCTTTTGCCAGCTCTTCGGTATTGTTAATCATTGTGTATGCTGATGTATTTAATCAGCTGCTCTCAGAGTTTATTGGTCACTGGTGAGTAATTGGGCTGAGGGGAGGTTTCAGAAGTTTGGCACCAAAAAAGATTTTCCAACAGTTATATCGGAGTTTCAGGGGACTGGGATTAAAATTATCCAGATGCCACCAGCCTCGTGCCAGCAACTCAGCTCTGGTGGTGCTTGGGGTGTGGGGATGAACACGGGTGAGGGGACTGCAGAAGGGAAAGCACAGCTTTCTGTTGTTCCCTCCCCCACCTTTTGTATTTAATTTTCCTGCCCAATGTGGTTACTTGACTTCAGAACTTTGAAACTGGGCGACTAGTTTAACTCCTTGGCTGCTGGCCCTGCTTTCTGCCTGCTTCAGGGAACTGCAGGTTCAATGTAGGTCTTCCAAGAGCCCCAAGTTGGTGTCCGAGCCCACTTGCCCAGGGAGGGAGTGGCGGAAAAGCATTCTGCTGTTCATCGTCCCTTTTAAGGAGTGCACAGGACAGCAAAGGGGAGATGATTGTTCTTGAGGATGTTTTGTGTACTAGTCTTATTAGAGCCACACCCTTGTTTCTTTTACAATTTGGTTAAACAACACAAGATCCCATGATCAGATAAAACTTATCTGTTCAAAACACTTTCGAGCTCTCTTTTATGGTCTCAGGCTTTGACCATGCCTGCGTTTTGTTTGAGTTGTTTTTCACAGCTCTGCATTCTAGCTTGAGTGACATAATTCTGTCACATAGATAGTAGGAACTGCAGATGCTGGAGAATCTGAGATAACAAGGTGTAGAGCTGGATGAACACAGCAGGCCAAGCAGCATCAGAGGAGCAGGAAGGCTGACGTTTCGGGCCTAGACCCTTCTTCAGAAGGGTCACCTTGTTATCTCATTCTGTCACATTGCAGCTTTACTTAAAGTGACAGGTCTCGTCACACCAACACCCAGGCTTCAAGGAGCAGGTGACTGCTGGTCAGAGGACTGAATTTTGATTGGGCAAGCTCCATATACCAAGCTGGTCCTGTCTCTCATACTTGCTTCTCTGCACTTTCCTATCATTATCCCAAAAATGTGCATTATTCACGATTTCCAATGGAAAAACTGCTGATTATTGTCTGTCTGCTTTTCTGGCTAAAAAAGGTGAGACCTTCAAACTCAATATCCAACATCTCACCTTGATCTTTAACATTCCCATCTTTATACATAAGCGGTAAAACAGTAAGGCCACCATAATCCTATCAGACCATAGGGCATCTCTCTCACTGAGAGAGTCAATTGGTGATGGTTTAAGCTGAGGGTCACCACACCTCAGAAGAAGAAAAAGATTAAATAGATAAAGCACTTAATACTAGTGTACCTCAGTGTTGATATTCTTCCCGTTTGATTGAATGTAACATTTTCTGGTATTTTGTTTGGTTAGCCTTCATGAAGAACAGCACCTTGCAGTACTGAGAGAGAGCAGCACGGTCAGAGATGTTTATCCAAATTCCCAACTGCCCTCTCAGGTGGATGTGAAAGATGCATCGATTCAATCAAATGTAGAAAGGGTTTTGCTGGTGTCTTTGTCAATATTTATCACTAGAAACAGTTTATCAGGTCATTAGGTTTGTGATGCAAGGGATATGAAGACCAAGAAAATAGAGCTGAGTCTTGAGCTTTGAAGAAGTCTCATTGAACTCAAAACCTTAACTCAGTTTCTCTCTCCACAGATGCTGCCAGTCCTGCCGAGGCTTTCCAGCACTTCTGGTTTTTACTTAAGACAAATGATTCTAATAGGTACAGATTAGCTATGATCTGTTGAATGGTAGAGAAGAGTTGAGGGGCTGATTGGTCTTCTGGTCCTGTGATCTTCTAAGCACTGAGGCCACACAGAAAGCCCTAGTGGATTACTGAATGCATCACTCACACACTTGGTTTGTACTTACTGGATGATGAAGTCTTAACAGTGTAACAGACGGTGGCTTTAGATATTGAGAGTTTAAAAAAAAGAACCAAATAACTGAACAGTATTACAGCAATCATGATGGGCTTTTCTTATCCAAATATTTATCAAACCTCAGTGGTTATTTTCTGACTCCCAGCCCTTCTGGAGGACAGGTGCTGCTGGACTATTTTAAAATGACAGCAAATGTATCTGGGTTTCCAATCGAGCTGTCATGTTTCTGCTGGGAGCACAAATGTTAGAAAATATACTTTCAATATCAATCTAAACATTGAAACACCTTACCCTTTAGCTGCCTGTCCATTCCCACACCATCTGTTGGCTTCAGAAAGCCAAAGGCTTCCAAATACAGCAGTCTCTCATAAAGAAGCTCCAATTCAGAGACACTCCATTATTGAAAACGTGGCTGAAACTCCCTTTTTGCCCCAGAGACTGCGGTTTCATCTGACTCATCCCTTATCCTGCCCATGACTACACTCAAGTGTCAGCCTGGTTCCCACCCAGATTAGTGACAGACTGCCTGGAACCAAGAGACAAGACAACTCACAGCCCAATGCCTTGTCTCAGCTAAACTAAGGTCTGTGCAGTCAAAAGGTGAGAAAATATTGTGGGTTTTTACTTTACAATATCAGGGAATGGGAATATTATCATGTCTGTAGGCTTTCCGTCCTCCTGTTGGAGCTTTCACAAACTCTACCACTGCGTTTTGAAAGGAATTAGTCAATTGTGATCTGTCGGTCTGCCCTGTTTACAGGAATTCAAGCTAGTTTGTACAGATCCTGATAGATTTGGTTATAGATGGAGGTTTTATATTTGGAGGTAGAGCTTGACTTTGGTGGACATTAACACCTTTATCTGGTTTATGTGGTTTTAATGGCATCTGCTCCAAGGTGTTCATGTTCCAGTCCAGTTAATTTTGCCTTTTTAAACACCCTGACCGAGCTTGTGTGTTTAGCCATTCAGTTTGATCGTGGCTGATTATCTCAAACCCCATTTGCCTGCTTTGGTTCCACAGTTTGGTTACAGCACAGAATGACATCATTAAGCCCATCATTATTTTGTTTCAAAGCTCTGCTGTAGAGTTTCTGAAAGGCCCCATCAGAAACATGGACAAAAGAGCTGTATTGCAGACGTGAGGCGAGAGTGACCGCGCTTGACATGAAGGCCACATGTAACCTAGTGTGGCATCAATGAGCCCTACCAAAACTGGAATCAATGGGCATCGGGGGCAAAGCTCTCTGCTGGTTAGAATCAAAGTGGTTGGCACCATCCAGGACAAAGCAGTCCACTTGATTGGCATCACATCCACAAACATCCGCTCCTTCCAACATCGACGTTCAGTCACAGCAGTCTGTATTATCCACAAGATGCACTGCAGAAATTCACCGAAGATCCTCAGGCAGCACCTTCCAAACCCACGACCAATTCCATCTAGAAGGACAAGATACATGGGAATGCCATGGCCCAAAGTTCCCCTCCAACCCACTCACCATCCTGACAGGAATATGTCGCCGTTCCTTCACTGTCACTGGGTTAAAATCCTGGAATTCCCTCCCTAAGGGCATTGTGGGTGAGCCCACAGCACATGGACTGCAGCAGTTCAAGAAGGCAGCTCACCCCCACCTTCTCAAAGTTAATAAATGCTGACCTAGCCAATTATGCTTGTCTGCTATGAATGAATTACAAAAAAATGCTTTGATCTTTGGCTTTAGCTCAGGGGCATCTTCATGCTTGCCGTCTCTAAGCATCTCCTCTGAATGACTTCCATTCAAGTCAAGTTCCATAGTCTTATTCGACCATAGGGCTACTGTCTCATTAAAGAGACAACTGCGGATGATTTAACCTGAGGGACACCACATCTCAAGCAAGATTGAGAAGGAGAGTCCTTCATATTAACTTCAGCTGGTGATGGGGATTGAAGCCACGCTGTCAGCGTCAACACTGCTTTGCAGGTCAGTTGTCCAGCCAACTGAGCTAAACTGACACTCAGGAATAGGATCCACTCTATTTCTGCAATCACCACCCCCTGCCCACCCCTACACACCTTCACTGTGACTCCCCTGCCTTTTCCCCATGACCCTGCAAATGTTTTGTTTTCAGATCTTAATCATTTTTATGAATATACTGGCAGGCAGGGGGTTGTGGATCTGGTAGATTCCCCCCACCAGACAATAGTGGACCAGGTGTCACTGCATTATGGATCCATTTACAGGAGTCTTTGTCTTCCTTTTGCATTGATGTGCATTATGAACATGCAAACAAGGAACAAGAGTAGGCCACTCTACCCTTTGATTCTGTTCCGCCATTCAATAAGATCACAGCTGATCAGCTGTACTTTCCTGAACACCCCTGATAAATTCTCATCCCCTTGGTAATCAAGAATTTATCTACCTCCGCCTTAAGAATATTTTAAAGATTCTGCATCCACTGCCTTTTGAAGAAGGGAATTCCAAAGACCCTCAACCTTCTGAGAGAAAAACAATGTTTTCTCATTTTTGTTTTATATGTGTGTTCCCTTATTGTAACCTGTTTTAACCTCTATTTCAGATTCTCCCACAAGGGGAAACATGCTTTCTGATCCACCCAGTCAAGACCCCTCAGGATCTTATATGTTGCAATTGCGTCCCTTGGACTCTTCTAAACTCCAGAGGATACAGGCGTCCAAGTATTAGTCTAGTAAACCTTCCCTGAACTGCTTCCAACACTTTAACATCCTTCTCTAAGTACATTGGCCAGTTCTGTCCAACAGTACTCCAGATGCAGTCTCACCAAAGTCAGATATAACCAAAGCATAACCTTCTTACTCTTGCATCTAATTCCCTTTACAATAACCCATAACATCCTATTAGTTTTCACAATTACTTGCAGTACCTGCGTAATAACTTTCTGTGACTCATGTGCAAGAACACCCAGATCCCTCAACAGCTCAGAGCTCTGCAGCCTCTCATCATTTGCATTATTTTTATGGGTTCTGTCAGAATTGACAACGTCACACTTTCTCATATTATACTTCATTTGCAAGATCTTTGCCCACTCACTGAACCTATCTCTATCCCTTTGTAGGCTCCTTATGTCCTCTTCACAACACATTTTCCTTCTCTTTGTGTCATTAGTAAATTTAGCTGCATACCTTCAATCCCTTTATCTAAATAATTTATATAAATTGTAAGGAGTTGAGCACCAAACATTGACCCCTGTAGCATAACCCTCGTGATATCCCACCTGCCTGAATAACTCATTCACTCCTACTCTGTGTTTCCTGTTAACCAGCTGGTCGTCTATCCATGCCAATATGTTACCCGCTACATTTATTTTCCACAATAGCCTTTGATGTGGCATCTTATCAAATATTTTCAGAAAATCTAAATACGGTACACCCCTGGTTTCCCTTTCCCTATAGCACAAGTTACTTCAAAGAACTCCAATAAATTAGTAAACCATGATTTCCTTTTGACAAAACCATGTTGGCTCTGCCTGATTACATTGAACTTATCCAAGTGCCCTGTTATAACCTTTTTAATAATAGCTTCTAACATTTTTCTTTTGATGGATGTTAGGCTAACTGACCTGTCATTTCCTGCTTTCTGCCTTTTCGTATAAAGGAGTTACATTAGTTATTTTTCAATCTACAGAAACCTTCCCCGAATCAAATAAAATCTGAAAAATTAAAACCAACACATTGACTACCTCAATAGCAGCTGCTTTGAAGTTTCTAGGTGAAATCTATCATTATGTCTGAGTTTTCTTAGTCAGGACAGTTACATTCTCAGGTGGATGATGTTGCTGTGGATTACGCAGTTTACAAGTGGAATAGTGTTCAGTGTTGTTAACCATAAACCACGTGCGGCTAATTCTATTCTTGAGACTAGAGGCCTGGGTTCAAGTCCGACCTACCCCAGAGGTGTGTTGTAACATCTCTGGGCAAGTGAGTTAGAAACTACCTACAATATAAGAATGAGCAATTGACACTATTCATGGGTCTATAATCCCAATGTTCATTCACCCGTGACCTTTCACTTTTTGTATGGATTCCTTGGTCTAAGGGTAAGGTACTAAGAGGGAGTTGGTGGCCTAGTGGTAATATCACTGGACGAGTTACCCAGAACCACAGATGATCACTCTGGGAACCTGGGAATGGCACAGCCACCACACCAGATGGTGAAATTTGAATTCTGTAAAAATCTGGAATTGAAATCTAGTCTCATACTGACTATATAACTCCTTTGGTTTATAGCAAAAACGCATCTGGTTCACTAACATCCTTTAGGGAGGGAAACTGCCATCCTTACCTGGTCTGGCCTACATGTGACTCCAGACCCACAGCAATGTGGTTGACTCTTAACTGCCCTCTGTGCAATTAGGGATGGACAATAAATGGTAGTCCAGCTCCCTATCCCAAGTACCAACAGAAGAAAAATAAAAAGCCAAGTGTGAGTGGCTGAAACAGGTCTAAAGCCTGGAGTGGGAACTCTCAACACACCAGAAGAGATTTGCAGTATTTCACAGGTCACTAAGCCATTGACTGTCAAAAAAGACAAAGATTTTTCCAGGGATTGCATTTTTCCCTGATGAGAATCATATCAAAGTGGATGAGAGTATGAGATCTACGCAGTATCTGACCTAAAATTCCGAAGCACCATGGGAAAAGTATGGCCCTGAAAGCAGCCATTTAGCCCAGCATGTCTGTCCTAGCTGAATAATCTAGCCGTTCAATCTATCCCACTTTCCTGGTCAGTAACCTTGCAGGTTACAGCGCTTCAGGTGCAGATTCAGGTTCCTTTGAAAAAGAATTTCCACCTCAAACTGGACAGTGAATTTCAGAAACTCACCTCCCTCTGAGTGAAAATGTTTTTCCTTGTATTCCTGTTAACCTTTCCACCAGTTACCTTAAATCGATGCCGCCCTGGTAACTGACCTCTCCAGCAGGGAAAGCTGGTCTTACCCTATCCTCTCTGTCCAAGCTCCTCATCATTTTGTACACCTCACTTACAACACCCATCAGCTTCTTCCATTCTAAGGAAAACATGCCTACCCTCTTTAGTCTTCCCTCCTGCTTGCAAATTTCAAGCCCGAGCAACATTCTTGTAAAAACTCCTCTGCACTTTCTGTGCAATAATGTCCTTCCTGTAATGTGGTGACCAGAACTGTAAACAAATCTCCAGCTGTGGCCTGTATTGTTCTAACGATAAATCCCTGCTTTTGTACTCAATACCTCACTCAATAAAGGAAGGTGTCCCATATGCCCTCTTTACCACCTTGTTCAATCTGCCATCCTCAGGACCTACAGCCTTCAAGGTGTCGCACTTTCTCTATCTCTCTCAATATTCTCTCGTGTATTCTCTTGCTTTGTTTATACTCCCCACTCTTGTCCAGGTTGAAATCCATCTGCCAATTTTCCACCCACTCAACCAAACCATTGATATCTTCCTGCAGTTAACAGCCATCCCCTTCAGAACTCAGCCAAATATTATATTTTCTGCAAATTCCTCAATCTTGCCTCCCACATTTAAGTCTAATTCATTAATATACAGCACAAACAGCAGGGGTCACATCACTGAGACCTGTTAATATCACTAGAAACCACTTTCCATTCACAAAAAAAACTCTTCATTTCCTCACACTGAGCCAATTTTGGACCCAACTCACCACATTCCCCTGGATCCCATGGGCTTTTTTTTTTAATAGTCTGCCATATGTATCCTTGTTGAATGCCTTATTAAAATTCAAATTGACAAAATCCACGGTACTGCCGTCACCAGTTCTCCCAGTTACTTCTTCAAATAATTCAATTAAGTAAATAAAACATGACATTCCTGTTACAAAACCGTGCTGACCGTCCTTGATAAAACAATGCCTTTCTAAATAACAAAGCAATGTGGTTGACTCTTAACAGCCGTCTACATAATTGGGGATGGGCAATAAATGCTAGTGACGCCCAAATCCTATGAATGAATTAAGACAAAATTAATCATATCTCTCAATATTGATTCTAGTAACTTGACCACCAGAGGTTAGACTGACCAGCCTATAATTATTTGCCCTACCCATCGCAGCCATGTTGTAACATGAAACAACACTTGCAGATTTCTAATCCTCTTGTACCTCACTTGTATCTAGTAAAAATATTGGAATATTTGGGGCAGCACGGTGGCACAGTGGTTAGCACTACTGCCTCACAGCACAAGGGACCCGGGTTTGATTCCAGCCTCAGCCAACTGTCAGGGGTGGGGTGGGGTGGGGGGTGTTGCTCATTCTCCCTGTGTCTGCGTGGGTTTCCTTTAGGGGATAGATCTGGATGGGATACTCTTCAGAGGGTCAGTGTGGACTTGATGGGCTGAATGGCCTGCTTCCACACTGTAGGGAGTCTATGAAGAATTGGAAAATGATTCCCAGAGTATCAGTTACTTCCTCTCCAGTTTCCTTTCACAGCCTAAGATACAATTCACCTGGCCTTGGTATTTATCCACCTTCAAAGTGGTCAGTCGCCCCGTATTTCCCTTCTCATTCTCCTTATTTTATCTAATACTTCACACTCCTCCTCTTTAACTAGAATATCTACATCATCCCTCTCCTTTGTGAAGATAGAGACAAAATACTTACTCAGAAACTTGCCCACATCTTCTGCATCCATGTACATGTTACTAGGTACATCTGGTAGGCCCCAACCTTTTCCTTACTCATCATCTTAACTCTGAATGCACTGATGAAATATCTTTGGATTTTTCATACTTTCCAGGCCAATGTTTTTCCATATCCTCTCTTCGCATTTCTAACTTCCTTTTTTACTTCACCCCTGTATTCCCCATGCTCCTCTAAACTTCCGACTGTAAGTTTTTTTTTAAGATTGTCACAAGCTCTTTTTCTGCTGTATCCAACCGTCTATGTTTCTGGATAACTGTGTGGCTGTAGATTTGGCAGTACCATCCTTTTTCTTTGTTTGGGATGTGTCTCCACTATGCCTGTAGAACCTCGCCTTTGAATGCTCTCATTGATTAAGCACTGACCTTCCTTCAAGTATATATATCCAGTTCAATTTTGCCAAATCATCACTCAACTTTGTAAAGTTCACCTTACCCCAATTAAGAAGTTTTACTCCTGTTCTATCTTTGTTCTTTTCCATAATGATGCTAAATGTAACTAGTATGATCACTATCTCCAAAATGGTCACCGACTGTTACTTTATCCACCTGTCCAGCATCGTTTCCAAAGGGCTTGTTATGTTCTGGCTAATAAAAAGTTCTGTTGAATGCAGTTTAAAAATTTTGTGCCTTCTAACTTCCCACATGTCAATGTGAAAAGTACAAAGTCCCAAACTGTTCTTACCCTATTGCTTTTGTACTCAGACATTTACCTATGTACTTGGTCTTCTAACTCTCTCCCACTAATTTTTAGGTCAAGGAGTTGGAAAAGGATAAAGTAATTGTGACAAGGGCAACTCTTACATTGGATTTGTAGCATGGTAGCAGTAAAAGAAACCTGGAAAACAAATTATGCGTAGACATAAATAACCTCAATAAAGCTTTGAAGACATCTAACTGACCCATGCTACCATGGAGAAATGTTGATACAGAGTGCCAAGGCAAATGTCTTCACTATCCTCTGTGAAGAATAGTTACTGGTATGTGAAGCCAATGAAAACAGCAGTTTCTGACCACATTCTGGACATCATTTGAGAGGTACAGATGGTTGTGTATGAGGTAGTTAATAACCTTTTTGGAATAGGAGTGATCGTGGCTGGCTTGTCATGATGGAAAAAGTCATCATGGACCACAATCAGAATCCAGTGGGACTGCCAGAGAAAGCTCACCAGATAAATCTGAAGCTGAACAAGAAAATGATACAACTGAAGATGTCTGAATAAAAACCAAAAGAACTGCGGATGCTGTAAATCAGGAACAAAAACAAACCTGCTGGAAAAGCTCAGCAGGTCTGGCAGCATCTGTGAAGGAGAAAACAGAGTTAATGTTTCGGTCCGGTGACCCTTCCTCAGAACTGATGGTGGCTGGGAAAACGTCAGTTTATATGCAGAAAATAGGGAGGTGGGTGGGGTAGGGAGTGAACGATAGGATAGGGCCCAAAGAGAGAAAGACAGTTGGACAGACAAAGGAGTTGCTAACGATCAGGCTGGGAGGGTGAGTAGTTGTTAATGGGGACTGTTAGTGACTAACAACAGGGGGTGTGTAATGGTAGGCTATGTGGTAACAAGGCCTGGTGTGTGGGGTGGGGGCCTGGGACATGAGAGGGTTTAGACCCTAAAATTATTGAACTCAATATTGAGTCCGGAGGGCAGTAGGGTCCCCAAGCGGAAAATGAGGTGTTGTTCCTCCAGCTTTCGTTGGGCTTCACTGGAACACTGTAGCAAGCCAAAGACAGAGATCTTGGCCACAGAGCCGGGTGGTGCATTGAAGTGGCAGGCAACAGGTAGTTCAGAGTCTTTTTTGCGAGCAGAACGTAGATGTTCTGTGAAGCGGTCGCCAAGTCTACGCTTCGTTTCCCCAATGTAGAGGAGACCGCATTGTGAGCAGTGAATGCAGTAGACTAGATTCTGGGAAGTGCAGGTGAAGTGTGGCTTCACCTGAAAGGAGTCGCCCTCCATCGCATATGTTCAGATGAGGCCAACTTCGACAAGGGATCCTCCGAATTCCCCAGCTCCGTTGTCGACAGGGCCCTCAACCAGGTCCGACTCATCTCCCACACTTGCGCCCTCACTCCTTCTCTTCCCTCCCTCAACAGCGATAGGGTTCCCCTTGTCCTTACCTACCATCCCACCAGCATCCACATCCGGAAGATCATCAGACGCCATTTCCACCACCTCCAGCAAGGTGCCACCACCAGACACATATTCCCCTCCTCTCCCTTGTCCGCCTTCCGCAGGGACCGTTCCCTCCGGAACACCCTGGTCGACACTTCCATCACCCCCAACACCTGCCCACAGCCCTACGGCACCTTCCCCTGTAACCGGCGAAGGTGCAACACCTGCCCATTTACCTCCTCCCTCCCCAGTATCCAAGGGCCCAAACATTCCTTCCAGGTGAAGCAACACTTCACCTGCACTTCCCAGAATCTAGTCTACTGCATTCGCTGCTCACAATGCGGTCTCCTCTACATTGGGGCGACCGCTTCACAGAACATCTACATTCTGCTCGCAAAAAAGACTCTGAACTACCTGTTGCCTGCCACTTCAATGCACCACCCTGCTCCCTGGCCAAGATCTCTGTCTTTGGCTTGCTACAGTGTTCCAGTGAAGCCCAACGCAAGCTGGAGGAACAACACCTCATTTTCCGCTTGGGGACTCTACAGCCCTCCGGACTCAATATTGAGTTCAATAATTTTAGGGCCTAAACTCTCCCATGTCCCAGCCCCCCATCCCACATACCAGGCCTTGTTACCACATTGCCCGCCACTACATTCCCCCTGTTGTTAGTCATTAACAGTCCCCATTAATAACTACTCACCCTCCCAGCCTGACCGTTAGCAACTCCTTTGTCTGTCCAACTGTCTTTCTCTCTCTTTGGGCCCTATCCTATCGTTTACTCCCTACCCCACCCACCTCCCTATTTCCTGCATATAAACTGACGTTTTCCCAGCCACCATCAGTTCTGAGGAAGGGGCACCGGACCCGAAATGTTAACTTTGTTTTCTCCTTCACAGATGCTGCCAGACCTGCTGAGCTTTTCCAGCAACTTTGTTTTTGTTCCTGAAGATGTCTGAAGTTGAGTCCTTAGGTTAAAAGACTTTGCTCAGATCCTGACCAGTTGAGAGCTGTAGCAGAGAGGCAGTGACTATAAGATGTGAAATCAATGCAGCAGTTAATTGGATTTGTGAACTAAGTCTCAAAGTTCTCACTGAATTTGTCATCAGAGTGAACCTCTACACCAGCTCACTGTTAAGAACATGCAGTGGAATTGGGGCACAGAGCAGGAAACAGCTTTCACTAGAATCAAACAAGCACAGAAGGCAGTGCCAGAGCTAAGCTTCTGACTGGTTATTGATGAAGTGATGATGCAGTGTGATGTCGGTGAGACAGGACTTGGAGCAAGACAAATGCAGTGAGGCTAACAAGTTGTATTTACATCCAGGATGTTAACACAAACTAAACAACGCTACGCTCAGATGGAGAAAGAATGTCTTTGCTAATGAGCATTTTAATCCACCCGTATACGGGAGAGACAAAGTGAGAGTGAGGCCAACCACAAGCTACTTCAGATCATCTTCCTCAAACTGCT
The DNA here is from genome assembly GCF_021869965.1 of Rhincodon typus. Lineage (NCBI taxonomy): Eukaryota > Metazoa > Chordata > Chondrichthyes > Orectolobiformes > Rhincodontidae > Rhincodon > Rhincodon typus. The sequence goes on from NC_063360.1 coordinate 3,073,199, forward strand.
CCTGCCTGCTCCAAAGCGGCTCCTTAGAATGTCCCTTCATTTACGTATCGCCTGGATGTGACAGACAAGCAAAGGAAATGGATCTACCATTGCCAAGATGCTGCCAAGAGCAACACTCCTGATGAAGAGAGTTGGGGATGTGATGACCCAGTGTGAAATCTTCCTGATTCAATGAGAGGGAACAGCTGGACATGCTGCAGAGGTCACCAACCAGCAGAGACATTGAATCAAGCAACTTCACAAGATGCAAAGCTCCGAGAGCTGCTCAAAGTATTGATGAGAGGACGGCCCGAGAACATTAGGACATGTTGTTGTTCTGAGGAAGAGTCATACTGGACCCATAACATTAACTGGGTTTCTCTCTCCACAGATGCTGAGTTTCTCCAGCATTCTCAGCTTTACTAAGGACACACTGTTGTTAGAAGACAGTATTGGACACACAGATGAAGTGATAGCCCAAGATGGTGTTGTGTATAAAGGACATAAACTCGTGGTCTCAAAGGAGATGAGAAAAGAGATGCTGAAGACATTCCATGTGAATGACTGAGGGATTGAATTTAGTCTGAGGACAGCAGGAAGTGTGCTCCATTGGACAGACATGAGAAATGAGACTAAATCCCACATGTAGCAGTGCAGTACATGCAGTGAACACCAGACTAATCAAGCGAAGGAGCAGCTGGAACACACGGCAGCCCAGACTGACCCTGAACTACCATTTAGAGTGGACCTGGTCACTCTCCCAGGAACCACCAGTCATGTCGTTGTTGTCTGCTCTGATGGAGTTACACCAGCTGACAGCAATGGTTACCAGGGAGATGGTAACCCGACAACACTCCTCAGTCATTACACTCCAGACCTTCCTGACGTTGTGATGAGTGACAACTTCCCTCGATCCATGAGTGAGAAATTCCACCACTTCATAACAAGCCGGGGAATTCAACACCACACTCCCGTCCCCACACTATCACCTGTCGAGTGGAAAGCCTGAGGCAGTGGTGAAAATCACCAAAGGGGTCATAAAGAAATTGTGCAAATCCATCAGAGACTTATGATAGAATACTTACAGTGTGGAAACAGGTCATTTGGCCCAACAAGTCCACACCACACTTCTGAAGAGATCCCACCCAGACCCATCACTTGCCTGCAACCCTACATTTCCCAAGTCTAATCCACCTAACTTACATATCCATGGTTACTATGGACAACTTAGCCTGGCCAATCCACCTAACCTGCACATCTTAGACTGTGGGAGGAAACCGGAGCACCCAGAGGAAATCCACACAGACATGGTGAGAACATGCAAACTTCACACAGACAGTTGCCCAAGGGTGAAATCGAACCCCAGTCCCTGGCGCTGTGAGGCAGCAGTGCTAACCACTGAGCCACTGTGCCACAAAGCATCCTTTGAGTGGGAAAGTACATCCACTGAAGCCATGGAAGGTGGTCCAGTTTAAAGATTAATGTCAAGTAAGACTAATATACCCACACTGCCCTTCCAATAATGAACAAATAATGAAACCAGAAGTAATAACAGACATGAGAAACAAAATCATGATGAAATGACAAGAAGTTAAGTTTAACTTTCATGAAACTGTCAACTCATTGCCAGAGGTGAGCACTGGAAAAGCCAGTCAGTCAGACAGCAATGTTTAATGTTCTCAACAAGAGTCAGCCTACAAGGGGAATGTGTTGAGCAGTTGTAACTCAATCATATGCAATGAGACAATGACCAGATACTCCAGTGCAATCGCAAATATCTGTGTACTTCTGTGTGCAGGCAGCAGATCCAGAAGATGTGATCCCAAAGCTGGCACAGGACCAACATCGTAGAACATAGAACAATACAGCACAGGAATGGACCCTTTGGCCCATAATGTTGTACTGAACATGACACCGAATTAAACTAATCCCTTCTGCCTGCCCTTGGTTCATATCCCTCCATTCCCTGCATTTTCTTGTGCTTATCTAAAAGCCCTTTAAATGCCCCTTTTGTATCTGCCTCCACCCCCAGCCCTGGCAGCACATTCCAGACACCTATCACTCTCTGTGCCCCTCACATCTTGTTTGAACTTTTCCCCCCTCTCACCTTAAATGCATGCCTCCTAGTATTAGACGTTTCAACTGTTGAGGGGGGGGAAGATTCTGTCAATCCTATCGATACATCTCATAATTTTATAGACTTCTATCAAGTCACCCCTCAGCCTCCGCCGCTCCAGAGAAAACAAGCCAAGTCCCAGAGATCCACCACTTCCCAGCAGTAGAAATGGATCAGTGACACCAGTTACCACAAAATGACGTCTGGCCTCCGCCTGCCTGATTCACCACCCAGGAATGAGCAGAAATCGGATGAACATCAACAATACATGTGTCCCATTGGGAGAGCTGCATTGTTTAAAGACAACATCTGCAATGAAGAAGAAAAGGCTGACAAAAATGGAACTGACTGGAGTAAACACATAATTTTATTGATAAGAAAATACTTGTCTTAGTGCCAACGTGTAATTGGTAACAGCAAATGATAGTGCGTGCAATTTCTTTTCTTGTTTTTTTGTTAAAAGATGGATATTTCCAGAAATTATTTACATTTTAATGTACTGGTTACTTTGCCATAGATATGAGACTGTGCCTGTGTGTGCATTCTGGGGCTACTATCAAACACACACATTAACTTGGAACAAGCCCCATATCCATTAATGTCTTTAACCTGTCTCTCTCCAGATGCTTTCACAGCTCTTTGGCATTGAGAATTCTGAAGGTTCACCACTCTCTGGGTGAAGAGATTCTTCCCCAACTCATCCCATTGAAACATTCTGAGACAATGTTCTTCTCTCTAATTCAAGACAGCTGAGACAGGAAAGCATCCTTCCTGTATTTTACCCAGTCAAGCCCTTTTGAATGTTGTAAGCTTCAATGAGGACTGTCGGTTTTCTAAAGTCAAGAAAATATAGGCCCAGTCTCCATGTAGAAATATCGCATCATCCCAGAGATGCAACAGTGCCCTCTATGGCAAACGCATCCTCCCAGTCAACCATAGCTACGATACAGCACAGAAGGGAATCATTTGGCCCATCTTATCCATGCTGCCCCAGATGCCTTTTCTAATCCCACTTTCCTGCACACAGCCCATAGCACTGCAGTTTATGGCACGTAAGCTACAGATCCAGGTACTTTTTTTTTTAAAGAGTTTAGGGTCTCAGCTCCCACCACCCACTCAGGCAGCAAATTCCAGACACTTACCACCCTCTGCGTAAAGAAATTTTTTCTCACGTACCTTTAATTCTTCCACTCCTTACCTTCAATCTCTAACCCCTGGTTTTTGAATTCTCCGCCAAAGGAAACAGGTTCCCCTGTCCACTCTATCTCGACCCTTCACAATTTCTGTATGCCTTGTTATAAAGCAGAGGTTGACACTCACCGCACGGCTCCCCCCCGCCCCACCTAGAACTAAAACCAAAACATCCAAAGAGGAGAGGCTCACCCTATAATCTGTAAAAGGAGTGTGAAAAGTGGTGTTACCTACTGGTTAAATGAAATAAATCCCTGACAGTCACTTTGCAATCGACATGTAACAATTTTATCTAACTCTAACAGTGAGAAAATTAACTAAACTATTAACAAACTGAATAAATCACTTCTAACTATTAACTATTCCCAAATAAAGCAAGTTTCTAATGGTATGCTGTTCGAATAAATATCCCACTTATATAAAAAAAATTTAGTCTTTCGAAATTACAGCCAGGTTACGTGTCTTCCGGAATGTTCTGTGCCTTTTCCATTGATTCTTTTGTCAGGAATATTAACCAGTTGTATCGCTGGTACTGTTGTTATTTAGATGGTTCTTTCTCTGAGGCATCGAGGAGGATGTGAGAGCCAGCGATTCTCTCTTGAGAGTTGAGGGCCATTAGCTTTGGCATATAGCAGCTAGCTCTGGGGCTTTATCCAACTGTCCCCATGTTGCCAAAACCATTGGATTTAAATTTAATATATTTTTAGGATCTAAGTGCCTGGTTTAAATTGATTGGCTAAATTCAAAAGCCTGTTGTCTTGGTAAAAACTGCTGCTTGGCCTGCTAACTGTATGACCTTTCAGTGTAAATGTTTCAATTTGGGTGCTGTCTGTGTACTTGCAAACTTTCAAGCAGCTGCCCACAAACATCCATTTTAAATATATAAGCAAAGAAAAAGCACCTGATCTTTTAAAAGGACCACGCAATGATTTCCCCCTGAGCATTTTACAAACACCACATTTTAACTTCCTGCCTCCCAATGCACAAGTACTCTACCCAGCTTCACAATAGCCTCAATCATGTCACCCCTCAGCCTTCTCTGTTCCAAGGAAAACAACCCCAACCTCTTCAATCTCTCCTCATAGCTACAATTCTCCAGCCCAGGCAACATTCCAATAATCTTCTCTGCACTGTCTCTGGAGCAATTCCCTCCTTCCCATAATGTGATGATCAGAACTGCACACAATACTCCTGTTGCAGCCTTACCAATGTCTTATACAGTTTCATCATTATATCCCTACTTTTATATTCTATACCTCTGCGAATGAAGGAGAGCATTCCACATTCCTTCTTTATAACCTTATCTACCTGTACTGCTACATTTAGGAACTTGCATGCTAAGATCTCTCTATTCATCCACTCCACTCAGTATATTCTCATTTATTCGGTATAACCTTTTACTATTTGACTGCCCTAAATGCATTGCCTCACACTTATCAGAGTTGAATTCCATCTGCCACTTCCCTGCCCATTTCACCAACCCATCTAAATCATTTTGGAGCTTGCAGCTATCCTCTACACTACCCACTACACACCAATTTTTGTATCATCTGCAAATTTTCCAATTGTGTCCCCATTTTCAAGTCCAAATCATTAACGTATTAAACAGCAGGGGTTCCAACACCGAATACTACTTGAAAGAGCTTTCTATTCATAAGGGCAGCCATTGACCATTGATTGGTTTCCTGTTACTAAGCCAATTTTGGGCCCAATTCAACACATTATCCTCCATCCCACGGGCGTTTACATTTTTGACCAGTCTGCCATGTTGGGCCTAGTCAAATGCCTTACTAAAATCCATGTGGACAACTGCCATTACACTACCCTCATCAGTCCTCCTGTCACTTCCTCAAAGAATTCATTCAAGTTTATAAGCATTGATCTTTCCTTAACAAAGCCATGCTGACTATCCCTGACTAGTCCTTGTCTTTATAAACAATAGTTTTATCCAATCTCTCAGATATAATAATTTGCTCACTGACTGGTCTATAATTATTTGGCCTTTCCTTTGTATATTTTTTTAAACAATGGAACCACATTTGCATTCTTCCAGTCCTCACCTGTGTCCAGTGAAGATTGGAAAACAATCCTCAAAGCATTTGTTATTTCCTCTCTGACCATCTTCAACATCCTGGGGAACAATCCATCTGGCTCTGGTGACTTATCCACTTTCAAGGATTCCAACTCACTTTATCTCTCATTTTGATTATTTTATCGAATATTTCACTCTGCTCCTCTTGGATTACTATATCTACATCATCCCTTTCCTTTGTGAATACAGAGACAGAAGAAAAATTCATTTAAGTTTCCTTCCATATCCTCTGCATCTTCATACGAGTTCCCTTCTTCATCTCCGATAGGTCCCACTTTTTCCTCAACTATCCTTTTGCTCTTTATACACTGGTAAAATATCTTTGGGTTTTCCTTTATCTTGCTTGCTAATATATTTTCATGGTCTCTCTTTGATTTCCCTATGTCTTTTTTAACTTGATCCCTGTACTTTATATAATTCTCTAGGCTATCAACAGTGTTGAGTTTTTTGTGACAATCATAAACTTCCTTTTCCTGTTTAATCTTCTCCTGTATTTTTCTAGACAAGTATGTGGATCTAGATTTGGCAGTAACATTCTTATTTTGGGAGGAGACATGTCTGCTTTGTGCTCTAAGGATCTCACTTTTTGGTGCCTACCACTGATTTATCATTTAGCAGTCCTGTCCAATCCACCTCAGCCAAATCACTTCTCAGTTTTGCAAAATATGCCTTCCCCCAGTTTAAAAATTTTACTTCTCTGACCTTTTCCATAATAATGCTAAATCGAACCAAATTGTGGTCACTATCCTGATACGGTCACCCACTGAAACATCGCCCACTTGTCCACCCTCATTTCCCAGAACTAAATCTTGAATTGCGTCTCCTCTCATTGGTCTTGTCACGTATTGTTTAAAAAAAGTTTCCTGGTCATGGTACATAAACTTTTGGCCCTCAATACCCTTTATATTGTTTGAAACCCAGTTGATACTGGGATAGTTAAAGTCTCCTACAGCTATTACCCTCTTATTCCTACAGGCAACAATTTGACTATGTATATGTCCTATCTCCCCCTAACAATTTGGGGGTCTGTAATATACTCCTCATAGTGTTACTGCTCTTTTTTTATTCTAAAGGTCAATCCAAAAGCCTTATTTGTTAACCTGTTTATTATATATATCTTCTCACAACTGTATTTGATTCTTTAACCAATACTGCTACCCCCTCCTTTTTTGTCACCCACTCTGTCCTGCCTGAAAACTCTCTGTCCAGGGATATTGAGCTGCCAATTTTGCCCTCCTTTAGCTTCTGTTATAGCATTAACCATGCAGCCATGTGTCTATCTGTGCCCATAGTGCATTTGCAACATTTGTAATACTACTTGCATTGAAGTATAAACAGCTGAACCCCATCAATTTCCTTTGTCTTTCTGAGCCACTGACTACATCACTGACTAATGATCTATCTCCTGTTTCCCGATCCGAATCTGACCCATCTAAGCCTTCAGGTTAGGAAAATAGAACTCCCGAGCAAACACCAGACCTGAAATAATCATAGCAAGCCTTCTTTACATCTTTACTCAAATCATCCTGCCCTGAAGGCCCATGCAATATTAACTTTCCTAATTACTTGCTGCTCCTGCACATTCATGTTGAGTAACTCATGACTGAAGACATCCAAATCATTCCAGACTCCTATGTTTCCTGACCTCTCACTATTTAAGAAATACTCTACATTCCTGCTTTTCCTAACAAAGTGGATTACTTCATATTTTTCCACATTATATACCATCTATCATGTTCTCACCCACTCTCATACCTGGCTATATTCCCCTGAAGCCTCTTTTCATCCTCCTCATAACTTGGAATATATTACAATTGGTCCATATCCAAATCATTGATATAGATGGAGAACAGCTGCAACTGATCCCAATGCTTTCTGAGCAAGTAGTTCTATAGTTCAGAAAAAAAGCAGGCCATGCTAGACTCAAAACTTTAACTCTGCTTCGCTCTTCATGGATGCTGCCAGACCTGCTGAGTTTCCGTAGCACTTTCTGTTTTTATTTCAGATTTCCAGCATCTACAGTAGTTTGCCTTTATTTAACCCGAGAATGACACGTTTATTCTTAACTTGTCTTCTGTCTGATAAACAATTCTTAATTTCTGTAAGGGTCACTCACTGTGTATGTACAGAGTCAGTGTTTATTCAGCAGGGTTAAATTCACTCTCTGTGTAACTGTACAGTGTCAGTAGTTATTCAGCAGGGTTAGGGTCACTCACTGTGTAACTGTACAGAGTCAATGTTTATTCAGGAGGATGTTATGCTCATGTTGTGTTTGTTGTTTTTTATTGTTGTTTTCTTGAAGCCAATGAAATGTTATCGGTTGATGATAGTTATCCAGTGGTGTTGTGTGTAATTTTAAGGTGTATTCATTTCTGGTTTTCTGACATCTTCATTACCTATGCAACAAAAATCTTGGGGGCTTGTTTGGGTCCCTTAGCTGAGATTAGATGGGTGGAGGTGCTGCTTAGTATTTTATCTTCGCCACATCTAAGGATTAGCAAGCCTCTGTGTATTGACGTAGCTGTCTATGAAAATGTCTGGCGCTCACTCAATCTCGATCTCACTTGTCTGAGATTCGTACCAGTTGTTAAACCTCAACTTCAGCCTCACCTCCTGGAAACTCTTTCATATTCAATGTTTTTCTTTGCTTTGAAGAAATCCTCAGTTCTTACAGCTGTACTGCAGCCACGTGCCGTGTCTGGAAATAAAAGAATATCTTCTGCACACACTCAGTACCTGAGAGACACCCATCTTTTGACCCGAGACATAGCTCATGCTATACCGTATAGGCACCTCAGTCCCAGTTCTCTAACTCTGTGCATTCCTCACCCTATACTTTATAGGAACCAACTCAGTACCCTATAACATCCAATTCTAAACTTCATACATTGCTCACCTTATATCCTATAGGCATCTACTCAGTATCCTATATTCACTCCACTCTGTACCGTGCACATTCCTCAACCTATCCCTTTCACATATCGCACTCAGTGCCCTGGATATGTCCCGTTCAGAGCCTTTTACATACTTGACTTTAATCACACCTCATTGCCTGTGCCTTTGGATATATTTAAGCTCTCTCTCTCCCTAATGGAAGGCAGATAGGGTAGGTCTAGGGAGTTGAGGTATACAGCAAGCTGCAATAGTGAAACGGGCTCTAGAGGCTGAATAGCCAACCCCTGTTCCTATAGCAACAGGTGGCATTGCTAATGCCTTGGGATTCCACATTTGCAAAACTCTCTGGCAGGACCCCTTCGCAGTGCCTGTGGTGCAGACTATTGGGGGGCGTGAGTCAGATCATGGCACTAAACAGTGCTGCCATTTTGAACTATTCTGGTCCAGGTAACACCAGGTCTTCATCAGATCCAGATAGTCATCAGCTCCTCAAAGGAACTCCCACCCCATCACCCACCACCTTTAAATCACTTGAGTCATTTAAAGAACAAGAAGCTTTCGGGTGAGGTGCTTTCGACTTTCTTTTGCTGGGAAACAGTTAGTGGATGTACTGTGCCAACACAGCAGTTAGAAATTATTCTGCAAATACAAAGGTTCTTGATAAATGAGGGGGACTATAGTGACTGTGCTTCTTGGGGAGTAGGAGAGGAGGGAGCTGTTATACAGAGGGAGGAGGACAGACTCCACATAGAAAGCCCTCTCTGCAAAGGATATTTATGGAGCTCTTCTCCTTCTATCCCAGCCAACAGCAATGTGCAATGTGCCTGTCTTTAACGAAGAGGAAGGTAAATGAACTGGGCCAACTGCCCACCTCCCAGCAGTAAACAGGACGGTGCAAGACGCCAATGCTCCTAATAAACACAGGGAGTTTGGGGAGTGACAGCATTTTAAATAATAACCACTTTATAAACTTAGGTTTTGCATTTAACTTCACTTAAGCTGTAGTTCCTTTCAGAGTTTGAGCCAATGGTGGGCACTGTCAGCTAGCAACTATTACACAGTAAGTTAACTGGGAATGACTGGCAGCATGAGCTATCTTCGCTGATTGGAATTTTTGTTTATGTAAATCCACAAGGGTTTTGCTAATGTTATCTGAAGCATCTTCAGAGAAATCCCTTTAACAGAGTACTGAGCCGAGGGAGTTTGGTGAGTGACAGAATTTGGGGCAGTGCAGGAAGAGGGGTTACTGTTCTCTTAAGAAAAAGGAATAGTCTGACAACGAGATTGCAGAACTGTGGGGATGTGAGATTAGCATGACGAATTCTAGACTAGACTCTGGAAATGGGAATAGGATTTCCTGAGCTGGAGAGCAGTGAACTGGAGCATCAGCCAGGCTGAGAGTTTCCTGGTTTGGACATTTCATGAGGTGACCACCCCTCAGGCAGGAGGTGTTCAGGAAAGTGGGTGGTCATTCAGAAAAGGAGGAAGAGACAGGAATTACAGAAATCTTTGGGTACAGTGCCACTCTTAAAGCTGGAGTCTGGCAATGGAGACTGCAGGATGTGACAACATATTGAAGGAGTGCAGCCTAGATCATAGGGCCTCTGATCATGGGACTGCACAGGAGGGAACAGCAATGAATGGAAATATGACTGGCCAGTGGGGGGATGCCATAGTTTAGGAGATAGACAGTTGGGTTTGTGACTGTCACCATGAGCTGTCTGTGGGAAGGTCACCTCCTTACTCCCAGGACAAATGGCATTGTGAAGATGGTACAGGAAACTCTGCCGGGGAAGGACATGAACCAGAAATGGTACTTCACATTAGGACCAGTGATGCAGGGGACGGGTATTGAGGGCTTACAGCTAGAAATTCAGGAGCTAGTGAGGAAATGTAAAAAGCAAGTCCTTGAAAGCAGTGGTGTCTGTCACATCGCAGAAATAGAAACATAGGGAGGAGTGATGTGTGGGCCTGAACTCTGGTAGGAAATGGAGAGCTTTTCATTCTTTGGGGCATTGGGACCATTCTGGGGCTGGAGGCGCCCATTCATAGGGACTGAGACCACTGTCTCTGTGGGGTCATTGACTGGAGACTGAGTTGAACAGAATTATAACAAGTTATAGAGTCATAGAGCTGTTCAGCACGGAAACAGACCCTCCAGTCCAACTCATCCATGCTGACCAGATTTCCTAAATTAATCCAGTCTCATTTGCCAGTATTTGGCCCATATCCCTCTCAACCCTTCCACGTACCTTTTAAATGCTGTAATTCTACCAGCCTCCACCACCTCCTATGGCAGCCCATTTCATACACACACCACCCTCTGCCTGAAAATATTGCCCCTCAGGTGCCTTGTAAATCTCTCTTCTCTCACCTTAAACCTATGCCCTCTGACTTTGGATTCCCCTATTCTGGGAAAAAGACCTTGGCTATTCACTCTATCTATCAACCTCATAATTTTATAAACCTCTATAAGGTCACCCCTCAGCCTCCGACGCTCCAGGGAAAATAGCTCCAACCTATTCGGTCTCTCCGTTTAGCTCAAACCCTCCAGCCCTGGCGACATCCTCGTAAATCTTTTCTGAACTCTTTCAAGTTTAACAACATCCTTCCTATAGAAGGGAGATCAGAATTGAACGCATCATTCCAAAAGTGCACTAACAAATGTCCTGTACAGTTGGAACATGACATCCCAACTTCTATACTCAACACACTGACCAATAAAGGCAAGCGTACCAAATGCCTTATTCACTACCCTGTCTACCTGTGACTCCACTTTCAAAGAACCATGAACCTGGTTTCAAGGTCTCCTTGTTCGACAGCATTCCTCTGGACCTTACCATTAAGTGTATAAGTCCTGCCTTGATTTGCCTTTCCAAAATGCAAGTTAGGGGAAGACTGATAAAGGACAATTATTCCCATTGGCTGCTGACACAAGAGAGGACAGATTTCAGGGTTCTGAGACAAGAGTGCAGCAGGAAGGTGAGGAAAATCTCTTTCCTTTTATAGCAAGTGGTAATGAGTTAGAAAGTGCTGCCCATGGCAGTGGTGGAAATGATCAAGGGTAACACATTCAAGCAGAAGTTGGATGGACGTTGGAGGGAAATGGGCTCAGTAACAGAATGAAAGGTTAGGGTGGAAAGGCGGGAAAGGGGAGTTGAGGATTATCAGAGCAACATGACCTCACTGAATGACAGAACAGAGATGATGGACTGAATGGCCTATGTCTCATGGTCTAAGTTTGAACTAATTTCTTTCTGATTAAAATCTGAGTTAAGTTAGAAGACCTGAAATTTTAAAAAAAAGAGTTGTTGTAGTTTTGATTTTAGTTAAATAAACGCAGTTAAATGCTCCTGACAGTGTAGCTACATTGGCATGATCACACTGCAGTGCCAAGGTTTAAGCACATCATGCTTCCTGAAACTGTCTGCTGGCAAATGCCAACAGTCCAGCAGTGCCACAGATCCAGGTACAGTCTCAATTCAGAGATTCAATCCACACCCACTGTGGACCAGATTACACATGACACAAGCCAATCAGGTGAAACTGAAGACGTTCTCAGTGTTGGTGTGTTCCACTTTGGCCAGAGTCGGTTGTAATCAGCAGCTGGTGAAGATGACAAACTACAAGGGTATCAAAAAAAAATTACTTTTCCAGAGAAGGCTCTGGCAGTATTAAGGAAGTACCTGAGAATGTTTGTTAGTTTTAGCCCTACAGAGAGGAATTTCAAAGGCAAACCAATCCAAACACTGAAAGCATTACACCAAACTGTCCATTTTACACCAGGGGCATAAGGATATTGAGCACACAGGAAGTCTAGCATGTGAATCTGTGTAGTGGGCATTCAATGACCTGTAAATGCATGTGAGGCATGTCAAACCCATCAACTTCAGGTACAGGTCACATGTAGACAGCATGGTTAAGATGGCGTTTTTAGCACGCTTGCCTTCATTGCTCAGACCTTTAAGTCTACGAGTTGGGATGTCATATTGAGGTTATACAGGACATTAGTGAGGCCTCTTCTGGAGTACTGTGTGCAGTTCTGGTTACCCTGTCATCGGAAGAATATGATTAAACGGGAGAGGTCTCAGAAAAGATTTACCAGGTTTTATTATATTATACCAGGATGTTGCTGGGAATGGAGGGTTTGTGATATAAAAATAGACTGGAAAGGCTGGGACATTTTTCACTGGAGCATAGGGGGCTGAGGGGTGACCTTACAGAGGTTTATAAAATCATGAGGGGCATGGAGAATGACAAGGGTCTTTTCCCTAGGGTGGGGGGAATCCAAAACTAGGGGGCATTATTTGTAAGGTGAGAAGAGAAAGGTTTAAAAAGGACATGAGGGGCAACGTTTTTAGACAGAGTGGTTCGTGTATGGAATGAACTGCCAGAGGAAGTGGTAAATGCAGGTACTGTTACGATGTTTAAAAGATATTTGGATAAGTTCATGAATTGGAAAGATTTGGAGGGATATGGGCCAAATACAGGCAGGTGGGACTAGTTTAGTTTGGGAACATTGTCGGTATGGACTGGTTGAACTGAAGGGTCTGTTTCTGTGCCATATGACTCTATAACTCTATAACAGAGGGAGCCTCTGCCTCTACACATTATTTCATCAACTCTGTTGATGAAAACAGCAACAGAACTAGCCACAGAGCATGAGAAAGATTACTTTGTAACACATTACTTCTCTAAATTTCCCATTTTTCAATGATTTAGCAACACAACATTACAGACACAATATTTTTAGTTTATTCAGCATGGCAGTTGTATACTCAGTGGAGAGTGACCCATATCACATCATTAGTCCAGTATCCTCGCTCAAACAATTTAGCAGAATGGAGGGTACGTACTCTAAAATCATTGACCCGCAACTAAACAAAATAAAACCTGAAAGAATTTTGGATGCTGGAAATCAGAAACAAAAACAGAAATTGCTGGAAACAATTCAGCAGCATCTGTGGAGAGAAAGCAGATTTAGTGTTTCGGATCCAGTGACTTTCTTCAGAACTGAAGATGGGTCACTGGAACACTAAATGCTAATTCAGCATCTAAACAAAACTTTCACTTTGCATTGCTGCATTTCTGTGGCACACAAATTGTGAAGGAGTTACCTTCTCCAATATAACTTACGCTCTGAAGGCAAGTGTGAGTAATTAATTGTCTAACCATTCTGAGATCCAGGACATTGTTGTTCAAAGACAGAAGAGAATGAATGAGGTCCATGACCATATATACCAGGAGGCAGCGAATGACCAAAACTGAGCACTGGGCAGAGACTGTCGGTTAGTGAAACCAATACGAGTACTTGGATACCACTAAAAGATTTTAGAACTTGCAACCAGTCCAGGCGATATATAGTCATTACAGATCATGATACTACATTAATAGGGAACAGAACAGGCACAAACAGAGAGGAGAAGAACACTCTGATGATGATGATTGTTGTGGGGTGATGTTGAATAATATCACTCAGCAGCAAATCAACAAAATTCTCAAACAAGAACCACAGATAACAGCGTGTACCTCTCTAGATGGATATACAATCATCAGATCAGGATGAGTGGTCAAATCTCCAAGGTGCTAACTCGTAAACTGTTTTGCTTGTTCTCATAATTTTTGTGTGTCTATGTGCAGTCATATCTATCTGTCTGGGCTAATTCTTTTCTCTCTCTTTGGAAAAGGGGGATGTTGTGCAATGTCTTATGGTCAGTCTATCCTGAAGAGACATATACATTATACCATCAATGTATCACAGCATATGACTGGAGGGGTAAAGGTCTCAGACTCCAACTGAACTCAGGCCACTCGAAGCATGACATGCTGCTGGAAACAGTCTACTGAATCATTTAATGTTAGCCCGGACTTGGATGTGGAGGTACAATTTGTCCAGGTTAGTGAGCTGAAATAGACGGCTGTTGTGTCCTTCAAACCACGGCCTAGTTTCTTATGTTATGACAGTTAGGTTATGGTACCCTGCTAGAAGCAACACACATGTCACTCAAAGTATAGCATCCACCCAATGCTGAAGTGAAATATCAGCCTGGATTCTCAGTTTGAGTGAGATTTGAACCCACAATTTTTGACTCAGAGGCAAGATTGTGGAGGCATTGGACACATATAAGAGGTGAAGAGAGACATTGTAGTTACTGTGATGTTTCATACGTACCCTCTCAGAGACTGAGCACATGTTTGCTGATTCAGTGCTCATCAATTCCAACTTAGAAAAGATTCTGGTATTTGTCTGCTTATGCACTCTGACTCACTCAATTAAATCTTCACTGCCAGAGATATTTTATTCATAACCAGGAGCGGACTTCACATTTTAAACATTAAATGCAGTTATCTTAACATAGTCGTTCAGATCTGGCAGGATGAAGCCAATGATGGTGGAGAATTCAGTGTGAAATATTGATAGGCCACTGGTTAAGTTGTAACTGACAGTCAGATCTAAGGCCTGGCAAACTGGGGGCAGAGTCAAGGACTAGCTCCTGTACAAAAGTGAAAAATAGAAGAATGACTTGCGTTTATTCATCTTACTCACCACACCCCCCGAGTGTTTTGCAGCTGAGGAAGTACGTTTAAAGTGTAGTCTCTGTAGTTAAGTAGGGAACAAGTTGTGTACTGGAAGATCACACAGTGACCCACAAGCTAATGACAAAAGTTCTGGGGGAGCTGGTTAAGGGTTAAATCCAGGCCAGAACATTGGAACTTTCCTTCACTTCTGCAGGAAAATTGTATCTTTTACCTTTTATGCTTACCCAAGCAGGCAGACAGGAGTTTAAAGTAAAACGGAAAGAACTGCGGATGCTGTAAATCATAACCTATTCTGTGAAGAGAAATCAGAGTTAATGTTTCGGGTCCAGTCACCCTTCCTCAAAACACCAGAGTTTAAAATCCCAGCTGAATTCTGAAATTTTCATCAGTGTCCTCGGTGCTGCACTGACATGTTGGCGGCACTGGAAGGTAAGAACATGCTCACAACCTCCTCCATCTCCTGTAAGTTTTAACATGGCTGCTGTTATTGCAGCCTGTGCAATGGGCTTTGGCTGGAGGAGGAGGAGGAGGGACACGGCGACCCAAGATGGCGACGTCAGGTCCTGGAGTGACCCAGAGAACACGGGCCAGGGGCGAGGGTGAACGGGGTGGGATTTGCTTGCCTCGCAATTCTTACAGTGGGAGTCTAAGTTGCTGCAATGATGTTCGAAGGTGTCACTGAAACCTTGCGCAACTATAGCTGGACTTCTTTATTTCTGTGCTCAAATACCCATGCAATGAAAACCAAAATACCATTTACTTTCCTGATAGAAGGTTAGCATTTCAACTAACTATGTTGAACTATGGTGGCCCAGTGGCTCAGTGGTTAGCACTGTGGCCTCACAGCAGCAGGGACCCGGGTTCGATTCCACCCTTGGGCGACTGTCTGTGTGGAGTTTGCACATTCTTCCCGTGTCTGCATGTGTTTCCTCCGGGTGCTTTGGTTTCCTCCCACAGTCCAAAGACATGCAGGCTGGGTGGATTGGCCACGCTAAATTGCCCATAGTGTTCAGGGATGTGTAGGTTATAGGGGGATGGGTCTGGGTCAGATTCTCTGAGGGCCAGTGTGGACTTGTTGGGCTGAAGGGCCTATTTCCACACCGTAGGGATTCTATAAAAATAAAAGTGAAAGTAAAGTTTTAAAAGGCCTGCAATATACTTAAGGTTGCCCATTGACAAGAGGATCCTACTGTTATGAAGAGGATATGGAACCAAAGCACTCCTTACCTTCTCAGGTGAATGTGTGTAGAGGTCCCAGGGCACTATTTTAAAGAAGGGCACGGGAGTTCTTCTGGTACCTTGGGCCAATATTCACCCCTCAACTAACTAGAAAAAAACATTTGTAGAAGCTTGCTGTGCACAACATCACCACCGTGTTTCCTACAATAGTGACACCACTCCAAACATAAAGTCCTTCGTTGGCTGTATATCAATTTGGGAAGCCTCGAGGTTGGGTAAGTTGCAATCTCAAGGCAGGTTCGTTAAAGGAAATTGAAAGTATTTAAAACTTTCTTTTAACACAAATGTAGACTGCAATAAACAAAATACAGACACAACAAGTGCAGCTAGTCAGAGAACATCTGGAAAGTAGATATTTCGTTCACCACTAATTCTTCATCTGTCTTTAATGAGGCTTTGTTATTTTTTCCACCCTAGCTTAGGAATGTGCATCAAATGTTGTTTGTGTCCCAAACAAGCAGAATGCTTCAGTTAAAAATCGAAAGAACTGTGGATGCTGGAAATCAGACAGAAAGACAGAAATTGCTGGAAAAGCTCAGCAGGTCTGGCAGCATCTGTGGAGAGAAATCATAGTTAATGTTTTAGGCCCAGTGACCCTTCCTTGGCACTCTGGTGAACAGTTGAGTTCACTGACAAAGGGAAATGGAGGTTTCATGTGTGCAGCCCCAGTCTATCGGAGACTTCACTCACCCATTCTGCAAAACGACAGACAGGACCCTGTGTGGAAACAGGAGTTATCAGGATGCAAGAGATGAGCTGGAGACATTAATTGGATGATCAGAAAGATGTTTATTTATACCTTCAAATCAACCTGTTCAGAGCTGTTGTTAAACACCTCTGGAGCTGGTAGGACTTGAACTTGAGCCTCCTGGCTCAGAGGTTGGGACATTATCACTGCACCACAAGAGCCATGGTGTTTATTTAAATTAAAGAGACACTCTCTGGAAGCAGTGATGGACCTGAGCACAGGACAAGTAGCTGGTGAGACAGCCTACAGTGGAATCTCAAATTTGCTCTGAAGTGATTTACGAGAATGATCCCAGGGATGAGAAACTTCAGTGATGAGGATAGATTGAAGAAGTTGAGGACTGTTCTCCTTGGAGAGAAGAAGACTGAGAGGGGATTTGATAGACGTTTTCATCATCATGAGTGGAAAAGGAGAAGCTGTTCCCTTTCCTAAAAGGAACAAGTACGAGAGGGGTTCAGTTTTCAATGTCGATGTAGTTAGGGTAGGGAACACGCTGTCTGGAAATGTCATAGAGGCAGGTTCAATTGCGGCATTCAAGAGAGCATTAGATGATTATTTGGATAGAAATAGTGTGTAGGGACAAAAACAGAAATTGCTGGAAAAGCTCAGCAGGCCTGGCAGCATCTATGGAGAGAAATCAGAGTTAACGTTTCAGGTCCAGTGACGTGACCCTTCCTCAGAATTGATAGTAGCTAGGAAAAGGTTGTTTATTAGCAGAAAGTTGGGTGGGGGGAGGGGTTGAAGAGTAAACAATAGGTGGAGATTGAGCCCAAAGAGAGAGAAGAACAGTTAGACAGACAAAGGAGTGGATACTGATCACAACTATTGAGAATGATTAGCCACTAATTGTCACCATTAGTGGCTAACAATGGGTGGTGTGTAATAGCAGACCATGTGATAACAGGGCCTGGTGTGTGGGGGTTGGGGTAAGGACATGGGAGAAGGTGCCTTAAGCCCTAAAATTGTTGAACTCGATGTTGAGTCCAGAAGGCTTTAGAGTTCCCAAGTGGAAAATGCATTTTCCTTCAGAGTTCTGAGGAAAGGTCACTGGACCTGAAACATTAACCCCGATTCCTCTCCACAGATGCTGCTAGACCTGCTGAGCTTTTCCAGAAACTTCTGTTTTTGTTTCTGATTTTCAGCATCCGAAGCTCTCTTGGTTTTTATATAATATGCAGGGATATGGGGGGAAAGGCAAGGGACTGGCACTATGTGATAGAGATAGACTAGATAATAGAGACAGTGCAGGCACAACAGCCTGAATGGCCTCATTTGACACTGTAAGAATTCCGTGATTCCTCGTCTCACCAAATGGAGCAGCCCAGCTCCAGGCTTTGGAGGATTGGAGCAGCTGCTGTAGTCTATGGCACAGGCTTGGAGCATCAAAGGGAATGCATACTGGGAGCCAGTCACCTCACAGCCTCAAAACCTGCAGCCGGAGAGGGAATGACAACTGCCGGAAGGAGGAGGCGGAGACAGGCAGGCGAGGGCACGGATCTCCTGAGCTGTTGTTTCACCCTGAGAGAACTACACAGGCTGGATGGAGGGCAGCTTTAACAAGGTGGTCTCACCCGTATTGTTGGGGAGAGTTTTAGTTCACATTGCAGGGTGGAACAGGAAGTGGAGATTCATTCAGAAAGGAATAAAGTTAGAAATTGGAGGTGAAAGAAAAAGGAAAGAGATGTAAGAAAGCAGAGGGGAGGCGATGGCCTAGTGGTATTATTGCTAGACTATTAAACCAGAGACCCAGATAATGTTCTGGGGAACCAGGGTTCAAATCCTGCTATGGCAGATGGTGGAATTTGAATTCAATAAAAT
This sequence comes from Rhincodon typus, assembly GCF_021869965.1. Lineage (NCBI taxonomy): Eukaryota > Metazoa > Chordata > Chondrichthyes > Orectolobiformes > Rhincodontidae > Rhincodon > Rhincodon typus. The sequence goes on from NC_063360.1 coordinate 3,091,817, forward strand.
ATCTGGAATTAAGAATATAATGATGACTGTGAATCCATTGTCGATTGTCAGGAAAACCCCATCTTGTTCACTAATGTCCTTTAGGGAGGGAAACTTCCCTCCTCACCCGGTCTGGCCTACATGTGATTCCAGACCCACAGCAATGTGGCTGACTCTGAAATGGCCTCTGGGCAATTAGGGATGGGCAATAAATGTTGGCTTAGCCAGAGATGCCCTCGTCCTGTAAATGAATTAAAAAAAAAGAGTTAAGGTCATAATCTTGATGAAAGAAATAATTGTAAATGTGAAGAGGGATGGGGTAACAGGAGGATACATCAAATGCTGTATCGATGACCAATAATTGGGTAATCACACTGAACATACCACAGTGCCACAAATAGTTTGTGAGGGAGATAGAAGAGCAAATATAGTCACTACATTTCCAAGAAGTAAAAGGAAAAGGGCAGTGAAAGTGGGGCAATTTCAACAAACCTGATATTAACTGGGATAGAATAGGTGAACGGTTTAAAATGCACCCAGGGAGATCTTTTTTTGGTCAGGGTTGGTTCTGAACTTAGTTTTAACAAATGAAGCTGGGCTGGGAGAAAGGGTATCTGTTGGGGAGCAGTTTGGTGAGAGTGATCATAATTCAGTCAAATTTGGAGTCCAGAAATGGACAAGGACAGATCAGAGGATAAAGGAATCAACTTTGGAAAATCTGATTTGATGAAGGTGAAATGTGATTTAGTTAGATTAGACCGACAACAGACTGTGATTTGAAGGGAAATCACTGGGAAGCATTCAAGAATGGTAAGGTGGAAGATAGGTAGCATTCAATGCATGGATATGTGAGGTGATACATTTTAGTAAAAAGAATATGGAGAGAAATAACAAAATACAGGTTAATATTCTGAAGGAGGGATAGGAATAGGAAGACCTGGGGTGTATATGTATAGTGAGAGCTCAGAGCAAAGATACTTCCTGAAAGCAAAAGAGTCAGACAAATCCAGAAGCTCTTGACTGTCAAGGAGCTAAAAGGAGAAGATGAAGGGAAAAAAGGGAAAATTACAACAGACAGGGGGACTTGATACTGCAGCAAATATAAAGAAGCATCCAAAGTATAAAAAGGAATTTAAGAAGGCAAAGAAAAGGCCCAGGTGTTCAGGCCCCTGATCCTGAGAGGAGGGTAGGAGTCAGGTTGATGGAGAGTCCCATGCAGATGCCACTGGAGTTACTGGTCATGGGGCAGATGTTCAATGTCCAATATGAAAGGCTTGTAGACCTGGAGCAGTTTTCAGAGGGTACATGCCCCCAGGCAGGGAGAGAAGGGCAGTGCATTCAGCCCATGAACATTGCTATCTGAATGAGTGGCTTCAGCCATTGAGTGGTTGTCAACTTATCCTGTAAATCATTCTATGATATTTACAATGTTCCCTTATAAATCACACACTGATATTTACAGTGGCACCGCTATCATACACATTGTGATAATTTATATTGTCCCTTCTATAAATCCTATTTTGATATTTATAGCTACCTCTCCGTAAGTTACACTGGGATATTTACTGACCCCCACCACCACTCCCTACAATTAACACTATCATACATACAGTAGTCTCTCTATAAATCACAATGTAACGTTTACATGGCTCCCTATGTAAATTAGCCTATATTACTTACAGTGTGCTCTTACCGAACTCATTGCAACATTCACACTGAGCCCCGAGTGAATCACACTGGGACATTTACAGTGTTTAGTCTACAAATCACATTGTGATATTTATAGTACTCTCCCACAAAATCACGTCGTTACCTCCAGAGCTCTTGTTAGAATTCACACAGTGATATTACAGTGTCCCCAAATGAAATAAAGTGTGATACATACAGTGCTCTGTCTATAAATCACACTGCAATATTTACATTGTTCCCTCTAGAAATAACATGATATTTACAATACCCACTGTATAAATCACAGGGTGACATTGACAATGCTTCCTGTCAAAATCACACTGTGACATTGCTAGTGCCCTCTCTGTAATTAACACTGTGAAAGTTACAGTGCTCCTTCTACAAACCACACTGTGATATTAACTGTGCTCCCTCCCTGAAGCACAGTGTGACAATGCTTCCCCCATAAATCACTATAATTTTTAGACTGCTGTCTCTATCAATCACACTGTCATATTTATACACCTCCTTTACAAATCACACCAAGACATTTACAGTGCTCACACTGTGAATCATTACATGATATTTACTGCACCCCTGTGTAAATCTTACAATGATTCTTACAGTACCCTTTTCATAAATCACACTGTGATATTCACAAAGGCCCCTCTGGAAACCACACTGCAATACACGCAGTGCTCAGTCTATAAACCTGTGTGCCTTTGAGTGTACTCCCTCTTTACTCACATTGTAATTTTGAACTGCTCCCTCTATAAATCACACTGTGATATTTACAGTGCTCTTTCTATAAATCAGTGTTATTTACAGTTCTCCCTCTATAAATCA
>NC_063360.1:3094319-3145173 GCF_021869965.1 Rhincodon typus
ATTTACAGTGCACTCTCTATAAATCACACTGTGATATTTATAGTTCTGTCTCTACAAATCATGCTGTGATATTTACAGTGCTCTTTCTATAAATCACACTGTGATATTTTCAGTTCTCCCTGTATAAATCATAGTGATATTTACAGTGCCCTCTCTATAAATCACACTGTGATATTTACAGTGCACTCCATAAATCACACTGTGATATTTACTGTGTACCATCAAACATATCAATAATAATAATAATTATGCAATTACTTTGGGATATTTGAACTGTGGCAGGACTACCATCACCTTATCCACGTCCCCCCCAGGCCCCTGCAAATCACAGATGAAACGCTGCATTGTACATAATGTTGTCTCATACTTACAGTTCAGTGCGTGAGGGGAATGCATCTCATTATTCTTGTGGAGGTGTTACTGAGTTGTCAGTATCTGAACTTGTGGAGGGTGCAGGAGGCAGTCTTTGCTTCTTCGCGAGATCTATACCTTCTTCCTCAGAGGTGGTGGATAGGTTAATGTGCTGATGGCCTCGAGGGTGAAGGATATGTGGTTACATATGAATAAAGTGCAACAGGAGAGAAGCTTGAGCATTTTGAAAAGATGTGCCCAGTGCTTTTAGTAGGAGAGTAACACAGTGCTGTAAACCTCACTGTGAGTTACCTCACCAACCCCACATTTCCTCTCCTGCCATTTGAAAAAGAGTGATAAGAAACCCATGGAGTAGGATGTGTTTGTTTCATTTTCCAAATGATCATTGCATTTAAACAATATTCAAGTCAACATTTTTAGTGAGGACTTTACTTCAGTTGGCCACATCTCACACCTCACCGTTTACTGGCTCCCAATATTTATACAACTAATTCAACCCAGTTAACTCTTCACGAAAACACCTATCGTCTGTTCCCTTGCTCCATTAAGTCTCAGGCATCCCTTCATTTTATTAGATAATAACAGATTCCACTCTTTATTTTTAGATCAATCAATCTGCAAAAGAGCAAATCAAACATACAAAATGATAGTAGATTATATGCCCATTTTCTTCTCTTTGCACATTAAAGCTTCAAGCATAATTTTTTCACTATGTCCTACAATTTCTTAGAACTTGTTGCCTTCTTTGTGAAATAATCAGATAGTGGCCTGCTGCTATCCACCTGTTTTAATTTGGAGGTCTCTCTATTCTTCGCTATTTGTTTTAAAATGGCAATAGTGATCCTCAGTCTTTTATGACTCACACATTTCATTGAAAGTCTGTTATCCCAGAGTGTCTTATTACCAATGTAGCACTCACTAGGGTTTGCTGCTAAATCCCTTTTTAGAATTTCATCCAATATTTCGCTAAGAAAAATACCATATCTCCTACCTCACCAAGAGCAAGAGGTTCTACTTGTTTCTCCTTTTTAGATCTTTTTAACCTCTCAAGCTAAAGAGAAGCATTTACTTCCCTTTCCTAAAATTATAAACTGTCCCACATTCAAGAAGCCATCACATAACAAGAAGTTTCATCGTCACGCTAAATTGCCCATAATGCCTAGTGGATTAGCCATGGGAAATGCAGGTTTACAGGGATAGGGTAACAGGGGGTAGGTCTAGGTAGACTGTTCTACAGAGGGTTGATGTAGACTTGATGGGCCAAATGGTCAGCTTCCAAAGGAAGGAATTCTTTGATTCCTGGCATCTCTCGATGATGGACATTTCGAAACTCAAGGTTGACGACTACGTTGGGTTAGAAATCTTTTGCTTTCGGATCAAACCTTCAGGTGCAGGTCAGAACCTTGGTTTTCATCTTGGTGGATCTTTGATGCCCCAAGTATTCTTTGTGGAAGATTTCTCTGGTATTAATGTTGCTTTTGAACTTTTTCACTTGGACTTACTGTCCTCAAATCATGTCAGAGAGGATCGTTGTGTGTCTGGAATATGCAATCTTCTCTTTTTGACGTTGTAATGAGGTAAGCTTGCAAATGGCTCTTTCATTCTTGCCTTTATAGTTTTGGATAATTCCATCATTTTATCGTCTTCGATCATAGTCAGCAAGCTGACTCTGATTTTGGTATTACATCTTCTAAGGCTACATCAAGAGCCAACTACAAATTCCTGGTGGTTTTGTTGTCAAGGATATCTGATCATCAGATTTAGACGATTTGTTGGCAGTTGCAGGATAATTGAATAATTGCTCCCAACCAGTGGTATCATCCAATGTCTCAACTGTGAAAATTTGTTAGACACCGAAGTAATTATTCTTGAGTTGTGATATCTTCTTTTAGATTGAATTAATCTTCTCTTGAGACCCTATAAAACCTGCCTCTTGTTGAGTACAGTGACAGTGATCACTGGTATGTAGCTTCAGAAGTGGATGACGTTCTTCAAGATGCTGCGGAAAGTTAAGAGGAAGATACGCTTTTCTCTTTAGAAGTGAGAATACGTGGTTTTTAATGAAGTACACTTGTTCCACAGACTTTTGTCCTCTGTATTTTGAGAGCACTCTCAGCATTCTTTTGATTTTCTATCTTCGCCACGTAGTTCGAATCATGGAATTCATACAGTACAGAAGAGGCCCTTTGGCACATCAAGTATGTACCAATATAAACAGCCTACTGCCTGCATAGGGACCCACCTTCCCACAGTAGACCCATTGCCTTGAATGCTGTGACACTTCAGGAGCTCATTCAAGTAATTTTAAACATCGTGAGGTTTCCCACCTCAACTATCCTCCCAGGCAGCGCATTCCAGACCTCCACCAACCTTTGGGCGATTTTCTTTTTCCTCTCAAATCCCCTCTAAACATCCTGCCTTTCACTTTAAAAGCGTGTCTCCTTGTTATTGACCCTTCAACTAAGGGGAACAGCTGCTTCCTCTTCACCCTGTTCCCTACCCCTCATAATCTTTTACACCTCCTTCAGGTTGTCCCTCAACCTTCTCTGATCTGAAGAAAATTAAGTGAGTCTATCCAGTCTGTGTTCATCACTGAATCGCTCCAGGCCGGGAAACACCCTGGTCAATCTCCTCTGCATTCTCTCCAGTGCAATCACATCCTTCCTATAAACAGCACGGAAACAGACCCTTCAGTCCATGCTGACCATAATCCCAAACTAAACTAGTCCCACCTGCCTGAGCTTGGCCCGTTATTCATGTGCTTATCTAAATGTCTTTTAAACATGGTAACTGTACTCACATCCACCACTTCCTCTGGAAGTTCATTCCACACACAAACCACTCTCTGTGTAAAACAAAAAATTTCCCCTCATGTCTTTTTTAAATCTTTCTCATCTCACTTTAAAAATATGCCCCCTAGTCTTGAAATCCCCCACGCTAGGAAAAAGATACCTGCCTTTCACGCTATCCATGCCCCTCGTGATTTTATAAACTTCTATAAGGTCACCTCCTGCCCTCCAATAAAACAAGCTCCAGCCCATCCAGCCTCACCTTACAACTCAAACCCTTCAGTCCCAGCAACTTCCTGGTAAATCTTTTCTGAACCCTCTCCAGTTTAATAATGTCCTTCCTATCACAGGGCGACCACAACTGTACATGGTACTCCTGAAGAGGCCTTGCCAATGTCCTGTACAACCTCAATATGACTTCCTAACTCCTCATTTCTGCATCCTTGTACTGCATCCTCTAGATATAAAGGTCAGAATTCCATTAACTTTCTGGATTACTTTCTACACCTGTTTGACATTTTAAAGATCTATGCATCTGAAACCCCAAGGCTCTTTGGCCATCCAATGTTAATAATTTCATACCATTTGAAAGTTCCTTGACCTCTCCTTTTTCGGTCCAAAATGGATAACCTCCCACATGCCAACATTGTTCCATCTACCACGGTTTTGCCCATTCACCCAATCTACCAATATTCCTTTGTAATTTTAAGCTACCATCTACACTGTCCACATTGCTACCTAACTTTGTATCATTGGTAAATTTTAATATAAGACTTTCTATGCCACTATTGCAGTTGTGAAAAAAATAATGTGAATAATTGTGACCCTAACACAGATCCTTGTGGGATACCACTGCGCATCCTGCCAATTAGAGTGCCTATCTATTATCATTGCTTTCTGTGCCTGGTACTCAACCAATTGCCCAACCACGTCAGTAATTTGCTGTGAAACCTGAAAAGTGTGGTTTGTCTTATGATGCTGAGTTGGACAGGCTGGGCTTGAATTCTCTGGAGTTTTGAAGAGTGAAGGGGTGACTTTACTGCAGTGTATAACATCCTGAATGGTCTTGACAAGGTGGAAAGGACGTTTCCTGTTGTGAGTCAGTCCTGAAGTAGTGGTTTCCCTTGTAGGACAGAGATGAGGTAAGTCTTTCTTTTCTCAGAGGGTTGTGTGACTTTGGAACTCTCTGCATTAGAAGATAATGGTAGTGTGGTGGGGGGGGGGTCATTGAATATTTCTGAGATGGAGGTGGGTAGACTCTTGTTAGGCAAGGGATTCGGAGTTTGCAAGGGACTGTGGTATTTGAAACACAAACAGATCTGATGAGATCTTATTGAATGGTACAGCAGGCTTAAGGGGCTGAGTGGCCTACTCCTAATTCATATGTTCAACCAAGGGATTTTCTCAACTCACACAGTAACATTCTCTCCAGAGTCAAGTTTGAAATTCATTGGATGACCGTTAACTAATATGATCTCTTTGATATTTGGCCCAGATGAGTCACCCTCACTCCTAGGAGCAGTTGATTGGTCTATTGTAAAGGTGGATATCATCAACAGGAATGTAAGTTCCAAAGAAGTAATTTCTATATAGTCTGGGATTTCTTCCAATGATGCTTGCTATGTTAGCCAGTGTTTACTTGTTTGGGCAATTAAACAATGTTTGTTCTGTGGTTCAAACTTTGTTTTCGACTTCTGCACTTTTTCTGGGAATGTCCTTCTTCCTTATGGCCTTGTGGTGCTAATCAGTTAATCCAGTAAAGGTCTGAGGACTTTCACAGCAGGTGGTGGGATTTGAATTTGATAAAAATCTGGAATAAAGAGGCTAATGGTGACCATGAGACTGTTGGGGAAAGGCCCATCTGGGTCATTAATGCCATTTAGGGAAGAAAAGCTGATTTTCTCGCCTGGTCTGGCCTACATGTAACTCCACACCCACAGCAATGTGATTGACTCTTAACTGCCTTCTGGGCAATAAATGCTGGTCTAGACAGCAATGCCCAGATTCGATTCAAAACAAATATAAAAGCTACATTGTATGATAAAGTTGGACATTTTTTCTGTGTTTGTGGCTTTTTAACTCCATATCTGGAATAGTGGGCTCAGTTACAGCAAAGGTTGGCTAAGTATCAATTTTGGGGAGTTTCATGGAGGATTTTCCACTGTCAGCTCTCCACGAATATCTCAGTTCTCTGCTGCTCCTTCTGTGACATACACACCACACACCATGCTTCTGTGACACTGTCTCACATTCAGCAACGGAGGAAGTACTCACTTTTGCTGGATCTTTCTGAGATTCATACTACCCCAGTGCCATATTTAAATGCCAGTCCTGCACCAAACCAGTCACTGCCACTGGCAACACTCACCATGTGTTGCTGCACAGTGCTAACATTGGGAAAGGGCTGTTGACACCTCACTATGCCAACAGGGTTCAGATGTGCATGGGATGGTGGACAGGAAGACTGTCCTCTTCTCCCAGGGCTGCCAAAGGAAACCACAGCACTAGACCCTGCCAATATTGCCACCCAGGTCCACGGTCTGGAGGACCACCCAGCGATGCAAGAAGAATGTTAATCTCAGCAACTGGCTAACGAATAAATGGCCCAGAGTGTGGTAAGATTACATTCATGGTGCTGGAGAGTGGGCAGCACTCAATGATGAATCTCAGGTGGTTGCTTGGACATGATATCACCATGTGCCCGGTCACAGTCCGCCCTTGATAAGGCAAAGGTTCTCTGCTCACAAGGGGGTGAGGAGATGAATGTCAGCCATCCCAGCACCTGTCTCGGCTTTCTCGGCATTTTCTCCTGGAATATGAGCCTTTGAGAGTAATTGAGGGAACTGAAACTGGCTGGTACATCTGTTAGTGCAGGTGGGAGAAAGATTCATAGATACATACAGCGCAGAAAGGCCATTCGGCCCATCAATCTACACCAACATAACTACCACAAAAGCTGCGCTAATCCCAATTTCCTGCACTTGTCCCATTTCCTTGAATGTTATGATATTTGAAGTACTCATCCAAATATTTTTTAAGGCTTCCAGCCTCCACTACCTTCCCAGGCAGTGCATTCCAGATTCCTATTACCCGCTGAATAAAAACGTTTTTTCCCAAATTCCCTTGGAATTTCCTTCCCCTTACCCTAAAACTGTGCCCCCTCATGATTGACCCCTCAACCAAGGGGAACAAGTGATCTCTATCACCCTGTCCATACCCCTCATAATCTTATACACCTCAACCCTAACAACACCCCTGCTTCAGTCTTTTCTGTTCTAAAGAAAACAATCCAAGCCTATCTAGTCTCTCCTAATAGCTTAATTTCTCCATCCCAGGCGACATTCTGATGAACGTGGTGATGAAGAGGTGAGTGAGTGAGCTGGTAGCACAGAGGACATGCAGGATTAGTCATGCTGAGGGAGTAGGGTGGTGAAAGCAGTTGAGAGAAGACATTGCGGGCAATAGTGAGAGCGATTGAACACAAGTCTTGGTGGGAGGTGGGTGCAGTGGCAGAGTTTGAGCGAAGATAGTGCCACTTGCCCTGGTGCAGAAGATCATTAACCTTCTTCCTGCAATGTTGGGCAACCATTCCCAAATTTCTACCCCTAATGCACAACTTATTCCCCGCCTTGTTCTCGAAGTATGAGTGGCATCTGCCCTCACGTGATCAGCTCCCTCCCCTCCCCACCCCAGACATCTCCTCCTCCACCTTTGAGGAAAACGCCACAAACTCTTCAGAGGATGTACCAACAAGGCTGTTTCCTGTACCGGCCAATCTGCTCACATACAGACACCTCAGTGGGTACTTTTGCCAGGTTAGAGTCAGGAGGACACAATGGCGAGCACTTCATTGGTCTCTGCAACTGATCAAGGAGGGAACCCTTGGAGGACTTCAGGACACCAGGACACCACCTCAGCTTCAGGCACGACAGGACCCTGTGGTGAGACAGGGTGGTGAAGAAGGCATTTGCTATGCTTGCCTTCATTGATCAGGACATTGGGTACAGGAGTTGGGATGCCATGTTGCATATGTGCAGTTGAGGCCACTTTTAGAAAAATGTGTACAATTCTGGTCTCCCTACGATAGGAAGGATGTTGTTAAACTTAAAAGTCATAGAGTCATTAGAGAAGTACAGCATGGAAACAGACCTTTTGGTTCAACAGGTCCATGCTGACTAGATATCCTAAATTAATCTAGTTCCATTTGCCAGCATTTGGCCCATATCCTTTTAAACCCTTCCTATTCATATACCCAGCCAGATGCCTTTTAAATGTTGTAATTGTATCAGCCTCCACCACTTCCTCTGGCAGTTTGTTCCATACACACACCACCCTCTGTATGAAAAAGTTAGCCATCAGGTCCCTTTTAAATCTTTCCCCTCTCACCTTAAACCTATGCCCTCTAGTTTTGGACTCCCTTACACTGTGGACCCTGGGCCCTATCCACACCCCTCATGATTTTATAAACCTGTATAAGATCACTCCTCAGCCTCTGACGCTCCAGGGAAAATAACCACAGCCTATTCAGCCTCTCCCTAAAGGCCAAACCCTCCAAACCTGGCAACATCCTCGTAAATCTTTTCTGAATCCTTTCAAGTTTAACAACATCCTTCCTATAGCAAGGAAACCAGGATTGAATGCAGTTTTCCAAAAGTGGCCTAACTAATGTCCTATACACCCACGACATGAGCTCCCAACTCCTATACTCAATGCACTGACCAATAAAGGTAAGCGTACCAAACGTCTTCTTCATCATCCTGTCTACCTGCGACTCCACTTTCAAGGAACTATGAACTTGTAACACTCCCCAGGACCTTACCATTAAGTGTATAAATCCTGCCCTGACTTGCCTTTCCAAAATGTAGCACCTTACATTGATCTAAATGAAACTCCATCTGCCACTCCTCGGCCCATCAGCCCATCTGATCAAGATCATGTTGTACTCTGAGGTAACCTTCTTGGCTGTACATTACACATCCAATTTTGGTATCATCCGCAAACTTACTAACCATACCTCCCATATTCACATCCAAATCAGTTACATAAATTACAAAAAGCAGTGGACCCAGTACTGATCCCTGTGGCACATAGTGTCACAGGCCTCCAGTCTGAAAAGCAACACTCCACCACCACCCTCTGTCTTCTACCTTCCAGCCAGTTCTGTATCCATGTGGCTCATTCTGCCTGTATTCCACGTGATCTAACCTTACTAACCAGTCTAACATGTGGAACCTTGTCGAACACTTTACTCAAGTCCATATAGACTGAGAGGGTGCAAAAAAGATTTATAAGGATGTTGCTGGGACTGAAGGATTTGAGTTATAGGGAGAGGCTGAATAGGCTGAGGCTTTTTTCTCTGGAGCATCAGAGGCTGAGGGGTGACCCTATTGAGGTGTTTAAAGTCACGAGGAGCACTGATTAAATGAATAGCCAAAGTCTTTTTTCCTAGGGTGGGGGAGTCCAAAACTAGAGGCCATAGGTTTAAGGTGAGAGGGGAGTGACTTAAAAAGGACCTGAGGGGTCCTTTTCACGCAGAGAGTGGTGCATATATGGAAAGAGCTGCCAGTGGAAGTGGTGGAGATGGGTACAATTACACATTTAAAAGGTATTTGAATAGGAAGGGTTTAGAGGGATATGGACCAAATGCTGGCAAATGGGACTAGATTAATTCAGAATATCTGGTTGGCATGAATGAGTTGGGCCAAAGGGTCTGTTTAAATCTGCTGCTCTGGCCTGTGGGCATCTGGCTCCCTCTATAACCAGGTTGGCAGCTACCATAGAGATCCAGGTCCAGCTGGCTGAGACCAACACCTACTGATGGACAGACAGTCATTAGTCCAGTGTAGATGGGAGTTGTGCAGGAGGACCCTGCAGAATCCCCAACACAGCAGCCTCTGAGGCATTGGCTAAGAAAGTGATGATTCTCCTGGGTAATTCCCCTACATTTGGAACCCTCCAGAAATGTCCATTTATATAGGAAAGTTCAGAGGGATCTGCTGCAGTTAGTAGTTACCTGAGAAAACCTAGATAATGTAGAGACCTAGCCTAACTCCTGAGTAACTGTGAAACTGCCTCACTCCCAGTTTATTGTTCTGTCTATAGTTGGGGGTGCTGCCCCTTTAAGAGAGCTGGTCAGGTGGCCCAGAGGAGTAGAGCTTGGGGCCAGTCTGGTACCTGCTGTGGAGGTGTGAGCATCATCAATAAAGTGTTCCTGTTCAGATTTACCCTTTACCTACCTAGTATATAATTCCTGCTTCCAATTGAATCATTGACATAACATTTATCAGACACGGCCTTAACTAGACCCCCCCCACCTCCCTGAGACCATTTACGATTTTCAGATCCAAACCTGACATCCCTCTCTCCAGCATCCCCCCTCCCACTCCCAAATTCAACACAGCTCCCACTCCATTGTTATTGGACATGAGAACCTCACTCACACCTTCCTGGAACACACTCCCACCTACTCCAGTGTGACTTACCCACCTCCACCCAGCACCCCCAAACAATCCCATGAGATCTGACAATGCCCTTCATTGGCACTGATGTTTTCTGCTCATCCCAATCTACCCTAAACACCATCATTTATCTAGCCCCCTCACCAGCTTGGATCATGGCACCCTCTCCCCTGGCACCGTCCCCCCAGTACCCTGGGATGTCAACCTTATAATTCCCTTGAGTACTTCACAGGAGCTGTCTGTGGTGCTGGATTTTAAATCAACAGAATAAGACAGCTGACTGCTGTGATAAAGGGAATGAGATTTACCTTCCTCCTACACTGTGAGGAACCTTCAGATTTTTGAAGGAGCCCTGATTGGAATCTCCTGTTGGAAATGTGGAGCTCTTTCTTTCTGGAGCAAAAGAGTGGAGTAGAATTGCCAACCCTTGGAAATCTGGCCCTCAGTGTTGGTTAGGTACACTCACAGAGCTGCAGTACCCTGCTCCTGCTATTGGTGCTTAGGCAGGAGACACTCAGGTTGGCTGGGCCTTCTAGCTATCAACAGACCCCTCCAGGGTAACCCGACAGAAACACTAAGGGCAACAGGTTTTACTGGTCTCCCTCTGCCTGGCTCTGGACCCTGGGACTGCACCTAGATACAGTAGGAGGAAAAGGAAAAGGAAATCATTTTGAGGGCACGTAGCGGTGATTATCAACACATGTTTTTAAATGTTTGCTGATTTTTCAACATTAGCTCCATGACTGTCTACCGTTCTGGCTATAGCTACAAGAATGAAGGTAGGAAGGCTGGTTGTCCTTTGCACTTCACAATGTTCTAAACCTGCCTGAATAATCCTTTCTGTAGACCCCATACTCACCTAAAACTTAGTCATAAATGAACAAGGGAACATCAAATGTTGTGACAATGTCCACCATGAGCAGCCAGATTGGCTGGGCGGAGTGAAGCTGTTCTGCTTGTAAAAGGAACAAGAACGAGAAGGCACAGATTTAACATGATGTGTAACTGAAGCAAGGGCAATGTGAGCAAAAACTGTTTTACTCAGTGAGTAGTTAGGGTATGGAATGCAGTGCCTCGAAATGTAGTGGAGGGAGGTTCAATTGAGGCATTCAGGAGGGACATTGGATGATTATTTGGATAGAAATGGCATGCAAGAGTACAGGAAAAAAGCAGGAAACTGACACAAACTAATGATGCTGTTGAAGAGACTGAATGGACTGTAACATTGCTATGATTCAATGATCAGTTTGTAAGGTTGACTTTTAATAAGCAGCTAGATAAGCATCAAGCAATAAAACTTGTGAACTGCACTTGCAGTTGGGATTATACAAGAGGTGCAAGTTTCTGCAGCACTGAAATATTTATGGACAATGAAACATAACTTCACACAACAAGGTGCAGGGCTGGATGAACACAGCAGGCCAAGCAGCATCATAGGAGCAGAGAGGCTGACGTTTCGGGCCTAGACCCTTCATCAGAAAAGGGGGAGGGGAAGGGGGTTCTGAAATAAATAGGGAGAGAGTGGGAGGCGGATAGAAGACGGATAGAGGAGAGGATAGGTGGAGAGGAAACAAACAGGTCGAAGAGGCAGGGATGGGGCCAGTAAAGGTGAGTGTAGGTGGGGGGGTAGGCAGGGGATATGTCAGTCCAGGGAGGACGGACAGGTCAAGGGGGGCGGGGTGAGGTTAGTCGTAGGAGATGGAGGTGCAGCTTGAGGTGGGAGGAAGAACAGGTTAGGGAGGCAGGGACGAGCTGGACTGGTTTTGGGATGCGGTAGGGGGAGGGGAGATTTTGAAGCTTGTGAAATCCACATTGACACCATTGGGCTGCAGGGTTCCCAAGCGGAATATGAGTTGCTGTTCCTGCAACTTTCGGGTGGCATCGTTGTGGCACTGCAGGAGGCCCAGGATAGACATGTCGTTTGAGGAATGGGAGGGGGGAGTTGAAATGGTTCGCGACTGGGAGGTGCAGTTGTTTATTGCGAACCGAGCGTAGGTGTTCTGCAAAGCGGTCCCCGAGCCTCCGCTTGGTTTCCCTGATGTAGAGGAAGCCACACCGGGTACAGCGGATGCAGTATACCACAATGGCAGATGTGCAGGTGAACATCTGCTTGATGTGGAAAGTCTTCTTGGGGCCTGGGATGGGGGTGAGGGAGGAGGTATGGGGGCAGGTGTAGCACTTCTTGCGGTTGCAGGGAAAAGTGGCGGGTGTGGTGGAGCTGGAGGGGAGTGTGGAGCGGACAAGGGAGTCACGGAGAGAGTGGTCCCTCCGGAAAGCAGATAAGGGTGGGGAGGGAAAGATGTCTTTGGTGGTGGGGTTGGATTGCAGATGGCGGAAGTGTCGGAGGATGATGCGTTGGATCCGGAGGTTGGTGGGGTGGTATGTGAGGACGAGGGGGATTCTTCTTTGGTTCTTATTGCGTGGATGGGGTGTGAGGGATGAGTTGCGGGAGATGTGGGAGACACGGTTGAGGGCGTTCTCGACCACTGAGGGGGGGAAGTTACGGTCCTTGAAAACGAGGACAACTGAGATGTACGGGAGTGGAATGCCTCATCCTGGGAGCAGATGCGGCGGAGGCGAAGGAATTGGGAATAGGGGATAGCATTTTTGCAGGAAAGTGGGTGGGAGGAGGAATATTCTCGGTAGCTGTGGGAGTCGGTGGGCTTGAAATGAATATCGGTTTCTAGGTGGTTGCCCGATATGGAGACAGAGAGGTCCAGGAAGGGGAGAGAGGTGTTAGAGATGGTCCAGGTAAACTTAAGGTTGGGGTGGAAGGTGTTAGTGAAGTGGATGAACTGTTCGAGCTCCTCGTGGGAGCACGAGGCGGCGCCGATACAGTCATCAATGTAATGGAGGAAGAGGTGGGGTTTAGGGCCGGTGTAGGTATGGAAGAGGGATTGTTCCACGTAACCTCCAAAGAGGCAGGCGTAGCTTGGGCCCATGCGGGTACCCATGGCTACCCCCTTTGTCTGTAGGAAGTGGGAGGAATTGAAAGAGAAGTTGTTGAGGGTGAGGATGAGTTTGGCTAAGCGGATGAGGGTATCAGTGGAGGGGGACTGGTCGGGCCTGCGGGACAGGAAGAAGCAGAGGGCCTTAAGGCCATCTGCATGGGGAATGCAGGTGTAGAGGGACTGGACGTCCATGGTAAAGATGAGGTGTTGGGGACCAGGGAATTCGAAGTTCTGGAGGAGGTGGAGGGCGTGGGTGGTGTCACGGACATAGGTAGGGAGTTCCTGGACCAAGGGGGAGAAAATGGAGTCGAGATAGTTGGAGATCAGTTCGGTGGGGCAGGAGCAGGCGGAGACAATGGGTCGACCAGGGCATTCAGGTTTGTGGATTTTGGGAAGGAGATAGAAGCGGGCAGTGCAAGGTTGGGGAACGATGAGGTTGGAGGCCGTGGGTGGGAGATCACCTGAGGTGATGAGGTTGTGGATGGTTTGGGAGATGATGGTTTGGTGCTCAGGGGTGGGGTCATGATCAAGGGGCGGTAGGAGGAGGTGTCGGAGAGTTGGCGTCTGGCCTCGGCGATGTAGAGGTCAGTGCGCCATACTACAACTGCACCTCCCTTGTCTGTGGGTTTTATGGTGAGGTTGGGATTGGAGCGGAGGGCTGCATGTTCTGCGGGGGAGAGGTTGGAGTGGGTGAGAGGGGTGGAGAGGTTGATGTGATTGATGTCTCGACGGCAGTTGGAGATGAAGAGGTCGAGGGAGGGTAGGAGGCCTTGGGGTGGTGTCCAGGAGGAGGGGGTGTGTTGGAAGCGGGAGAATGGGTCAGTAGAGGGAGGGTTAGGTTCCCGGTTGAAGAAGTAAGCGTGGAGGCGGAGGCGGCGGAAAAACTGCTCTATGTCCAACTTCACACAACTCAGTTTCATGGAATGAGGTTCACCAGGAAATCATGCGTGCATAATAACGCCGATGCTGCTCTGCTGTCGGATATAAAGTTGCTGTTCCTTCTGAAGAACATCCTTACTTTGTATTCAATCCAATGCTGTGGCTCTCACAGATCCTCAGCATCCATCATGTGTTCTGGAGTTGCCTGAAGTAAACAATAGGTGACATTCTCTGTGTGTACTGCACTGAAATGAGATTCCATCAATTGAATTGAATTAGCTTTGTTGTCATGTTTACTTGAAGAGTAGAATGAAAAGTTTAAAGGCGCTATCTTAAGATCTTATAAGATACCTACAGATACTTAAGGATTTGGTATAAAAAAGAAAAAAATAATAAAAAGTTAGCTTAAGAATAAAAAGGAAAAATAAAAAAAAAAATACACAGTTTATAGTCCTTCCACCCAGGTCCATCCAGCACCCAGCCTCCAGCCCACGCTGAGCCAAGTCTGTAAGCCATGCCAAGGTTCAGAACTCAAGGCTTCGCCTCCCCGCCATGGTCTCCATTCCCAACCGAGTCTGACAAAGCAAATTTTAAAAGTTTTTTAAAAATGTTTTGAAAAGTATAGAAAACACAAACTAAAAGTAAAAAAAAAGGAGTGAGAGAGCTCCAGCACAGAGTTGCATTGTGCTGCCATCTTACTTAGATGGTGAACTGATGTGGAGAATGACATCTCATGGCTCTTGTTGAATTGCTGATACACTGGATGTTATGATATGGCATTCTGACTGTCACATTAGAACAGAGTGTAGTGGCACTGCCCCTCCTCTGCATTGCATCATGCACCTCTGACAAGAGACTCCACATTACAAGGCTGCATCATGTACATTGGGCTTTCAGACACATGTAGAATCATAGAACCCCTACAGTATGGGACATTCAGCATATTGAGTCTGCACTGACCATCCAAAGAGCACCCCACCCTATCCCACACTACCCACAACTAATACCACCAAACCTGCACATCCCTGGACACTGTGGGCAATTTAGCTAATCCACCTAACCTGCACATCTTTGGATTGTGGAAGGAAACTGGAGCACCCGGAGGAAACCCGCACAGACATGGGGAGAATGTGCAAACTCCACACAGACAGTCGCCTGAGGGTGGAATCAAACTCAGGTCCCTGGCAATGTGAGGCAGCAGTGCTAACCACTGAGCCACCATGCCAACATACCACCCCATATGCCTCATCCACTCCTGTGGACACAGTAGATGGAGCAGCTTCTCTGTCCAGCTTCACTGGAGATGGTTCCAGTGAGTGTACGTGGGTAATACCAGAAACAAAGCAGTTCCGCAGAACTGTAATGATACAGCAGTTGTAGCCACACATATAACACTTAAATAATACCCTCAGAACATGGCCATGAAACCCTGACAAGAAAGGGCAGCTGATCCTGCAATATTGACTTCGTCCATCACTGAGCTGATTCTGTTGGATGTTAGATCACACATAGTGGTAGCAATCCTGCGAGTCTCTCTGTCCCTCACTCCAAACCCCACAGGGCCCAAAAAAGGCAGCATTACATCGAGAATAATGATGTGGAATTTTTACAGGCCAAGGTATGAAGTGAGCTGCTTCTTGACTTTGGAAAGTGAAGGAGCATTTTGGAACTAAGGTACATCTTTACATTGCCTGCCAATCACTGTGCTTCACATCATCAGCTTTCACCTTCCTCATGTTCCCATTTAACTCTTTTATCCAGCCACTCACTTCTCCACTTTGTCCCCAGGCATACAAACACAAATAGAAATTGCTGGAGTTTGGTCTGGCAGCATCCCGGGAGAGAGACAGACAGAGTGAACGTTTCAAGTCCAGTGTCCCTTCTTCAGAACTATCTCAGGCCAGCAGCTTAGTTATATCCACCATTGTAATGGCTTGTGCCCACATTGAAGCAGGGTGGTAATGACTATCAACAACCCCCACCCTCCTGAAGTACTCTGGCCATCAGAAAAACATGAACAAGGTGGCAGTCTGACTATGAGTGCCAATTCTTCGAATAGGACAAAGTTTTCACCCTTCCTTTAAAGTCTTGCTCTTCCTCTCTGTGTCTGAAATCAACCTTTGTATCTCAGGTTTATGCTTTAGATTCGTCCCCATGCAGCTTTGTCTCCCTGTGGCCTACACAAGCCTTTTCAGTAATTTTCACAATTTCTAGCTATTTAAGATTTTTAAAAAAATTTTTATTCATTTGTGGGATGTGGGCATCGCTGCCTGACCATTTATTACCTGTCCCTAGTTGCCCTTGAGAAGGTGGTGGTGAGCTGCCTTCTTGAACTGCTGCAGTCCTCCTGCTGTGGGTTGATCCACAATGGGACTCTACTCACTGGAGTTTAGAAGAATGAGAGATTCTTAAAGGGCTTGACAGGGTAAATGCTTCTAGAATCAGACCTATCAGTGCTGCTGCTGTTTTTTATCTGCTCGCTGTTGCATTACAGAAACTGACTGGCTCTGGGCGCTTTTGAGCTGCTGAGTATTTAAAGCTACATAGACAGTTTTCTGGCTGGGTTTTTCTTCCTTCTTTGTGGATAGCAGCGAACAGCCTGAATATTTCTTCAGGCTGTGCCTTCTGCTGCTACTATATTATGTGAGTCAGTGTGTGAATGTCAGAATGTCCACTCAATGTCTTTGGCAGGAGAAAGTTTAAACCTAATAAACAGTAAAAAGGTTAATTACATATAACTTAGTAGCTAGTTACATTTTATCTGTGGTACACGATGGTCTCTGTGACGCATCAAGCTCAGCCTCGGAGTAAGCATCATATGACATACAGGTACACATAGAAAGACTGGTTAGCTCCTCTCAGAATCAGTCCTTGGCATCCTGATGAGTGCAGATTATCCCAAGTGATGTCAGTTAACTCTTTCAGCTACTATCTTGTACAACATATGACAAAGATGTTTCCTGTCCTTCTGTGTGTAAATAAAACAGTGATGCTTACAGTTTCCTCCTCTGTATAAATCACAAAGTGTTGTCTACTTTATAAACCCAAACATGTTTACAGTGTTCCTATTCGATAAATCACACAGTGGGGTTTACAGTGCTCCCTCCATTGAAATCCATATTAACATTGTTCATAGACATTGACAAGGTCCATAACAACTGCATCATCATGTTTACTGTGTTCTTTATTTATATCACACAGTGATGTTTACAGTGTCCCCTGTATGTATCACACAGTGGCATTTACAGTGTTTTCTTTCGAAATTACAGTGACATTCACAATGTCTCCTATAGATATCACACAGTGACGTTTACAACGATTCCTGTAGAAATCAGACAGTGGTCCCTGTTTAAATGAGACAGTATTGCTTACAACGAATGGCCCACCTTACAGTTCCCTTCTCTGTTGATCTGTTTGGGTTGATTACGATGGGATTGGTCCCACTTTGTTTGGCCACATTACAAGACACTGTTATCGGGGAGTGAGTGCAGCTGATTTTTGTATAAGCATCAGATTAAATAGGAAATCCCCAGAATTTCCTCCAATTACCCTGTGGGTGGGTGGACGGAGGGGGACATTAAGTCAGAACAGACTGTTTGTTTTGGCTTCCAGCAAAACAGACGGAGAGAGTGTTTCAGTGGAACTGCCTGAGCACAATGTAAAAATCTTGTTTGTTTTCATAAGGCTGCAGCAGGTTCAAGTGAAACCTCATGGCATGTTTTCAATCATGGTCTGGGCTCATCGCTGAGGAGTTTTGAATATTTGGCCATTCAGCAACGACTGAGACAACTGAAGGAGCCAGAAGCATTGAATGTTCTGGCATTCACCTCCCTGACTGGCCCATTGATGTTATTCAGTGAGCAATGATTCCAGGCGCAGAGAGGGGACAAGGCCACAGCACTGCTGTGTGTTTCAGACCTGCATTGTGATCAGAGCTCTCCTTCCTTGTTCAACGTTAATAATCAACGTAGAGCTCAATAATGAACAGTTTCTGCCTCAGTGTTCTGTCTGACTCTTACATAAAGAAAATATTTTCATTTCTATAGAACCTGACACAGTATTGCTAGTCTCAAAGTGCTTTACAAGCAGTGATTTTATTTCAAAATGCAAGCATGCTGAAAGAATGGCATTTGATTTGCTCACAGGAAGATCCCTTAAGCAGCAATATGATAATGTCCAGATAATCTGTTGTTTGATAGGTCAGAGATAGCTAGGACCAGATAAAGATCTCCTGCATTTCTTTAAATCATGCCATGGGACTTTTATATTCACATGAGAGGGCAACTGGGCCTCAGTTTAATAGAAAGATAGGACCTCTGACAGTGCAGAATTCCTGATGTCAATAAATACATTATCATTTACTATATGATTAGCAGTGTGGTGGAGGATTAAATGGATGGACCTTGGTCTTTTACCTATAATATTCTTAAACTTGTGCTGCTAAGGAATCCTTGCAGGACCTGTTAAGATAAGGAAAGTGTTAACTTTCTCTGAGAAACATCTGGTTGTGTTTCATCTTGTCATGAGGCTGCAGGAGAGTGTAAGATCACGTGACATTGTATCACTTCCTGTGATGATTTATTCTGTGTTTCATTAGTATGTCATTGTCAGACTTATCCCCTTATACATCACCCCTAAAGTCTCTGATTCCACTCATCAGATTAATTCTCCTCCCTAAGCCTCTGACTTCAAATTATTTTTCTTTACAGGGGTAGCTGTTCTGATGCTTTCATCAGCCTTTCTGTATGTGTTCTTAGCTCTTTCAGAGGATATTGGGAATTCACATTGTCTGCCTGGTCTCTCAGCCTCTGCTGGGCAGTAGGAGAATTGATGGATCTATCAATGAATATAGAATCTCTGGTCTGTGATGATGACAAGCTTTATCCATGTAGAAATTTGCTTCTACATGGAAATGAGTGCATGTGTGTTTTGTTGAATTGTACCATTTAGAATGAGGTAGGACTATGGATGTGATGTCATTCCAACCACTGGTCCAAAACAAACTCTGTTTCATATCCATTGAGTCAGAGAGTCATACAGCATAGAAACAACCCTTCAGTCCACTATGTCTATGCTGACCAACAACTACCAAACTACACTAATCCCATTTGCCTGCAATTGCTCCATAGCTACTATGCCCTGGCATTTTAAGTGCTCATCCAGATGCTTCTTAAATGTTGGTCTCTTCTCATTGTGGATCTGGTAGGTTGCGAGCTTTGTGCTAGTTGTCATAGTCCCACATCTGACTCATCACCTTTCTCCCCCTCTTCATCCATGTCATCATCTTGGACTGACGGTATGAGAATATGTGAGGAAGAAGGGAGTTGAGAGTTCTGAGTCTTCTTCATTTGAAGAATTCACATAGAGATAAACCATTTTGGAGTTCCAAAGTTCAACTTGAATGTCGTTGTTGGTTTCTGTGTATTAACCCTGACACTGGATGCCCCCACAACAACCTCAAGGACGGTCAACTGTTGTTGAGTGTTAGTCCTGTTTCAAGTCAGCACTGTAGTATAGTTTGCATTCATGGCTGAGTGAATCCTTGGATCAGGAGATCATCCACATATTATATTATTCCATCCAGTTCTTCCAGGATGCTTTACATTGTTTTCTGAAAGATTTCTGTCATTGATACGATGGTGAAGGGTAATCTATTGAAACTGAACCTTCAAATTGTGTCCTGCAGGTTGTGAGGAATCTAAACTCTTCATTCATTAAAAACCACCTGCTTTGAGAAATATAAACACTTTTCCAATTTTGCTAAACATAGTTTAGACTTCATATTCAACAGTTTTGTTCTGCTATATAACATTGGCACTAATTCTGGTTGACCATTCCCGAGAACCGGTTTGCTGGCTCTGTCATAAGTGACATAACCACTTGTTTCAACTTCTTACTATCAATTTCCTTCTTTGCTTTTGGGGCTGAGGGGATGAGGAAATCTTTTGGACTGTTCAGACACGCTGGCTGTTTTTTGGGATGCGGAGCGATGTGATATGCTTTCCTGGTCTTGTGAAGAGTTATGGAAAATTCAGTGTGATACCTGGTAACTTATCGATGCCAATTTAGTCACACTTTTCCTTAACTGAGACCTGCAACCTTATCAAAGCTCCTGTTTTGATAATAGCAGAGAACTTTCCATCTTGCTGCTTTTACTTACTGCCACCATAAAATATTCACGGTCCCATTGTGCTGTTAAAGAATATTTAGAGTCTGCTTAACTTTATTCAAGTTCTTCAGGACTTCATCTTGCCGCAAGGCTGCAAGAGAGAACAAGGTCATGTGACATTGAATTACTTCCTGTGATGATGTATACTGTGCTTCATTCGCATATCATTCAGATCTGACCCTTTATACAACATCAATCAGCAGCAATTCCTCACTTCTCAATGATTCCCCTCCATCCAGCCATTCCTCTGTTCTTATCAAGAACAAGGTGACACGGTGGCTCAGTGGTTAGCACTGCTGCCTCACAGCGCTAGGGAACCGGGTTCAATTCCACCCTCAGGTGATTGTCAGTGTGGAGTTTGCACATTCTCCCTGTGTCTGCAAGGGTTCGCTCTGGTTTCCTCCCACAGTCCAAAGATGTGCAGGCTAAGTGGATTGGTCATACAAAATTGCCTGTAGTGATCAGGGATATGTAGATTAGGTGAGTTATAGGGGCATGGGTCTGGGTGGGCTGCTCCAAGGGTCAGTGTGGACTTGTTGGGCCGAAGGGCCTGTTTCCATGGTGTAGGGATTCTATGATTAAGATAGGAGAATGTAGGTAATGGAGAGGGTGACTGGAAGTTCTGTTAAATTTTATAGGCCCATGACAGTACCAATCAAGAGCCACCTGGATCACATCTGCAAGCCCAGACCATCATATCTGATCTTCTTGGGAAGGAGGTTGTAACATAGTCGTTTGTTACAAGCCTTGAGTTCACCTCCTGCAGAACCACAATGCTAACTGCTGTTGTGAAATTGACACAGGCATGAACTCCTTCAACATGAAAGGGATCATGTCCCACAATATCAACCATTTAGTTTCTGAGCTCCGGAATTCTCTACTAAAACTCTCAGCCTCTTCATGGCTCTAGATGGGGAGATGGTAGTGTCATGGCAATGTCACTAAACTCATAATTCAGAGGGCCAGGCGGATATTCTGGGGATAGGCATAGAAATCCCATTAATTAATAAAACACAAAAATGAAATCTTGTTATCAGTGATGATGACAATGTATTATTGTTAAGAACTAATCTAGTTCACTAATAGCCTTAAGAAAAGGAAGTCTGGTCTACATGTTATTCCAGACCCACAGCAACGTGGTTGAAACTTAACTGCTCTTCGTGATGTAATACAGGGGCAATTAGGAATGTGCAGCAAATATCAGCCTTACTAGTGAGGCCCACATTTTTTGTTTCTTCATTCATGGGATGTGGGTATCGCTGGCTGGGCCTGTATTTATTGTCCGTCCCTAGTTGCCCTGAGAAGGTGGTGGTGAGCTGCCTTCTTGAACCACTGCAGTCCATGTAGACCCACAATATACTTAGGGAGGGAATTCCAGGATTTTTACAGTGAAGGAACGACGAAATATTTCCATTTCAGAATGGTGTGTGGCTTGCTGGTATGGAACTTGAACATCCCATGAAAGAATTTAAATGTACCTCTTTGAGCGAGCATTTACTGAAACACCATGAAACCCTCTTTGTTTTGATGTTAACTTTTTGACTGAGTGCATTGCTGTGAACTGTCTCGGGACATTTCACTACATTAAATATGCTATATTATACACAAAACAGTGGAACTACAGTGACCATCAATTGTAGATTGACCACACACAGTCAGATTCAATGGAGACCCTCGCTCTCGCTGTGTTAAACCGTGTGTTGTCTGGACTGACGGTCATAACCACTAGGGGCTGCTGTTCATTGACACAAGGAACAGTTTCCCAGAGGGATGAGCGGATCCTGGTGCCAGGAGTCAGGAGACCCAGTTCCTTCTTTGTCTGAGCAATAGCTCAGTAAATAACGTCTGTCTCAGTCTCCCCAACTCACTCAGCAGGGAGTGAAAACACATCCAATTTTCAAAGTTAAAGTCAGAGAAGAGTTTCACAATCGGAGAAAAATATATTTATCTAAAAAAGTCAACAAAGGAAACTTAATTCCAGAACATAATAAAATGCAGCCTTCTTATCAACAGGGAATTGCAGTCTGCTCAGCAAAATAGGAGAGCCGCAAGTTTATGTTGGATGTCCAGAGTTATAGAATTCAGAGTAGATTCTGCTGTGCTCACAATGTGATCTGCTTGAATTGAACATCAAAAGCAGACGGGGTTGCTTGTCATTTTTAACTTTCTGTCCCTAATCTCCTCATCCTCTCTCTTCCTCTCCAAGGAAGCTCAACACAAGTTTCAGGAACAGCACCTCATCTTTCAGTCAGGCACTGTCTGCACTTCCAGACTCGATACTGTGTGTGACAACTTTAGACCAGAACCTCTGCTCCCACTTTTTCAGGCGCCAGGAGCTGGGTTTTCACGGTCCTGATCAGGATCAAATGGAGACAGAAAACAACAACATGGCCTCTATGCCCACCTTTGGCCGACTTGATGAGGGCATTGAAGGGCCAGGCCCCAGAATGTATTAATTTCTAAGAAGGAGGCAGCTGAGATCTTTGGGGACTCATTGAGAGACTACCACAGTATAGCTCCTTAATTTTCATAGAGCCAGTCAGATGTTAGCTGCTTTTGGGTTCACACCAGCTGAATGGGGGTGTGAGCCATGGGTCTGAGAAGGGAAGAGTTTAATATGTTGATAAAATGTCGTCTCCTTTACAGTTCGATGCAAAGTGCTGTGTTCACTGCTGTGATTGGAGGAAGTAATTATTCCTTCAATAGTTTGCTTCCTAGACAGGCCTTCTACCCACTGAAAAGTTTTCGACTAAAAGATCAACATTGTAAATTTGGAAAAATCCTCAAATAAGTTTAAAAAAAATGTTTATGTAATGGATAAAAATGTGGAGTATATTTCACATTATTGAAAGTTCTGCCCGTTATAATTACAATGTGCGCATGTTTAATCTTTTCCCACTGTTTTAAGGTATTCAGTCTAAATACTGTAATGATTGTAATGAGGTCAATCAGGTGATCTCATGTTAATCTTGTCCAATCAGGGAGGCCTGGTTGACAGATATAAATAGGAGTGTCAGAGGTCCTACTCACTCTGAGAGCTGGCTTTGTGGAAGATGGACTGGTGACAAGTACTATGCATGTAAATTAAGGGTGATTTGGTGAGGGGATGCCAGCCTGTGTGGAGTTATTTCAAATACCTGTTGAGATAATGGTTCGGAAGTCTATTTGTTTAATAAGGGAATTTTGGGGTCATTGACTGCAAGCCAACTCTCAAGTGTATCACTTTGTTGTACAGCTGCTTTGAATTTCTGGACTATTGAATGGGTTCTAACTTTTTTAATTGTGAATTATTTTAGTGCAGTGGACAATGTTTGAAGTGTGTATGCTTTGAGGAGGTGAGGTTGGGAGTGGTTGAGAGTGAGAGGCATGAAGAAGATGGGCATGAGGAGACTGAGGGTAAAGGCGCTGAGTGAGCTGGGAGTCGGAGTGAGTTTGAAATGGTCAGAAGGTTCACTTGGATATGGGTAAGCCTCGCAAGAACTAGGCCAATGTTTCTTTGGGAAAGAAGGTGGGACTACAACCTGACAGCTCTGACCTCAGCCCAACTCTACACCTACTGCAGGTGGCTTCAGGGCACTTTGGGAAATCCCGTTAACCAGATGTCTCAAAACAAAGGTGGATTATTCTCACCTCAAGCTGGAAATCTGACCCAGGTTCTACTGTTGCTGTTTAACTCTCAATGGGCTCATCTTTTTCTATCTTACACTCTTTAGAATTGCACAATTGCTCATTGATTCACACATCATTTTATATTCTGCCCATCATTTCTTATCCTGCATGTGAATTCACTTGAAAACTGTCTCAAGTTTCTTTCATTTATGGAAAATGTTAACTATTGAAACATTACCTCAGTCATTCTCAGCCCTGATGAATATTACCAACATCACTGTTTTAATGTAGAAATCTCATACGTTGGGAATAATGATCTGTAAGAACATGAAAACAGGGTCAGGAATAGGACTTTTGGCCCATCGAGCCTGCTCTCCCATTCTACATCATGGCTGATCTGATTGTCAGTTTCACTCCATTTTTCTGCCTGTCTCCTATTGGTTACAATGAGCTTAGTGATAGTGCGATGGTCACTCTGGTCCATATAGATGATGGCTGTCTTCCATGTTGCCAGTTGGTTTCTGCAATGATGGAGATAAATGCAGTAAGCAAAATGAAGCTGGGATGTATGTGTTCACCTAACCCTCTTCTGTAATAGAGGAGGACAAGGTGATATCTGGAAATCTACTATTTGCTCTGTGGATGTTGTTGAGTTTTATAAAAAGTTACTTTTTTCTTTTTTTTTTGCCCCTTGTGTTGAAATGTGAATGCCTTGGTGAAATTCTGAGGCCTGTAGCCCTTTACTGATGTGGAGTTTGTGTGTGAGTTGACCTGATGATGGTTTTTTTTTTAATTATTGATTTGGAAAAAGCGAATTGTTAGGCAGGCAAGATGTACAATTTTCCACAGCTGTCAACATTGAGGTTATCTCTGTAGGGCCAGCCAGTACTGACATCACTTCGACCTCATGTATACAATGAGCAGTTCTTTTCCTTTCCAAATATTTTTCCAATACTGCTTTTAAAGTTCTAACTGAATCTCCTACCGTCAACATTTCCAGCAGTTCATTCCATATTGCCATAGCTCCCTGTATAAATTAAATCTTCCTCATCTCTCTCTGTGGCTCTTTTACTAATTGTCTTTACTGTGTGTCCTTTCATTGCTCACTTTCCTGTAAGAGAAAGGACTTTCGTCTAATTTATTCCATTAGTCACTTATAACTTTCTGCACTTCTACTGAATGTGAGGAGTGTAGTTTCTCAGTCTTCCAAATCCACCCGTTTCTTGGCGTTCAATAGTAACAAACCTTAAGGAAGCAAAACTATTTAATTTAAGTTTAGAGATAATGGATGGAATCTTCCAGGGGCCTGGACAAGGTTGGCTGTGGTGAGATTTGTGACAAAATCTGGGAATTTATTCAGCAAGACCCATCTCAATGTCAGGAGCAACTTTAATGCCAACGAAAGGGGGAATTATAATTTATTAAACACCATAGAAATTCCACAGTGCCCAAAGAGAATATTCAGCCCATCGACTGTGCACCAAACTTTTGAGGAACATCCAACCCAGACCTATCCCATCCCATAATCCCGCATGGACAATTTAGATCATAGAACATAGAACAGCACAGGAATAGGCCCTTCAGCCCGCAGTGTTGTGCCGAACATGATGCCAAATGAAACTAATCGCTTCTGCCTGTCCTTGGTCCATATCCCTCCATTCCTTGCACATTCATATGCTCATCTAAAAGTCCCTTAAATGGCCCTATCATATCTGCCTCCACCACCAACCCCAGGCAGCACATTTCAGACTCCTATCACTCTCTGTGTAAAAAAAAACTTGCACCTCACATCTCCTTTTCCCCCTCTATCCTTAAATGCATGGCCCTTAGTATTAGACGTTGCAAGTCTGAGAAAATGATTTTGACCATCAACCCTATCTATGCATCTGATAACGTTTAGAGATTTCTATCAAGTCTCCCCTCAGCCTCCGCCACTGCAGAGAAAACCACCCAACTTTTTCTAGCCTCTCCTTATAGCTCGTACTCTGTAATCCAGGCAGCACCCTGGTAAACCTCTTCTGCACCGTCTCCAAAGCCTCCACATCTTTCCTGTGATGTGGTGACCAGAACTGAACACAATACTCTAAGTGCAGCCTAAGCAAAGTCTTATAAAGCTGCAACATGACATCTTGACTCTTGCACTCAATTCCCCGACCAATAAAGACAAGCATGCCATACGCTTTCTTTACCACCCGATCTACTTGAGTGGCCACTTTCAGGGAATTTAGCATGGCCAATCCACCTAACCTGTACATCTTTGGACTGTGGGAGGAAACCAGAGCGTCCCCACACAGACACTGGGAGAATGTGCAAACTCCACACAGACAGTCGCCTGAGGATGGAATCGAACCTGGGACCCTGCTGTTGTGAGGCAGCAGTGCTAACCCCTGAGCCATCATGCTGCCCAACCTCATTAACACTGCAACTTGCCTCATTCATATTCATTTTTTTTAAATTCATACGCAGGATGAGGGTGTCATTGGCCAAGCCAGTATTAACTGCTCATCCCTAATTTCCCAGAGCGCAGTTAAAAGGCAACCACATTGCTGTGGGTCAGGAATCACTGGAGCCACAGTAGGTAAGGACAACAGTTCCTTCCCTAAAAGACAATTGTGAACCAGATGGATTTTTCTGACAATCAGCAATGGTTTCATGGTCATGGTTAGACTCTTAATTCCAGATCTTTATTGAATTCAAATTCCACCGTCTGCCACGGCAAGATTCAAACCCGGGTCCCAAGAACATTACCTGAGTGTCTGGATTAACAGTTGAGCGATAATATCACTAGGCCATCGCCTCCTGTCCTAATAAAGCATGATGAATAAGCTCGACATTGAGAATTCTCTCCATGGCAGTCCAAGTGAGTCCCTGGTGACTCCAGCTCACTGCTGGCTGTGAGGAGTCTCCATGTAGCTCAGCACCAAACAGCATCTCAGGGCATGGACCACAGGCACCAGCCACGTTCATCCCTCATCTATGCGCATTGGCGTCCCAATTTTCGAAATCTTTCTGACCAGCATCCCCTCTAATTTTATTTTCTGCTGCTCAGAATTCCGAGGTCAGTGTGTGGCAGCAGCTTCCAGAACCAGAATGTCGATTGCTATGCTCAGAATATCAGAATGATACCATGTACAGCTTTGAGGCAACGTTGCTCACAACCATTGTGTTAACCTCTCCGATCCACTTGCGGGCTGCTTAGGAACCTCAGGCCTGCATTACTGGGCACACAGACAGCTGGCATTAAAAGGCTGCCTGCAGGTACCCAACTCACAGAGTGGACCAGGTGGCATCTCCAGGCTCTTCGCTTGTTCATTCCCAACTACCCGCATCTAGCAGCATCCTTGCCTTGTCTTGCCGTGTCGTGCTGTGTCTGTTGTATTTTAGTCAGGCTCACCCTGCAGTATTGACATATTGATGTTCTTTTCTGCGGCACTGACACACAGAGAGACTGTGCTCTGAAGAAACGTTAACTTTGTTTCTCTCTCCACAGATGCTGCCAGACCCGCTGAGTTTCTCCAGCATTCTCTGTTTTTGCTGGTCAGTAGGGATCTATCCAGGACCGTGGTGGTGGGTTGTCTTTATGAATGGCACACTGAGACGTCAATCTAACACTAACAGCACATGCCAGCAGCCTGTGTGATAAACACACTGAGCATTCAGCACTCAGCCCCTTACTATACTCATACACTCATGGCTGTATGGCCAGATTCTGCTCTAACTCCATTTAGAACTTTGCTGATGACAACACCCTAGTGGTCAGATCTCAAACAACGATGAAACAGAGTACAGGAAAGAGGTAGACAATCTCTCCCTCAATGTCAGCAAAAGGAAGGAGCTGGTCATCAACTTCAGGAAGTGGAATGGAGGACACACCCCTGTCTGTATCAATGATGCTGAGGTGGCATGGTGATTGATAGATTCAAGTTCCTAGGAGGAAACGCCACCAACAATTTGTTCTGGTCCATTCATGTTGTTACTACAGTCAAGAAAGCACATAAATGTCTCTACTTCCCCAGAAGACTCAGGAAATTTGGCCACAATATCCACAATGACTTTACCAATTTTTACTGATGCACCATTGAAAGCATTCTCTTCCAGGTGCATCACAGCTTGGTATGCCAACTGCTCTGTTCAAGCTCACAAGAAATTACAAAGAGTTGTGAACACAGTCCAGTGCATCACACAAACTAACTTTCCTCCCATTGACTCTGTCTATACTTTACACTGCATTGGGAAAGCAGCCGAAATAATCAAAGATCCCTCCCACCCCGGTTGAAACCTCTTCCGTCCTCTTTCATTGGGCAGAAGGTACCAAAATTTTAAAACACGTACCAATAGATTTAAGAACAGCTTCTACCCCGCTGTTATTTGACTTCTGAATGGATCTCTAAAATTTTAAATTAAATGTTGATCTTGCTTTTTGTGCACATTCTCTGCAGTCATAACATTGTATTCCTTGCTGTGTTCTATTACCCTGATGCACTTTGTATGGTATGATCTGCCTGTACTGCACGCAATCAAAACTTTTTACTGTGTCTGGGTACCTATGATAATAATAAATCAAATCAAATTAATTAGAGTTGATCTTTCTCTGAACCTTCTCTGTAGCTGTAACACTATATTCTGCATTGTGTTCTATATATGTAAGGTGTGATTTGTCTGGTTAGACTGTACCTTGGTACATATGACAATAACAAACCAAATCAAAAACAAATGACCATGTTAGATACTGGTGGTGGCTGTTCATCAGTTCAGTCAGGGTAGTATTGTAGTCTATTCAGGGGGTCCTAGGACCCTGCGTGTGTCACAGGCACAGTCCTCCCACAGTCCAGCAGGTCTGGCCATAGTCAGTGGTCCGTTTGGGGCCTTCATTGCCAGGGGATCTGCGTGAGTACAGTCCAGGAGCTCTGGGTGTCTGGTGTGAGAGCAGTTTGTCCTGTAGGGCCAGCAGCAGCAGTCAGGGAAATTGTGTCCTATCAGCTGGGACTCTGGTCCATCTTGTCCAGGGAGCTGCTCATTGAAGGTAGTGAGATGCCTGGAGCCAGTAGAGTCCCTGACATCCCTGTCTGTTGATCATTGGAAGTACAGTGAAGGGATCAATGTCAAAAGGG
The DNA here is from genome assembly GCF_021869965.1 of Rhincodon typus. Classification (NCBI taxonomy): domain Eukaryota; kingdom Metazoa; phylum Chordata; class Chondrichthyes; order Orectolobiformes; family Rhincodontidae; genus Rhincodon; species Rhincodon typus. Next base: position 3,122,658 of record NC_063360.1, read on the forward strand.
TGAAGGAGTCAAGAGTGGTGAGGGGGAAGGGATGCAGAGCTGCTTGTGGAGGTGTGGGCCAGCACAGTGATAGGGAGGTATTCTCAAGTAACATTGGTGGGGGTGGGGGTATGCAAAACAGTTTCGGAGGGCATGGTGGGTTCTGGATAGGCAGTTTATTTGCAATCACCACCAATGTGACCTCTACAGGGCAATGTAGAAGAGTGGTCGTGGGGCATCATATAGGTGTCATGTCAGGGATCAGGAGGCAGGGACGTTATACCAGCCATCTTCTGTATTTGGCACACATTATCGCCATATGCATCACCCACTTTTTCCCTATATTCAGTATATAATGACTGAGTTATGCCATAAGTTGGTTAATATAAATTCAGCAGCCAGATAAAAATATGCTGTTGGATAGGCAGTAGTAAATATCTGGACCGTCTAATTCACGGCAATTGTAAATTCCTGGAGAGATTCAAAATGGCTGACAAGAAACATTGACAATTGTATTAAGAAAAGGAAGAGACTTATAATGTTGCCAGAAAGAGTAACAAGCCTGAGGATTGGGTGGCTTTTCAGAATTCAGCTCAGGATGATAGGAAGTTGATAATGGAAGAGAAAATAGGACGAGAACGAACCAGCCAGAGACATAAAAACAGATTGGACAAGCTTCTAAAGGAAAAGAATGCATAAAAACAAGGAAGAGATTAGTGGGAGTAATTCTGCATCCCTTAGAGGCAAAAACAGGTGCAATTATAGCGAGGAATAAGGAAATGGCTCAGACATTAAACAAATACCTTCTATCTGTCTTCATGGTAGTAGATGCAGAACTATTCCAAAAGCAATTGGGAGCCAATGGCGCCATTGAAATCAATGAATTTAAGGATAACAGTAAAGAAATATTTTTTGAGTAAACAAGGGGACTAAAAGCTAACAAATCCCCTGGATTAAGAGATAACAAGGTGTAGAGCTGGATGAACACAGCAGGCCAAGCAGCATCATAGGAGCAGCATGGCTGACGTTTCGGGCCTAGACCCTTCATCAGAAATCCCCTGGATTCCCAATGGCCTGGGCCCTGAGATTGTCAGAATTAAAGGCTCTGAGCTTTTGGAATTCTATCAATGCAAGAAAGGCACCATAATTGTGAAGATAGGATAGGGACTGATGCCTTCCTTAAAGACTTGTCTGTTGCTCTGAGTCAAGACAGAAGGAAGAGAGAAAATAATGTGGGGGTGTCAGGAGTAGGCGGAAATGTCGATTTGCGGTTATAACCAGATCAACCATGATTATATTGAAGAGCTGGAACAGGCTTAAGAGTTGAACATAAACTCTTATTCCTTGTTTGATTATCTGTATGTGATTAAAAGGCACTTGAAAAACCTCTCTGTGATTGGTTGAGACAACACAGATTTTCGAAAAGGAATTTGTGTTTGATAAGACTGCAAGAGTTTTTTTGAGGTTGAGATTCCCTTATGACTATGCAGCAACTCAAACACCCTCTGAGCACAAGCTCTTTAAATTACTATGCATATGCAGCCAGGCAAAGAAAAACTTTAAAGGATCATCCACTTGAACAAAGAGCTCATGACTTAAAAAGTTGAGAAGGAATATTAGTCATTAATAATAGGGTGAATAAGGGGAATCAGTCAATGTCATGAATTTAGTTTTTCAAATGTCAATGAAGGGTGACAGAGAGTTAGAGAAACTGGTCAGTCAGAGATAAAGTACAAGCTAAGCAGACTGCTTAGTGCTTGGGAATGCTAACTTATTGTTCATCTTTCATTATTGAAGCTCACTTGCTGGCAGTTTCCTTTGTATTACATCGATAGATATTAGCTCCATAAGTTTTAGCTAACTTTTTACAGTTTTCAATGGCTGAATCTTTCAGTGGCCAGTTCCCAAGAAAGAATCAGAGATTCCAGGTGGGGAGAACGTGAGGACCAGAGACAGACGAGGGTAGAACATAGAACGTAGAACATAGAACATAGAACATTACAGCGCAGTACAGGCCCTTCGGCCCTCGATGTTGCGCCGACCTGTGAAACCAATCTGAAGCCTATCTAATCTACACTATTCCATTATCATCCATATGTTTATCCAATGACCATTTAAATGCCCTTAAAGTTGGCGAGTCTACTACTTTTGCAGGCAGGGCATTCCACGCCCTTACTACTCTCTGAGTAAAGAACCTACCTCTGACATCTGTCCTATATCTATCACCCTTCAATTTAAAGCTATGTCCCCTCGTGCTAGCCATCACCATCCGAGGAAAAAGGCTCCCACTGTCCACCCTATCTAATCCTCTGATCATCTTGTATGTCTCTATTAAGTCACCTCTTAACCTTCTTCTCTCTAACGAAAACAGCCTCAAGTCCCTCAGCCTTTCCTCATAAGACCTTCCCTCCATACCAGGCAACATCCTGGTAAATCTCCTCTGCACCCTTTCCAATGCTTCCACATCCTTCCTGTAATGCGGTGACCAGAACTGTACGCAATACTCCAAGTGCGGCCGCACCAGAGTTTTGTACAGCTGCAACATGACCTCATGGCTCCGAAACTCAATCCCTCTACCAATAAAACCTAACATACCGTACGCCTTCTTAACAACGCTATCAACCTGGGTGGCAACTTTCAGTGATCTATGCACATGGACACCGAGATCTCTCTGCTCATCCACACTACCAAGAATCTTACCATTAGCCCAGTACTCTGTATTCCTGTTACTCCTTCCAAAGTGAATCACCTCACACTTTTCCGCATTAAACTCCATTTGCCACCTCTCAGCCCAGCTCTGCAGCTTATCTATGTCCCTCTGTAACCTGCAACATCCTTCCGCACTATCCACAACTCGAAGATCAGCAGACCGGGGCCAATTCTGTAGAGGGTACATTAATTGAAGGTCCTAACTAAGAGTGAGTGTGAGCATCAAAGAAAAAAAGTGAAAACAATTCCTTGGAGGGCTGGAGGCTGAAGGTTGACTTTATAGAGGTTTATAAAATCATGAGGGGCATGAATAAGGTGAATAGCCAAAGTCTTTTCCCCAGGGTGGTTGAGTCCAAAACTAGAGGGCACAGGTTTAAGGTGAGAGGGGAAAGATTTAAAAGGGACCTAAGGGGTAACTTTTTCATGCATTTCGAGTATGGAATGGGCTGCCAGAGGAAGTGGTGGAGGCTGGTACAATTACAACATTTGAAAGGCATGGACATGTGAACTGGAAGGTTTTAGAAGGATATGGGCCAAATGCTGACAAATGGGACTGGATTTATTCAGGACATTTGGTTGGCGTGGAGGTGTTGGACTGAAGCATTTGTTTCTGTGCCATACAGTTCTGTGACTCTATGACTCTATAACTGAGGAGCCATTAGCTCAAGGAGTTAATTGAGAGAGTGTTATTCTTCAAAGCAGAGACAAGTCTGAAACTTATTTCTGATAAATTTAAATATTACCTAATAAAAGGGGGGCATGGCAGGGCACTTCCAGGTATAACAGAATTACATGTATGCTAAACAGCAGAACCAATATGCAATAGATAGGGCTAAGTGATTCCACAAACAACAAATCAGATTTAAACTCAGCAGTGCACTTCCAGTAGCGAATGGTAGTGGGCAGTTAAACAACTAACAACAGGAGGTGGCTCCATAAATATCTCCATCCTCAATGATGGCAGAGTCCAGTGCATCACTGCAAAAGGCAAGACTGAAGCTTTTGTCTTGATGGTTCCCTCTCCTATTGCTTCATAACAGATGTGTCCTTTAAGACTAGGTCGATCAAAAGTTGTGCTACTGAGCCACTCTGGGCGATAGACAATGAAGTCCTCCATCCGGAGTATATTCAGCACTCTGTGCATCTTCCAAGAAATGTCCAACACAGAGGAGTCCTGATTCACCGGCTGAGAGGGGCGATCATAGATGGTAATCAGCTAGTTTCTAAGCCCATGTTTGACTTGATGCCATGAGACTTTGTGAGGCCCATGGTCAGTGCTGAAGACTCCTAGGGTAACCTCTGTTTTATGGGAATGTCAGCTCACTAAACTGTATGATCTGTTGCTCATGATGAAAGTTGCTTTCATCATTCTTTTTATGTGCAGGAGTATACAGGGCCTGTAATAGAGAAAATCACTTCTTGGTCCAACTAGAAGAATCTCATCAATGTTTACAGAACAGAAGAAGACCATTGGGCCATCATGTTGGCGCCTTTCAACAAAGATCTGATTACATTAATTCCATTTTCCAGCTTTTGACCAGTCATCCTGGAGGCTGTGGCAACACAAATGAATATCTAAATACTGCTTAAATGTTATGAGAATTTCTGATTCAACCATTTTTTCAGACAATGAGTTCCAGATTCTCATCATCCTCTGAGTGAAACTGTTTCTCCCCAACTCCCCTCTTAGTCTTCTGCTTATTTCTTTAAATCTATGTCCCCTAGTTATTGACTGCTCTACAAATGGAAAAAGGCCATTTCCTATCCACTCTATCTATGCCCTTCATAATCTTATATGATCTTAATTTCTTCTCTAAGGGCATTGTGAGTTCTCCTACAGCACATGGACTGCAGCGGTTCAAGAAGGTAGCTCACCACCATTTTCTCAAAAGCAACTAGGGACGGGCAAGGAAAAATGCTGGCCTAGCCAGCAATGCCCACGTCCCATGCATGAATAAAAAGAAAACACCTCTATTACGTCCCCGCTCAACATTTGCTGCTCAAAGAAAACAACTCTATTTTCTCCAATCTTTCCCCTTAGCTCAGATCCTCCAGCACAGGCAGCATCTCTGTAAACCCCTTCTGCAACCTCATTAATCCTTCTGATAACGTGGTGACCAGAATAGCATACAGTTTTCCAGTTGTGCTCAAACCAGCTGTTTATAAAGTTCCAGCATAATCTCCTAATTTGTATATTCTATGCCTCAGCTCATAAAGGCAAGTATACATCAGCCTTCTTAACTACTTTACCGAACTGCCTGGCTACCTTCAGTAATCTGTCTATATGGACAGCAAGGTCTCTCTGATCTCCAGTACTTTTCAAGATCCTACCATTCATAATGTAATCCCTAGCCTTGTTAGCCCTCAAAATGTGCATGATCTCACACTTTTCCATGTTAATTCTTTATTTGCCATTGCAGTTCCCACTGATCAATCCACTGATTTGCTCCTGCAGTGTGTGGCTATTCTCCTTACGCTATTCTCCTTACTATTTTCCACTCTGTTTTTTATGTATTCCATGAATTTCTTCATGGTACCCCTTTATTTAAGTCCAAATCATTCATGTAGACTGCAAACAGCAAGGGTCCCAGCACTGGGCTCTGCAGAACCCCATTGGTAACAGATTTCCAGTCACAGAAACATTCCTCTACCACTAACCTTTTTGCTTCCTACCTCTCGGCCAATTTTGGATCCAATGTGCCTCTGTGTCTTGGATTCCATAGGTTCTGATCTTCTTGACCAGTCTGCTATGAGGGAACTTATCAAATCCTTTACTAAAGTCCATGTAGACCACATCAAATGCATTATTCTCATCAACAACCCCTGGTGATCTCCTCAAAAATTTTAATCAAATTTGTCAAACATGACCTTTCTTTAACAACCCTCTGAAGTCTATTCATGATTCATCTGTGTCTCTCAGAATTCTATGCAATAAATTCCTCACCACCATAATTTTCTGGTTGTTTCCTTCCTCCCTGCTTTAAAAGTAGGACGGTGTTAGCAGCCCTCTGTTCCTCTGGCACCTCGCCTATCACTCGAAGGGTCAATGATATCTCCTCCCTTATCTCATTGAACAGCTTTAGATGCATCTCATCTGGGCCTGCAGGTTTATACATTTTCAAGACTGCTAAACTTGCTAATACACCGTTTCTCTCTCTGTTAATTTTTTTCTCATATGTAACAGTCCTCCATCCAGATGCCTGTATTCACATTGTTCTTTTCCATTGTGAAGACTGATGCAAAGTATTCACTGAAGATTGAGCCAATGCCTTCCAGGCCCATACACAGATTACTTCTATGGTCCCTACTCTTTCCCTAGTTATTCTCTTGCATATTATATACATAAAAATTCTTTTGGATTTTCTTTATTTTACCCTCTAGTGCTTTCTCAGTTACTCTCTTATCTTTCCAAATTTCCTTGTGAGCTTCCCCACTCGTGCACTATTTATACTCCTCGAGGGAATCTGTTGCATTGGTCCCGCGGTATCCATCATAAGCTTCTCTGTTTCCTTAAACTGTGTACAATTTTGTTTTCCTTACTTAAAAGGAAAGACATACCTCCTGAACAGGTAATTAAAGTTCACCAGACTAATTCCTGGGATGGAGAATCACCCTGAGAAGAGAGATTTGGAAGACCTGTGTTCCCTGGATTTCAAAATAATCTGTTGTTTTCATTGAAACATTCTTTTGGGATTGACGGGGTAACAGCTGAGAGGATGATCTCCACGGCCGGCTGTTGGAGCTAGTCGGAGGGAGCCATTGTCTAAACTAGTGGTCACCGTCTCAGAAAGGGTTCGATAATTTAGGACTGAGGAAAGCAGAGCGTCTTCCTTGTGATTCTCTGGAATTCTGTAGCCCAAAAGGTTTGAAGGCAGAATGCCGACAGATTTATGACCACAAAGGATATGGCAATAACGTGGGAAGGTGCCGCTGAGCTTAGAAATAAAGAAGCGTAGCTCTTTTCCCTAGGGTGGGAAGGTTTAAAGCTAGGGGGCATATTTTTGAGGTGAGAGGAGAAAATTTTAAAAAGGACATGAGGAGCAATTTTTTTACACAGAGAGTGGTTAGTGTGGAATGAACTGCCAGAGGAAATGATGGAGGCAGGTACAGATACAACGTTTAAAAGACATTTGGACAGGCACATGAATAGGAAAGGTTTGAAGGGATATGGGCCAAATGCAGTCAAGTGAAACTAGTTTAGTTTGGGAAGATGATTGGCGTAGACTAGTTGGACTGAAGGATCTGCTTCCGTGCTGTATGACTCTATGATTCTATCAGGCCATTCAACACTTTGAACCTGTTCTACCATTCAATATGATCATGACTGATCATCCAGTGTAGTACCCTGTTCTTGCTTTCACCCGTACCCCTTGATGCCTTTAGCCCTAAGAACTATATCTATCTCCTTCTTGAAAACATTCAATGTTTTGGCCCCAACCGCATTCTGTGGCAGGGAATTGCACTGGCCTACCATTCTCTGGGCAAAGACATTTCTCCGCATCTCAGTCCTAAATAGCCTTCCCCATATCCTTAGCCTGTGATCCTTGGTTCTGGACTCCCTGGTCATCAGGAACATCTCTCCTGTGTTAATGCTATCTAGTCCTGTTAGCAGGTTTCTCTGAGAGCCCCACCTTGTTCTTTGAAGCTCCAGTGAATATAGTCCTAACCTATTCAATCTCAGCTAGATCGGCAAAAATGATATTGAGTGACAGATAAGGATCTGGAGGCTGAATGACTTATATTCTTTTGCACTTTCACTAACTCTGCGGAGTGATCAAGTAAATCTAGGGTTCAGAAGAGAGCGATACATCAGGTTCCAATAGCTAAGGCCCTGGGGTCTCAGAATCCTGCTGTACTTGTGTTGGGGGTGGGGCCACTTGCACAGTAATTATATTAATGGATGGAGTGGACAACCTAAAGACAGAGCGACTCGAGAGCTTAAAAACATCACAGAATGGAGTCTGCATTGGAGCTGCTTCCTGTAGTTGGCTCTTAACTCTGCTATGGGGAAGATAATGACTGGTGAGTACTGGAAAGATTTTCTGCTATTCTAATGGTAATAAGGAACTTTTTAATGTTGCAGCATGACAGGTCAGCCAGCCAGGTGGAGTGTTTATTCTCCAGTATGTGTGAAATTATGGACCCACCATGTGTCCCCAGTGAACACATCTGCACGAAATATCACCAGCTTTACAAACTGGAGCTCAACTGAATGGTGGCTTGAATCATTGTTGGACATCCACGAGGCAGAAGGCTACAAGGAGAACATGTTAAGGGAAGTCGTCACACCACAGGTTAAAAAACATACAGGCAACTGAGAGAATGGGCAGGCAGCCTAAGAGAACTGGGTAGGCAGTGCAGGACTCCCCTGACGCTACTGTGTTTGTTAGTCAGTATTCCATTCTGGATACTAATGAGGACATTTGTTCTGCAAAGTGGCCCAGTGGTAAGCCCTGCTGCCTGGCCAGGGACCCAGGTTCGATCCTACCCTCGTCTGACTGTCTGTGCAGAGTTTGGACATTCTCCCTGTGTCTGTGTGGGTTTCCTCATTCTCCCTGTGTCTGTGTGGGTTTCCTCCGGGCACTCCAGTTTACTCCCACAGTCCAAAGACGTGCAAGCCAGGTGGATTGGCCATGATAAATTGCCCGTAGTGTTCAGGGATGTGTAGATTGGGGAGGGATGGGTCTGGGTGAGATGCTCTCGGGGTCAGTGTGGACTTGTTGGGCCGAAGGGTCTATTTCCACACTGTAGGGATTCTATGAACATACAAAGCAAAGCATCAAATGACAGGATTGGACAGAGGCTTACAGAAGGGAAATCATGCTTGACAAATCTATTGGAATTTTTTGAGGATATAACTAGTAGAGTTGTTAAGGGGAAGCCAGTGATGTGCTTAATTTGGGCTTTCAGAAGGCTTTTAATAATGTTCCACATAAGAGATTAGCAAGTAAACATAAAGAACATGGGATAAAGGTCATGTACTGGCATGGATAGCAAACTGGTTGGCAGGCAGGAAACAAAGAGTAGGAATACACAGGTTATTTTCCGAGAGCTGGTGGGATACCACAAAGATCATAGATTGGACTCCAGCTATTCACATTATACATTAAAGATTTAGATGAGGGAACTAAATATAATAACTCTAAGTGTGTGGGTAACACAAAGCTGGGAGGGAATAAATGGGAATGGCATGGTGGCTCAGTGGTTAGCACTGCTGCCTCACAGTGCTAGGGTCCTGGGTTTGATTCCACCCTTGGGTAACTGTCTGTGTGGAGTTTTCCCATTCTCCCCGTATCTGCGTGGGTTTCCTCTGGGTGCTCTGGTTTCTTCCCACAGTCCAAAGATGTGCAGGTTAGATGAATAAATTGGCCATTGTGTCTGGGATTGTGCAGGCTAGGTGGGTTAGTCATGGGAAATGCAGGGTTACATGGATGGAGTCAATCTGGAGGGTGCTGTTCAGAGGGTCAGTGTCGACTCAATGAGCATAATGGCCTACTTCAGCACTGCAGGGATTTTATGAGCAGGTCACAACAGAGTTAGATGTACTTCTAAGAGGTAAAGGGATCAAAGGGTATTATTTGGGGAGAAAGAGGGAAGAGGGTATTGAGATGGAGGAGTGGGCTGAATGGCCTACTCCTGCTTCCATTGCCTATGTTTCTATGAGGTGATTTGTGTTGAGTTCAGTGATAAAATAGGGGCAGCCACACTATAGACCCCCAAATAATGGGAGAGAGTTAGAGGGGCAAATGAACAGGCAAATTTCTGACTGATAGGACAACTATAACTGGGGACTTCAACTACTTAAATATCAATTGGGATACAGACAGTGTGAAAGGCACAGAGGGCTCACAATTGTTGAACTTCATTTAAGAGAACTTTTTGACTAACATGTGACAAACATGATGAGAGAAAAAGAAAAGTCGGATTTAGTTTTAGGAAACAAACCTGAGCAGGTGAATGAAGTAGCCTGGGTGGCCACTTCAGTAATAGTGATCATAATTTAGCATCATTATGGAAAGGGACAAAGGTAGAATATGAACAAACGTTCTAAATTGAGGGAAGGCAAACTTTCTAAGGCTGAGAGATGATCTGGCAAAAATGGACTGCTATTTGAATGTCTGTCATTCAAGTAGCATTCGAAATTACATAATCAGTACAGTCAGGTCACCACAGACTAAAAGGGTGGTGCTACCAACTCTAAAATCCCCTGGTTATCTCGAAGCATGTAGTTTAAGATAAAGCAGAAAAACAGAGCTTGCGACAATCTCAAAAATCGAATATGCTAGGAAGCTTGAAGGAGTATACAAAGGGGTGAGGTGAAAAAGGAACGTAGCAAAGCAAAGAGAGGTGATAAAACATATTGGCTGAATTGAAGAAAAGTTAAGGAAAATCCAAAGATATCTTATCAGTGCATTAAGAGTTAAGATGATGAGTAAGGAAAAGGTTGGGGCCTACCAGATGTACCTGGTACATGTACATGGATGCAGAAGATGTGGGCAGGTTTCTGAGTAAATATTTGTCTCTGTCTTCACAAAGGAGAGGGATGATGTAGATATTCTAGTTAAAGAGGAGGAGTGTGAAGTATTAGTAGGATAAGGAGAATGAGAAGGGAAATCCTGGGGTGACTGACCACCTTGGAGGTGGATAAATACCAAGGCCAGGTGAATTGTATCTTAGGCTGTTAAAGGAAGTTAGGGACAAAACAATTAATACTCTGTGAATCATTTTCCAATTTTCATTGGATACAAGTGAGATATCGGAGGACTGGAAGTCTATAAATGTTGTGCCATATTTCAAAAAAGGCTGCAATGATAAGCCAGTAATAAAATTAGCTATTACTTGGACAGACACAGATTAACCAGGATAATCAGCACAGTTTTGTTTAAGGAACAGTCATGTCTTATTAACTTATTTATGAAGAAGGGTCCTGAACCGAAACATCAACTTTCCTGCTCCTCTGATGCTGCCTGGCCCGTTGTGCTCCTCTAGCTCCACACTGTGTTATCTCTTATTAACTTATTTGAATTATTTGAGGAAATACCAGGGGGAATTGATGAGGGCATTTAATAAGAACCCACATGACAAACTGGTGAGAGAGATTAAAACAGGACACATGGAAATGTGGTATCAGTGACAGGAAATGAAAGGTCAATGGAAGTTTCTGCAAATGGAAAGCAGTTTTTCGTAATGTTCTACAGGGCTCAGTGTTAGGTCTTCTGGTGTTTGCGAGATATACTAATAACTTTTCCTTAAATATGGGAAGCATGATTGGTGAATTGCAGGTGGCAGGAATACCTGCTGCCCCTAATGAAGGGGCCAGTGATCGGGGGTCATAGATTTAAGGTGATTAGTCGATAGTTTAGAGGGACATGAGGAAGAGGGTGGTGGGTATCTGTAATTCGCTGGCCAGTTTGGTGGTTGAGGCAGCAAGGATCAGTCATCCAGGGTATCAGCGGGTCACACCTGAAGTAGCATTTTTGGGACAATTCACCCTTTCTGAAGAGGGGAATTATGAAGAAAAGAAGGTTGAGACAGTGGAAGGATGTTAATTGATCAATCGCTTACCTTGACATTGTGTAGTTAGGTTTCCAAGACTCAGATAAATGCTTTTGAATGTATTGACCATATGTATTCCATAGATTCATGTTCCAACTTTCCCAAGGGCAATGTTCAGCTGTACTGTACAAAGAGAATGAGATTTTTTCTGTTTTGTCAGTTAGTAAACTGGCAGAGAGTAGTTTCTCTGGGTGTCCTTCACGCCATGCTGTGACATGTGGTGTTCAGGGTAGAGCTATGCACTCTGTGATAAAAATACATTCCACATGAGGAAGAGTATTTATCCTTTGCACCTTAAAACTATTAGGAGAGCTCAAAAGGCACTTGTACTTAACACGAGACAATGCTGCTTCTGAAGTCTCAGTCTGAGGCCAACAGCACCTTGGTTAATGTACGAGTGAAATGCAATTTTCGTGAAGTGAGGGGATTTCCTTTGGTCTGTGTACCAATGGTTTAGTTGCTGTGTGTGTATGAGGGGTGATGTGTGTGGGTGTCCAGAATGTGCCAAAACCCTGTCATTGCATTTTCCATTTAGGTAGCATCAAGTATGCAAATTCAGTCCCTGACTGAATTGTTCATGTCATAGCTTTACATTAACTGCATTAATTTTATTTGCTTTCCAAAAAAAGACCCTCCGATGATATTATATCTCATCTATATTGTGTATTGGACACATAATGGAGATATACAGTGATGGATAAATTTCTTGTTAATTTTATTTTAAGGAGCATAATTTTATATTCATTCCTGAACTGAGTGCATCATTAACAAGGTCAGCTTTTGATGCCTGTCCCTGATTGCTCTAGAACTGAGTAGCTTGCTAGGCCACCTCAGAGACCAGTTAAGAGTCAATTACATTGCTGTAGCTCTAGTCACATGTAGGCCAAACCAAGTAAGGAGGGCAGATTTCCACCCTTGAAGGGGCATGAATGAACCAGATGAATTTTTATGGCAAACAATGATAGTTTCATGATCATTAGCATTGAACACCAGATTTTATTTAAGTTGCAGTAGGATTTGCACCTATGCCCCGCAGAGCATTCTGCTGGGAGACAATGTGGGAAAAGGTAACACATCTGGAGGTTTTTGGCTATGTAGGCCCAGCTATTCTTAAAGGCATGGTCTCAGTTAATAAATGCAAGTTCTGGGAGCCTTGCCTGCCACCCAATTAGATTGAGAGGACACTAACGGTGGGGGTAGCTAATGGGTAGCACAGTGGCTCAGTGGCTAGCACAGCTGCCTCACAGCACCAGGGACCTGAGTTCAATTCCAGCCTCGGGCAACTGTCTTGTGGAGTTTGACCATTTTCCCCGTGTCTGTGTGAGTTTCCTCTGGGTGCTTAGGTTTCCTCCCACAGTCCAAAGATGTGCAGGCTAGGTGGATTGGCAATGCTAAATTGCCTGTAGTGTTCAGGGATGCCTAGATTAGGGGGATGATTCTGGGTGGGATGCTCTGAGGGTCAGCATGGACTTATTAGGCCGAAGGGCCTGTTTCCACACTGTAGGGATTCTATGAAAAAAAAGAAGCGTTCCAACCCATGTAAAAATTCTCAGACTTTTTGACATAAAGTACGAATGTGCACTGTGATTACAACCTGTAATGACAAACATAGCCAAACATCTGGATTGAAAGAAATCATTCTTCATTGCATTTTCAGCAGGATCAAATTTAACTGCTCTGTAATGTACTTTTCCAAATTGTGTGAATAAATTTATTTTTGGGAAGAGGAAATGCAAGCTTTTGTTAAGTGTAATGAGCAGGCTGGAGAGATGGGGAAAGAAAATAGGTAGTGTCTGAGCTGAGATGCTCAGGTTATTGACCCTGAATTTCACTTCGTGACTAAAGCCAAAAAACACACCTGTTTGCTCAGAAAAAATGGATTAATTCTAGTCAGTTTTAGGCTCAGTTTTCTTAGGCTCAGGTGCCAGGTTAACCCAGTGAATAGAGCCCAACCTTATATTTTCAAAGTATCTTTCACATTTATAGCACAGTCTGAAGACCTTTGCAACCAATTAATAACTATTGAATTGTAGCCAAATGCTGGAGCAAAGTTGTGCACAATAAAATCCAGCAAAAAATTAACAATACAAATGAAATGTTGGCTTGTGTGTGTTAGCTGAGCACTAAGCATTATCCAGGATAGCAAGATAGAGTCTCTATGATGTTCTTTGGGAACTTTTCCATCCACCTGAGAGGGCAACTGGGGGCATGTTTAAATAGGTTCCCATTTCACCTCTCAACTCCTGGCTGTTATTGGGCCACATGTACTTTCCTCAACTTTTTGATTTCTTGTTTATTAATTTGTTCATGGAATGTGAGTGTCACTGGCTTGGCCAGCATTTAATGCTCGACGGTAATTGCCCTGGAACTGAATTTGATTGCTAGGCGGCACGGTGGCTCAGTGGTTAGCACTGCTGCCTCACAGCGCCAGGGACCCGGGTTTGATTCCACCCTCAGGTGACTGTCTGTGTGGAGTTTGCACATTCTCCCCGTGTCTGCGTGGGTTTCCTCCAGGTGCTCCGGTTTCCTCCCACAGTCCAAAGATGTGCACGCTAGGTGGATTGACCATGGGAAATTGCCCATAGTGTTCAGGGATGTGTAGATTAGGGGGATGGGTCTGAGTAGGATGCTCTGTGGATCGGTGTGGACTTGTTGGGCCAAAGGGCCTGTTCCCACACTGTACGGATTCTATGAAAAGTCAACCATATTGATGTGGGCCTGGAGTCATATATAGATGAGCTCAATTAAGTACAGCAGATTTCCTTTCCTAAGTGAACCATATGGGTTTTTACAACAATTGACAATGGTTACATGATTAACATTAGGCCAGTTTTTTAAATGCTCTTAGATACAACTGAACAACTTTTTTTAACGCATCTCAAAATCACCGTGGTTTTCTTTTCATCTATTACCCACCGTCAGTGTTTTCCAATTGGTTAATTTATGTGCAAAACCCATTAAGGGCATTGCAAACCATCAAAGTTGGCGAAAAAGGGGAAAGGGCTAAATCCAAACGGAGATGGAAGGGAAAATAAAACACTGTATCTCCTGTAGAGATAGTAAGAACTGCCGATCTGCCGATGCTGGAGTCAGAGATAACACAGTGTGGAGCTGGAGGAACACAGCAGGCAGGCAGCATCAGAGGAGCAGGAAAGTTGATGTTTCGGGTTGGGACCGTTTCTGAGGAAGGATCCCGACCCGAAATGTCAACTTTCCTGACCCTCTGATGCTGTCCAGCCTGCTGTGTTCCTCCAGCTCCACACTGTGTTATCACTGTATCTCCTGTGGTGTCCAATTCTCTCTAAAGAGATCGAGAGTACTGTTGGACACTGTGTGCTCCCTGTCCCAGGCACATACATAGTCACTGAAGAGGGGCAGACAGTTAGCAGCTACTACCCCTCCTCCAATGCCAGATTTTTAGTTTTAGATGTCTTTATTGAATTCATCTGCCAAGGTAGGATTTGAATACATGTCTCCAGAACATTAGATTTGCAATTCAGAACCTGATTAGGCAGCTTGTGTACAACACAAATTTATAAAATTCTAGTTTGGCCTCAGCTGGTGCATTGCTTTCAGTTGCAGTACTGCACTTTCAGAAGGATTTCATACTATGATACAGCACAGAAATAGACCCTTTGGTCCAACCAGTACTTGCCTACCATGTTTCCAAACTAAACTAGTCCCACCTGCTTGGTCCATATTCCTTCAAACCTTTCCTATTTATGTACTTTTCCAAATGTCTCTTAAATGTTGCAACCATACCTCCATCCACCACTTCCTCTGGAAGGGCATTCCACGCATGAATCACTCTCTGTGTAAAAAAAGTTGCCCCTCATGTCCTTTTTAAATTTTTCTCCTCTCACCTTAAAAATATGCCCCCTAGTCTTGAACTCCCCAAACCTAGGGAAAAGACACCTACCATTCATCTTAACTATGCCCCTCATGATTTTATAAACCTCCATAAGGTCATCCTTCAGCCTCCTACGCTTCAGTGAAAAAAGTCCCAGCCTATCCAGCGTATCTTTATAACCCAAACCCTCCAATCCCGGCAATACTGTGGTAAATATTTTCTGAACCCTCTCCAGTTTAACAACACCCTTCCTATTATACGGTGAAGGTACAAAAGGGACCCACTAGAATAGTGTTCTGGGTGAGCTATGTGTGGAGACTGGGCAAATTAAGGTTGATCTCCTTAGAACGCGACAAGTTAAAAGGAGAATTGAAAACCATGAATGCTAAGTAAGAGGGGTGGTTTCCACTGGCAGAAGTGTTAATACCTGAAGTTTACGGATTTAATGTGAGGTGACAAAAAAAATACAAGGAAGTGATATGAGGAGGAATGTTCCAAACTGTTGTGACCTGGAATATTGCTGGATTGTAGAAGCAGATTCAATCATAACATTTCAAGGAGAGTTAGAAAAAGAACAAATGAGGGAAACTGTTGCACCATGGGAAAGGGTAGGGGTTCCGAATGAATTAGATGGGCAGAATATACTCCCTTTCTCTAATTCTTGCGTCAGTTCCACTGACTCACAGGAGGCCAAATCTACCCTGGGACTCATGGTGAAGCTTATTCAGCAACTCATCATTCTTTTTGTTAAACTTTTGACATCTGTCATGGAAAATTCTTTTTTGTCCTTGCTTGTTATTGCAGCACTGATGGGATTTGGTCGTCTGGTGTTTTTTTTTCCCCCCTAATGCTTCGGGACAAGATTCCACGCTGATGTGGAAAGATGTTTATGGGAGATTGTGGTTCACGTCTCAGCTCTGTGAGGTTGCAGTATCCTCCAAATCCGAACCTCATGCCGAGCACGAGTTTACAGCTCTGGCTCTAGCTAACCAGAACGCAAGATGTAAACCAAAGAAACACACAAACACACGTGACATAGAAAGTGAAAGGTAAAACGAACACAGAGAAACAGAAGTATTGTACAGTGCCGTGAAAATCCACAAAGGAGCAGATCTCTTGCCAAACATCATTGTTTGAGTAAAATACCTCAACAAGAGCATTTTTTCTGGAGTGATGTAGGGAGTTGTGTTTTGGGGGTGGATGGGGGAATGAATTTTGGAAGTGGTAATTTCGCTGGTCTAACAATCCAATTTGTACTGGGGGCATTTTAAATCCCACCACGGGCAGGCGGTGAAACTTGAACTCAGTATGCATCTTTGTCAATTTTTGTAAAAGCCTGTCGGCTTCACCAATATCCTTCTGAGAAGGCAATCCTTACCTGGTCATGCTTACATGTGATTCCAGACCCACAGCAATATGGTCGATTTTTAATACGTTCTGGGCAATTAGGAATAGACTGGCCATGTCAGCGACACCCACATCTCATGAACGAATAACAAAGTATTGTGTCCAACGTTAACTTTTTTTAATGTCCTTTTAAATGTGTTTTTGTTTTCTCTCCAACTCCTCACCTCCACAAAGTGTAATGCATCGTCTGAGGAGCCAATCTAGTCCAGCTTTAGAAAGGCAATGCCATAAATACTCGAAACAAATGCAGGGCAGTGTGTGTTGTGGAGAACAGTAAAAGGAACGGCATTGCACTTTCAAAGGGCGGGCAGCTGCATAATGGACCGAACAGTCGCTTCAGCCAATGAAAAGAGCCGCTGATTTCAGCCTTGGGGTTGTGGAATTTGCTCTCACTGGGGCGTGGGTGTCACCTATAAATGGAGATTGTGATAAAAGGAGGGGAAGAGAAAGCCTCGCAATAACATCTCCCCACTTTCGCACCAGCGAAAAGAATCAAAAGAGAAAAGTTACGCTTTAAGAGGAAGGGGAATGTGTTTTAAAAACAAATGTTTAAGAGTGAATTGTCTCTGGCCAGTCCAGGACAAACATCGTCAGTTCTGACCAAGTGTTTCGGCTCGAAACGTTGACTTTCCTGCTCGTCGGATGCTATCTGACCTGCTGCGCTTTTCCAGCTCCACATCTATTGACCGAGGACAAATATAATTTCTCTTTGTTTTGATAACAGGAATGGGAGATTTCCAGGTCTATTAATATTATCCAGTGAAAACCCTTTACCTACTTCGAATTAATTTTGGCCTTGCTCTTTTTAAAAGCTTATTATTTTCAGTCCATTTACAAAATGGGACAGCCAAGTTAAAAGTACATCACTGGCCGTGACTAATTTGAAACTTTAATTTTAGAAATCTGTTGATTTTCAGCCGTCTTGATGTTTTACTGAGCGTTGAGTGAGATGGTGGGGGCCGAGTTCTCATTTCCTTTTCTATTTAATTAGCCCGTTTCGGTTTGCTCTGAAATGTGTACAATACGAAATCTCCCCGCAATCTCCTGCCATCGATGCAAAACATCAGCCACCTCCAGCGGGATTCCATTTTCAGATGAAAGTATTATTTTTATGTGTGTGTGTGTGTGTGTGTGTGGGAGGGAGGGGGGAGACTGGAATTCCGAACTCTCTACACCCTTGATGTCCTTCCCTCTGTTCTTTACTGACCAGCTACATGGTGTTTTTAACGAACCAAAATGTCCAACTGACTCAAAGGCTATAAATATAATTGTAGATTAAAAAGAGAATTAAACCGCACACAGGAGACCGTTCCGCCCATCGCGCTGCTTCTATGAGTGTGCTGCCCAACTCTTAAGCCTCAATGACCTGCTCCTTCTATGATTTTGAGGTGCTGGTGTTGGGAGTGGAGTGCACAAAGTCAGAAGCCACACGACACCAGGCTATAGTTCAACATTGTCACGGAGTTGTCTTGAGGAGTGACATTTTACACACACGCAACATGAGCTCTCGTTATTTTAAGACGCCTTACGTAAAATGAACAGAAATAGGCAGCGGTTTGAAATTCATCCAGTTCCTTTATATTTACATAATACAATAACTTTTATTACAAAATATTATATACATTTACTTCAAGATCAAGTCAGATAAAATACAATT
This sequence comes from Rhincodon typus, assembly GCF_021869965.1. Taxonomy (NCBI): domain Eukaryota; kingdom Metazoa; phylum Chordata; class Chondrichthyes; order Orectolobiformes; family Rhincodontidae; genus Rhincodon; species Rhincodon typus. The sequence continues at coordinate 3,140,816 of NC_063360.1, forward strand.
ATTAACTACAAGACATCTAGCCTTGTCTAGTGTAACTCCGAGATGGGACAGACATTGCATGTGAATTATTGCACCTCAGTTGCTGTGGGATCTCTCTGTGCTTTTCACCGGTTGAGGTCTGGAGGAGGAAGGGGGGGGACCATCAGCCGGTTGTCGTCGGTCAGAAAAACGCAACATTCGCTCGGACCCATCGGCGGGTCCACTCAACTCAAATTTTTTGTTTAGAAAAAGCGGACACAATAATAACAAAGATATTGATTCGATTCGAAGCTTACTGAATACAAGGCTACAACTGTGGGCAGTGTTAACTAGCCGCGTTCCGTACATCGACTGAATTCTCTCAGTTACTAGAAAGCGCCAAAAAAAAGGCTCCGGCAACTTTCTCTGTGTAACCTCGTCCCGTGTTCTTTTTTTTTAAAACAAATGGCAGGACTTGTTTTGTCTGGCATCGAACACAAACATAGCGCCAATGTAAACTGTATACATTTGACCCTGTCACTAAAATCATTCTTCTACGCAGTGAGTCACGAGGGACACTTGTCTTCATAAACAGTTACTGTGCCCAGTGTCTAAGGATGGAGTTTCCCCATCCCAATGTCTCTCCATCGCCTGTTCCAATTTGCCCACTGCCTCTTGTTTCTTCTTCGCTGCCCATTTACAGGGCGGTAGTTCCAGCTACAAATCCCCAATGAAGTGTCCATCCTTGGTATGTTATTAAATAATTGCCTTTGGTTTTGAGAAACACTTTTTTGTTTGTAAATATTCTAACTTTTTAAAGGCAGTCTGTGTGTATGTGTGTGTGTGGGGTGTTGCTGCTCAGATGTGTCTCTTCATGTGCAGGGCTAGGTGGTCCGATCTGGAGAACGCTCTCTCGCACATATGACACTGAAAGGGTCGGTGGCCGGTGTGTTTGCGGTAGTGACGGGTCAACTCGTCGGAACGGGCGAATTTCCAGCCGCATCCTTCCCAGGTGCAATGATATGGCTTCTCACCTACAGACAGACAGAGAGAGAGAAACGGAGGGAACAAAATCTGGTTAAAACCTTATCAAACAATCGACTACACACACGGAAAAGCGTTACGGCATTATGGAGGCGTTTAAAATTAAAATTAATTTAAGCAATTAAACTCGAACAATGACGAACTGTTTGGCTGCGGGGGACGCGATAGGCGCTAGAGCAATGCAACTTTTGCAGAATTTTTTTCGGCAGATAGAACGAGGTTGGCTTTGCCTTTACCTGTGTGTGTCCGGAGGTGTGCCTTCAGGTGAGAGCTCTTGGTGTAGGTCTTTCCGCAGCCGGCGTAGCTACAGGTGTGGGTAGCTGTCCTCTTCCTGGGCCAGGATCGCCGGCCTCTCTTGGGCTTGCTGTCAAGAAGTTCGAGGGGGGACGACGGCGGAGTCAGCATGACCCTCTGAGCCGGGGAAGGCTGCAGGGGTACCGGGTCATCGAAGAGGCCGTACTGGTTGGGGTAGTGGAGGTGCTGATGAGGGAAGGGGTAGCTGGGCTGGTACAGCATCCTGCTGGGGTGGCAGAGAGGTGGGGGCTGCTGCTGTTGTTGTTGTTGGCATTCCCCGGAGTTCATTAGGTCCCCGGGGCTGAGGGGGGGTGTCACATTGCCCCCGGCCTGCGGGGAGCTACCCAGGCGCTGCCGCTGCTGCTCGTTGTAACCCACCAGGCAAGACACGGCGTCCTCCCGTTTAACCCGGAGGCAGGCCGGCTCTGGCTCCATGCTCACCCCACCGTGACCGTAACCATCCAAACCCGGCTCACTCTTGGCAGGTTTGGCCAACTCCTGGCTGGGGTAGACCGGGGTGAGCACGAAGCGGCCCTGCACCGCGTTGTAGTCCGTGTCCGAGCGCATTAGCTCGGCCATCATACTGTAGGCAGGAGGCTCCCCAACCTCGGGCACGCTGTACGCCAGGGAGTTACTCTTCTCGTAGAAAGGGTTGACATCTCCTCCTTCAGCCAGATGATACTCCGCTCCCCCGGCAGGCTCACTGCACATGGTGTTGGAGAGAATAAAATCCACATCCAGCAAGCTCAGGTCATCATCTGTATCGTTGGCCCGCGTGAAGTTCTCCAAATATTGTATAAAATCCGTCATGGGGCAGTGATTCTGAGGCTGCTTCAGGCCCGGGTCGTTTTTCCATTTCTGTGCAAGGAAGAAATTTAAAATAGGAAACAATTATTAAGACTCATCTTGCAAATGCAAAGATAAAATAAATCTGAAACGCGTTCATGTAAATCTCTGCATTCAATTCGCCTTGAAGGCAGGTGTGTGTTTACATCATTTGAGAAAAAGTTATAAAAGTGTCCTTACATTGCAAGACTCCTGTCTGTCCCAGGTCTTGGGGGCTGCGAATGTAGAAATGGATGGCAGGATGGTGCCGCTCAGAGCCATATCTGCCTCTCAAAACCCGAACTGGTTGACTTCAGTAGGAGAAGGTTTGCATGGAAAAATGGGGCTCCCAGCTGCTACTCGCTTTTAAAACAAGAGTCTCCAAAAGTTCTAGCAGAGGGGACTGCGAGCTCGGATTAAGTACAGTACTGGTTTAAAGTTGTTCAGCGGGAGCCTGCGATTGGTAGGATATCAGCAAGTTTGCCGAGAACTTGAACCAATTGCAGTTGGCTCAGGAAACACGTCCAGGATGAGAATCGTACGCGAGTAAATGGCCTAAATTTAGCAGTAGTATATAAAGCGAGCTGGTCGAGAGAGCGAGTGAACCATCTCCAAGCGCCGTCCGCGCTTCTTAAAGCTGTCAGAGTTGCTGCGTCTCCATAGGGACGAACCAAACAACACACACACTTACAAAACATGGACTGACGCCAAGGTGACGCACTAACTATCCGGATAGCCCAGGTTTTTATGTATATCACGCCCACACCCAGTGTTAGAATGCAAAGAGGGAAGAATGTATCAATCAAAGTGCAGGGCTCCCCCTCCCCCCCCACCCCCTCCTGCTGTTTGTAAATAATCTAGTGTGGCAACTACAGTCCTCACACACTTGAGTGTGATCGTGTTTTGTTTGTTTTGTTTTAAACAGCAAAGTTATTGGAATAAATGGGAATGGGGTAGGGGTGGGAGTTCCAGTCTACAAACACAACTCAAACACGACACCGAGTGCAGGGAATCCCAGACTCTCACTGTAAACCCCGGGTGGAATGTGTTCCTTCTCCTGGAGTTTGTTTTAATTTCTGTCTCTTTGGATCTATTCTCCACACACACAAAAAAAAGTTCGATGTTATTTTTTCGAATATGCCGTGCCTGGTTATGTAGACGCGTTAACAATATTAAGCGGTTCTGAAAGTGTTTGGGGGTCTCTGGATATTTGTATTCATTGCTATGACTGAGCGTCTCAGTATTGAACAGAAATCCGGAAGAATGTTTAATACTAAATACAATCGGCAGAGGACGCCTCCCATCCATTTACAGGCCCAGATCAGTACGGCTTTCTTCCTCATTCTTTCTCACACACTCTCCAGTCACACATACATTTTCACATACACCAAACACATCACATATATTGTCTTTCACAAACACATATGCATTCTCTCACACATCATCTCACATGCTGTTACACACATGCATATTCTTAACCACACACTCTCTCTTACACACACACACTCTTACACTCGAACACATTCAGCATCTGGGAATTCTCTAAGACCCCAAAGCCCGTCCACCAACAACAAGGTACAAGTCAGGAGTGTGATGGAACACTTTCCACTTGCCTGGATGGGTGCAGCTTCATGAAGGTTAACGCCAAGCAAGACAAAGTGGCCTGCTTGATAGGTACCACATCCACAACTTTTAATATTCACTTCCGCCACTGATGATGTAGCAGATCCCACAACCAAATCAGAATCATGTCCATTGCTGAGTGTACCATCTACAAGGCATATTACAGGATCTGAACAACGCCACTTTGCCAACACCTTCCAAACAAATCACACCCACCACCCTAAAAAACAAGAACAGCAGATACATGGGAACACCATCACCTCTAGATTCCCCTCCAAGTCACTCACCACCCTGACTTGAAAATATACCACCATTCTTTCATTACTACTGATATCCACCCTCTATGGATAGCAGCCCACCTTCTGGATTGACTTTACCTGACGAAAGAGCAACGCTTCAAAAGCTTTCAAATAGACCTGTTGGACTATAACTTGGTATCATGTGAGTTCTGACCTTCTGGATTAGTGATGGGCAATAATGCTGGTCCAGCCAGTTACACCCACATCCCAAATAAAATGAACAAATAAAAAACAATCTGTCACACACACTTCCATACGCATTCTCTCACACACACACACACATTCTCTCACACAAACTCCCATACACATTCTCAC
>NC_063360.1:3145183-3154916 GCF_021869965.1 Rhincodon typus
ACATTCTCTCACACAAACTCCCATACACATTCTCACACACATACACATTCTCTCTCACACTCCCCATACATTCTCTCTCACACATACATGCACTCCCCATATACATTCTCACACACACAAACTCCCATACACAATCTCTCTCACACGCAATCCCCACACACATTCTCTCTCTCTCGCTCTCACACACACACACACATACACACACTCCACATATGCATTCTCTCTCACACATTCCCATCCACATTCCCGTTAACACTCCCATACACATTCTCACATACACACCCATACACATTCTCTCACACACACGACTGTATGTGTTCTCTCCTTTACCCATCTGACTCACATGGCTGAATCTTATCAGAAATTTTTATAAAGTTTCCGTCAAGTTTCATGGAGAGGCTCTCACTGCACAGCCTAATGAGTTTTCTCACACTATCGTCCCAAGCCCGCCTCCTTAACTATACACTACACCACTATGGCACCCTGCTCATCCAATGCTAGTCTGATTGCCCTACTCACAGTAGGCAGAAATACTCATCACTGTGGGGATTTCCCAAGATCTCTGGTGCCAAATTTAAAACATCGTCAAACACTAGGCAAAGCGCTGAGAGTCTGGAATTGCCTTGGGTTGAGATGTTTGGCCTGGACTCGGCAGAAAAGGGAAATTGGCCCCTGCTTTGTGGAAAAGAATTGGAGATGCTGGTGGACAGGCTGGTCAGGAGGAGGGCTGTGCTCTTGTCTCACAACCAGCAGAGGAGGCCCCCACACCAGACCTCGCCAGCCTGGTTGAAGGTTCCCGCCAGGGTCAGTGTGGTATCTCTATCAGAAAAATACCCAGCAATGCCAGAAGATAGTCAATGTCCTTCTCCACTCTGTCAGAGTGAGTGCCACCACCTTCTCTCTGCTACCTCACACTCACTATCTTTGCTACCTCACCCAAATCCCATCGAGCCTCAAGCTCTACCCCTCTCACTACTGCCTTCACCCCTCACTGTCTCCCACTCTATCCCCTGAAAGCACTAACCCTGCACTGGCTCTGTGCTGCGTCCTCATTCACCCACACCAGACCTAACAGCTGGGCCACTCGCTTTCATCTCACTCAATCCCTCCATTTGTCTCATTGTGCGAGAATTTGCTCTACAATAGAACAGAAAGAGCTAAGACGCGGAGGGGTGCTGGGGGCAGGGGTCCCGACATTTCTATGGGGAGATATCCTGGTCCCAGTCGTGAGTCCAAAACACCCATATCCCAGCAGCAACGTAAGAAGCATTGTCCATTGCTACATTACTCTCCCTTTATCCACACGGGGAACATATTGTTATCATGCCACAACTTACATGTTTGCAACACATTCTCTGTTTTGTCTCCTGCAGGCACCAGTAACATTGCTGGCATCTCCTTGGTTAAGTGTTTAGTGCGACAAGACACCCAATCCCCCTTCACCTCTGACTAGGAGAGCATGGGTCCCTTAGAGGATGCACTAGCAAGGCTACCTCCTGCACTCTCCTCCCGCTCAGAGACTTGCACCTCACTGAGATTTGTGTCCGCAGCACAAACATGTGAGCACAGCACTGCCATATCACAACAGCTTGTTCAGGGAGAAATGCCCCAGGGTCACTGACACTTGGAGGAATGTGTGGTCCAGGCATCTGCTCAGCCCCTGATAGGAGGTGTCAGCAATTGGCGACTTCATTGGGGTACACAGCAGAGACAGGAGCAGCAGGAAGCTTCATTGGGTAATGGACAATCTAACACAAATACTGCAGGAGCACAGCAATGTCCCTGAACTCCACTGCCTCAGGCATACAAATGTCCGGCTGCATCCATGGGCACGCTAGTACAGCAGTCTCAGAGGCTGTATATACCCACAATCCTGTACTCCAGTCCCCTAACCATTGGTGCTCAGCATTGGTGAACAGGGTGAAGACAGAATTTGAACTAACTGCAAGTGCCCGTTCTTCACAAGGAGACAAGGCAGTGCCAAGGGTCATCCAGCAGAGGAGGAGCCAATGGCAGGCCCCCAGCAGTCACCAGACAGGACACTCCAGAAGTGCTGGGCCCTCTCCCTCCACAGTGCCTGCTCCTTCTCAGCCCTGTGCGAGTTCACGCTGGGGAGGGTGCACATGCCTTTGGGCAAGACACTCTCAGTATGTCTGGGCCCACAAGCCATAAACATCATCTGTGGTGCCCAACACAAACTCCAATGCCAACTGGGTTCAGGGTAGTGCAGACTCTCTTCACCCTGGCTCAAAACCCAGGACTGCAGTGAGAGATAATGGGAAAGTACGTAACTGGCATGGGTGACATGTCACCCATTGATCTAAATCTTCATTTCCCTACTTTACAACCTTCTGCACCCATACTGAGTGATCACACCAGGTATATTAATACTCACCTCCTATTGAAACTAGGGTTCTGCTGTCAATTACCATCCCTGAAAACCCCCTCTCAGATTACCCCTTTCCCTTCAATACGCTAACATCTCCCCTACCTGATATGTTGAGTTGTTCCAAATCACCAATGTAGTCCGAGTCTCCAATCTCCATCTCGCCTTAGACTGTTAGTTCAGGATAAGCGTCTTATCAGACTCAAACCATTACTTCTGTTTCTCTCTCCACTGATGTTGCCAGACCTGCTGAGTTTCTCCAGCATTCTCTGCATTTGTGTCAGATTTCCAGCCTCCACAGTATTTTGCCTTTTTCCCATTGTTAAGTTTCCAATCTTCTCTTTCACGACGGTGGCCCTGATATCCAGTCCCCCCTCCCTAACAGTCCCCTGACTTTTTGTAGCCAGACCCCCTGGATTGATCATGGCCCACTCTTTGGAGTGACGTAAGTGGACAGCTCCAAACAATGAGTGACCAGGCCTCTGAGTGATAACTGTGCAGCTCCCAACTAACTTCTCACATCCACCTGAATTGGTTATGTTCGAGTCACAGGGCTGACTGTGCCTGCTCCTTGGTCAGTAGAGATACAGACCTCCTGCCACTGAACACCCCTACCCCATCCTGATCCTTGTCTGCAAATTATCCCGGAAACAGCATTCCGATGGTAGTGGTCCAAAGTGCGGGATTGCAGTGCACAAGCATAGTGTGTTGGAGATTGTCAGTACCTGTCAAATCCCAGTGTCCATAGAGTTGTATGAGTACTGCTGCTGTGCCATTTGCCAACATTTGGCCCATATCCCTCTAAACCCTTACCATTCATGTACCCCTGAGATGTGCAAGCCTGGAGGAGCAAACATTGAGCCACATACCTCCTCTGACGGTCATGTCGGGAATTCTCGGTGTCTATCCGGTGTGTGGGAGAATGGGAAACTGCACACTAATGAGGTAAGATTAGATAAGAATGAAAGTTATAATCCAGGCAGGTAGGCCTCTTGTTGCTCTCTTACGCCCATCCCATTTTTCCATCTCAGCACTTGTTGGAAAATGGGAGTTTCTGATCTCAACATCAGGAAAGTCCTTGATGGACATCTCACCTGATTTTCCCAACTTTCCCACGGTGGCCCACATCATTCAGAGGCTGGGAAGGTTCGTCCCAGTTTCTTATTCACACACACACACACACACACACACACACACATACACACCCCTCTCCCCAAACACAGATTTGCTCACTCTCACGCACACAGACACAGCTACACATCCCACACCCTCATATGGCACATATGCTCGCACCATTGTGAACACTAACACAATCTCACATTTCTCGAACATAAACAGACTCACATTCATATGTGCACACTTTCCCTCTCTTACACACTTGCATAATATTGATTTCACACTGAGCCACTTGTGTCTACCACTGCTGTGAGTCATAATCTAGAATAATAAAATGGCAACAGCACAAAATAGTGTCCATTTGGCCCACTTTGTCTTCGCTGGTTCTTAATAAGAGCACCTCAGGCAATCTCATTCCATCATGCTTCTTTCCTCTTTTTCTCTTCAGGTGCTTATCCAGTTCTTGTTTGAAAACTTTGTTTTTAACTGCACCTCCCCATTCCTGGGCAGTGCAGTCCACATTCAGAAACTAAGATGCATTTTCACCTGATTGTACAGCTAGGCTTCTGTTTATTGCTATAACATAAAATTAATACATCACTACAACAAATACAGGATCAAGCAAAGATTGTTTCACTAAATCTGCCTGATTGGGAGTACATGATGTATGTCATGTATGTGTATAGATGTTTATATATGTGTGATGTATGTGTGTATATATTTGTATGTATATGCATGTGTATCTGTATATGTGTGTGTCCACATATGTATACGTACGTATATGTGTGTGCGTATAAAGTTGGACACTATTTATTTCTTCATTATTCTGCCTTTATATTCTATATTTTGGTTTATTTTTCATGTTTTATGATGGTGCTGGAGAGCGACAACACTAGACAACATTTTTCACTGTATTTTGTAACAAGATACACGTGACAACAAATAAAATATCTGAGCCTTCACGAACAGTGTCTATTTTTGTCTCCATAACACCATCCAATCTGACCCTGACTCAGCTCACCTTTTGCTGAAACCCTCATTCATGTCTTGTCATTTTGCGATTTGACCATTCTCCCTTCTGCCCTTCATGTTCGTAATTTACCCAAAATCTCTGCTGCCCTTCACCCCTGCACTCATTGACTCTTAAATAAGCAAAGGCTCAATTCTAGAATTCTCATCCTTGTTTACAAAACTCTATCTGGCCCCTGCATCCAACTCTGGGCCTTGAGCATGACCAATACCTTCAGCTGCCTGGGTCCTAAACATCTCCATCTCACCTTCTTCTTAGGGTCATGAAGTCATAGAGATGTACAGCATGGAAACAGGCCCTTCGGTCCAACTTGTCTGTGCCAACCAGATATCCTAAGTTAAATTAGTCCCATTTGCCAGCATTTGGCCCATATCCCTCTAAACCCTTACCATTCATATACCTATCCAGATGCCTTTTAAATGCTGTAATTGTACCGGTGTCCACCACTTCGTCTGGCAGCTCATTCCATGCATCCTTTGCATGAAAAAGTTGCCCCTCAGGTCCTACTTAACTCTTTCCCCTCTCACCTTAAACCTATGCCCTCTAGTTTTGGACTCCCCCACCCCAGGGAAAAGACCTTGGCTATTTGCTCTATCCATGCCTCCCATGATTTTATAATCTTCTATAAGGTCACCCCTCAGCCTCCCACACTTCAGGGAAAATAAGCCCACCCAATTCAGCCTCATCCTATAGCTCAAACTCTCCAACCCTGGCAACATCCTCGTAAATCTTTTCTGCATCCTCTCAGGTTTAACAACATCTTTCCTTAAACTATACCTCTTTGACCAAGCCTGTGTAGCTCCTTGTGGGTATGGGTTTCAAACCTTGTTGGATAATACACCTGTGAAATGCCTTGGGACGTTTTATTGCACACAGATGGTATTTAGATGAATATTGGTGTGTATGTTTCTGTGTGGTCTGTCCCTCTCTATGAATGAGTGGAGATATAGGCTCCTTGTCGGTGCAATATGGACTGCATCTGGACTGTAGAACTTCAATGCCCACAGAGCAATGAGTTGACATCTGGCTCTGAGTCAAAGGTGCAGTTGTCCTTAACGTTAGCTCTGGGCAAACAGGCAAGGGAAACGTTTAGGTCAAAACATTGGTAGCTAGCGAGTAATCAGCTGCGCCTGCGAGGCACTAAAACATTTAGCAATCTCTTGCAAACTTTTAAATGAGTTTTCAGTTCCATTTGGCAAACCCTGCAGTGCCCGGTCAAAATGCCAGATTGCAGCAGGTATGAAAGGCAGTTAAAAACTCCGTGCTCATTTCCTGGACTACATACAGCGGGTGCCTGTCTCCTTGTGCCAATTTGCAAAACACTGCTCTCTGAGTCAGATACCTTTTTTGAAAAATGAATAAAAATGCAAGTCATTCAGCCCAATGCAACCGTTAGTTTCGGTGTTTTTTTTATATATTTTTGCAAAGAGAATATGCTTGCTTCAGAATTTTCCTTGTGTAAGCTTGGCAGATGAAACCGATACAAAACGGGAAGAGAGAAGGGGTTTCGGAAATTAGCTCGATGACAACACGAACATTAGATGCAGTTTAACAGATTGTAATCAGAGATATCGGTGCTTTTTTTTTTGCAGTCATCATTAACGCTTTGTTTGCCAGCGGGCCTTCTGCTCACTGCAGATTCCAGGCGCCACATACAGGACTTTGTAAAGTTGGTGATACAATGTCTTTTCGAATGACAATGCGCTTTGTCAGGTTCACTAACAACACACAGCGGGCAGTGAACTCCAGATCGACGTGACTAGACTCAGTTACATTGTCCTAACAAAGCGACTAACAGGCTCCACATTCTTAACCGTGCCTTTGTGCAGTCTCTGTATTGTTTGAGTACAAGTTGCATAGATGTCACTTGGTAAGCATCTTAATTGTAACATTGTGATGTGACTGCAGCCCTCCCCCATACTGTAAAACCACATCAAGTTCTTTTTCATCAGCTCAGTGTTTAGAAATTAATTACATTTTAGTTTTAAAAATATGTCTTTGCAGGGTTATAAGCATTCTTGGTAAGATCAGCAGACAAAAACAAAAACAGAAATAGTTTTAGGGTAAGGGGCAGGAGATTCAGAGGGAATTTGGAAAAAGACATTTTCACTCAGCCGGTGGTGGGAACCTGGAATGTGCTGCCTTTGAAGTTAGTGGAGGCTGGAAACCTTACAACCTTTAAAAGATATTTGGAAGAAAACTTCAAATATCATAACATTCAGGGATATGGGAAAAGTGCAGGAAATTGGGATTAGCCCACTTTTAGTGGCAGTGTCAGTGCAGACTTGATAGCTGTGTGAATCTAAGGAATTGCTGGAAAAGTTTAGCAGGTCTGGCAGCTTCTGTGGAGAGAAATCAGTTAACATTTTGGGTCTGTCCCTAATTGCCCTTGAGAAGGTGGTGTTGAGCTGGCTTCCTGAACTTCTTTCCTTTGGCTATAGGACATCACAATGCTGTTATGGGAGGGAATTCCAGGATTTGACCCAGTGATCCTGAAGGAATGGCAATATAGTGTCATAGAGATGTACAACACAGAAACAGACCTTTTGGTCCAACTCGTCCATGCCAAGCAGATATCCTAGATAAGTCTAGTCCCACTTACCAGCATTTGGCCCACGTCCCTGTAACGCCTTCCTATTCGTGTATCCATCCAGATCCTTTTAAATGTTGTACCAGCCTCCACCACTTCCTCTGGCAGCTCATTCCATACACGCACCACCCTCCGTGTGACAAAGTTGCCCCTTAGATCCCTTTTAAATCTTTCCCCTCTCACCTTAAACCTATGCCCTCTAGTTTTGAACTCCCCTACCCCAGGGAAAGGACCTTGTCTATTTATCCTTTCCATACCCCTCATGATTTTATAAACCTGTATAAGGTCACCCCTCAGCCTCTGACACTCCAGAGAAAATTACCCTATAGCCTTTCCCTATAGCTCAAACCCTCCAAACCTGGCAACATCCTTGTTAATCTTTTCTGAACCTTTTCAGGTTTCACAACATCCTTCCAAAGCAAGGAGACCAGAATTGCACAAAGTATTCCAATGTCTTAACCAATGTCCTGTACTGCTGCAATAGGACCTCCCAACTCCCGTACTCAATGCACTGACCAATAAAGGCAAGCGTACCAAACGCCTTCTTCACCATCCTGTCTACCTGTGACTATGAGGAATTATGAACCTGCACTCCAAGGTTTCTGTTCAGCAACACTCCACAGGACCCTACCGTTAACTGTATAAGTCCTGCCCTGATTTGCCGTTCCAAAATGCAGCACCTCACATTTATCTAAACTCCATCTGCCACTCCTCAGCCCATTGGCCCATCTGATCAAGATCCTGTTGTACTCTGAGGTAACCTTCTCTGCTGTCCACTACACCTCTAATTTTGGTGTCATTTGCAAACTTACTAACCATACCGCCTATGATCACATCCAAATCATTTATATAAATGATGAAAAGCAGTGGATCCAGCACCGATCCTTGTGCAAACCGCTGGTCACAGGCCTCCAGTCTGAAAAACAACCGTCCACCACCAACCTCTGCCTTCTACCTTTGAGCCAGTTCTGTATCCAAATAGCTACTTCTCCCTGCATTCTGTGTGATCTAACCTTGCTAACCAGTCTACCATAAAGAACCTTGTCAACGCCTTACTGAAGTCCATATAGGTCACTGCTCTGCCCTCACCAATCCTGTTTGTTATTTCTTCAAAAAAACTCAATCAAGTCAGGGAGACACGATTTCTCACACACAAAGCCATGTTGACTATCCCTAATCAGTCCTTGCCTTTCCAAATACATGTAAACCCTGTCCCTCAGGATTCCCTCCAACAACATGCCCACCACCAATGTCAGACTCACCGGTCTATAGTTTCCTGACTTTTCCTTACCACTTTTCTTAAATAGTGGCACCACATTAGCCAACCTCCAGTCTTCCGGCACCTCACCTGTGGCTATTGATGATACAAATATCTCAGCAAGAAGCCAGCAATCATTTCCCAGTTTCCCACAGAGTTGTAGGGTACACCTGACCAAGTTCTGGGGACTTATCCACCTTTGTGCGTTTTAAGATGTTCAGCCCCTCCTCCTCTGTAATATGGACATTTTTCAAGATGTTGCTATTTATTTCCCCATGTTCTCTAGCTTCCACATCCTTGTCTACAGTAAACACTGATGTAAAATACTTGTTTAGTATCTCCCCCAGTCTCCTGTGGTTCGACACATAGGCAGCCTTGCTGATCTTTAAGGGGCCCTATTCTCTCCCTAGTTATCTTTTTGTCCTTAATGTATTAGTAGAATCCCTTTGGATTCTCCTTAACCCTATTTCTCAAAGTTATCGCATGTCCCCTTTTTGCTGTCCTGATTTCCCTCTTAAGTATACTTCTACTGCTTTTATATTCTTCTAGGGAATCATTCAATCTCTGCTGTTTATACCTGACATATGCTTCCTTCTTATTCTTAATCAAAACCTCAATTTCTCTAGTCATCCAGCATTCTCTACACCTACCAGCCTTGCCCTTCACCCTAACAGGAACATATGGAGAATGTGCAAACCCCACACTGTAGTCCGAGGGTGGACTCAAACCTGTGTCCCTGGTGTCGTGAGGTAGCAGTGTTAACCACTGAGCCACTGTGCAGCTCATTATTGGGCAATAGTGATCCCGTGTTGCTTTATACTTTGGAAACTTAGACGACAAAAACAGAAAGCTCAAAGCTCTGCAGTATCTTCACAAGACCCTCTAACACTGGTGGATAGAATGGTGATCTGACCGCAAAAGCCTCCCTCAAAAACAACAGGGCCACAACTGAGATGCTGATCACTCAGCTCCAAATGGGTAAGCCAAGTCCCATGTAAGGATACCCCAGGAGGACAGACAGCTGAAACAGTTTAACAGTTTAAGTCCTAAAGTTGTCCCTGAAGAGTTTGCGCATCCTGCTGAGTCATGAGAGGCCTGGGCCAGTGACTGACCGAAACGGGGAAGGTTCACCAGGGACAGTGAGCGCATTAAGGGATGTCCTTGGTATACATAGAGGTGACGTTGAGATGTTGGAGGGTGCATTTGAAACCTCCAAAAAGCTGACCTGGCTATGCCATCATTCAGCTCCTACCTGTAGGGGACTGATGGTGCAGGGGGCTGACGGTGTAGGGGGCTGATGGTGCAGGGGACTGACGGTGCAGGGGGATGACGGTGCAGGGGGCTGACGGTGCA
>NC_063360.1:3155316-3170795 GCF_021869965.1 Rhincodon typus
GGGGGCTGACGGTGCAGGGGGCTGAAGGTGTAGGGGGATGATGATGTAGGGGGCTGACGGTGTAGGGGGCTGACGGTGTAGAGGATAGTTCCTGTCTGCGTGAGGCAAGGTTTAGTTTTTAACAATTGGACCTTAAACGTCACTGTCGCATTTGCTCTACTCTGGTCTAAATTGAAAGAAAGTTTACCCCAAAACATCAGCCTTTCTGCTCCTATGATGCTGCTTGGCCTGCTGTGTTCATCCAGCTCTGCACCTTGTTGTCTTGCGTTCTATAGGGCTGTTTCCACAGTGTCTTGTGGGAAGTTGCCTTTTCGGCCTAGTCCCTACTTGGGTTATCATTAACACACCATCCCTGGTGATGAACAATAAATTCCTATCAATATATCCCCAGTGTGAATACTGACTGAACCAACAACTTCTCTAATGAGAACGCAATTAACCACATACTTTCCTCTCCACTCTGTTCCTTTATTTTTCTAGTTTATAAGAAAGACTTTAATGTTGACTGTTATCTTATTCCTTTTGTTTTACTCATTCTATGAAGGTCGTGTTTAACTTTTTAAACTTGGTTTCTTTTACTACCTTAAGTTTTTTGTACATAGGTACCTTTGTATCTTAAGATGGCACCATGTGTGGTGACATTATACACTTTTCACTGCACTTCTGTACTTTAGTACATGTGACAATAAAATCTAAATCTAAATTTACAAATCTTAAGGTCAGAGACCAGCCGTAGACTCCTCAGAAATCCTGACGCACCGACTCTCTGCAGTAACTCTCCATGGAAGTCAAAACTATCAGCTGGTGTCTGGAATCAATGCTGAGTTAGTCATGGACATCACAGCGTTCCAACTGATTTACTTGGGCAGTTCCCCAGGAACGGTCTGTGGAATTAAAACTTGCTGTATCCCCTTGCTAACTCTAAAACTGACCCCGGCCTCTCCCCTCCTGATCCCCACTAGACATCCATCTTCAATACCCAAGCTCCTGGCACCCTTGTCATCTGGGATTTTAATGAAATAAGTAATTTTTAAGGAGAATGTTAAAGGAGCAAGAAGAGATAGAGAAATGGAGATATTTACAAGCTTGTACTCAACTTTCTTGGGACTTTATATTCAAATCCTCCAATCAGCTGTCTGCTTGGCCACAGAATCAATCTACCTACTGTCCATTACTGGAGGAGTAGACACTTTCCTCAGGCCAGTATTGGGAATTAAGAGTGAAGGCATTATCTGTGATCAAACACCACTCCAGCTTCATTCCTCTCCCTGGAGCAGTCTGATGCTGAACCGGTCTCTGTGTGATCTCGGTGTTGTGTTTGATTCTCAGGCTGAGTTTCTGACCTCATCGCCACGATGTCACAAAACCACATATTTCGACTTCAGTGATATTATTAAAGATTCTGATTAAAGTCACAAATGATATCCTGTGTGACTGCGATAAGGGGAAATGTTCCCTCCTTATCGTTCTCAACCTGTCTGCAATTTGGCTGCCCATTGTTGTTCAGTTGGGACTGCTCTCACTCTCTTCCATTCTTTAATTGGAGCCAGAGAATCACCTGAATACTTTCCCTTACTATCCTTCACTGCTCCGTCTGGTATTTCCTTGGTTCAGCCTCCTTTGGCCCCCACTCACAGAGTCATAGGGTCACAGAGTCACATAGCACGGAAACAGACCCTTTGGTCTGACCAGTCCACGCCAACCATGTTCCCAAACTAAACTAGTCCCACCTGCCTGTGTTTGGCCCATATCCCTCCAAACATTTCCTATTTGTGCGCTTATTTAAATGTCTTTTAAACATTGTTAACTGTACCCGCATCCATGACTTCCTCTGGCAGTTCATTCCACATGAACCACTCTGTAAAAAAGTATTGGTCCCAGGTACCTTTTAAATCTTGCTCCTCTCCCCTTAAAAATATGCCCCCTAGTCTTAAAATCCCGACCCTAGAGAAAAGACACCTGCCATTCACCTTATCTATTCCCCTCATGATTTTAAAATCCTCTCTAAGGTCATCCCTCAACCTCCCATGATCCAATGAGAAAAATGCCAGCCTAACCAGCCTCTCCCTAGAACTCAAACCTTCCATTCCTGGCAATATCCTGCTAAATCTTTTCTGAATGCTCTCCAGCTTAATAATGTCCTTCCTATAACAGGGTGACCAGAACTGGACACAGCACTCCAGAAAAGGCCTCACCAACGTCCTGTACAACATCAATATGACGCCCCAACTCCTATACTCAAAGAATGAAGCAATGATTTCTCATTTATACACTGCCTTTTGGTGCCATCATTTAGAAATACAGTATCGGTTACTAAATGTACACTAATGATATGTAATTACCAAACTGCATGCCTAATGTCCAACACTGGATGAGTTGACATTTTCCTCAGTTTAGTATTGGGAATTAAGATTTATCTTCGATCAAACACCACTCTGTCTCCAATCCAGCTCCATCGTTCTCCCTGAAGCAGACTGACCAGTCTCTTTGTGATCTCTGTGTTAAAGAACATAGAGCATAGAATCCCTACAGTGTGGAAACAGGCCCTTCGGCCCAACAAGTCCACACCAACACTTGGAGCATCCCACCCAGACCCATCCCCCTATAATCCATCTACTACACATCCGCAGACACAATGGGCAATTTCCCATGGCCAATCCACCTACCCTGCACATCTTTGGACTGTGAGAGGAAACCAGAGCACCCAGAGGAAACCCATGCAGACACAGGGAGAATGTGCAAACTCCACACAGACGCTTGCCGAAGCTGGGATTGAACCCGGGACCTTGGTGCTGTGAGGCAGCAGTGCTAACCACTGAGCCACCATGCTGCCCCATGCTGTCATGAAACCACTCATTTTGACCTCTCTGACACTGTCTCGCTCCAGTCCTGCCCACATTGTTGTGCTGCTGGAATCCTCGTCAGTGCCCTTGTCACCTCCAGACATAACCATTCCAACACATTCCTAGCTGGTCTCTCACATTCTACCCTTCACATACACATTGACAAGCCACACGTCTGTGTTTCAGAACATGCACCTAGATCTGTTCACCCACCACTCTCATGATCTACATTGACACCTTGTTTTAAAGGAACGTAATTCTTGTTTTCAAATTCAGGGTGGCATGGTAGCTGAGTGGTTAGCATTGCTGTCTTACAGCACCAGGGACCTGGTTTGGATTCCACCCTCAGGGGACAGTCTGTGTGGAATTTGCACATTCTCCCCGAGCCTGCGTGGGTTTCCTCCGGGTGCTCCAGTTTCCTTACACAGGTCCAAAGACATGCAGGTTAGGTGGATTGGCCATGCTAAATTGCCTATAATGTTCAGGGATGTGTAGGCGGGGGTGGTTAGCCATGGGAAATGCAGCGTTACAGGGATAGGGTAAGGGGGTGAGTCTGGATACAGAGTTCTTGAGACGGTTAGCGTACACTCGATGGGTTGAATGGTCTGCTTCCACACTGTAGGGATTCTATAATTCAATGATTCTATGAAATAACTCATCATCCTCACCCCTGTAATCTCCTCCATCCCTTCAATCCTCCTTTAACTGCACTCCCTGAATTCCAGCTTCCATTTTTAACTCTTCCTGTGCATACAGCTGCCTGGGATCTCCCTTTTTTACTGTTTAATGTGCTTCTGCAGGCGGTTAACCAAACGTTTGCTCAGCTCCCCTACTTTCACCTTACGTTGTTCAGGGTCAAATCCTGTTTTTCACGCTTTGGTGAATCACCTTGGGATGTTTCATTAGATTAAAGGCGCTACATAAATACAAATTGTTGCTGCTGAGGGAGGACGTTTTAGAGTTTAGTGCTGTTATCTTCCAGGCGCTACTATCAGAGGCTGAATATTAAAAACTGGAGATGTTTCAGGGGGTCAGAGAAGGGTTGTGGGGATGGAGGAGACTACGGAAACAGGGAGAGATTATGGAGGGATTTGTAAACTCAGTTTAAAATGGAGGCATTGCTTGGCCAGGGGCCAGCATAGGCGAGTGTGGATGGGTGTGACGGTGTCCAGCAGCTGCTCTCTGATACCACACTGTGGACACAGCTCTGTATCCAGAACTTCCTTCTGCTGAACAAGCTGAGGTTGCCGCATTTTCCCATCTCACTGTTTATGAACACAGAACCCTGCGGGCCCTCTGTGTATTTGCACAGACAGAGCGGAAGTCAGTACATTGCTGGAGGAGCCTGGTCTATTTTGTGTAACAACAGAGAGTCCCAGCTCCCATTGTGCTCACGGCTTGCCCAGTAGGACTCACCTTTTCAGGTGCTAATCTCTTGCCTGTTTAATTAAGCAGCCTTCGTTTTTTTATCCTTTTTCCATGCTCACATGTCCCTCAGAGCTGTGTTTAGATCATCCATGATTTGACAGCAGTGGCCACACCTGCCCTTGGCCAATCCCCAAGTGTGTTTGTGTGCATTGGCCGAGCACCGGGCATTCTGTTAATCACTGGGTCCTTTCCATCGGTTCATAACACGGAGGAGCAAAAATAGGCCATTCAGCCCATCAATTCCTGTCTGCCATTCAATGAGATCATGGCACGCTGTACAATTGACATACACCAGCAGGGCACAAAACCCAGAGGGATACTATCATCATTTAGGGAGCGCCAGGATTAGAATATTATTCTCTTTGACCCTGAAACGATCAACCAATGGGAGAGATTGTAATTGTATTTACATTCTGTTGAATGGTTTTATTTATTAGTTATGGAAGATCTTAGAGGAAAAAAGAGCAGTTTGACAGGAGATTGTGTAAATCTCCATGAGTACATTTGTTAAGTGTACAATCTGCTCTAATCGACACACATAATCATCGTCGATAGTTAGAGGGAAGGGATGCAGGAATGGGACAGGGAACCTGGTAGTGAGTAAGAATTTGGCAATGTTGGGATGTGGAGACCAGTTGGTCTTCCAGAGCAAGGAGTTGACCTTGACCTTGACCTTGACCGAGTGTTGCACTAATGCTTGGAGCAGCTGCTGCCAAGATGGGGTGGGGGAAGACCGCCATCTGAGATCTTTCTGCCGAAGTTAAGTGGGGGTCTGTTCAGTTATCAGACCCTCCTGGTGCCTCAAATGTGTGCAAGTATGATCTTGTACAAGTAAGAAATGCCTTTGGTTTGTTTTTAGATAGAGTCAAATGTCAACGTTTGTTTGTTTCTTCATATGCTACTGTACAGAACCCAACTGCTTCAGTGACTATGTATATATATATATATATATATAAAGATATATTTACGAATAAACTATATTTTTGAACTAAGAAAAAAGGTCAATCTTATTTGAATAAAGCTCTGCAGAACCTGCCTGATATGAGGCCAGGTTTCCTACCCTGTGGCAGTGGGAGTGGGAATTTGTCATCAGGAAGATGCAGGAACTGGTGACTGTGACTAGAGAGAGGGTATACTCAAGGAAACACAGGAATGGGAGGAGGTAATGAGGGACATGTGGGAACATGAGGCCATAACTAAGAATAAATGCAGGAACAGTGGTTTGTAACCAGGGCGTAACCAAAGAAACACAGGAACTGGAGGCCATAACTACTGGTACGCAGGAATGGGGGGCTGTAACTCCAGGAATAGGAAGGTATGATCAAGGAAATGTAGACAGGGCTATGCGGGAATGTGAGGCTGTAACCCAGGATGAACAGAAACAATCCCTGTGGCCTGTATGGGGGATCTTTGGTGCATGATGGGAAGAGTGAGCACAGGCCTGAGCCTACAGGTCTATACGAAATTCAATCAGATTCGAAACATTTTGGGAAAGTGGGTGGCAGTGTCAGGGTGGCAGACAGAATGGGTGAAGTAAAAAAGTAAATGACAGCGCTGACAACGTTGCAGGTGAAGTAGGCTTGGCCTGTGTTTAGAGGGAGCTTTGTCCAGGGCCTGAATCATGCCATCAGAGCGGCCTGCCAGTGGTATTTATACACAGATCAGATTATAAATCCTCACTCAACCTCATCCACGTTAAAATCAGACCTTCCCCACAGCCTCCTGGGTCTGTATGGATATGGGTTACTTGTGTGGATACTTTCCTGACATTTTCTTCATTTTATGCTCGCTGCCTGGTTTGGCAGTAATGTGTCCCCTGGGTCAGGCCTCTGCACAGCTTCCCATTAACATTGGTGGATTTCGTTGGGATGCTTGTAGCTTCACTCTTTTAACCCAAATACAGAGCTCTGACACACAGGGAGATTCCACAGTGTGATCACTGGGAGCTGGTTTAGAGACACTGAGCTCTGTCGTTCTGCAATGGAACAAATTTGATGCACAAGCAGGGAGTGGTGTTTTCACTCGTTTTGTAATTCTGAATACCAAGCTAATGTGTTCAAAAACCACTGCTGCACTATGTGAAATTTAAATTCCTAATGTAAAAGATAGTCTAATGGTAACTTAGATGGAAAAGCAAATAAAACTCATACATGACACATGCAGCTCTGACTCAGTGTACAGATAATGTCTAATCAATTGATTCAGAGATGTTATGACACAGTTCTGGAGCAGGTGGGATTACAGTGTGGATACAGGGCCTATATCAGGAGTATATATTGGGGTGAGTATAGTGTGGATACAGGGCCTGTATCAGGGTCATATATTGTGATAAGTACAGTGTGAATACAGGGTCTTTATCAGGGGTATATATTTGGATAAGTATAGTGTGGATACACGGCCTATATCAGGGTTATACATTGGGAAGGGTCAGTGTGGATACAGGGCCTGTATCAGGCTTATAGACTGAATAGGGAAAATATAGAGCAAGGGGTCATAGTTTAAAAATAAGGGGTTGACCATTTAAGACCGAGATTAGGATTTTCTTTCCCTCAGAGGATTGTGAGACTTTGAATTTCTGTTTCTCAAAAGGCAGTGACTGCAGAACCTTTAAACATTTTTATGGTAGAGTTGATAGGCACTTGATGACTAAGGGAATGAAAGTTTATCAGGGATGTGCAGGAAAGTAGAGTAGAGGTTCAAATCAGATCAGCCATGATCATACTGAATGGTGGAAAAGGCTCGAGGTGCCAAGTGGCCTACTCTTGTTCATATGTTCAATTGACCGTCAGCATGTGGATAGAGGCCCTGTATTAGATAAAACTCCTCCCAAAAACTGCTCAAAGAACTGCGCATCAGGGTCTGTGCAAATGTTCCACAATGATATGTGGATATACTTCAGTAATTGCTGTTTGATCATCCTCTTCAATGCCCATTGATGTTAAGGAAACTGCATGTGGCTGATTCAATAGAATTAATACAGAGACCTTTGTACACACAAGGTTTTAAACCAAAACCTCAGGTCTCTCAGTGGTAAATGGCTCACCTCAATACGATGTTCTGAGGTTGGAAATCCTCTTTTCAGCTTCAGCTTTGTATGCAACAGACTTGCTCCATCGCTCACTTCAGTAAATTCAGTTAACTCCAGGTAAATGAAGGCCTGGTCCAAACCTGGAAATTAAACTGAACAAATCCATTTCCAACGTGAATGTCTGATCTCTCTTCAATCTCCCTCCACCCATCAGGAAGGTCTGAGATCTGTCTTTTTCCCCCGGCATTCGGGCTCAATTAGACCCCATCTGAGAGTGGTCACTGTCGTATTTCAGGAATACTGCACACTCCTCACCTCTAAAGCCCACTTAAAGATCCATGCACAACTGGTTATGAGCTGAAGGCCAGGCTGAGGTATTTAAGTAAATTGACCGCTGTACCTGCATTTGTTTACCGCAAATTATTTTGTTAATTGCTAACTGCAAATAACTTTGATTAAATTTAATTGGAAAGACTTATTAGTCATAATCTCAACAATTTAAAATCAATGCACCCACCACAGGAATGACTAGTAGGATAAACTTTGAGTGTCGTTGCAATATACATGCATCGACACCCTATAATGACATTTTAAACTGATGTCGATATGGAACAATGAGGATTCGAAATTAGCCAGATAGTTTGTTGGGGAGAACATCTGGCCATCGTCAAAGGAAGGGTAGGATCAGGGCTTTGTGGCGATGCACTGTAATTTAGCCAAGGAAGAGGCTGAAGGCTTCCACTCCCTTCAGGAACCTAAGCAGAGAACTCATGTTCAACCTGACCCACAAGGAATGGTGGAAAAGGCATTGGATTTGAGAGGCCTTCTAGTGAATTTGTGTGTGAGTGCATGTATCTGCGTGTGTTTGTGTGTGTGTCTGTAAATGTCTCTGTATGTGTCCACATGTGAATCTATATAAGTGTGTGTGTGCATATTTGTGTTTGTGTGTCTATGTGAATGTGTCTATGGGTCTATATGTGCGTGCATCTATGTAAATGATGCCGTGGTCGTGTGTGTATATGTGTATATTTATTTTTATATGTCTACGTGTCTATGTATATATGTGTATTTGTGTACATGTGCCTTTCATTCATTACCAGATTTCCTGATCCCTGGGGAACCTATACAACTGTTACATCAGTGGTGGGCAAATTATTGGAAAGGGCTCTGAGAGACAGGATTTATGATCACTTGGAAAGGCACAGTTTGATTCGTGATAGTCAGATTGGATGAGGGGTAGATCATGCCTCACAAACCTTATTGAATTCTTTGAAGAGGTGATCAAACACGTGGATGAAGGTAGAGCAGTGGATGTGGTATACATGGATTTAAATAAGGTGTTTGATAAGGTTCCTCATGGTAGGCTCATGCAGAAGGTAAGGAGGCGTGGGATGGGGGAAATGTGGCAGATTGGATTCAGAATTGGCTGATCCTTAGAAGACAAAGGGTGGTAGTGGACGGAAAATATTCAACATGGTGCTCAGTTACGAGTGGTGTACCACAAGGATCTGTTCTGGGTCCTCTTCTATTTGTGATTTCTGTAAATGATTTGGATGAAGGAGTGGAAGGGTGGACTAGCAAGTTTGTGGACGATACGAAGGTGGGTCGTGTTGTGGACAGTGTGGAGGGCTGTTCTAGGTTACAAAGGGACATTGATAGAATGCAGAGCTGGGCTGAGAAGTGGCAGATGGAGTTTAACCCTGAAAAGTGTGAGGTGATTCATTTTGGAAGGACAAACTATAAAGCAGAATACAGGGTTAACGGAAAGATTCTTGGCAGTGTGGAGGAGCAGCGGAATCACGGGGTTCATGTTCACAATTCCCTGAAAGCTGCCACCCAGGTGGATAGAGTTGTTAAGAAGATGTATGGTGTGTTAGCTTTCATCAATAGAGGGATTGAGTTCAAGAGCCGTGAAGTTATGCTCCAGCTACACAAAAGCCTGGTTCGGCCACATCTGGAGTATTGTGTCCAGTTCTGATCGTCTCATTACAGGAAAGATGTTGAGGCGTTGGAAAAGGTGCAGAGGAGATTTACCAGGATGTTGCCTGGAATGGGGGAAGGTCTTACGAGGAAAGGTTGAGAGATCTAGGGCTTTTCTCTTTAGAACGACGAAGGATGAGAGGTGACTTGATAGAGGTGTACAAAATGATCAGAGGTATAGATAGAGTAGACAGCCAGAGACTTTTTCCTAGGGTGGAGGTAGCTTTTATGAGAGGACATAGTTTTAAAGTGAAAGGAGGTAGATATCGGGCAGATGTCAGAGGTAGGTTCTTTACTCAGAGAGTGGTCAGGGCGTGGAATGCATTGCCGGAGAGGGTAGTGGAGTCGGCCTCATTAGGCGCATTTAAGCGGCTATTAAATAGGCATATGTATGATAGTATAAGGTAGGGGTGGAGGTTAGATAGACCTTAGGATTAGAGTAAAAGTTCGGCACAACATTGTGGGCCGAAGGGCCTGTACTGTGCTGTACTGTTCTATGTTCTATGTTCTATTTCTGCCAGGCTCAGTTTACACTATGTGGCCTGGCTTATGCTGTGTTGGAAATATGTTCTGATTTTTTTTCACTTTTAGCGCCTTCCTGTTTTATGGATGCAATTGTTATTGCTGCTGATATACCGGCCTGAGAGGAAGGTTGGCTCGTGATGACATTTGATCTCTTCTACTTGGATGCCTGTGGAAGGCAATGGTTTAGTCTGATATCTGTCTCAGTTGATGTGGATGAGGATCAAGGCAGGAGAGGTGCTGTTGTACTGTTTGGTTTTTGACCAACACAGTTTCCAAATGAAATGTAATTCTTCTTAAAAAAAGGGATATTTAGCAAGCTATTTGCGAAAGAATCCTGTTTTCAGATCTTGTTCCGTGTGCGTTCATCCCAAATAGGATGTTTTACTGAGTCAGGCACTGTTTCCCGTTTCTTTGAGATTTGATTCAGCCCTTGCCAAAACATGGAAAGGGGGAATGGGTGGGGTCAGGGCTGGAGAAAGTGCTTTAGGGAAAAGTTTTGTTGGTTTTGTTCCCTAGATGTAGCTTTCCTACAGAGAATGCCACAATGTACACACTCCTGCACACGCTCATTAGTACAAGTCAGTTTTAACAGCCCCAAACTACACAGTGTGGCGGGCTCAGCTGGTCGCAGTTCATTCGGTCGCACTCTTGCTGCTGACTCTTGGGTTTCTGAATTCAATCTCACTCTGGAGAGCTGAACGCAGAACATAGGCTGTTGCCAGGGTGCAGTGCTGAGGCGGAATAGCACTGTCGGTGATGGTCTTTGTCTGGAAGAAATGTATACATTTCCAGTTAGAACACTCTTCGAGTCAGCATGGGAACCCCCCACCCCAGTGTCCTGATCCCAGTTATCCCTCAATCCACATCTGTGAAGCACACCAATGTCTTCCTGTGAGATCTTGCGCCCAAATCGTGGAGTTCTTTGGAGTGTGCAGAATCCAGATCCCGCTGCTCTTTGTGAGCGAGTAGAGTTTTAATCACAGCAGATATTTTCAAATCAGAGATGTCATCACAAACCCCTTGAGCAGGTGGGACTTGAACCTGGGCCACCTGGCTCAGAGGTAGGAACATTACCACTGAACTTTAGCAACCCCCAAAGAAATATTCTTAATCGACCTGGTTGAATATGTGATGGCACATTTCCAGAATAAGTGGAACTTGAATGCAGACCTTCTCATCTTAGAAGTAGGGACACTACCACAGCACTACAAGATCCCCTACTTCTTTAGAGACAGGTAGTTCCAGTCAACTTGTGCAGAGATGTTATTACACACCTCTGGGGCAGTGAACACAAGCCTCCTGGCTCAGAGATGGGAAAATACCACTGCACATCAAGGGCCTACTCCCAAATTGGGGTTCTTAAACCACCCGGGCAATTTCCATGTTCATCTGTACACAGGATGTCCTGAAGATTCTGACACACATTTCCCAACTTATGTTGAGTCATACAGCACGGAAACAGACCCTTTGATCCAATTCATCTACACGAACGAGATATCCCAATCTGACCTGCTCTCATTTGCCAGCATTTCACCCATATTCCTCTAAACCCTATTCATGTACTCATCCAGATACCTCTTAAATGTTGTAATTGTACCAGTGTCCACCACTTCTTCTGGCAGCTCATTTGATACACGCACCACCCTCTGTGTGTAAACGTTGCCCCTTAGGTCCCTTTTAAATCTTTCCCATCTCACCTTAAACCTGTGCCCTCTATTTTCAGACTCCCCCACCCTAGGAAAAAAAGACTTGGCTATTCGACCTATCCACACCCTTCATGATTTTATAAACCTCTATAGGGTCACACTTCACCCGATGCTCCAGGTAAAATGGTCCCAGTCTATTCAGCCTCTTCCTGCAGCTCAAACCCTCCAACACTGCTGGCATCCTTGTAAATCTTTTCTGAACCCTCTCAAGTTTCACAACATCCTTCCTATAGCAGGGTGACCAGAATTGTGTGTCATAATCAAGAAGTGGCCTCACTATTGTCCTGGACAGTCAAAACATGATATCCCAACTCCAACACTTAATATTCTTCATATCAAGTCTTCAATGATACAGAGACTGGAAGGTTTGGGTAAAACTGGTAAAGCTCACTGCAAAAGATTTTGATTGCCTGTAAAATGCTTTGGAGCACATCTGAGTTTGTGAAACACTCTGTATAAGTAGGGGGCCTCAATTAGTCTGTTTAGCAAGGGAAAGACTCTGAGAGTTTGCTGATCTTACTGCATGGTGTATAGTGGCTATAGGATCCAACAGAGGCAAGAGGAGTTAAAATAAAAGTCAGATCTTTTGCAGAGTTCAGTCAGAAGCAAATTTCAATCCATGATGAGGATGTTGGGTTTGGAACTGATGTCTGACTGTGTTTGAAGATTGTTGCATGAGTCACAGGGTCATAGGTCCAGAGAACAATGTCCCAACTAATCCAAGAACTTTGTCTCCAACTATTCCGTGGTAGACTTACTGCTGGAAGTGGAAGGTTCAGTTTGACAACAGACTGAGAGGAACAGGAAAAGCACTGGGACCCCAGGGAATTGCTTAAGAAAAAGGAAAATCAAAATCATGACTGTAAGGAAAACTCATGAAAAATCTGAGTGTATTGAAAATTCTTAAAATGAAAGCAATTGTGAGGTAAGAATGTGTAGGACTACAGGAAGGAGGCAAGAGAATGAAGTCATGGTACAGTTTCAGCAAACTGCGTGAAAGAATGGTCTCAGATGGCTGAATGGCTTCTTCCTCGCACACATAACTGTGGGTTGGGAAACCTTTACTCATCTGTATAAACTGGTTACTTACTGGACAAATCCAGGGGCTGTGGAGAGGCACATCATTTGAAGTTGCACAAAGAGACCATTGTACAAGGTGGTGTTGGACTGAACTATTGGGGTGCTTGCTGACATTCAGGAGACAGCTGTTCGCAGTACATTGAGTGTGAATGTCAGCTTGAGGGGTGGTCCACTCATTATTGCAGCACATCATCTCTCATTGAAACTTCTAATATTCTTATAGGGCTCAACAGAGTAGATGCTGAAAGGATGTCTCCCCTGCCCTGGGAGGGTATGAAAGGGGGTCAGATACAATCTCGGGATAAGGGAGTGAGATGAGGAATTTCTTTAATCAGAGGGCTGGCGCATCTTAGAAGCTTCTGCTGTAGTGGACTGGGGTAACTCAGTCTCTATAAACTCAAAAAACCAAAAGAACTGCGGATACTGGAAATCAGAAATTGCTGGAGGAACTCAACAGGACTGCAGAGAGAAAGTAGAGTTTACGGTTTGGGTCCAATGACCCTGTATGATCTCAAAACTGATTTCGCAATGCTGTGGGGGATGGTGTGGGAAAATTATGTTGTGTTGAAAGACCAGCTATGATCTAGAATGGCATAGCAGGCTTGAAGGGCTGAGTGGCCTGCTCCTATATTCCTATTGCCCTGTGTCAGCAGTGACTCAGTGGGTTGGCAACACTCTTGCAATATTGAAACAGAAGGATGTTGGTCCAAAATCCTGTTTCTGAGTTTTGGAACAGAGACCCACCAGTGGAGTACTGCACTGTCAGAGGGACTGATTTTCAAATGTGATAGTAAACCCAGGACTACATCCTTCCCTCTCCCTCTCATCCTGCTGCTTAGTTATGTCTAATTATCTGCTCCTTCTCCATCTGTGGGAGCTTCATGACCGTTCTAAGCATTGTTGAGACACAGTGAAAGTCATGAAAGATAAATCTAAGTCTTTCTTTTTTACTGACTGGGAAGTTATTTCTTTTGACAATCAGTCCTCTCAGCCCGACTCGCGGTTAACATGTCGACACAGTCAAAGGCTCAGAGGAACTTGCAGATCGCAGAGAGTCGCTGATTGAGTGCGTGCACGGCAATGCTCCACAGCCAGAGACTCAATGTTCACACAGCAGCACAAGAGCGTGTGTGAAAAGGGGATTCTCTTCAGCTCTTATATACCTGGGTTATTTTTAACCAAGGGCTCCCTGCTCATTAGTGCGTTTCCTCTATTTTTCTCAGCTCAGGAAGCTGACTTGGGCCTGTTTCCTGCTCACACATAACAGACGCTGAAAGAATCTCTGAGAAGCACCAGTCTGAGGCAGCTCAGCCCTGGAAAGTAACCTTGGCAACGTTACAAAGTTGACAAAAAAGAAGGGGAAAAAAAAAGAAGTGATTGAAGGGATGGAAAGTTTCCCAATTCCTGTCAAGAGGTCTGAAATATTATTAAGGCAATTTCTTGGTATAATTAGCACTTAAAGGCTGGACAGAATATTCCACCTGACCACCATAAAGAAAGCTCCAGCACTGCCAGAGGGGGCACATCAAGGGAACTGTAGCGACAGTGTGATCGCCAACTTGGGAACCTTCTCATGTCCCCGAAAAGTTCCTCAAATTATCGTGTTGAGTGCCAAGAACATTTATCTTGTGTTCAAATTGAAATCTGATTTAAAGTCATGTTTAGTCATTGGGGTAGAGCGTCGCTGGTAGGTATCGGCTAAAATATCCTCCATAAATGGCCAAGTTAATTGATGGGTCACATGCACATTCACACACACATACACATACACACACATACACACACACACAGATACACACTCACACACACAGAGAGAGACACACACACACACACATATACACACAGACACAGACACATACACACACACAGATACACACACACACACACACATATACACACAGACACAGACACATACACACACACACTCACACACAGAGACACACACACAGACACACACACATACACAGAGACACACAGACACACACACACACTCACACACACACAGACACACACACATACACAGACTCACATACATACACACAGACACAGACACATAAATACACACACACACACACACACACACAGAGACACACACACACACTCACACACACACACACACGCACACACACACACACACACACACACACACACATTCTCAAACAGACTCACACACAGACACAGACACATGCCTGTTTAAACACAGTCAGCTGTGAAAATAATGTCAGCAAGTCCAGAACACAGCTTCTTTCAACTACACTTGAAGGCTTTTATAGCTCTGATGTTGCCTTGGCTGTTTTCATTGTATCTGAACACTTCATACAGAGAGGGACAAGCAACTCTAATTGAGGGGAAGAGGTTGGCAACAGTCAGACAAAATGATTCTAATCATGAAAGTACAAGTTTAAACTCTGTCCACATAGCCTGATAATTCTAACCCTTCCTTTCTCATGCTCGCTCGGACCTTTATAGTGTCACCTGGGACAGCATCATACTCAGAAAGGGTGCAGCAAACTGCATCAAGAACTTATATTTTTAAAGCACCTTTAACACCCTGAGGAGCTTCGCAGAGATGTAAGGAGATATTCGGCCAAATGACAAGGAGCTCGGTAAAAGCAGGATCTTAAAGGAGAGATAGTAGGAACTGCAGATGCTGGAGAATCCGAGACAACAAGGTGCAGGGCTGGATGAACACAGCAGGCCAAGCAGCATCATAGGAGCAGAGAGGCTGACGTTTCGGGCCTAGACCCTTCATCAGAAAAGGGGGAGGGGAAGGGGGTTTTGAAATAAATAGGGAGAGAGTGGGAGGCGGATAGAAGAGGGATAGAGGAGAGGATAGGTGGAGAGGAAACAAACAGGTCGAAGAGGCGGGGATGGAGCCAGTAAAGGTGA
>NC_063360.1:3200795-3236540 GCF_021869965.1 Rhincodon typus
CAGAGGAGCAGGAATGTTGACGTTTCGGGTCAGGACCCTTCTTCAGCCATTTCTGAAGAAGTATCCCGACCCAAAACGTCAAATTTCCTGCTCCTCTGATGCTGTCTGGCCTGCTGTGTTCCTCCAGCTCCACATTGTGTAATGGAATATTCCCTACTTGCATCGCTGAATCTTCAACAACCTTCAAGAAGCTTGACACCATCCCGGACAAAGCAACCCCCGCTTGATTGGCCCCACATCCACAAGCGTCCACTGAGCTGGGGTAGAACTGTGTCCAGCTCATCCTAGAGTTGCTGTCATTGGAGGCCTTCTCCTCACCCAACTCTCTCCAGGCTGAAAAGAAAAGAAACTGAATAAAAATGGGGTGTGCAGCACATGTGCAGGTTTATTTAGTGAATTGTGCTGAACAGTAAATGGGTGAATATCCATGTCACGATTCAAGGCTGAGAGGGCACGATGTCGATCACCAGCACCAGTGCAAATTGTAGATTTTAAACCTTAGCATGAACATCCTTTGTTCATGTGACAGAGTGGAACAGGCTCTCAGTGGTGAAGGACCCAGCACCAACATTCCCTCTAAGCTGCACAAAGACCTCAGAAACCTATGCAGTCACTAAGACAATTAGAGGGAATTCTGATCAGCACTTACAAATTATATAGATGTGTAGCTGTGTTGCTCAGGAATATTGACAGGGTCTGCCAAGCTAAGGAAAACACAAAAATAATTTTAGGAAATATCTCGCTCTGGCTTCATTTTGCCATAAGCCTGCAAAGGAAAGCAAGATTGTGGAACATTGCATGAGTTCCTGAAGGCCAGTCTTCTCCAGTAACGCTGTGAGGAGATTCTGGGTGGACCTGAACTTCTTCAGAGGGCAGCTAAGGCACTGGAGTCACATAGATGAGAGCAGATAAGGTGAGCAGATTTCTTTCTGCTCAGGACATCAATGATGCAAGAGGATTTTGTGAGAAATCAGCATCTTCATCATTGCTCGTTCAAAGCTTCTCATTTCCAGATCTTTAAAAACTGTATCAAATCCTCAGACTGGGTGCAGCCAGTTAGGGATTTGAACTAATGTTCTCCACATGATTAGTCAATGAGCTTAACACTGTGATTGAGGATTGCCACATACTAGAGAGTTCTCCACACATGGGGACCAGGTGGGCACTTTGGGGATTTCAAGGAAGGAATCTGACCGTACAGGGAGCAGAAGGTTGTTGAATACACTGATACAGTCAAACAGGTAGGAAACTGCTTGAGAAATGCCAGTTGGTTTAGTGTTTAACACTCTTACTTCTGGGTCAGAAGGTAATGAAGTCAGGTCTCACTTACTAAGAGTGCCCAATCTGGATGACACGAGCACAATGCAGTACTGAGGGAGTGCTGCATAGTTGGAGGGGCTACTTTTTGGACAGATCTTTAGACCAATGACTGTTAGCTTGCTTAAGTGACTACAAAAGATCCCAGAGTGCTGGTTAGATAAAGAAGAGGAGAGTTTCTCTCAGTGTCCTGGTTAAATGTTTATCCCTCAAGCAGCCTGACTCTTCAGGAGAGGTGATGACCTTGGGGTATTGTTGCTGTTACTAGTAACTCAGCAAACCAGGTAATATTTTGGGGAGAGATAGAAGGAACTGCAGATGCTGAAGAATCCGAGACAACAAGGTATAGAGCTGGATGAACACAGCAGGCCAAGCAGCATCATAGGAGCAAAAAAACTGACGTTTCGGGCGTAGACCCTTCATCAGAAATGGGGGAGGGGAAGGGGGTTCTGAAATAAATAGGGAGAGAGGGGGAGGCGGATAGAAGATGGATAGAGGAGAAGATAGGTGGAGAGGAAACAGACAGGTCAAAGAGGCGGCGTTGGAGCCAGTAAAGGTGAGTGTAGGTGGGGAGTTAGGGAGGGGATAGGTCAGTCCAGGGAGGATGGACAGGTCAAGGGGGCAGGATGAGGTTAGTAGGTAGGAGATGGGGGTGGGGCTTGAGGTGGGAGGAGGGGATAGGTGGGAGGAAGAACAGGTTAAGGAGGCGGGGACGAGCTGGGCTGGTTTTGGGATGCGGTAGGGGGAGGGGAGATTTTGAAGCTTGTGAAATCTACATTAACACCATTGGGCTGCAGGGTTCCCAAGCGGAATATGAGTTGCTGTTCCTGCAACCTTCGGGTGGCATCGTTGTGGCACTGCAGGAGGCCCAGGATGGACATGTCATCTGAGGAATGGGAGGGGGAGTTGAAATGGTTCGCGACTGGGAGGTGCAGTTATTTATTGCTAACCGAGCGTAGGTGTTCTGCAAAGCAGTCCCCGAGCCTCCGCTTGGTTTCCCCGATGTAGAGGAGGCCACGAAGGGTACAGCGGATGCAGTATACCACATTAGCAGATGTGCAGATGAACATCTGCTTGATGTGGAAAGTCTTCTTGGGGCCTGGGATGGGGGTGGGGGAGGAGGTATGGGGGCAGATGTAGCACTTCCTGCGGTTGTAGGGAAAAGTGCCGGGTGTGGTGGAGTTGGAGGGGAGTGTGGAGCGGACAAGGGAGTCACGGAGAGAGTGGTCCCTCCGGAAGGCAGATAAGGGTGGGGAGGGAAAGATGTCTTTGGTGGTGGGGTCGGATTGCAGATGGCGGAAGTGTCGGAGGATTATGCGTTGGATCCGGAGGTTGGTGGGGTGGTACGTGAGGGCAAGGGGGATTCTTTTTTGGTTCTTATTGTGGGGACAGGGTGTGCAGGATGAGTTGCGGGAAATGTGAGAGACACGGTTGTGGGCGTTCTCGACCACTGAGGGGGGGATGTTGCAGTCCTTGAACAACGAGGACATCTGAGATGTACGGGAGTGGAATGCCTCATCCTGGGAGCAGATGCGGCGGAGGCGAAGGAATTGGGAATAGGGGATGGCATTTTTGCAGGAAGGTGGGTGGGAGGAGGAGTATTCTAGGTAGCTGTGGGAGTCGGTGGGCTTGAAATTGATATCGGTTTGTAAGTGGTTGCCGGACATGGAGACAGAGAGGTCCAGGAAGGAGAGAGAGGTATTAGAGATGGTCCAGGTGAACTTAAGGTTGGGGTGGAAGGTGTTAGTGAAGTGGATGAACTGTTTGAGCTCCTCGTGGGAGCACGAGGCAGCGCCGATACAGTCATCAATGTAACGGAGGAAGAGGTGGGTTTTAGGGCCAGTGTAGGTACGGAAGAGGGATTGTTCCACGTAACCTACAAAGAGGCAGGCATAGCTTGGGCCCATGCGGGTACCCATGGCCACCCCTTTTGTCTGTAGGAAGTGGGAAGAATTGAAAGAGAAGTTGTTGAGGGTGAGGACGAGTTCGGCTAAGCGGAAGAGGGTGTCAGTGGAGGGGGACTGGTCGGGCCTGCGGGACAGGAAGAAGCGGAGGGCCTTTAGGCCATGTGAATGGGGAATGCAGGTGTATAGGGACTGGACGTCCATGGTAAAGATGAGGTGTTGGGGACCGGGGAATTGGAAGTTCTGGAGGAGGTGGAGGGTGTGGGTGGTGTCACAGACGTAGGTAGGGAGTTCCTGGACCAAGGGGGAGAAAATGGAGTCCAGATAGTTGGAGATAAGTTCGGTGGGGCAGGAGCAGGCGGAGACAATGGGTCGACCAGGGCATTCAGGTTTGTGGATTTTGGGAAGGAGATAGAAGCGGGTGGTGCGGGGTTGGGGAACGATGAGGTTGGAGGCCGTGGATGGGAGGTCACTGGAGATGATGAGGTTGTGGATGGTTTGGGAGATGATGGTTTGGTGCTCAGGGGTGGGGTCATGATCAAGGGGGCGGTAGTAGGAGGTGTCGGAGAGTTGGCGTCCGGCCTCGGCGATGTAGAGGTCAGTGCGCCATACTACAGCTGCGCCTCCCTTGTCCGCGGGTTTTATGGTGACGTTTGCAATGGAGCGGAGGCAGCAGAGGGCTGCATGTTCTGCGGGGGAGAGGTTGGAGTGGGTGAGAGGGGTGGAAAGGTTGAGGCGATTGATGTCTCGATGGCAGTTGGAGATGAAGAGGTCGAGGGAGGGTAGGAGGCCTTGGGGTGGTGTCCAGGAGGAGGGGGTGTGTTGGAAGCGGGAGAAGGGGTCAGTAGAGGGAGGGTTAGGTTCACGGTTGAAGAAGTAAGCGTGGAGGCGGAGGTGGCGGAAAAACTGCTCTGTGTCCAAACGTGAGCGGTATTCATTGATGTGTGGGTGGAGGGGGAGAAAAGTAAGCCCTTTACTGAGGACTGACCGTTCGTCCTCAGTAAGGGGTAGGTCTGGGGGGATGGTGAAGACTCGGCAGGGCTGGGTGCTGCTGTCTCCTCTGGAGCTGCTGGCTGTGGAGGCCGTGGGCGGAGCGACGTTGGCTGTGGGCGGAGTTGCATCGGCGTAGGCGGTGGGCGGAGTTGCGCCGGCGTCAGCAGTTTTGGGGACCTGGGTTTGAATCCCAACATGGCAGATTATGGAATTTTGATTCGATAAAAATTCGGAATAAAAAGTGGAAAAAAAATTTTGGAATAAAAGCACTGTTGCCTCAGCAATGCCAAGGTCCTGGGTTCGATTCCAGCCTCGGGCGACTGTCTGTGTGGAGTTTGCACATTCTCTCTGTGTCTGAGTGCTCCAGTTTCCTCCCACAGTCTAAAGATGTGCAGGTTAGGGCGGATTGCCCATGCTAAATTGTCCATAGTGTGCAGGCTAAGTGGGTTAGCCATGGGAAGTGCATGGTTACAAGGATGGTGTGGGCCTGGTCGGGATGTTCTTCATAGGGACAGTGCAGATTTGGTGGGCTGAATGGCCTGTTTCGACACTATAGGCATTCTATGAAATAGTCAATCTCATTGCATTGCTTGTGGGATCTTGCCATGTGCCCATTAACAACATTACCACAGTGACTACAGATCAGCAGCACCCCATTGGCTGTAAAAGCATTTTAAGCCGTCTTGAGAATATGGTGGGTGCTGCAGAAATGCAATCTTTTTTATTTCATTTGGATAGCTACTTGAGGATAACACATTTGTTGGCCACAGATATTGATGGGCTTGGAATCTGCTGAAATTGCAGGTATTCAGCTGAATGGTGATGATCGGCGTGAAGCAGGGTCATGTAGGTTGGATAAGACAAACACCAGTTACGCAGTGCATCAAGCAAGTCAATGATGAGAAATATGATTAAATCTTTTCTTATCATCTGAGAGCAGGCACAAACCCTTCCTGTTTCAACATGTCAAAATATTTTTGTCTCTTTCGAATGGGAAGAGATACTCGCTGATTAAGAGCTGTGAACAAACTTGACAACGGCCAAAGTGGGTGAGATTCACTGTATCGTCACTAGGTCCTACCCACCCACAAATCACAGAAGGTGGTCCCCAACTGCAACGGTGTTTTCATTACTGGGCTAACAATCAGAAGAGGTGGGTGAGGCTGGCAGAGTGTCATTTGTTATCCATCCCTTATGGCCTGAAGGATGTTGAAGCAAGTGCAAGGATGGAGGTATTTGGCAGGTCTGTACTGAGAGACAGCAATGAGTGCCCTCCACATGAGCATTGACAATCCACAGAGATTGATTTCCACAGCCAGCCAATAGGTTTCCTGGCTGTCTTGAGGGTATGTGCTCCCATGGCTTCATGACATCCAAACATGGGCAGCTCCAAAATTCCAGTGTCAATTTTATGCCCCACCCGCCCCTCACTGATCGACTTGAATGTAGTAGGGGAGAGGAAAGATGAAAGATGACTGGCCAGCCTACTGGCTTCCTACACGTCCCCAGGCAGGTCTTAGGCTCTTCAGTTGCCTGTCTGTAGGACTATTCAACGTACCTGGGCATCAAACTTGTTGGTTTGACTTTGATCAACGTGCTGAGGGACGCACTAAAGCTTGGAGCAGCTGCTGCCAAGGTTCAGTGGGGAAATACCACCATCTGAGGTCTTTCTGTCAAAGTTAAATGGGGTTCCGTTTGGTTTTTGGGCCTTTCCAGTGCCTCAAATATATATAAATATAGTCTCGTATAAGTGACAAAATGCCTGGGGTTTGTTTCACATATGTAATGATTGTGTACAGAACCGAACTACTCCAGTGAATATGTATGTATATAAAGATTTTTTTAGGAACAAAGTACATTTTTGAAATAAAAACTACCTGGGCCTCATGCGGCCTCCTCCACCATTTCTTCAGTATGTGTGGAAAGGCAGGAGCAGGGTGCGTAGCTTTGATAACGTGGACTGCAGTTGAATAGGAATTAGAGTGGAATCTCCTTTAGGGAGGGGCCCTGTGTCCAGTGACAACACCCCCCCCCACTTGTGGTACCCCTACGATATTGTCTGCTCCATCCCCTGTTTCTGCCAACCTACACAGCCTGCCCCATCCCACACACACACTGGCATACACACACACACTCCCACATGCACACACAAAGGGACACAAACACATATACTCACACACAGAGACACATGCACACACATACACATGCACAGACAGACACACACACAAATACCCACACCCACACACTACCCACACACATATACACACACACATACACACACCCCGTACACACATGCACCCATCCTCCACACACACTCACACACACACACACACCTCCACAACAAACATGCACCCACATGCACCCAAACACCCTCACGTACCCCCACACACTCACCCACACAGATGCACACACACACACACCCACACACAGAGATGCGCACACACAGAGACACGCACACACGCACCCAAACACACGTACACATACCAACACCCCGATGCGCGCATGCACGAGCGCACACACGCGCGCACACACACACACACATACACACACCCCGCACACACACGCACACATATCCCGCACACACACACATACCCCGCGCGCGCACGCGCACACACACACACAGAGACACGCACACACACACCCAAACACACATACACATACCAACACAGAGATGCACGCATGCACGAGCGCACACACGCACACACATACACACGCACACACGCACACATACCCCGCACACACACACACCCCCCCCCTATCCAGGGCATGTGGGACCTGCAAAAGAAGGACAGGTTGTACCTAACCTGGAGGGCACCAATATATTTTCTAGTGCCTCTCAGGAGGGTTTAAACTGGTGTGGCTGGGGAGTGGGAGCCAGAACAGTAGGTCAAGATTTGGAACGATTGAGGAGGAGGGAGGGACCAAATCAAGTAAGTCTGGTACGAAGAACAGGCAAGGCCAGATTAATGAACACAGTGGGACTGGTGGTCTGAAGTGTATTTATTTCAATGCAAGGAAAATAACAGATAAGGCAGATGAGCTTGGAGCTGGATTCGTAAATGCAATTACGATGTTGTAACTATTATAGAAACCTGGTTGAGAGAAGGGCAGGACTGGAAGCTCCATGTTTCATGATTTAGGTGTTTCAGGTGAAATAGAGAGGAATGTAAAAGGGTTGGGGGCGTTTCATCACTGATTGAGGAGAATGTCACAGCTGTACTAAGAGAGGCCAGCTTGAAAGGGTCATCCAGCAAGACCTAATGGGTAGAATTTTGGAATAAAAATATGATCCAGATGTGACCTCCGTAAGGCCATCCCAGATACGATCTCCATAAGGCCACTAGAAATGCCAAGAGGCAGTACCGGACTAAGCTAGAGACCCAAACTAATCACATGGACACTGACGATTTGTGGCAAGGCCTGCACGACATAACGGGCTACAAAGTGAAGCAGAACAGAATAGCGGACAAAAATACTTGACATGCTTAATGCATTTTACGCTTTTTTCGAACAGAAGGTCAGTGAAAAGGTGTCACCTTCCCTGATAGCCAGGGATGCACCATTCCCTCAGTCACCACTGCAGGTTTTAGATTGGCCTTCTTGAGAGTGAACCCACGGAAAATGATTGGCCTGGATGGAGCCCCTGGCTGTGCACTCAGATCCTGTGTGGACCAGCTGCGGGAGTATTCACTGACACATTTAACCTCTCCTTACGACACTCTCAAGTCCCCACCTGCTTTAAGGAAACCACCATCATCCAGGTGCCAAAGAAAACACATACTACGTGCCACAACAACTGTCACCCAGTAGCTCTGACCTCCATAATTGTAAAGTGCTTTGAGAGATGAGTCATGGCTCATACCAACTCTAGCCTCCCAGCCTGCCTCGCTCCCTCGCAATTTGCCTACTGGCACAACAGGTCTGTGGCAGAAGCCATTTCCCCAGCCCTATACTCATCCCACAAACATCTGGATAACAAAGATACCTACTTACTGACTACAGCTCTGCCTTTGACATCCAAACCAATCTCCAAACTCCGACACCTAGGTCTCTGCTCTACCCTCTGTAAATGAATCCTCGACTTCCTGACTCACAGACCGCAATCAGTGAGAACAGACAACAGTGCCTCATCCACATCAATCCTCAACACCAGCGTCTCGCAAGGCTGTGTACTCAGGCCCTTACTATACTCCCTGTACACTCATGACTGTGTGGCCAAATTTCATCTTAACTCCATTTACAAGTTCTCTGATGACGCCACTGTTGTAGGCCGGATATCAAACAATGACTAGACAGAATACAGGAAAGTGATAGAGTGCTTGGTGGCATGTTGTGAAGATAAAAATCTCTCCCTCAACGTCAGCAAAATGCAAGAGCTGCTCATTGACTTCAGGAAGTGAGATGGAGGGCATGCCCCTGTCTGTATCAGTGGTGCTGAGATGGAGATGGTCGAGAGCGGCACGTTTCTGGGAGTGACGATCACCAACAATCCGTCCTGGTCCACCCATGTTGGTGCAACATTCAAGAAAGCACAACAATGCCTCTACTTCCTCAGGAGGCTAAGGAAATTCAGCATGTCCATAAAGATTCTTACCAAATTTTATAGATGAGCCATAGAATGCATTCTATCCAGATGCATCACAGCTTGGTATAGCAACTGTTCTGCCCAGGACCAAGCTACAGAGAGTTGTGAACACAGCCCAGTCCATCACACAAGCCAACCTTCCATCCATTGACTCCATCTACATTTCTCGTTGCCTTGGGAAAGTAGCCAACATAATCAAAGACACCGCCCATCTCGATTACAATCTCTTACAACCTCTTCCAAAAGCTTGAACATACATGCCAACAGATTCAAGAACAGCTTTTGTCACACTGTTATTAGACTTCTTAATGAAGCTCTCAAATTTTCAATTTAATGTGGACCTCGCTCTTTATGCACCTTCTCTGCAGCCGTAACATTGCATTCCTTGTTCTGTTCTATTGTCCTTTTGCACTTTGTCTGGTATGATCTGCCTGTACTGCATGCAAACAAAACTAGGTGAACGTGACAATAATAAATCATATCAAGAAAGGTATAATCACTGTGAGTGGGTGGTACTATAGGCCTTCCAGTAGCCAATGGGAGATGGAGGAACAGATTGTAAGCAGATCATGGAAAGATGTAACACGAACAGGGTGATTTTAATTTCTCCAACATAAGAACATAAGAACTAGGAGCATGAGTAGGCCATCTGGCCCCTCGAGCCTGCTCTGCCATTCAATAAGATCATGGCTGATCTTTTTGTGGACTCAGCTCACCATAACCCTTAATTCCTTTACTGTTAAAAAAATCTATCCATCTTTGCCTTAAAATCTTTCAGCATTGCAACTTTATAAGACTTTGGTCAGGCCACATTTATAGTGGAGGCTTTGGAAAAGGTGCAGTAGAAGTTTACCAGAATGCTGCCTGGATTAGAGGGCATGAGCTATAACGAAAGGTTAGAAAAATCTTTGATTGTTTTCTCTGGAGCAGCAGAGGCTGAGGGGAGACTCGATAAAAATCTTTAAAATTATGTGATGCATAGATAGGGTATAACTTTTTCCCGGGTGAGGGGAGAAAGTTCAAAGGAGATGTGAGGGGCAAGTTTTTTACACTGACAGTCGTAGGAGTCTGGAACACACTGCCATGCGTGGTAGTGGAGGCAGGTACAATAGGGAGCACTTAAGGGACTTCTGGATAATCATATTAACAAGTAAGGAATGGTAGGATATGGACCAATGGCAGGCAGAAAGGAATTAGTTTCATTTGGCATCATGTTTGGCACAATACTGTGGGCTGAAGGGCCTGTTCCTGCACTGTACAGTTCTATGTTCTATGAGGAAGACTCAACTGCTTCACTGGGCAGGAAATTCCACAGATTCACAGAATTTCCTCCTCAAGTCAGTCCTAAATCTGCTATTTTGAGGCTGTACCCCCAGTGCTAGTTTCACCTGCCAGTGGAAACAACCTCCCTGCGTCTATCTTATTTTATTTTATATGTTTCTATAAGATTCCACCTCATTCTTCTAAATTCCCATCAGTACAGTACTAGTCTACTCAATCTCTCCTCATAAGCCAACCCTCTCAACTCCTGAATCAACCTAGTGAATCTCCTCTGCGCCCCCTCCAGTGCCAGTACATCCTTTCTCAAGTAAGGAGACCGAAACTGTACACAGTACTCCAGGTGTGGTCTCACCAGCACCCAATATAGCTGCAACATAACCTCCCTGCTTTTAAACTCAATCCCTCTAATAATGAAGGACAATATTCCATCTGCCTTCTTAATTACCTGCTGCACCCCCCCGCTAGCCAACATTTTGTGATTCATTCACAAGGACACCCAGGTCCCTCTGCACAGAAGCATGCTGCAATTTTTACTATTTAAATAATAGTCCATTTTGCTGTTATTTCTACAAAATGGGATGACTTCACATTTACCCGCATTGTATATTCCATCTGTTAGACCCCTGCCTGCTCACTTAACCTATCTGTATCACTCTGCAGACTTTCAATGTCCTCTGCATGCTTTGTGTACCACTCATTTTAGTGTCGTCTGAGAGCTTTGACACACTACATCTGGTCCCCAACTCTAAATCATCTAAGTAAGTTGTAAACAATTGCGGTCCCAACACTGGTAGAGGCACACCACTAGCCATTGATCGCCAACCG
The DNA here is from genome assembly GCF_021869965.1 of Rhincodon typus. Classification (NCBI taxonomy): domain Eukaryota; kingdom Metazoa; phylum Chordata; class Chondrichthyes; order Orectolobiformes; family Rhincodontidae; genus Rhincodon; species Rhincodon typus. The sequence goes on from NC_063360.1 coordinate 3,211,701, forward strand.
GAAAAACATCCATTTATCCCCATTCTTTGCTTTCGTTTAGTTAACCAACCTTCTATCCATGCTAATACATTACCCAACGCTGTGCACTTTTATCTTACGCAGCAGCCTTTTGTTGGGAACTTTCTGGAAATCCAGATACACCACATCTATTGTTTCCCCATTGTCCAACACACTCATAATGTCCTCAAAGAATTCCAGTAAATGAGTTAAACATGTTCTGCCTTTCATGAACCATGCTGTGTCTGCCTGATGGGTCAATTTCTATCCAGATGTCTCGTTATTTCTTCCTTGATGATAGATTCAAGCATTTTCCCCAATACAGAAATTACACTTTTTTAAACAGTGGCATCACATTTGCTATTTTCCAATTTGCTAGAACCATCCCAGAGTCCACTGAATTTTGGTAACTTACCACAAGCATATTTGTTATTTCCCCCGCCATCTCTTTTAGTACCCTGGGATGCATTCCATCAGGGCCAGGAGACTTGTCAAGCGTTAGCTCCATTAGCTTACCCAATACTACCTCTTTAGTGTCTGGGACTTCCTTAATTCCAGGGACTTAGATAGAGCAGAATTTGACAAGTGCATCCAAGAGGGTTTCTTGAAACAATATGTAGATAGTCCAACTAGGGAAGGGCCCTACAAGACATTGTATTGAGGAATGAGCCTGGCCAGGTGATCAAAATTTCAGTGCAGGAGCATTTTGGGAAGAGTGATCATAATTCTGTAAGTTCTAAGATCGTTATGGATAAGGATAAGACTGGTCCTTGGGTGAAAGTGCTAACCTGCGGGGAAGGCTAACTACATCAGTATTAGGCAGGAACTGGAAAATTTGGACTGGGGGAAGCTGTTTGAGGGTAAATCCACATCTGGCATGTAAATCTTTTAAAAACCAGTTGACTAGATTTCAGGACCAGCATGTTCCTCTGAGGATGAAAGATGAGGATGACAAGATTCAGGAACTTTGGATGATGAGAGATGTTATAATTTCAATTGAAAAGAGAAATGCAGCATGTGTAAGATTTAGAAAACTGAAATCAAACATAGCCTTGAAGCAGAAAATAACTTAAAAAAGAAATTAGGAGGGCTAGAAGGGGCCATGAAATGTCCTTGGCAAGAAGTATTATGGAGAATCTCAAGGTATTTTATACGCTTATTAGGAGCAAGATGTTACCAAAGGAAAAGGTAGGTTCACTTAAGGACAAAGGAGGGAATTGTGCCTGGAGCCAGAGGACGTGGATGAGGTACTTAATGAGTACTTTGTATTGATATTAACCAAGGAGAAAGACATGGATAATGGTAAGATTAGAGAGGGGTTTGTTGATACTATAAGGCAGGTTGATATTAAGGAGGAGGTGGTGTTGGGTGTGTAAAAAACATTAAGGTAGGTAAGTCCCCAGGGCCAGGAAACTGAAGGAGGCAAGGGACGAGATTATTGGAGCCTTGACAGAGATCTTTGACCATGATGAGATCTGTTTAGCCATGATGAGATCCCAGAAGAGAGGAGAATAGCCAATGTTTTTCCTTTGTTCAAGAAGGACAACAGGGATAATCCAGGAAATTATAGGCCGGTGAACATTACATCTGGAGTAGGGAAATTATTGGAGAGGATTCTTCGGGAGAGGATTTACTTGCATTTGGTGAAGAATGGACTTATTAGGGATAGTCAGCATGGCTCTATGCAGGGAGGTCTTGTCTCACAAACTTGATTGAGTTTTTTGAGGAAGTGATTGTTAAGTGTAAGGCAGAGGATGTTGTCTAGATATAAACCAAAAAAACTGCAGATACAGAACAAAAACAAAGTTGCTGGAAAAGCTCAGGAGGTCTGGCAGCATCTGTGAAGAAAAAAATCAGAGTTAACGTTTGAGGTCCGGTGACCCTTCCTCAGACTCTACTAAAGCATGTGACAAGGTCCTTCATGGTAGGCTGGTTCAGAAGATCAAATTGCATGGAACCCATGTTGATTTGACTAAATATAAATGATTTGGATGGAAAGCTATGTGGTCTGATCAGGAAATTTGCCGATGACATAAAAATTGGTGGAGTTGTAGACAGTGAGGAAAGTTGTCAGCAGGATATAGATCAGTTGGAAAACTAGGAGGAGAAATAGCAGATGGAGTTCAATCCTGACAAGTATGAGGTGATGCGTTTTCAGAGGTCAAATTCAATGTCTACAGGCAGGAACCTTAGGAGCATTGATGTACACAGGGATCTTGTGGTGCAAGCCCATGGCTCTCTGTGAGTGGCAATACAGATGGATAAGGTGGTAAAGAAGGTGTATGGCATGCTTGCTTTCATCAGTCGGGACATTGAGTAAAGAAGTTGGCAAATCATGTTGCAGCTGTATAAGACTGTATAGGCCACATTTAGAGTGTTTTGTGCAGTTCTGGTTGCCATACCTTGGGAAGGATGTGGAGGCTTTGGAGAGGGTGCAGTTGAGGTTTACCAGGATTGGAGTATACTAGCTATAAGGAGTGGTTGGACAAACATGGATTGTTTTCATGGGAATATCAGAGGCTGATGGGCGATTTGATAGAAGAATATAAAATTATGAGGGACATTGATGGGGTGGGTAGTCAGAGTGGCTTTCCCAGGATAAAAATGTCAAATAGTAGGGGCATAAGTGAGATGAGGCAAGTTTAAAAGAGATGTTTAAAGTTTTAACAAAGGTGAATACATGAATAAACGAACATCAGCTAGCAGCAACACAACATGACAAACTTTCCTTAATATTAGTACACTCAGACAATGAAGGCCATCAGTTTAACTGGGACAACGTAACTATAGTAGCCCAAGCCAAACATAAACACACACAGGAATTCCTAGAGGCATGGTTCTCAACCTGTAATGCAATCAACAAACATATAGGATTGGACCCCATATGCAAACTCATACAGATCAAAACTGGAAGTGACAATACTCACTATAACGGACTGGACAGTATCAATTCCAAGTGGAGGAGAAAAACTTCTCTTCATCGGAGGCCTCACTGATGATATTACCTGGCATGGTGACAAAACGCCCCAACGAAAACAAGCCAGCTCGGCGAGCAAGTCAACAGCCTTAAAAGAGTTGTGTGAGGAAAGGTTTTTACACAGAAGGCGGTAAGTGCCTGAAATACATTGCCAGGGGAAGTGGTAGAAGCAGATACAATAGCAATATTTAAGAGTAACTTAGACAGACACAGGAACAGGCAAGGAATAGAGGGATACAAACCATGTACAGGCAGGTGGGATTGGTTAATGGCATTGTGGTCGGCACAGACATGATGGGTCAAAGGGCCTGTTCCTGTGCTGTGTTGTTCTATGTTCTATACTCTATTGTGTGTAGTTCTGAAATCCACATCATTGGAGGGATGTGATTGTACTGAAGAGGGTGCAGAGAAGATTTCCCAGGATGATCTGGGCTGGAGAATTTCAGTTATGATGAGACTAAGGTCATTTTCTTAGAACAGATGAGATTGTGAGATGTATGAAATTATGAGGGGCATAGAAAGGGTAGATAGGAAGAAACTTTCTCCCTTGATAGAGGGATCAATGAGCAGGGACACAGATTTACGGTAAGGGGCAAGAGGTTTGGAGGAGATTTGAGAAAAACTGTTTTTCACCTAGAGGTGGTGAGAATCTGGCACTCATTGCCTGTAGGATGGTAGAGGCAGAAACCCTCATAATATTGAAGAATTATTTAGATGTGCACTTGTGGTGCCAAGGCTTTGGTCAAAGGGCTGGGAAGTGGGATTAGAATAGTTAGCTGGTTGTTTTTGACTGGCATGTACACAAAGGGTCTTTCTCTGTGTAGATCCCTACGATTCTACAACTCTCTTCTGGCACTGATGGGATGACAGAGCTGCCAGACAATCCAGCTGACTAGCAGCACCCTAGGGCAGGACCTCCTGCTCCTGAGGGGTACTAATGAAGATGCTCCAGGCTGGAGTCACTGCTGGACTTGACCTCAGCAAATTGTCCCAAACTGCCAGCCAATGGAGAAGGGACCACTTCGACCTGTTTATCCACCAGTGAAATTATTCCCAGAGAAAGGGAATGGGGCAAAAATCAGTCACCGCAAAGGTAAGCCGCAACTTGGGCATTACCGTGGACCAACAGCTGAAAAACAATTCAAGCTAGCAGCGACTGAAATATTTCTGAGTGCGATCTTATCACACTGTGTGATCGTTCTTGTTTTCTGATCACACGTAAGGGTGTTAACCGCTTTTTATCGGACACCATTTCTCGAAACCCTAGTTTATATGCTAACACGGCTGTCCTGTGACACTCTGCCTCACAAGTTGAAATGTTTGAAACACTCAGAGCCCACTTACTGCTGTCAATTGTTCTCTGGGCCAGGTCACTGAGGGGAGGTCGTCTCATTCTCCTCAAAGTAATTCCACGGGATCTTTTACATCCAGGCGAAAGGACAAACTAGAGGGCCTTGGTTTAACATCTCATCCAAAATGTTCCATCACTGGCAGTGCTTCGAACCTCAGCAAGGCATTAGTGATAGGCAGACTCATGGAGAAGCTGAGAGGTAGAGAATGGAGGGAGGTGAAGCTCAGTAAGGAGCTGGAGAATGCAAAAACCTCCAACTTACGCTTAGATCCCTGCACCAGACTCTGCAAATAAAACTGAACCCCCACTGTGGATCATTCAGAAAGCCAGTCCGGGAATCTGATGGGGATAACAATTATGGGATAGATTGGGAAGAAATGGAAGAACAAGCTCATGGATACCCTGAGAGTGGGAAAGATTGGGGGCCCCACATCCCTTCCCAGGGGGAATACATCTTCAGCACCCCCAGGATCTTATCCTGTCCTGATGAACCCACTGACCACAACCCATCAGGACAACCCGCACACTTGCACTAATAGATGCACACACACACGCATACTCACACACATTCACAAACACATACACACTCACTCTCACATGCACATACACCTTCACACACACTCACAAACACACTCACACACACACACACACCTTCATAAACACTCACCATCACACACACACACACGCACACTCACACACACTCACAAACACATACACACTCACCCTCGCATGCACATACACCTTCACACACACTCACAAACACACACACATACACACACGCACACTCATGCACACTCACAAACACATACACACTCACCCTCACATGCACACACACCTTCACACACACACTCACCCTCACACACACACCCTCACACACACTCACACTCACCCTCACACACACACCTTCCCACACACACACTCACCCTCACACACACACCCACACACACACTTAAACTAACCCTCACACACACTCCTTCACACACACACACTCACCCTCACACACACACCCTCACAAACACACACTCACCCTCACACACACCCTCACACACACTCACACTCACCCTTACACGCACACATCTTCACACACTCACACTCACCCTCACACATCCTCACCTTCACACACACACACAAACACACACTCACCCTCACACACACACCTTCAGACACACATACACTCACCCTCACACACACTCATAAAGAGACACACACACTCACCCTCACACATACAGACAAACGATCTCACACAGAAATGCGCTCTCACGCAAACGCACACCCATGCTAACACACATGATCGCACATACTACACACACACACAGAAACACGTGCTTGCACGCTCACCGACATATCCCTTATTCCCTCGGGTGTAAGGTCCTTACCATGCACAACACGTGCACCCACTTTAATTTCTCAGCTCCCAAACTGAAACCTATAAATACACTTACTGTTTATTGTGATACAGAGGAACTGTTAGTTTTTGTGTAGAACAGGATGTTGAATAAGTTCAAACATCAAACACCGTGAGCTAACGGCTGCTGCAAAGACAAATATTTTGATGATTTCATTGCTGGCACATTGTTTCAGTAATTTAGTCTCTGTGTTCTGACTTGTGCTTGTAATACTTCCTGTTCTTTGGCTTCTGTCAGTGTTCTTTCTCACTTTTTCCTTACATCTCACCACTGTTCGCCCTCTCTGTCAATTTTCATTCATGAATGTTTAAGGGAGATCAATCTAGTAACTATTCTCGGTTAGAACTGAGTCAGTTGCATTTGTATAGTATCCTTTATAACCAGCAGAAATTTCAGCACATTAGAGAAAATGAAATACTTTTGAAGTGTAGTTACTGGCAGCCCCTTTGAGCACAGCGAGCTTCCACAATGTGGTAATGATTGTGGTGCTGCTTGAGGTATAAATATACTTTGTGAAAACTTGGGCAAGTTGGACCGAAGGGCCTGTTTTCATGCTGCAGACCTCCATGACTCTATGAGTCTATGACTCTATATTAGCACAGGGTGAATATTCTTCATAATTTGAATCTTTAAGGCATCCACCTGACAGTAAACAGGGTGTTGGCTTATTTTGTTTCAAGGTCACACATCAAACAGTGCAGTACTCAGTTAGTGTCAGCACAGATTACTGCTCTAATCTGTGCCTCTCAGTCAGGCTAACTGAGCTCCTGTTGACACTGTGATGGGGCGATCAGCCATAAATGATGTTCTCCCTAACCGTGACCATCATGCTTTGTCTGTTCTTCACCTCCTTATACAGTAATTGGCACCATTGGCCAGGCCATCATCCCCCATTGGCCCTCTTTCATTATCCAACTGTGTGCGCATTCATAGTATCACCCTTACTGAACCAAAAAGAGCACCTCCAGCAATGGCTTCTCTCTCCTTCCTCACACTAGGGGACGCAATGGCCTAGTGGTATCGTTACTGGACTGTTAATCCAGAGATCCAGATAACATTCTGGAGACCCAAGTTCGAATCGCACCAAGGCAGATGGTGGAATTTGAATTCAATAAAATATCTGGAATTAAGAATCTAATGATGACCCTGAACCCATTGCCGTTTGTCAGGAAAAGCCTATCTGGTTCACTAATGCCCTTTAGGGAAGGAAACCATCCTTACCTGGTCTGGCCCACATGTGACTCCAGACCCACAGCAATATAGTTGACTCTTAAGTGCCCTCTGGGCAATTAGGGATGGGCAATAAATGCTGCCTAGCCAGTGATGGCCTCATCCTGTGAATGAATAAAGAAATAAAAAACAAACTATTATCTCAAAGAATTCTCCCTGGCTTTCTCTTCTTCCTCACCCACATGTTGTTTCTTAATAAGGCATGGCTTTCCAATACACTATGGCAAAGCCTTGCTGTCTGCTTCCCTTACTGCCCCTGTACTATCCAAGTGCCTGCTCATTATTGGATTTAATGGACTCTTTGGGTCTCAATATAAGTTCAAGCTCAGATGCCTGAGTAACAGTTAAACTATTGTGACATTGAGCAGGTAGTAAGGTTATGGAGCAAAGTGATCTGGGCTGTGCAGCATCTTAGCAGATACTAACACAAGTCACTGTGACATTACAGCTCTCCTCAGAGGCTCAACTACAGTCTATCTCCACACCCATCATTCAGGTTCAGGAGAATCACAACTTTCAACTCAACACTGCGCTGTAGAATCATTAAATGGTTATGGCACAAGAGGAGGTCAATTGGCTCATCATGTTGATGCAGTTCTCTTCAAAAGCAAAACACCCAGTCCTACTCCTCCGTCTTTTACCCATATCCCTCCAATTTTTTTTGTTTCAGACAGATATTGAAATCCCTTTTGAAAGCCTCGATTGAATCTGCCTCCACCCCAGCCTCAGTCCGAACATTCTAAATCCTAACCATCGGCTGCAAAACAACATTATCCCCCACGTCACTGTTAATTGTTATGTCAATTGGTCCCTTGCCCCTCTCTACTCCAGCCAGACCCCAGTAGATTTGGAAACCCTTGATCAAATCTTCTCTTCACCCCAGAGAAAATGACACAAACTCGATATTTTCACTGTTAGCATCATTCCTCTGCCTGGTCACAGTCTCAAACTGGAGCAGCCACTGAAATGTAGAAATGTAGAAAATTTACAACATGAAAAAAAGGCCATTCCCCCCATCATAGCTGTGCTGGCTGCGAAAGAGCGTGTGCAGCCTAATCTCACTTTTCAGTTCCTGGATGGATCCTGTGGGTTTACAGCATGTTCAAGTTTTTTTATAAAAAATGAGTCAAGGGTTACCATCATGACTGTCCTTTCAGACAGTGAGTCACAGCCCATTCCCACCCTCTGAGTGAAGACATTCTCAATTCCCCTTTAACCCCTTTGTTTTGCCCTCTGGTTATTCTTCTCTCTGCTTCGCGAAATAGATCCTTCCTGTCCACTGTGTATGAGTTCCTCATAATTTTATACACTTCAGTTACTCTTGGGTAGCATGGTGGCTCAGTAGTTGGCACTGCAGCCTCCCAGGGCCAGGTACCCATGTTTGATTCCACCCTCGGGCGACGTCTGTGTGGAGGTTGCACATTCTCCCCGTGTCTGCGTGGGTTTCCTCCAGGTACTCCGGTTTCCTCCCACAGTCCAAAGATGTGCAGGTTGGGTGTTTTGGCCATGCTAAATTGCCCATTGTGTCTAGGGGTGTACAGTCCAGATGGATTAGCCAGGGGAAATGTAGGGTTACAGGGTTAGTGTGGGTCTGGGTAGGATGCCCTTCAGAGGCTCAGTGTGACTCGATGGGCCGAATGGTCTGCTTCCACACTGTCGGGATTCTATAATTAAATCAGCATCATCTGTCACAAAGTAAACAATCTCCGGTCTTTCCTCCTTGCTCAAATTCTCCAATCCTAGATTGTAAATACCAACTTATTTCCTCTCTCTCTCGATGTTTGCCCATCCAAGACTCCTGCTGAACCCTAAGGTAGCTCTGTCTGCTTGGCTCTGATCTGCACTAACTCCCACTCTACAATATGAGCCATTACCATGCAAAGTGAGCATCATTAATGATGAATCTAAATAGAATTGGGACAAGCAATCTTGGAAGAAAAGACAAGCTCTGGTTGAGCACTGTGTAGGTTGCTTGATGACACTTTTCATCTGGAGAATGAGAAAGCAATTCAGAAAAATGGTTGAGGGTGAAATTAAGTTCAACCAAACACAGGAAATGGAAGAAATGTCAATCAGTTGGACCACTCTTGGATAATGAAGGGGAGTTTCTGTTGGAGGTTGTGTGAAATGTTTTTAGCTCAATCCAGCCTCGAAACCTAATTGTCACATTTTCTCCATGTCAAACAGGATTAGTGGAATAAGACTGGAATTAAAATGCTGGACAAGTTTTTTAATGTAGTCCCCATTACTGTAAGACATCTAGAAGTGCTTCCTAGGGACGTTATCAAGCAAATCTGACGCTGAACCACACAAGGGAGTATTGGAAGAATAACTTGGTGTAAGGGATAGTCTTGAAGGGATTCTAAAGGGAGAGAGGGAGGTAGGGGACTGGAGGTTGTGCATGATAGTGTATGCTTGCCACAGAGGGAGTGTAGTGGAGGTTCACTAAGCTGAAACTAGGGTGGCAGGACTATCCTATGAAAAAAGGTTGGCTCGACTGGGTCTGCACTCAATAGAGTTTAAAAGGATGAGAGAGAATCGGGTAGAAATAGATCAAATTCTAACAAGCTTGTCAGACTAGATGCAAGGAGGATATTTTATTTGGCTGGGGAGTCTAGAACCAGGGGATACAGACTCAGGATACAGAATAGACTATTTGGGACTGAGATGAGGAAACATTTCTTCACTCAGGGCCTAGTGAACCTGTGGAATTCTCAACCACACATGGTTGCGGACGCCAAATCACTGCATGTATTTAAGAAAGGGAAAGGTAATGTTTAGATTTTATAGGGATCGGTATACTGGAGAGAGAGTGGAAAAATGGCATTGAGATAGAGAACCAGGTCTGATCGTATTGAATGGTGCAGCAGGCTCATAGGGCTGAATGGCCTACTCCTGCTCTTGGTTTCAATGTTTCTATAACAAACAGGACATTGTGAACCCAGACTGTGGCCAGTTAAACAGATGGAATTTCTTTGAAGTGGAATGTACCCAGGTACGAAAGGGAGGAAATTTTTCCAACTGTCACACCATTGGCTTTGTGTCATATCAGCTGCTTACAGATCTGAAAGGCTCCAAAATAGTTAATACCTAGTGACCACAATACCACTTCTGTAAGAACAGAATTGGACCATTCAGCCTATTGAGTCTGCTCTGTTATTCGATATGACTGATATGTTTCTCAGCACCATTTTTCTGCCTTCTCCCTGTAACCTTTGATCCCTTTACCAATCAAGAGTCCATCTGTCTCTGCCTTAAATGCACGCAATCACTTGGCCTCCACATCCCACTGTAGAACAATGAGTTCCACAGAATCACCAGCCTCTGGCTGAAGAAATTCCTCTCCATCTCAGGAAGTAATGGCCTAGTGGTATTATTGCTGGACTGTTAATCCAGAGACCCACGTAATGTTCTAGGGATCTGGTTCAAATCTCACCAGGGCAGACAGTGGAATTTGAATTCAACAAATATCTGGAATTAAGAGTCTAATGATGACCAAGAATCCATTATTGATCGTTGGGGGAAAAACCCATCTGGTTCAGTAATGTCTGTTAGGGAGGGAAACTGCCATCCTTACCTTATCTGGCCTACATGTGACTCCAGACCCACAGCAATGTGATTGACTTTTAACTGCTCTCTGGGCAATTAAGGATGGGCAATAAATGCTGTCCTAGCCGGTGATGTCCACATCCTTTAAATGAACTAAAACAAAGGTTTGTCCCTTCACTCTGAGGCTGTGCCCTCAGGTCCTAGTCTCTCACTAATGGAAACATCTTCTCCGTGTCCAGTCTATCCAAGCCTCTCAATAGTCTGTAAGTTTCAATCAGATCCATCAATATCCTTCTGAACTCCATGGAATACAAACCCATTGTCCTCAACCGCTCCTCATATGACATGCCCTTCATTCCCGGGATCATTCATGTAAACCCTTACATAGAAACATAGAAGATAGGAGCAGGAGGAGGCCATTCGGCTCTTTGAGCCTGCTCCACCATTCTTCACGATTATGGCTGATCATCCAACTCAATAGTCTAATCCTGCTTTCTCCCCATAGCCTTTGATTCCGTTCACCCCAAGTGCTATATCTAGCCATCTCTTGAATATATTCAATGTTTTGGCATCAACTACTCCCTGTGGTAATGAATTCCACAGGCTCACCAACCTTTGGATGAAGAAATGTCTCCTCATCTCCGTCCTAAATGGTCTACCCCGAATCCTCAGACTGTGACCCCTGGTTCTGGACACACCAACCATCGGGAACAGCCTCCCTGCATCTATCCTGTCCAGTCCTGCTGGAATTTTATAAGTCTCTATGAGATCCCCCTGCATTCATCTGAACTCTAGTGAAAATAATCCTAACGTAATCAATCTCTCCTCATATGTCAGTCCCACCATCCCCGGAATCAGCCTGGTAAACCTTTGCTACACTCCCTTGAGAGCAAGAGCATCCTTCCTCAGAAAAGGAGATGAAAACTGCGCACAGTATTCTATGTGTGGTCTCACCAAGGCCCTGTATAACTGCAACAACACACATCCCTACTCCTGTGCTCGAAACCTCCTGCAACGAAGGCTAACATAACATCTGCCTTCTTTACCACCTGCTGCACCTGCATGCTTATCTTCAGCGACTGGTGCACAAGGATACCCAGGTCCCGCTGTACACTCCCCTCTCCCAATTTACAGCCTTTCAGGTAGTAACCTGCGTCTTGTTTTTGCTTCCAGACTGAATAACGTCACATTTATCCAAATTATACTGCATCTGCCATCGATTTGCCCACTCACCCAACCTGTCGAGGTCATGCTGAAGGATCTCTGCATCCTCATCACAGTTCACCCTTCCACCCAACTTGGTATCATCTGCAAACTTGGAGATGTTACATTTTGTTCCCTTATCCAAATCATTAATATATATTATGCATAGCTGGGTCCCAGCACTGATCCCTGTGGCACCCCACTAGTTACTGCCTGCCAATTTGAAAAGGACCCAGTAATTCCTACTCTTTGTTTCCTCTCTGCCAACCAGTTTCCACTCCATCTCAATACAATTTCCCCAATCCCATGCGCTTTAACCTTGCACATTAATCTTTTATGTGGGACTTTGTCAAACGCTTTCTGAAAGTCTAAACATACTACATCGACTGGCTCTCCCTTGTCAACTCTACAAATTACATCTTCATAGAATTCCAACAGATTTGTCAAGCATGATTTCCCTTTCATAAATCCACGCTGACTCCTTTCTGGACCTTCTCTAATACCAGCACATCCTTCCTTAGATACAGCCCAAAACTGCTCATAATATTCCAAATGTGGTCTGACCAGAGCCTCATACATCCTCAGCAGCACATCCCTGTTTTTGTATTCAAGTGTTCTTGAAATGAACGCTAACATTGCATTTGCCTTCCTAAACGCCAACTGAACTTGCATGTTAACCTCAAGAGAATCCTGAGTTAGGACTCCTAAGTCTCTTTGTACTTCGGATTTCTGAAGTCTTTCTCAAAGAACAAAAACAAAACAAAGAACAATGCAGCACAGGAACAGGCCCTTCAGCCCTCCAAGCCTGCACTGATACATTTTGCCCTTCCATACTAAAACTGGTTTCACTTGCAGGATCCATATCCCTCTATTCCCTTCCTATTCATGTATTCATCCAGACGCTTCTTGAATGATGCTATTGTGTTTGCTTCCACCACCTCCTCTGGCAGCATGTTCCAGGCAGTCACCACCTTTTCGTGAAAGACTTTCATCGCACATCTCTTTTAAACTTCCTCCCCCCTCGCATATGGAATGAACTTCCTGAGAAAGTGGTGGATGTGTGTAAAAGATTTTCCCCTTGTGCCTTATTTAAATATTTTTCCTCCCACCTTAAAAATATGAGCCCTAGTCTTGAAATCCCCCATCTTAGGGAAAAGACAACTACCATCAACTCTATTTATACCTCTCACTATTTTATAAACTTCTCAACCTCCTACGATCCCATGGAAAAAGTCCCAGCCTATCCAGCCTTTCCTTATAACTCAAACCTTCCATAGCCGGCAACATCCTGGTAAAAGTCTTCTGAAAACTTTCTAGCTTGAATGTTTTTAAGGTAAAGACAGAAAAATTTTTTAACAGTAAAGGATTTAAGGGTTATGGTGAGCGGGTGTATAAGTGGAGCTGAGTCTCAAAAAGATCAGCCATGATCTTATTGAATGGCGGAGCAGGGTCGAGGGGCCAGATGGCCTACTCCTGCTCCTATTTCCTATGTTCTTTTACCCTAACTACTCTCTGTGTGGAAAAGTTTTCTCTCACTTAATCCTGACTTCATTTGCATATCACTTTATGTCCTCTCGCTCTTTTCTCTTTTGTAAGTGGGAACAGCTTCTCCCCCCTATTCACTCTATCCAGCCCAGTCATGATTTTGAAAACGTCTATCAAACCTCCTCTCTGCCTTCTTCTCTCCAAAGACGACGGTCCAAACTGAGGGTCAGTGTGGACTTGTTGGGCCGAAGGGCCTGTTTCCACACTCAAGGGATTCTGTGACTTCCACGCCAGGAGAATCAAGGGAGATGCGCAGAGAAAATGAGGCTGGAGAAGCAGTAAAGGGGAATAAAGGAATGGTGAAGGAGCTGAATAGATACCTTGCATCACTATGGAAGATACCAGAACTTCAAGAGAGTCAGGAGACAGAGGTGAGCATAATGGCCATCACTAAGGAAAAGGTGGTGGGGAAGCTGAAAGGTCTGATGATCAAAATGGCCACTGGGCGGAGGAGTGGCAGATGGAGTTTAATTTAAATAAATGTGAGGTGCTGCATTTTGGAAAGGCAAACCAGGGCAGGACTTATGCACTTAACAGCAAGGTCCTGGGGAGTGTTGCTGAACAAAGAGACCTTGGAGTGCAGGTTCATATTTCCTTGAAAGTGGAGCCACAGGTAGACAGGATAGTGAAGAAGTCGTTTGGTACACTAGCCTTTTTTGGTCAGTGCATTGAGTATAGGAGTAAGGAGATCATTTTGTAGCTGTACAGAACATTGCTTGGGCCACTTTTGGAATACTGCGTGCAATTCTGGTCTCCCTGCTATAGGTAGGATGTTGTGAAACTTGAAAGGGTTCAGAAAAGATTTACAAGGATGTTGCCAGGATTGGAGGGTTTGAGCTACAGGGAGAGGCTGAATAGGCTGGGTTTATTTTCTCTGGAGCGTCAGAGACTGCGGGGTGATCTTATAGAGGTTTATAAAATCATGAGGGGAATGGATAGGGTGAATAATCAAGGGCTTTTCGCTGGGGTGGGGGAGTCCAAAACTAGAGGGCATAGGTTTAAAGTTAGAGGGGAAAGATTTAAAAGGGATCTGAGGGGCAACTTTTTCCAACTATTGTGGGTACAATTACAACATTTAAACGACATTTGGATAAGTACCAGGAGCCGGCAGATGGGACTAGTTTAGTTTGGGATTATGTTCAGCATGGACTGGTTGGACCGAAGGGTCTGTTTTTGTGCTGTTCGACTCTATGACTCTATAAAGTAGCCTCAACTGCTTCACTGGGCAGGGAAATTCCACAGACTCACAACCTTCTGGGTGAAGAAGCTCCTCCTCAATTCAGTCCTAAATCTTCTGCCCGTTATTTTGGGGCTATGGCCCCTGGTTCTAGTTTCACCCACCAATGGAAACACCTCCCTGCTTCAATCTTATCTATTCCCTTCATAATTTTATACATTTTTTAAAGATCCCCACATATTCTTCTAAATTCCAGTGAGTGTAGTCCCAGTCTACACAATCTCTCCTCACAAGCCAACCCTCTCAACTCCATAATCGACCTAGTGAATCTCCTCTGCACCCCTCCAGTGCCAGTACATCCTTTCTCAAGTAAGGAGACTAAAACTGTACACAGTACTCCAGGTGTGGTCTCACCAGCACCAGCTGCGACATAACCTCTCTGCTTTTAAACTCAATCCGTCTAGCAATGAAGGACAAAATTCCAAATGCGTTCTTAATTACCTGCTGCAACTGCAAACCAACTTTTTGTGATTGAAGAAGTTGGGATTGTTCTCCTTGGAGTGAAGAGGCTGAGAGGAGATTTGATAGATGTTATCAAAATCATGAACTGGACTGAGTGAATAGGGAGAAGCTGTTCCAGCTTATAAAAGAAAAAAGAATGAGAGGACAAGGATTTAACGTAGTATGCAGATGAGCAGTTAGGGCATATAATATGGTGGAGGCAGGGTCAGTTGGGACATTCAAGAGGGAATTGGATAATCATTCAGATAGAAATAGTTTACAGGGATAAGGGGAAAAGGCACTATGTAATAGAACTTGTGGAGGCGCAATGGGCCAAATGGGCTCCTCCTGGTCCATAAGGGTAGTGTAGTGGTTAGTATCCTTGCCTGTTACTTGGGACACCAGGGTTCAATTCCCCACCAGGGAGAAGCCAACATTTTGGAGCCGTACTGGACCTAGTATTGGGGAAAGAGCCTGGCTAGGTGGTTGATGTCTCAGTAGGGGAGCAGCTTGGGAACAGTGATCACAATTCAGTAAGCTTTAAGGTACTGATGGATAAAGATAAATATAGTTGTCAGGTGAAGGTGCTAAATTGGGGGAAGGCTAATTACAACAATATTAGGCTGGAACCGAAGAATGTAGATTGGAGGCAGATGTTTGAGAGCAAATCAACATCTGGTATGTGGTAGACTTTCAAGTGTAAGTTGATAGGAGCTCAGGACCGGCACGTTTCTGTAGGGATGGAGGATAAGTATGGCAAGATTAGGGTACCTTGAATAACGAGAGATATTGTGAGCTTAATCAAAAAGAGAAAGGAAGGAAGAAAGAGAAAGGAAACATTTGTCAGGGCTAGGAGGCTGGGAACACACGAAGCAAGGGTGGAATACAAGGAAAGTCAAAAGAAACTTAAGCAAGGAGTCAGGAGGGCTAAAAGGGGTCATGAAAAGTCATTGGCCAACAGGATTAAGGAAGATCCCAAGGCTTTTTAACATATATAAAGTGCAAGAGGGCAGCCAGGGAGAGGGTTGGCCCACTCAAGGACAGGGAAAGGGTTTTATGTGTGGGGCCAAGAGGAAATGGATGAGGTATTAAATGAGTACTTTGCATCAGCATTCACCATAGAGAAGGACTTGGTCGATGATGAGTCTGGGGAAAGGTGTGTAGATAGTTTGGGTCATGTTGAGATCAAAAGGCAGGAGGTATTGGGGGTTTTGAAAAACATTAAAGTAGGCAAGTCCCCAGGGCCTGGTGGGATATACCCCAGAATACTGAGAAAGGCAAGGGAGGAAATTGTTGGGGCCTTGACAGAAATCTTTGTATCCTCACTGGCTACAGGGGAAGTCCCAGACGATTGGAGAATAACCAATGTTGTTCCTTTGTTTAGGACAGGTGGCAGAGATAATCCAGCTAATTACAGGCTGGTGAGCCTTACATCAGTTGTAGGGAAATTATTGGAGAGGATGCTTTGAGACAGGATTTACTCCCACTCGGAAATAAGTGGGTGCATTAGCAAGAGGCTACATGGTTTTGTGAAGTGGGGGTCGTGTCTCACTAACTTGATCAAGTTTTTTGAGGAAATGACAGAGATGATCGATGAGGGTAGGGCAGTGGATGTTGTCTACATGGACTTCAGTAAGACCTTTGACAAGGTCCCTCATGGCAGGCTGAAACAGAAGGTAAAGCCGCATGGGGTCAGAGGTGAGCTTGCGAGATCGATAAAAAACTGGCTCGGTCATAGAAGACAGAGGGTAGCAGTGGAAAGGTGTGTTTCTGAATGGAGGCTGTGACTAGTGGCATTCCTCAGGGATCAGTGCTGGGACTGCTATTTGTAATATATACAAGTGATTTGGAGGAGAATGTAACTGGTCTGATTAGTAAGTTTGCCGATGACACAAAGGTTGGTGGAATCACGGATAGCGATGAGGAACATCAAAGGACACAGCTGGATATAGATCGGTTGGTGACTTGGACAGAGAGATGGCAGATGGAGTTTAATCCAGAAAAATGTGAAGTAATGCATTTTGGAAGGTCTAATCCAGATGGAAAATATACAGTAAATGGCAGAACCCTTAAGAGTACTGATGGGCAGAGGGATCTGGGTGTACAGGTACACAGGTCACTGAAAGTGGCAACACAGGTGGAAAAGGTAGTCAACAAGGCATATAGCATGCTTGCCCTTATCAGTCGGGGCACTGAGTTTAAAAATTGGCAGGTAATGTTGCAGCTTTATAGAACCTTAGTTAGGCTGCATTTGGAATATTGTGCTCAATTCTGGTTGCCACACTACCAGAAGGATGTGGTGGCTTTGGAGACGGTACAGAAAAGATTTACCAGGATGTTGCCTGGTATGGAAGGCATTAGCTATGAGGAGAGGTTGGAGAAACTTGGGTTGTTCTCACTGGAATGACAGAGGTTGAGGGGCGACCTGACAGAGGTCTACAAGATTATGAAGAGCATGGGCAGAATGGACCGTCAGAAGCTTTTTCCCAGGGTGGAGGAGTCAGTTACTCGGGGCCATAGTTTAAGGTGCGAGGGGCAAGGTTTAAAGGTGATGTACAAGACAAGTTTTTTACACAGAGGGTGGTGGGTGCCTGGAACTCACTGCCGGGGGAGGTAGTGGAAGCAGATACAATAGTGACTTTTAAAGGGCATCTTGACAAATACATGAATCGGGTGGGAATAGAGGGATATGGTCCCCAGAAGGGTAGGGGGTTTTAGTTATGATGGGCAGCAGGTCGGTGCAGGCTTGGAGGGCTGAAGGGCCTATTCATGTGCTGTAATTTTCTTTTTCTTTGTTCATAATAATTCTGCGATATTTATCTAGGTCTGGGCTCTGTGACCTTAATGACAAAACGATCTGTTTTTTTAAAAAATATTGTCAAAAATGCAATATGCAAAAGCTGCAGAGCCGTCTCTCAAAAACCAACAATAATAAAAAGCAAGACAGACACATTTATGAATTTCTAAGGAGAACAGTTTTAAAATAATTTCATAAGTGTGCATAAAATCAGTTCAGTGAAAGAGGAGTCTACACATTTTGAAGACCTTGGAAGCTGATAATTGAATGCTACTTTCTCACAAATACAATGCTAAGAGAAGTTTAAAAAAACAAAATAAGCCATTTAATTCACATCAACTCCTCCCTGTGAATTTGTTGCTGTTGGAAAGGCAAGCAGTTCATTTCTGTTCCCAGCAGCAAATGCAGCTTTTATTGGTTTCTTTATTTTTTGCTTTCGCTCTTGTTGAATAAAAGTCAACACTTTTCCAGTAAATGATGCCGTCGCATTGAGCAATTATGCTCTGCTGGGAATTAGGGAAAGATCAGCACTCCTTCAGACAATATGGGATGACATTTAGGAATAGGTAACCTGTGCAGTTCTTAATAGCAGTACATTTATGAATGGGCACATGTATTTACAATGAAGTATTGTTTGTCAAACCTTCATGCCCTCAGAAATGTTCCATTTTTGCTCCCCTCTCACTAAAATGCACAGAGAAGAGCTGCTCCAGACTGGAAGTGTTTAATCTGGGGTCTGACCGAGGTTTAAAAATGTCTCTGGCACAGGAATCGCAGCGGTGGTGAGTACTTCTTCTGGAATAGAAGCCATTGATGCACAGTACAATGCTAATAAGGTGTGTTTTGGAGAAATCTCACGAGGACTGAAGGAGAGAAACCCTCCATGAAACTTGCCAAAATTGTTACTGAACCAATTTCTGGTAGAGAAAACTGAAATCTGTAGAAGAATCAAATCAGATTTGAAACATTAACTCTGTTCCTCTTATGATAAGAACATAAGAACATAAGAACTAGGAGCAGGAGTAGGCCATCCGGCCTCTCGAGCCTGCCCCGCCATTTAATAAGATCATGGCTGATCTTTCTGAGACTCAGCTCCACTTACCCGCCCACTCACCATAACCCTTAATTCCTTTACTGTTCAAAAATTTATCTAGCCTTGCATTAAAAACATTCAGCAAGGTAGCTTCAACCGCTTCACTGGGCAGGGAATTCCACAGATTCACAACCCTTTGGGTGAAGAAGTTCCTCCTGACCTCAGTCCTACATCTGCTTCCCTTTATTTTGAGGCAATGCCCTCTCGTCCTAGTTTCACCTGCTAGCAGAAACAACCTCCCTGCCTCCACCTTATCTATTCCCTTCATAATCTTATATGTTTCTATAAGATCTCCCCTCATTCTTCTGAATTCCAATGAGTATAATCCCAGTCTACTCAGTATCTCCTCATAATCCAACCCTCTCAACTCTGGAATCAACTGAGTGAATCTCCTCTGCACCCCCTCCGGTGTTAGTATAACCCTTCTCAAGTAAGGAGACCAAAACTGCACACAGTACTCCAGGTGTGGCCTCACCAGGACCCTATACAGCTGCAGCATAGCCTCCTTGTTTTTAAACTCCATCCCTCGAGCAATGGCAGACAAAATTCCATTTGCCTTTTTAATCACCTGCTGCACCTGCAATCCTACTTTTAGTGATTTATCCACAAGGACACCCAAGTCCCTCTGCACAGCAGCGTGCTGCAAATTTTGAAAACATAGTCCATTTTCCTGTTATTCCTACCAAAATGAATGACCTCACACTTATCAACATTGTACTCCATCTGCCAGACCTTTGCCCACTCACTTAGACTATCTATATCCCTCTGCAGACTTTCAGTGTCTTCTGCACACTTTGCTCTACCACTCACCTTAGAGTCATCTGCAAATTTTGACACACCACACTTAGTCCCCAACTCCAAATCATCTATGTAAATTGTAAACAATTGAGGTCCCAACACTGATCCCTGAGGCACACCACTAGCCACTGACCGCCAACAAGAAAAACACCCATTTACCCCTACTCTTTGCTTTCTACTGCTCAACCAATCCTCTATCCATGTCAATACAATACCTGTAATACCGTGCAACTTTATCTTATGTAGCAGCCTTTGGTGTGGCACCTTGTCAAATGCCTTCTGGAAATCCAGATACACCACATCCACAGGTTCCCCATTGTCCACCATGCAAGTAACGTCCTCAAAGAATTCCACCAAATTAGTTAAACATGACCTACCCTTCATGAACCCATGCTGGGTGTTCCCAATGGGATAATTTATATCCAGATGTCTTGCTATTTCTTCCTTAATGATAGATTCGAGCATTTTCCCCACTACCGAAGTTAAGCTAACTGGCCTATAGTTACCTGCTTTTTGTCTACTTCCTTTTTTAAACAGTGGCGTCACATTGGCTGTTTTCCAATCTGCGGAAACCACCCCAGAGTCCAGTGAATTTTGGTAAATAATTACTAGTGCATTTGCTATTTCCCCCATCACCTCTTTTAGTACCCTGGGATACATTTCATCAGGGCCAGGATACTTGTCTACCTTTAGCCCCATTAGCTTGCCCAGCACTGCCTCCTCAGTGATAATGATAGTTTCTAGGTCCTCACCTGCTATAACCTTCTTGCCATTAGTTTTCGGCATGTTATTTGTGTCTTCCACTGTGAAGACCAACACGAAATAACTGTTTAATGTCTTGGCTATTTCCTCATTCCCAGTTATTAAATTGGTCTTCTCATCCTCTAAAGGACCAATGTTAACCTTCGCCACTCTTTTACGACTTACATATTTATAGAAACTTTTGCTGCCTGTTTTTATATTCTGAGCTAGTTTACTCTCATAATCTATCTTACTTTTCTCTATAACTTTTTTTGTGGCTTTCTGTTGGCCTTTAAAGATTTCCCAGTCTACTAGTTTCTCACTACTCTTTCCTTTTTGGTATGTGTTTTTTTTCAATCTGATACTTTCCTTTATTTCCTTAGACATCCATGGCTGGCTCTCTCTTTTCCTACAGTTCTTCCTTATCACTGGAATATACTTTAACTGAGCACTGTGAAAAATGGTTTTGAAAGTCCTCCACTGTTTCTCAATTGACCCACCATAAAGTTTTTGCTCCCATTCTACTTTAGCTAACTCCTCCCTCATTCCTTCACAGTTTCCTTTGTTTAAGCACAGGACATAGGTACTGGATTTAACCTTCTCACGCGCCATCTGTATTTTAAATTCGACCATACTGTGATCACTCCTTCCGAGAGGATCCCTAACTGTGAGATCGTTAATTATTCCTGTCTCATTACACAGGACTAGATCTAGGATAGCTTGCTCCCTCATAGGTTCCATTACATATTGTTCAAGGAAATTATCACGGATGCATTCTATGAACTCCTCCTCAAGGCTGCCATGACCAACCTGGTTTGACCAATCGATATGTAGATTAAAATCTCCCATGATAATTGCTGTACCATTTTTACTTGCATTAGCTATTTCTGTGTTTATTGCCCGCCCCACCACGATGTCATTATTTGGTGGCCTGAAGACCACACTTATCAGTGACTTCTTCTCCCTGCTATTCCTAATTTCCACCCAAATGGACTCAACGTTTTGTTCAATAGAACCTATATCATCTCTCACTACCGCCCTGATATCATCCTTAAAAATCAGAGCAACACCACCTCCCTTACCTTCCTGTCTGTCCTTCCGAACAGTTTGATACCCCTGGATATTTAACTCCCAGTCATGACCATCCTGTTACCATGTCTCTGTAATGGCCACTAAATCATACCCATTTGTCATGATTTGTACCGTCAACTGATCCACCTTGTTTGGAATGCTCCGAGCATTCAGATAAAGTGCCCTTATGCCAGTTTTTGCACCTTCTTTTTGGGTCCTATTACCTCCATTAATAACAGCTCTTGAGTTCTCCTTCCCTTTAATTTTTTTCCTAATTTTCAATGGAGTTGAAGCTTCCTCGTCACCTGCTAACATGCTGCTTTGCCTTACATTAATTGTTATTCTCCCTCTACGCTCACTTCTCCCTTCCCCCCTACTTACTAGTTTAAAGTCCTATTAACCACCCTATTTACCCTTTTCACCAGAACACTGGACCCGGCCCTGTTCAGGTGGAGTCCATCCCAGTGGTATAGATCCCTCCTGTCCCAGAACTGATGCCAGTGCCCCATGAAAAGGAAACCCTCTTTCCATTTTCTGATGAAGGTTCTCGGCCCGAAACATCAGCCTTCCTGCTCCTATGATGCTGCTTGGCCTGCTGTGTTCAGCCAGCTCTACACCTTGTTATCCCGACACCACTCTTTCAGCCACGTGTTTACTTCCCTGATCCTCGCCTCCCTATTCCAATTTGCATGTGGCTCGGGCAGCAATCCAGAGATTATGACCCTTGAAGACCTGTTTTTAATTTTGTTCCTAGCTTTTCATAATCCCGAAATAGGTCTTTTTTCCTAGTCCTGCCTATGTTGTTGGTACCTATGTGGACCACAACAACTGGACCCTCCCCCTCCCTCTCTAGCATCCTCTCAAGCCGGTCAGAGATGTCTCGCACCCTGGCACTGGGCAGGCAACACACCATGCGGGATTCTCTATTCTGCTCGCAAAGGATACTGTCTATCCCCCTGATGATGGAATCCCCTACAACTACAATGTCTTTTTGCTCCCCCCCTCTTGAATGGCCTCCTGGACCATGGTGCCATGGTCAGTTGACTCATCCTTCATGCAGCCCTATTCCTCATCCACGCAGGGAGCAAGTGCCTCGTACCTGTGGGACAATGTCAAGGGCTGCGGCTCCTGTGTTCCTGTCTGCACGGTCCCTCTACCTGCCTCACTCACAGTCACACACTGCTGTCCCTGCCCGCCGATCGAATTAACATTAGTTAATCTACCAGGTGTGACTGCCTCCTGGAACACAGTATACAGGTATTTCTCCCCCTCCCAGATGTGCCGCAGTGTTTGGAGCTCGGATTGCAGCTCATCAATTTTGAGCCGGAGCTCCTCAAGCAGCCAACACTTGCTGCAGATGTGGTCACTGCCGTTCTCAATGGGATCAGCTAGCTCCCACATCATACAGCTACAACACATCACCTGGCCTGCCATCTCTACTTAGTTAATTACTTAAAATTAATTAGTTTGTTTTTTAGTTTCGCAGTGTTCGCTGCACCAGTAAGTTTACTCCATTATATATTCAAACAGACTCCGGCTTTGCCTTCCCACCCGCTCCCAGAGGATTTGGGGTCTATGTGACCACCCTGAAAGATAACAAAGAGATGAGGAAAAAAATCCAAATAGCTTACCTGCTCACCACACTTAGTCGTTATTATTAGGTTAGAGGAGGTGGAAGGGTGGGAGACACTATGCGTGTAATGTCCCAAGTATTAGTTAACTCCCAAATTTATTGGGTGGAAGCTTACCTTCCCAGGCTGCCCTCGCGCTTTCTCCCAGACTCCTGCCGCTGAAACAACTGAAAGGCCGCAGTCATGCGAGGTAAGACTTTTATAATTGAAAGCTTACCTTCCCAGGCTGCCCTCGCGCTTTCTCCCGGACTCCCGCCGCTGAAACAACTGAAAGTCGCAGTGATGATACTATGGCTTTAAGAGGTATGTTTTGTCCTGGATTTCTTTTGAAGAGAAGTTTTAAGACAGAGCTGTCTATTTGAATCCAATAAAGTAACTCGGTTGTGAGGCCTTGAGTTTTTTTTTAAAGTTGGAGCAATAGAAGCAGCCTGAATGGGTGGGGTCAAGCTCCCACAGAACGAGGGTTTTTTGTTTTAGTTTTTCAGTTGTAGTTTCTGGGGTCTTGAAGCTAGGTTTAGAAGCTGTAGTATGTCTTTCCCTGCTACTCTTTTTCTCAGAGATTTTTCTTGACATTTTTCCTCCTGGATTAGAGAATTGTATGTGAGACAATCTATTTTGCTGAATTTGCCTTTGCCAAGAGTCTGTACACAGATGTTACTATATTGGAACAGTTACTGTTTAGTAGTAAAACAATCTACAATTCTGTTAAGTTTTCCAACAGAGTTAATAATTCCAATTTCTTCTTCTTTTTGTTGTATTTTAATTAGAGTGCACGAATAAAGTGTGTTTTGCTTTGAATCTGGTAGCTTGACCAAAAAAATTGCATCTCGAACACAAAGTGTGGGCACTTGCCTTTAAAATAAGAACAAGTTAGGGTCTAGGCTATCTTCTTCATATATTTTCAGAGTTTGGTCAGGTCTGTAACACTCTCTCTACAGGTTTCTATTGCAGATTTCCAACATCTTACTTAGGTTCTCAACTTGTTTTGATGAATTCAGTGCCTGAAAACATTTGCTACTCCTGGAGCTGAATTTATAAGCTCCAACTGCTGCTGGTGATATCTTTGATATTTTTCATTTTTTCATCCCTCATGAGCATTGCAAATGCAACAGTGACTTTGTAATCTTGTCAATAATTTCATTTTTGTTTCTCAAACCGGTATAAAGCTGCAGTGACTTTGCGAGCACAGTGTTTTACATCTTCACCCTCTGTAACCTGCTTTTCTTGAATTGTTACCTTAACTCCAACCCCAACCCTAACCCTAACCCCAACCTTAACCCTAACCCCAACCTTAACCCAAACCCTAACCCTAATCCTAATCCTAATCCTGACCCTAACCCTAACCCTAACCCTAATCCAAAACCTAACCATAAACCTAAACCTAACCCTAACCCCAAACTTCAACCTAACCCCAACCTTAACCCTAACCCCAAACTTAACCCTAACCCTAACCCAGACGCTAACCCTAATCCCAATCCTGACCCTAACCCAACCCTAACCCCAGCCCTAACCCTAACCCCAACCTTAACCCTAACCCAACCTTAACCCTAACCCAAACCCTAACCCTAATCCTAATCCTGACCCTAAACCTAAACCTAAACCTCACCCTAACCCTAACCCAAACCCTAACCCCAACCTTAACCCTAACCCTAACCCTAATCCTAATCCTGACCCTGACCCTGACCCTGACCCTAAACCTAACCCTAACCCCAACCTTGACCCTAACCCCAACCTTAACCCTAACCCAAACCCTAACCCTAATCCTAATCCTGA
>NC_063360.1:3236550-3298081 GCF_021869965.1 Rhincodon typus
CCTAACCCTAATCCTAAACTTAACTCTAACCCTAACCCTAACCCAAAACCTAACCTTAACCCTAAACATAACCCTAGCCATAACTCTTACTCCAAAACCTGACCCTAGCCCTTTGGTGCCCTGGAGATTCCTCTGGCTCACTTGTTCCTCAGTTCCTGCACCATTTGTTTTGGACTTCTCCAACTGGATAACCTTTGGACAAGGCACTTTCTCAGCAAAATGACTCTGAAGGCTCGATGTTGACGACTCTCTCCTGTAAATAGAAATCATGGGAAACCAGCAGAATTTGCATGTAAATGAAGCTGTTCCTTCAAAAGTTCGCAACATTCCTTTTCAATTTTTCTCTTTTTTGCAGCCAGCTCCAAAAATTGCTTCTACACAAGAAATGGACACGACGATCACCCTTCAATGGTTGATCTGCCTGCTCGCACTCGACACAAGTGTTCCCCGTCTAATAGCCAGTCCGAGAGAGTGGAGAGTTTCATTGATTTGTGTACATAGCCCACATGATTGGATAATAGGCCACAGTGCAGCATGCTATTTCGCCTTTTTGAAGTACTTGCCAGTCAGGAATTTTTAGATGGCTGATGTATCTCTTCGCCTCACTTTCTGTGTTGGGAGCAGAATTTGGGAACAATTCTCCAGAAATCCATTGAATCAATGTTTAAGATGTACATTCTTTCTGGAGTTTCTCGGAAGCTGTGACTCCAATGGTAGGTTGCTGACCCCCTAATCTTGGTTGTTCACTGATTTCTCTGAGTGAGAATTACTGGCTCTCTGAGTCTCAAACTTTCAGGTTGAAGTCTCATTCCAGGGCTTGAGAGGAGAGGTCAAGGCCGACAGTCCAGTGTGGTACTGAGGGAGCACTATACTGTCAGAGGTACCATTTTTCAGGTGAAATGTTAAACTGAAGCCCGTATGTCTTCTTGAGTGGCCACAAAAATCCCACGGCACCATGTTAAAGGCAGTCAGAGGAGTTCTGCCCAGTGTTTGAATTGAATTGAGTTGAGTTAGCTTTATTGTCACGTGTACTCGTGAGTACAGCCAAAAATTTACAAGTTGCCATTTACCATGCCATCTTAGACACAAATCTACCCAGGTACAGATTTGTAAGTACAAATTCTTCGGAAAAAAATGTAGAAAAATTAAGAGATAAAAGTCCAGCATTATGGATCATAGGAGCAAAGTAGAAAAATAAAAAGGTTCAGCATTAAAGTCCTTCCAACTCAGTCCACAGTGGCTTGTAGCCCCCTGTAACTGGAAGAGAGATGCCCACCTCCTCACTGCTGCCTGCACCAGGTCCACCCATGTAGGTGTTGCCACTCTTTAGATGCCATTGCTTTGCCAATAGGTCCACCTTGCTGACACCACCAAGTCCCATGCTGAACCCATGGTCAACAGGGAAGTTGTGGATCAGAAGGACTGAATGATTAAACAGTTCCTGAAAGCCTGTGAGGAGGCAAAAGAGTTGAAGGAAGGGATCTGAGGTGTGGGGGGTGGGGAGCGTGGTTGTGGGGAGGGGGGTGGGGTGCTCAGTGAACAGTGTTTATCCCTTTATCAATACCACCAGAACAGATAACCTGCACATTACAGATTGACTGCTGTAATTTTACACTAAAGCACAGATCTTAGAAAGGCACCATGCATTTAACAAAGTTAGATTCCTGTCTTATAAAAAAAAACGTTGCCTGACTCTCAGTGGGTTCAGTAATCAGTCTGTGACAGTCAATCATGAAGGGTCCCGACCCGAAATGTCGATTCTCCTACTCCCCTGACGCTGCCTGACCCGCTGTGTTCCTCCAGCTCCACACTATATTGTCTCTGACACCAGCATCTGCAGCTCTTGCTATCTCCAATATATTAGTCAACTATATACACAACCTCCAGTTTGACTTCACCACCTGTCCCTCTCTCTACCTCTCCTTCACCTTCAATGGTTTGTATTGCCCTTAATGGGCTTTGGATGTAAATTAAGCCATTGGAAATCACAATGTTTTACTGGTGAACGTTATTAGATGGAAAAAAATACCACAGATGATTTGGAGATGGGAAATAAAACGCATTCAGTCATGTGTAAGAGCACTTCTGGATATATAAAAATAACAGAAATAAACTACAATCTCATAGCAGGGACCTTGTGGTGCAATGGTAGTGTCCCTACCTCTGAGCCAGGGGTTCTGGGATCAAGTCCCAGCTGAAAGTGGGGTAGCATGTCCAAGTGGGTTTTAAAACAAAATCTTTAAGGGTACTTGTGGCACAGTAGTAGTGTCCCTACCTCTGAGTCAGGAGTCCTGGGTTCAAATCCCACTCGCTTGAAAGGTATGTAATACCATTTCTGAGCAGATTGATTAGAAAATGCCTAACACCCAGACTAAGTGGAAGTCTAATATATCAGAAATTGCTGGAAAAGCTCAGCAGGTCTGGCAGCACCTGGGAAGAGAAATCAGAGTTAACCTGACCTGAAACACTAACTCTGATTTCTCTCCACAGGTGCTGCCAGATCTGCTGAGCTTATTTAGCAATTTCTGTTTTTATTTCTGATTTGCAGCATCCGCTGTTCTTTCGTTTTTTTGTCTAAGATATCGAATTTGTGTATATAGTTTAAAAAATTCCAGGTTTCTGACTCAGTGAGAATCTGGGGCTCTGTGGTATGTTTTTAACTGAAATAATATATAAAAAAACCGATCACAGCACTGACTGTGCTGTAAAAATACTTCATGAGCTGTGAAGTGATTTGAAACATCTGGTGGTTTGAAATGCGTTAATAAATGCAAATTTTGTTTAAATTAGCGAGTGGGGAAAAGGTTCTAAAGAACACAAAGCAGTTCCTCACTCTCTTTGTATGTGACAACCATTGGAGGATGTTTATGAGATATAAAAGGGAAATTCTATCAGGCCATCATCCCAATTTACTATTGTTTGATTCAGAAAAACACACATCGATTAGAGAAACTCCGAGTCCTTTGTCATTGGTAAATTGTACAGGTGTTTAAAACCGTGCTTAGAACAAGAAAACAGAATGTTTTACACGATACTTCTGCCGTTGGAGCTTATTCCATTCACATCAAAACACAGAAATATCCTAAGGCGATCCATAATATTAAAAGTCAACACTCAGCCTTGAAAGGAGTTAAAGGACAGGTGATCAAACTCCTAGTTGAAACGTTAGGTATTCCTGAAAGGAGGAAGACAAGGATGGGACGTGGATGGGTTTACAGGGAATTCCTGAGCTAAGGCCTTGGGCATCATATGTGCCATCGCCAATTTGAAATCAGCGCTGATCAAGATGCCAGGAGCGCATCAGAGGGATTTAGGATTGGTGGAGGGCACAGAGTTAGGAAGGGGGTAAGGCCATGATGGAGGGGTTTGAAAACAGGGATGAGAATTTTCAAATTGCCTTTGTTGACTGAGAGCCGGTGAGAGGTGAACAGGACCTAGCAGCCACAGGGGACTAGTTCAGTTTGGGATACCTGGTTGGCATGGACATGTTGGAGCAAAGGGTCTGTTTCCATGCTGTATGTCTCTATACTTCATCATAGAGTCATAGAGCTCTGCAGCATGGAAGCAGACCCTTTGGTCCAACATGTCCATGCTGACCAGATATCCTAACCTATTCTAGTCCCATTTGCCAAGGTTTGGCCCATATCCCTCTAAACCCTTCCTATTCATGTACCCATCCAGATGCCTTTTAAATGTTGTCATTGTATCAGCCTCCACCACTTGCTCTGGCAGCTCATTCTATACATTCACCACCCGCTGTGTGAAAAAGTTGCCCCTTAGATCTCTTTTAAATCTTTACTCTCTCACCTTAAGCCTATGCCCTCTAGTTTTGGACTCCCCTACCCTGGGGAAAACACCTTGGTTATTCACCCTATCCATGCCCCTTATGATTTTATAAACCTCTATAAGGACAACCCTCAGCCTTCGACGCTCCAGGGAAAATAGCCTCAAGCTATTCAGCATCTCCCTATTGCTCAAATTCTACAACCGTGGCAACATCCTTGTAAATCTCTTCTGAACTCTTTCAAGTTTGACAACATCCTTCCTATAGCAGGGAGATCAGAATTGAATGCTGTATTCCAAATGTTGCCTAGCCAATGTCCTGTACAGCCGCAACATGTCATCGCAACTACAATATTCAATGCACAAGTTGAAGAAAGTAAAACAAATGCAAAATACTGCCCAGGCTGGGAAAACTGAAATAAAACCTGAAAACACAGTGGGGTTAAGTCTTCCCAGGCCCTGAATAACTTCTGTACTTCAATGCTGTATTTTGGAGCCTATCAGGACCTCTCATTGAAATGCTGTCATTGAAGTGCTCACTCATTTTGAGCCTGCCTGAACGCTCACAGTGTCTCTGCCTTGACTTCTTAGATTGGTCTCTCAGCCAGAACTAACAGGCCCACAGCCTCTCTGTCATGCCTTGCCTTTTAGTACAGACACAAACCAGGCAGCTTACCCCTGGTTGCCAGCAGTGATCTGTCAACAGGGTAGACTTGCTGCAGTGTGGCACCGAGCCGTGCCAACCTTCCACCATCAACATGTACCAGCAGCTTATGTGGCAAACACCCAGTGTCCAATGGGCCTACCGATTTCTCCTGGAATGAGAGAAAGACAGAGATTGAGAGAATGAGATAGCAAGAACTGCCGATGCTGGAGTCAGAGTCAACACAGTGTGCTGGAGGAACACAGCAGGTCAGGCAGCATCAGAGGAGCAGGAGAGTCAATGTTTCAGGTTGGGACTCTTCATCAGAACTTCTGATGAAGGGTCCCGACCCGAAAGGTTGAAATTCCTGTTCCTCAGAGATTGAGAGAAAATGGTTGGCACAGCTATTGGGGTTCTAAATGTGCCTCTGATCCTATTTTTCTAAACAGCCTGTTCAGAGATGTTATTTCACACCTCTGGAGCAGGTGGGACTAGAACCTGGGCCTCCTGGTCCAGGAGTAGGGACACTATCAAAATTCTGTAGTCTGTTTATTTTCTTCAGAGAGATTTAAAGTAGAATATCTTTTGAAACAGTCTCTCCCCAACATTGATAAAAGTGTAACTATTTGTAGCTGCTCTGCCTTTTAAGTAAATCTGTTACAATCTCATAGTGCTGCCTTTGTGAGTGGTAAGTTCTGTTTTATATCACCATTCATTTTGACCAGTACCTGAGAAGGAAAGTTGCAGCCATTGTTTCTTATCCAGTAGTTTTAACTATGTTCTGTTTCTTTGCTCTTTTTTCTGTGGCTTGCTGTGACATTTAGTAGCCTTCAGCAGCTCTGACCATTCCTGTGTTCCTCTTTTAGTAGCTGTGCTTTTACAGTTCAATGCTTGATCATTCTGACACTGTATTACAAACTCACAGCACAACAATCTAGTTACATCTTTATTGAACTGCATATAAACTTTCTAACCAAATGCACCCATGGCTTTGTACAGCAACTACTTTGCCCAGGACCGTAAGAAACTACAGAGAGTTCTAAACACAGCCCAGTCCATCACACAAGCCAACCTTCCATCCATTGACTCCATCTATACTTCTCACTGCCTTGGGAAAGGCAGCCAACTTAATCAGAGGCCCCTCCCACTCTGGTTATAATTTCCTCCAATCTCTTCCATTAGGCAGAAGATACAAAAGCTTAAACCAACAGATTCAAGAACTGTTTCTTCCCCACTGTTATTAGACTTCTGAATGGACCTCTCGAATTTTAAATTTAATGTTGATCTCGCTCTTTGTGTACCTTCTCTGCAGTCGTAACATTATATTCCTCACTCTGTTCTTTTACCCTAATGCACTCTGTATGATCTGCCTGTACTGCACGCAAAACAAAACTTTTCACTGTACCTAGGTACATGTGACAATAATAAATCAAATCAAAAATGGATGCCTGTAGTGAGTGCCTCATGGCTGATGTCACATGAATATGACAAGCCAAGACTCAGTGTTGCTAACGAGACCCTTGAGTGGATGTTGGAGCTGTCCTACTCAGGATTCTTTAATGGCTAATAACCATGTTTGAATGAACAACTTGAATTTATTTTCTTAACAGAAAATGTTTGATTGTGTGGCGTTCAGAAGAGGGAACGAGCTATGGCCAATATTAACCCCAATGTATTCTGTATTTAATCTGTTTTGTAACACTTTAATTGCCTCTTTTGTCTGTCTTGTCTCTGGCTTGCTCAAGGCTCTCTGGCCCAGTCCTGCTGGTGTTACTGTGGATCTAGGACAGAGGTACCTGATGTGTCTCTGGAATGTTACGTCTAATTTCCAAGCTGTGTGACAGAAAGGAAAGAAAATCTTGAATTTCCATTGCACCGTTCATAACCTGAGGATGTTCAAAAGAGCTTTAAACCAATGACCAGCCACTGTGCAAAACAAACAGCCAATTTGTGAAGGGGAAAAGCAATGACCTAATGAGGTAATCAGTTTTCACTGCTTTAGGGATCAATATTGTCCATGGGAAACCCTCCTGCTTTTCCTTGCACTAGTGCCATGGGATTTTTAATGTTCATGGAATACAGTTAGAGGCTTGGTTTAACATCTTCCCCGAGAGATCAGCATCTCCAGCAGTGCAGCACTTCCCAAGTAGGAGTCCTCTGGAGCCAGACTTGAACATTAAGGAAGACAGATTGAATTTAATTGAGCGATTCATTGTCACTCGCGTTTTATGGTGAATAAGGCAGTGAGATACAGTGAAAAGCTACAATAGTCACCACAGTCCAGCGCCAATTTGAATAATTTTAGAATAAAGGGATATACCTGAAAGAAAGTCTATCTTCGTTTCACCGCCTCTACCATTAACCCTGAGCTGGCTCACTGCCAACAGCCTTTTGCTGCCTGTGCCAGACCCACCAATGTAGGAATCACCATTCTTTAAGTGCCAGCTCTTCACCGCTGGGCCCACCCCACTGACACTGTCATCAACTGCTGAGTCCTGTACTGAACACACACTCGCCCCGCGACCAGGGGTCCCCTGCTCCACCGTCCACCTTCGCCACTGCCTCGCCGAGAACCAGAAACCCCTGCTCCGGGCCTACTGTGACCTCAACAAGGGGTCCCCGGCTCTGCTGCCACTGCAATGATGCCAGGTGTCCCTGCTCTGGGCATACTATGCTGCTGTCACTGCAGCCACCATCTTGCCAACGCCTGGTCTGGGCCTACCGCAACCAGGACTCCCTGGCTGTGCTGCTACCTCAATGATGCCAGGACATTGCCCTGAGCTATAATGAAACAGTATAAAAGGGTTTGTTGGCAGGTGCCAGTCTTCACTGGTCAGTGCAGGAGACTGGATAACTCACCTGTGGCCTGTTCTCCTGTAGAGACCCACTCCGTGCTTTGCAAAGGCCCCCACACACTGACGACACATGGAGTGGAAATACAGCTGCATTCCTCTGGGTTGGACAGAAACCACTTCATTCCTTCTTTGGTCTGTGTAAGGCATTGAAGTCTTCAGGGAAACCTTTCCCTTTCTTGGTGTGGGGCCTTGTCATGGACAAATGAACAGAGAGGAGTGCAATCTGAATTAAGGTCAAGCCTGGAGAATCAGGTGGCCTCTCCGCTCAGTTTCTGCCATGATCTAACCCCCCCCACCCACCTCCACACTATTTATTTACATTCGTTCTTGGAACTTGAGCATTTCTGGTAACAGCATCCCTAAGTGCTCTGTGCGGTGTTGGCAAGTGGTTCTTCTTCCTGGATCACTGGTGGTTTGAAGCAAATGGGCCACGACCGAAAGTATTTAGAGACAATCACATTGGGATGTGGGAGTGCAGTCATAAGTCATAGGTGACGAAAGATTTTAAAAGGACCTGAGGGGTCACCTTTTCATACAGAGGGTGAAATGAGGAAGTGGTGGAGGTGGGTACAATTACAACATTTAAAAGGCATCTGGATGGTACATGAATAGGAAGGGTTTAGAGCGATATGGGCCAAACGCAAGCAAGTGGGACTAGGTCAAATTAGGATATCTGGTCGGCATTGATGAGTTGAATTAAAGGGTGTGTTTCCATGCTACATGACTCAATGAGTCAGGCTGGATAAGAGGATCACATTTTCCTTCCATAAAGGACACAATGATGCAATTTTTTAATAAATTGATAATCCAACAATTTAGGGATCAGTTTTGTCAACCGTGCCTTTCATTCTCTGTTAATTTGTTGCTGCAGTTTGATTACAACTGGTAGTGGGGTGGGTAAAGATTACAGGGAGCTCAGTTGTTGGCAAACAAGACCCTTTTCTTCATATGGTAAGTACAAACAGTGTACAAGAAAAGACATTATGTGGGATTTCTGAGGAAATCACAGACTACTGCCTCACTTCCCCTGACCATCAAATTTGTGTGTTAACATTGATCCCTCATACCAATCTCATCCTCAAGGATATAACTGTATCCATTCCATCATTTAGATCACCCTATGCTACAATTTCCACACTTCTAAAGATCAATTCCATGTTCTTTTCACCTGGCCTGGTGGGATTTGAACTCCTGGTGCCTGGGCTATTAGTTTAGGCCTTTGGATTGCTAATCTATGAGCACAATCTTATTTAGCACTCAAGATTTTCCTCCTTCAGCTTTCCACTTGAATATCTCATTGTGTTTCACGCCCAATGGTTGTATAATGCAATACTCCTCCTTGATAGACCTCCCTCTGTTTCCTCCACCTTTTACTCTCGGTCTTGTCCTGCTGTTTAAATAACCATTTTTCTGTGGCACTATATCATTTGAGAAAAACAGCATGAATGGTTTGACCTTATCCAGGACTTTCTCAGCAGCAAACGGTCTGTGTGTGTGAACAGGTGAGAAAATGACAGATTTATCACCGTGATCTCGGTAAAGGAAGTGATAAAAATCACACTTCTGTCAATTATTGCCTCCGAAAGTTGTTTGTGTCAATTCACAGCAACTGAAAACAACAGCAAACTAGCCTGATTTCTCAGAAATCAAGCACTGAGCTGCTGCCAGCTTTGTCTAGAGCATGTTACTCTCGCAAACAAGACGCAGTGCAATGTGGGAAATGTGACAACCAATTTATGCAGAAGAAGACCCCAAGCCCAGCTCACTTCTTAGACAGCCCCTTAGGAAGGAGAAGTGACTCCAGTTTGACTGATGGCTGGGAAATCCTTTGCATGATCTGGTAGAGAGATCATCATTAGCCAGGACACTGAGGATAACTGCCTTGGTCTTAGAACACAGAACGGGATAGGAACAGGCCCTTCGGCCCACAATGTTGTGCCGAACATGATGCCAAATGAAACTGATCTCTTCTGCCTGTCCTTGGCCCCTATCTCTCCATTCCTTGCATGTTAACGTGTTCATCTAAAAGTCCCTTAAATGCCCCTATCATATCTGCCTCCTCCACCATCACCCCTAGGAGCACGTTCCAGATTCCTACCACTCTCTGTGCAAAAAAACTTGCCCCTCACATCTCCTTTGAACTTTCCCCCTCTCACCTTAAATGGATGCCCTCTAGTATTAGACATTTCAACTCTGGAAAAAAGATTCTTCAAAATAGAGTTGTGGGGAGTTTTCTATCCACCTGCGAGGGCAGCTGGGACTTCAGTCCAATGCCTTCTCTGACAGCTTACCTCTCCAACCAGTCCTTCCTCAGCACTGCACGACAACGTCAGTCTTCCGTTTGGAATGGTATTTGTACCCTCTGGCATCTTGATTCAGAGCTGAGAGATCCACCAGCTGAAACATTTCCAGTGTAATTCACAATCATGATGTTTGAGATGAACATTATTGTCTTATAAAGTTATACAGCACAGAAACAGATCCTTCGGTTCAACTTGTCTGCGCCAACCAGACATAGCAATCTGAACAAGTCCCTTTTTTGCCAGCGTTTGCCCCATATTCCTCTAAACCTGAGATGCTGGAATATTTTTTCGGCTGTAATCCCTCTGTCTGATTTCTGTTGTTGGTAACTCCCCACCCTGGCACCATGACAGGCAAAGGGGCATAGGTTTGAGAGGCAGGAATGTATCTGTGTCAGACCCACTGCTCTCAGATTCATGGTCAAGTCATCTATTCCGGCCTTCTGGAAGGTCACTTACTCCTCTCTCTTCAAATCTAGTACATCTTCCTGCTGTGGCATCTGTTTTAGGGTATCGCAGTAATTGATGTAATGAATATAGTTATTGCGTGATCTGTTATATCATGAGAAAAGCTAAATAAAGAATGGAGGATGACCTTATACCTCAAAGGCATTAAAAACCATTGGATGTTAGCTCTGGAAAAGAGTTTTTATAGCACAGCAAAAAGCCCTTCAGCCCATTCAGGAGAGATGTTGGGAAGCACTTCTACACACAACGTGGTAGATGTTTGGAACTCTCTTCCACAAACAACAGTTGATACTGGATCAGTTATGAGTTTTAAATATGGCATAGATAATTTTTTTGTTAAGCAAATATTTTAAGGGGTGTGGGCCAAACGCAGGTATGTGGAGTTTGGCCAGTAGACAGTGAAGAATTTAAGTATCTAAGTGAAGTATCTAAGATTGAAAAGGAATCTTGATAAATTGGGCCAATGGGCCGAAGAGTGGCAGATGGAGTTTAATTTGGATAAATGCGATGCGTTTCACTTTGGTAAGACAAACAAGGCCAGGACTTGTACAGTTAATAGTAGGGCTTGGTGAGTGTTGTCGAACTGAGTGACCGAGGGGTTCAGGTGTATGGTTCCTTGAAAGTTGCATCACAGGTAGACAGGGTGGTAAAGATGGTGTTTAGCAAACTTGCCTTCATTGCTCAGTCCATTGAATATAGGAGTTGGGATGTTATGTTGCTGGGGTTGGGTCTGGCTGAGAAGCTTTTCAAAGGGTAGGGGTGGACTCGATGGGCCGAATGGCCTGCTTCCACTATGTGGGGTTCTATGATTCTATATGCTTGAAACGGAAGAATGTGCAGGGTCATGTGCGAAGGCAGGTGAGAGATACCTGATTCATTGCTCATTTAGAGATATGGCACGGACATAGTGGCCTGAAATGCCACGTTCTGGGCTGTAACTGTTCAGTGAATACACTGCCTATTAAACCTGTCCAAATTCCAGAAGGTTGTTTATCCACCCTGTTGTCTGAAGAAGGAATAATTCACATAACATCGAAAAAGAAAATAGGGGCTGGAGTAGGCCATTCAGCCCTTCGAGCCTCTTCCACCATTAAATAGGATCATAGTTGATCATCCGACACAATCCCCTGTTTCCACTTTCATCCCATATCCTTTGATCCATTCAGCTATATCTATCTCCTTCTTGAAAACATTCAATGTTTTGGCCTCAACCACTTTCTGTGGCTGGGAATTCCACAGGCTCACCACTCTCTGGGTGAAGAAATTTCTTCTCAACTCAGTCCGAAACGGTTTTCCCTGTATCCTTACACTGTGACTCCTGGTTTTGGACTCTTGGCCATCGAGAATATTCTTCCTGAGTTTACCCTGCTTGCCCAAAAGTTTTTGTTTAACACATTCCATCAACCATCTATAAAAAAATGCCCCCCTGCTATCATCTCTAGGCCTCAACATAGATTACACAGGAATTTGACAGGAATGGATTCACTCCAGATCATATGAAATGCTAAGGTTACTAATAAAAGTAACTCACAATGCTGAATTCAGACAGTTTAGCACAAGGTTAAATGGCAGCATAGAATCCCTACAGTGTGGAAGCAGGCCATTTAGCCCAACGTGTCCACACCAACCTTCCAAAGAGCATCCTATCCAGAACCACCCTCCTACTTTATAACCCTACATTTTCCATGGCTAACCCACCTAGCCTGCACATCCTTGGACACTATGGACGATTTAGCATGGCCAATCCACCTAGGCTGCACATCTTTGGACTGTGGGAGGAAACCAGAGCAATTCTACACAGACACAGGGAGAATGTGCAAACTCCAAACAGACAGTCACCCAAGGGTGGAATCAAACTCAGGTCCTTGGTGCTGTGAAGCAGCAGTGTTGACTCCTGAGCCACAATGCTACCCCAAAATCAAGTGGAGCAAATTGGTGAAAATGCTTAGGAAGATCAAAGCCTAAGGGCCCTAAATAGGACCAATATGCTAAGGTCCTGACAAAGATCCTGAGGAGAGGAGATGCTGGTTGAGAGCAGGCGATTGGAACACTGTAGGTTCAATGATATTGGGTTTATTTGACAAGACTCTGCTGGAAACAGAATCTTACTGTTTTGTTAACAGCTCCCTCCCTTGCTGTTGGCATTGACTCATTTCGGGGCATATCATTGCAGCTGTCCTACAGTCTCCATTATGTCCTGTCATCCTGTCTAAGCTAACTCTCTAGGTTTGGTCTGGAGTCTTCAGGAATTCAAGGTTAATCTCCAGCCCAGAGAAATGGGGAGCAAAATGATCAGACAATTATAAAAATAATGGAAAATGTTATTTTCCTCTCTACAGATGTTGCCAAAGGTGAGAAACATTTGCAACATTTTCTGTTTTACTATAAATAGCAAATGCTTTCAGTTTCTTTGAGTATTTCATATGCAAAATATTAGAGATGGCAAATTGGCTGTTTGGTGGACTGTCATGGATTATTTGATTTAGTATCAATGACTCTTTTAACTTTACATTTGATTCAGGAGTTTCAGATCAGTTAGATTAGAATACCATGTGGTCCCTCAAATTTTGATCATGGCTGAATCTTACTGTCTACTCTTTGACCTGATTTGAAGGAGAGAGTGGCTTCAGTGTTACTGTGGCCCAGGTAAATTCCCTGTGACCATGGCAGGGTTCAAACACAGGCACATTTAAATTCAATTAATAAATCTGGACTTGAAAGCTGTCATGGTGGGCCATCATGGATGGTTGTAAAAATTTGCCTGGCTCATTTATGTGATTAGGGAAGGGAATCTTGTCACCTCTAACTGGTCTGGCCTACACGTGACTCCAGCCCCACAGCAAAGTGGTTGACCACATACCATAAACTGACCCAGTCCCATTTGCTGGCATTTGGCCCATATCCCTCTAACCCCTTCCTATTCACGTACTCATCCAGATGTCTTTTAAATGTTGTAATTGTACCAGCCTCCACCACTTCCTCTGGAAGCTCATTCCATACATGCATCTATGTGAAAAAGTTACCCCTTAGGTCCCTTTTATATCTTTTCCCTCTCACCTTAAACCCACGCCCTCTAGTTTTGGGCTCCCCCACCTGAGGAAAAAGACCTTGACTATTCACCCTATCCATGCCCCTCATGATTTTATAAACCTCTATAAGGTCACCCCTCAGCTTCCGACGTCCCAGGGAAAATAGCCCCAACCTACTCAGCCTCTCCCTATAGCTCAAACCCTCCAACCCCAGCAACATCCTTGTAAACCTTTTCTGCGTGCTCTGAAGTTTAACAACATTCTTCCTATAGAAGGATCTGCCGGCTTCTCCAGCAATTTTTGTTTTATCTTCTATTACTGCCCTGGAGGAGGTCAGCTCAGACAGTGCTGAACAGGAGAGGGTCTAGGGTTTAATGAAGGTCTTCACTTCTGCCGTGAATCTGGGCTACTATTAGCTCCATTACTACAAGATGAGTTGAAACGAGAGAAATTACATAATTCCGTAGCCAGGTGAGAACAGAAAGGCAAATGGCACAAACTGGGAATAGAGAATGAGAAATGGGGGAGTAGATTTGTCCTGTAGGCTGCTTTATTCTCCCAGTGAAGCAGGAGGATCCCACTTTCCCACCATTGCTGTGGAACTATAGAGTTCTCGTTTGGCTATCGAATGATTGGAAGGAGCAGTCTGAGCCTCCTCTCTGTGTGTGAACAGATTGATATTGGTGGTGTACAGACCCCAGGTGAGAGACTCTCAATATCAAACCACGGCCTCTGACCCTCATGGGGTCAGCTTTGTGGAAGAGTGATAGGGGTTCAGCTTCCACATGGCGTCACACAGGAAAGCTCAATGAGTCCGTGGATTCCCATTGGATCATGGACCCACGTACGTACGTGGTTAATCATAGAATCCCTACAGTGTGGAAGCAGGCCATTTGGCCCATCATGTTCACACCAACTCTCTGAAGAGCATCCCACCCAGACACCCCCCCACCACCCTATCTCTGTAACCCTGCATTTCCCACGACATAGTCTACCTGACCTGGACATCTTTGGACTGTGGAAGGAAAAACCACACAGATACAGGGAAAATGTGCAAACTCCACACGACAGTGACCTGAGGATGGAATTAAACCCGCATCTCTGGTACTGTGAGGCAGCAGTGATAACCACTGAGCCACAGTGTCACCCTGTTGTCCCACATTGTTTGAGGATTGATATTGTGTTAAATCACAAGTGCATTTGGCATTTATGAGATGACATTTGGCTTCTGAGGATCAAACAGTCATCAGCAAAGCAGTCTGTGACACAACAGATGGTGGGATCTTCATCTCCCACCTTATTCCTGATTGTGAGTGAGTGGATCTTTAATTGTGCACATTAAGTTAAACTCATTTCTTTAATTCTTGCATGCAATGTGGGCATTTCTGGCATTTATTGCCCATCCATAATTTCCCTAGGACCACGTGGGTATGACCAGGCAGTGAGAGCTGATTTCCTCTGTGAGAGCTTCTGTATTACTCACTCAGTGATGTTGCAACCTTCCTAGTACCTGCCCCCAGCCCTTACACACCAGCTCTCTCAGGCTCTGATTCTGCTCAAACAGCGTTCCAGCTGGGCCGGCTTGGTATTCAACCAACAGATCAGCTGCTTTTGAACAGGCCGAAGCCTCAGCCAAAGTTAATGCCTAGTTTGCTGTGTCTTTTATCATCTCTGAGCCACACCCTGTGGTCTGCAGCAACCGTACCTTCTTGGAAGCCAAGTTAGTTTTTTTTTTAAATTAAGATTGCACAGTGTGGTTATGACCTCAAATCAGTTGAAGAAAAATAAGGGATAAAAATAACGCTGAAATTAGTCAAGTTCTCTAGTGAAAAACATCATCAACACCTGCAACAGTCCACATTAGAGTGAGATGATTATTGCTTCTGTATGAGACAAGGAGACTAGTTTACTCCATCAAACACTTACAACTGATCCCATTCAGCCATTCTTTATCTGGGGCGTAGTTTACCCTTCCACTTCTTCCCCATTGAACCTCACTGAGCTACAGTATCATCTGTGGATCCACCCACTCCAAATACTCTGCGAATCTTAGTTTGGCTCAGAAGGAAGACTTGCAGTTATGTTACACCTTCACCCAACCTCAAAATGTCCTGAAGCAATTTACACCCAAAGAAACTTTTGTTGAAGTGCAATTGGTCCTGTAATGGAGCAACAGTAGCAGTCAAAGCATGCACAGCAAGCTCCAATAATGTGATAATGACCCGAACATCTTTATTCTGTACTGGGATGAATTTTGAACCTGGTCAGAAGTCCCCTGCTTCTTTTTTGTTCATTTGGGCTCTGTGGGTGTCACTGTCTGGGCCAGCATTTATCCCTAATTGCCCTTTGAGAAGGTGGTGGTGAGCCACCTTCTTGAACTTGAAAGGACACCTGCAGTGTTGTTAGGGGGGCAGTTCTTCTACCATACAGTGCCTTTTGCTCTTTCACATCCACTGGAGTGAGAAGCCAGGGCCTTAGTCTAATCTCTCAGCCAATCAATTGTTTGTTGGCCAGGGCAACATTCCTTCGAAATTGCACTGTGTGAGACTAAAACCCACAATCAGAGTCATAAAGACACACAGCAAAGAAACAGACCCTTCAGCTCAACTTGTCCAGGTTTCCTAAACTGAGCTAGTCCCATTTGCCAGCATTTGGCCCATATCCCTCTAAACCTTTCCTATTTATATAGCTGTCCCAATGCCTTTTAAATGCCGTAATTTTACCATCCTCCACTACTTCCCCTGGCAGCTCATTCCATACACGCCCAACCCTCTGCGTGACAAAGTTGCCTGTCCGATCCCTTTTAAATCTCTCCCCTCTCACCTTAAACCTATGCCCTCTAGTTTTGGACTCCCCTACCCCGGGGAAAAGACCTTGTCCAGTTATCCTATCATGATTTTATAAATTTCTATAAGGGCACTCCTCAGCTTCCAGCACTCCAGGGAAAATGGCCCCAGCCCATCCAGCCTCTCCTCATAAACCAAACCCTCGAGTCCCTGCAACATCCTTGTGAATTTTTTTCTGTGCCCTTTCCAGTTTAATAACATCTTTCCTATAGAAAGACGACCAGAATTATACACAGTATTCTAAAAGTGGCCGCACCAATGACCTATACAGCGGCAACATGACGTCCTAACTCCTATACTCATTGTACTGGCCAATAAAGGTAAGAATACCAAACACCTTCTTCACTATCCTGTCTACCTGTGAGATAGTAAGAACTGCTGATGCTGGAGTCAGAGATAACACAATGTGGGGCTGGAGGAATACAGCAGGACAGGCAGCATGTTCAGAAGGGTCCCGACCCGAAACGTCAGCTTTCCTGCTCCTCTGATGCTGCCTAGCCTGCTGTGTTCCTCCAGCTTCACACTGTGTTGTCCCAGTCTACCTGTGACTCCACTTTCAAGGTACTATGCACTTGCACCCCCTAGGTCTCTCTCTTCTACAACAATCCCCAAGGCCCTACCATTAACTGTGTAAGTCCTGCTGTGGAATTCCAGTGAATCACGTAATTATTACATGTAGAAGGAAGCTACTCAGCCCATTGTGTCTGCACTGACTCTCCAGATGAGCATTACGACTCCATGCCATTCCTCTGTCTTTTTCCTGGAACCATGAAGATTGCTTCTGTTTAAATAATCATTTAATTCCTCTTGAATGCCTTAATGAAGCCTGTCTCCACCATATTTCCAGTCAGTATTTTCCAGGTCCTGAAAACATTTTCTCTCACTTTGTGCTTGCCTCTTTTGCAAATAACCTTACATCAATGCCCTTTTATTCTCAATCTTTTAAGAGTGGGAATAATTTCTCCCTATCCACTGCCCAGACCCCTAGTGCTTTCGAAAACAAAACTATCAAATCTCCTGAGATGACAAGGTGTAGAGCTGGATGAACACAGCAGGCCAAGCAGCATCAGAGGAGCAGGAAAGCTGACATTTCGAGCCTAGACTTTCTCGTCAACTAGGGGAGCAGTCCCAACTTTTCCAATCTTCATACCTGACCATACCTTTCTCATCCCTGGAGCCATTCTCATAAATGTATTCCACATTGTC
This sequence comes from Rhincodon typus, assembly GCF_021869965.1. NCBI lineage: Eukaryota > Metazoa > Chordata > Chondrichthyes > Orectolobiformes > Rhincodontidae > Rhincodon > Rhincodon typus. The sequence continues at coordinate 3,253,681 of NC_063360.1, forward strand.
TCCAATGTGTTCACGTCCTTCCTAAAGGCTGATGCTCACAACTGTACATAATGCTTCAGCTGAGGTCTAATTAATGTCTATTACAAGTTCAACATCACCTCCCTGCTTTTGTACTCCATGCCCCTATTAATGAAGCCTAAAATATTGTATGCTTTACTGACATAGTTTTTCATCCATGGGACATAAGCCTGGGCCATTCCTGTCTTATTGCCTGTCCCTGGTTGCCCTTTGAGAAGGTGGTGGTGAGCTGCCTTCTTGAACCACTGCAGTCCACATGTTGTAGATTGATGCGCATTGCCCATGGGGAGGGAATTCCAGGATGTTGACTCAGGGACAGTACTGGAAGAGCAATATATTTCCAAGCCAGGGTGGTGACTGGCTTAGAGGGGAATTTGCGGGTGAAATTACTTGGGCCTAGGACACTACCTTCCCTGAGGAACTCCTGTAGAGATGTCTTGATGCTGAGATGACTGACCTCCAACGCCCATGGCCATCTTTCTATGTGCCAGGTATAACTTTAAGCAAGTAGAAAGTTTTCTTTTTGTTCCTCAGTTGTGCTTGGGCTCCTTGATACTATACGCAATCAAGTTCAGCCATACACCCATCCTGCCATCTCTAATGACCGATATACAAATACATCCAGTTCTCTCTGCTCCTCTAGATCCTTTAGGGTAGCACTTTATTCTATTCTGACTCTGCTTGCTCTTTGTACTGAGATGTAGAGGCAACAATCCTGTTCTAAACTTGTGTCCACCTGCGTGGGTCACTGAAAACTAATCAGGTTAGGGCAATCAAGGTGCAAAGCCCTTTTTTTAAAATCAATAATGAAAAATATTAGTTATAGGAGAGACTTTTAGGAGGTGGAGGAATAGAGAGGGAGGTGAAGGTGGAGAGAGGTGGAAGGAGCAGGAAGGGGAGAGTGCAGGAGTTGGATGGGGATCTGGAGAGAGTTGGGAATGGGAGGTGGATGGAGTTGAAGGAGAGGAGGAAGGGAAGGAAAAGGAAGGGGAGGTGGAAGGAGTTGGAGGAAGCTGGAGGGAGTTGGAGAGGTGAGGAAGGGCTGACATGTAGGGAGGGAAACAATTGAGGGTGCTGATGTGTGCCTTGAGGGCTGTAGGGACCCAGTGAATCTGTGAACGGCAATGTGACCTGAGGTCACAGGTCAGCTGATATTGGTTTTTCTGGTCAGGAAATCTAATCTTGCTCTGCTTGTTGTCTTCAAAAACCAGTGCTCTCCTCTCTCTTGTTTATCGTTTGAGAGCCACACTTTGTGGCCTTGCGGTAATTAACTGATGGTTGTGCAAGGTCACAGCTTCAATTTGTTGAAATGAAGGAGAGAAACATGCAGTAAGATCCTGGCATTGGATTAACGTGAGGGCACTTCACTGCTCAAAGTCCAGGTCATTATTGACCTTTCCACAGAAAAGGGAGGTTAGAATCTTTACAAACATGGAGAGGACAATTTATCTCAGGCCTGTTAGTACTTAAAAATGATTTTTGGCTCCTGCCCTGCCCTTGTTGTACTGAGGTCATCCCTAAGCAGCTTTTAATGAAAAATAGTCTAACTGTACTTGTATTAGCTGCAACATTTCCATCATTACAACAGAGACTATTGTATTTAAAAAAAATACCTGCAGGTTCTAAAGGGATTTGGGACACCCTGAGGTCACAAAAGGTGCTATATAAATGCAAGTTCATGTACAGTATTCTCCCGCCCCAATATGAAAATTGGCAACCTGCTTTTGTAAAAGGGGAAAGGGGTTCCTCACTGTGACTGGCACTCTAAACATTGTCAATTAGTACAAGGCATTTGGTCATAGAATTCCTACAGTGTGGAAACAGGCCATTTGGCCCCACTAACCTTCTGAAGAGCATCCCACCCAGACCCGTCCCCCAACCCATCCCTGTAACCCTGCATCTCTTATGGCTAACCCACCCATCCCTGGACACTATGGGCATTTTAGCATGGCCAATCCACCTAGTTTGCACATCTTTGGACTGTGGGAGGAAACCGGAGCAAACCCACGCAGACACGGGGAGAATGTGCAAATTCCACACAGACATTTGCCCGAGGCTACAATCGAACTCAGGTCCCTGGTGCTGTGAGGCAGCGAGCTAACCACTGAGCCACCGTGATCAGAACACACACAAGATGGGAACCATGTGGGCACTGCCTATCTCAGTGGGTAGGCCTGTTCCCACCCACAAGTGCTGTCATCCACATCACCACCAACTCCTCCCCACCCAAGATACTCAGGGCCGTGACCTTGCGACCTTGGTTAACTTAGTGAAAAATAGATTAACTGAATACAATAAGTTGCTGTCCCACAGACCACAAGGTGTGAAAAGATGTTCACAAACTGGCAATAAAGAATCACAGGCTGCAGACCTGCAGCACTGGTCTCAACTTTCCACAGGGCGCCCTCCCACGGTCGATCAGCCTACTTTGTGTCTCCACCAGAATTTCCGGTCCCCATCTCAAGATTGAGAATGACAACCTTTCTTCATAACTCAACAGCACGTCTGCTGGTGCATACAGCACTGGGGAGACTGTGCCAAAGAAGTAATGTCCCCAACTAGCAACACATAAGGCCCAGGGTACTGCTTTGAGGACCATTAGTTCCAATCCCACCTTCATGTCAGTGAAGTTTAGTTAATGATATTTGAAGTTAACAGCTAGATTCAGTAAAAGTGACCATCAGTTACTGTAAAACTCTGTCGTCCAGTTTGTTAATTCCCCTTAGGGAAGGAAACCTGCCATCTTCACCTGGTCTGGCCTACATCTGTGTCCAGATCCTCAGTAATGTGGTGGTTGACACTTAACTGGCCCCTGAAATGGCCTAGTGTGTTGTACAATTCAGGGGCAATTAGAGATAGGCAATAAATACGGGGCTTACCAGTGAGGCCCACATCCCACAGAAGAATCAAAATTAAGAGGGAACAGTGATTCCCTGAAATATCACCTCACCTTCCAAAATTTATTGTGAATATAGTGGATCAAACCAGCCCGGTACCTTGCTCTGTGTCACAGTTTACTATGTGATCCAAAATGAACCCCCTGACATAGTTTTTATAGAAAATCTACAGTTTGGAAGCAGGCCATTCAGCCCATCAAGTCCATACAAACTCTCTGAAGAGTATCCCACACTGACCCAGCCCCCTATCTCTGAATTTCCCATGGCTAACCCACCTTGCCTGGACCCTGTAGGCAATTTAAGCATGGCCAATCCACCTAGCCTGCACATCTTTTGACTCTGGAGCACCCAGAGGAAACCCACACAGACAGATGCTGAGTGTAGAATCGAACCCAGGTCCCCAGGGCTGTGAGGCAGTAGTGCTAACCACTGAGCCACTGAGCCACTAAGCCACCCTTTTCCTTACAGCAAAGCAGTATGAAGAAGAACCGTCAAGTCTGCCTTGATTTCAAAAAAATAGACGCTGTTAACTGTGAGTTGTAGGGTTGAAGGCTGAGGGGTGATGTAACTTGGCCTTTGGAAATGGTGAATAAATTTGATCTTGCATTGATTGGGGAATGAAGACCCATCTTCAACTGAGAGCCGGGCCATTCAAGATCTTCCTCAGAGAGTGAAAATCTGGAACTCTCTCCACCAGTATGCTGCAGATCTATAGGTGCTTTCAAACCCAAACGTGACAGGTTTTTCACTGGGTAAGGGTATCGGAGTGGTCAACAAATGTGGGCAAATGGAGTTAAAAACAGATCTGCTATGATCGAACTTCAATGGCAGAGCAAAATCAAGAGGCTAAATGGCTAGTGCTTATGTCTCACCTCAGGAATGTAGACATTTCAAAGTAATTGCAGAACAAAAGGATTTATAAATAAATGAACTGGGACTGAAACAGCAGCGACAGCAAACAATGTCCAGCTGCAGATGGTGGTGATGAGTACACAGTGTTGTATACAGGGCTCATTGTATAGCTCAGTCAGACTGAACACTACAATGACCTTACAGGGTTAGTCTGTTCACTTTGACACAACCTAAAACTGGGAATCGCTTAACCAGCAGCGTTCTGCAGAGAGATCTGCTGACATTGCATGTTATCAGGCTCCATAAAATTGTTGGTGATGTCAGTCCATTGTCAGTGCAAGGACTGTATCATACACTGACCTCATCTCTTCATTGACCCTGGGCCCACACTTTCATCAGGCCTGAGAAAGACAGGAACAAACTGCAGCCAAGAAATGATGCCGCTGAGTCAGTGCAGAGTGATGTAAGTGTGGCCTACAAACCCAAATGGAGGCTTTTGGGAAAAGAGCAGACAGTTCACATTTACTCCAGTAAAATATCCAATAGTAATAGTACTGCTGGATGCTGGAGATCTGAAATAAAAACAAAGTGCTGTGGTGAGAGAAACAGAGTTAATCTTTCAAGCTTGACATGACTGTTCAGAACATCCTAAGCCACTGTGGAGAAATCCATGGGTTGCAAACAGATTCATAGATTCATAGAATCCCTACACAGTGTGGAAACAGGCCCAATCTCTCCATGTTAGAAGGTATTATGACAGATGACCAAAAATCTTGGGCAAAGAGATTAATTTTAAGTGAAAATATAAAGTAGCAGAGAGAGGTGAGGTTTGGAGAGAGGTATCTACAAAGTTTAAAATCCAAGCAGGTAAAGTAATGACCAGAGTTAATTAAAGTTGGGAATAGAGTCACAGAGTCATACAGCACAGAAATAGACTTTTTGGTCCAACTCATCCATGATGACCAGACATCCCAATCTGACCTAGTCCCACTTGACAGCATTTGGCTCATATCCCTCTGAACACTTTGTATTCATGTACCCACCCATCCAGATGCCTTTTAAATGTCGTACCAGCCTCCAGCACTTTCTCTGGCAGCTCATTCCATACCTGCACCACACTCTGCATGAAAAAGTTACCCCTCAGGTCCCTTTTTAAATTTTTCGCCCCTCACCTTAAACCTATGCCCTCTAGTTTTGGACTCCCCTACCCTGTGAAAAAGACCTCAGCTATTCACCTTATCTATGCCCCTCATGATTTTATAAACCTCCAAAAGGTCACCCCTCAGCTTCCAAAGCTTTAGGGAAAAAAAAACCCCAGCCTAATATTCAGCCTCTCCTTGTAGCTCAAACCATCCAAATCTGGCAACATCCTTGCAAAGCTTTTTTGAACCCTTGCAAGTTTAACAACATCTTTCCTATGGAAAGGGAACCATGCTAAGAGGTCAGGATTTGAGAAGTGCAGATACCTCAGAGGGATGTGGTGCTGGAGGAAAATCTGGAGATAAGGAGGGGAGAAGACATGGGAGCAATTTAAAAGAATGTTGAGTATTTCAAAACCAAGGTGCTGCTGAAACTGGGAGCCCACACAGTTCAGCAAGCTTACCTCTGATAGGTAAGTGGGCCTTGTTATGGATACTGTCACATTTACACAGGGAGGAATTTGAGGCCAACCATTGACTCTGCAAGTACCAAAGACACAGGTGAATGTGTCAGCAGTGCCTGGGTAGGCTGAGTTTCAGACCTTTCTGAGGATGGGAACCATTAGAGAAATAGAGGAAGGCAAGAGCGTGGAAGGAATTGAGCATCAAAGTCAAGAATGAGAATTTAGAATTTGGGATTTAAGTGATAACTTTGTGAAGGATGGGCTGGTGGCTTGCAGTTGGAGGCTCTGACAGGTTTGAGATGGATACTGCTGGGTGTACTACCACATAATGGAGTTACACCACAGGGGCTGCCCAACAGCACCGGCCCTGAATTCTCATGGGTTAGGCCTGACCTTCTGCCAACCTGCCCTCTGAAGATTGGCAGAGCCTGACAGAGAGGCAAAGTAACTATCTGTCTCTCCATTGGTGGATAGGAGTTCCACCCATCTCCCAGCGGATAAATTCCTGCAGAATTTCCAACAGCCATAGATTAACAGGGGAGAGGTGTGGGAAGGGCTTTCTGACCATGCAGGGTATAGTTACATGACAATTTAAAATATTTTTATGAGACTTGTCTATACACCCCTGACAGACACTGAAACTAATGCTGTGGGGGATGAATTCCTGGAGTGTGGGTGAGATGGGTTTCTCATAGATCATAGAATCCCTACAGTGTGGAAACAGGCCATTTGGCCCATTGAGTCCACACTTGACCCTCCAAAGAGCATTCCACCCAATCCCATCCCCTATCCCTATACTTCACATGGCCAATCCACTTAGCCTACACATCTTTGGACTGTGGGAAGAAACCCACGTAGTCACAGGGAGAATGTGCAAACTCCACACAGACAGTCGACCGAGGGTGGAATAGAGACTGAGTTCCTGGCGCTGTGATGCTGCAGGGCTAACCACTGAGCCTTGGGACTGTGTTGCCCCAAGCAATATATTGAAGAATCAACTAGGGAATCAGGCTGCTTTGGATTTAATAATATCTAATGAGTATTGGTTGATTAATAACCTTGCTGTAAGGAAGCATTTAGGAAATAGTGACCATAATATTTTAGAATTTCACATTAAGTTATAATGAGATATAATTCAATGTGAAGCTGGGGTCTTAAACCTGAACAAGATATAAGGGTATGTGTGGATATGAAGGATTGGCAAGTACAGTAAAAGATCTGAACATTGACAAGCAATGATAGTAGTTAAAGAAGTTAACCATTCTCTATAAGAGATATTTAAATTTTCTAAAGCACACTCAATCAGAATGGTGAATCAATTGTGGTTAATAAAATAAATTAATGTTTGCATTAGATTGAAAGAAGCAATTATAAGGATGCCAGAAAATAGTAGTAGGCCTAGGAAAGGAGCAAAGGAACCTAGCAAAGGATGACTGATATACTGATAAAGAAAGTGAAAAGAAAAGAGTGAAAAGGTTGCAGACTTGCTTGCTGAGCTGGTGTGTTTGATTGCAGATGTTTCGTCACCCTGCTAGGTAACATCATCAGTGTGCCTCCGGTGAAGCGTTGGTGTTCTCATCTGCTTGTTATTTATATGTCTCAGTTTGTTGGGGTGGTTGGCATCACTTCCAGTTCTGTTTTTCAGTCGTTTGTATATCGGGTCTGGTTCAATGTGTTTGTTGATGGAGCTCCGGTTGGAATGCCAGGCCTCTAGGAATTCCCGGGAATGTCTCTGTTTGGCTTGTGCTATTGTGGATGTGTTGTCCCAGTTGAATTCGTGTCCTTCTTGTCCATGTGTATTGAGACCAGTGAGAATTGGTCGTGTCTCTTGCAGGCTTGTTGGTGTATGTGTATCCTTATTGTCAGTTTTCTTTCAGTTTGGCCTATGTAATGTTTCTCACAGTCCTTGCATTAATTTTGAAAAGAGATTATGAATGTTAGCCAGTTAGAAACATGAAGGCAGACTGCATTGAAAGGAAAAGATTGGCTTGGACAGATGTGGGCCCATTTTAGTTCGAGACAGGACAACTTATAATGGAGAACAAGGAATGACAGAATAATTAAATAATCATTTTGTATCTGTCTTCATGGAAGAAGATACAGAAAATATCCCAGGAACACAAAGTAAACAAGGGTCTTGTGAAACTGACGAACAGAAAGAAATTAGTTTTTGTAAAGAGATAATTGAAGAGTTAACTGGATCAGAGGTTGATAAATCCCTTGAGCCAGCTGAACTACATTCCAAGCTATTGAATAAGGTGGTATAGAGATAATTGACACTTTTGTGGTCATCATTCAAATCTCTGAAAAGGTTCTTGCAGACAGGAAATTGGCCAATGTAACCATACTACTAAAGAAGGAACTCCTGTTCCTATAGAAAGAGTGGTGTGGAATGTTTAGCCTTACCTAAGAGAGCAGACTCTCATCTGATCTGATCGGTGGATTACCTTGAGGAATCATAGAGTCAGAAGGAACACTGTCCTATCTTCACTTTCAGGAAAGTCTTTGTTTACTTGGCCAGCTTCTCTGTGTCTCATCCTGGCTCAGGGGAAATCAGTGTTGGAGTAATGACCTCCAGCTGGGGGGTGGGGTGAAACCTGGGATCTTAAACCACAATAAAAGCCAAAATAATTGTGGATGCTGTAAATCAGGAATAAAAACAAATTTGCTGGAAAAGCTCAGCAGGTCTGGCAGCATCTGTGAAGAAAAATCAGAGTTAATGTTTCAGGTCCGGTGACCATTCCTCAGAACTGGTGTCCTGATGGGTGAACACAGAGCTGGCTGCTCCTATCCTACCTGTAAACCTTCCTTTCAAACTCCTTCAAAATGACCCATTCCCACTTGACTCCTCTAAACCTGGAGGTGGGGTGAGGTGTGGGGGAAGGCTATTTATGAAGGAAAGCAAAAGGAGACAGTGGTTGATAGTTATCTGGTAATTTCTGCATGGGCTAACTAGGCCTCAAAGTCAATTTTCACCTTTTTGCCACACATTTGCCAACTCTGAGTGAGGAAAAGGTCAAGCCTTTGACACAGTTGTCCAAAATGGCCTCCCAGATGGATGTTGTCTTTCAGATGCAAGGCCTTTCTCTGGTCGTGAAAGATCCCACTGCATTCTAGCCAGTATCTTGAGGATTGGTCTTAGTACAGTGTTGTCTGTGGGAGCTTGCTGTGTGTAAGTTGGCTTCTACATTGGTGACAAAAGGGGTGCACAGGGGCTCAGTGGTCAGCACTGCTGCCTCACAACACCTGAGACCTGTGTTCAAATCCACCCTTGGGCAACTGTCTGTGTGGAGTTTACACATGCACCCTGTGTCAGCCGAGGTTTCCTCCAGGTGCTCTGGTTTTATCCTGGTCCAAAGATGCGCAGGTTGGGTGGATTGGCCATGGGAGATTCAGGGGTACAGGGATAGGGTGGAGGATGGGATGCTGTTTGGAGGACTGGTGTGGTCTGAAGGGGCCAAATGGTCGGCTTCTGCACTGTAGGGATTCTATGATTAGCTCTGTTAGAAGAGTGACTACACTTCAAAAAATTCTGCACTGGTTGCAAATCCATTTGTCATATTTTTATGAAAGATGTGGTATAAAATGCAAGTCCCTTTTTGCTTCAGGTTTGGATTCCAAGAATAAATCATTTTAATGTTATGAATTTCAGCACTTTTAAACCTTCAGTGAAACTCATGGGGAGAGCATGGTGACATGCCTATCGCTCTGTGGTATTTAAGAGCTGAACTACGCTTTCCTGTTTATGGGCCAGAAAAATCCCCCCCCTGCTGAATATCACTAATACCTGTGACCTCCCAATGACCTCAGGTCACAGAATAGCACAGAAAAATCTTTGCTGCGGAAAATAAACTGACAGCCTGCCCCGCCTGCACACCGCAGAGAGTGCTTGAGAGGACAGGCACTGGTTTACCAAAGGAAAACAAGCAGGCACCAGATTGGAACTTTGACCTTTCACCCTGACAGTTCATTTTAAGTTTAATTTGAAGTGATAGGAGATCTTGATAATGGTACATTTTGCTTGTTTTCAGCTCTCTTGATCTAAAGATAACTGTCAGCCGCAGGTTTGTTTCTTCAAATGCCCCACCCATTGGCCAACCCTCACTTCCACACTCCTCTCTGCCTGTTCTTCACTGCCTACCTTCGCTCCTTTCCCCACTTGACTCAAGTCTCTTGAGTTTGGGTTTATAACGAGGGGCTAGGACTTTTTTCACTGGAGCGTAGGAGGTTGAGGGGTGACCTTATGGAGGTTTAGAAAATCAAGAGGGGTATAGATAAAGTGAATGGCAAAGGCCTTTTCCCTTTGGTGGGGAATTTCAAGACTAGGAGGCATATTTTAAGGTGAGAGCAGAAAGATTTGAAAAATACACGAGGGGCAACTACTTTACACAGAGGGTGGTTCATGTTTGGAATGAACTTCCAGAGGAAGTTGTCGATTCGGGTACAGTTATGAAATTTAAAATACATATGGATTAGTACATGAGTAAGAAATGTCTGGAGGGATATGGGACAAATACAGGTGGGACTAGTGTAGTTTGGGATTATGGATGGACCAAAGGGTCTGTCTCCATACTATATGACTCTATGACTCTTTCAGTACCACCCCCACCTCTCTCCTTGCTTTCTGGTCCTTATCCCTTTCTCAGCCTCCTCTTCTGGCTGTCCTGAAAATGTCCTCATTGAAAGCAGGAGGAGTTCGCTGTGAGGAAGGGAGGGGAAGGAGGGGAGAGGATTGTAGGGAGGATGGAGTAGGAGGGAGGTGTGGGAATAGGGAGATGAAGGGGCAGGGAGTGGGAGACAGAAATACAAAGGACAGGGAGGGAGAGAAGATTGGAGTGGAGAGGGATTGAGGGGAGAAAAGAAGGGAGGGTGGTTACAGGAAGGGAGAGGTGGAGAGAAAACGAGGGGCTGGGAATGGAAGGGATAGTGATAACCCCAGTCCGATTGCAGGGGTAAAGATAGAGAGTAGGTAGAGCTAGGTAGGGGGTGTAGTGAGGGGGCAGGTGGAAGGGAGGGGCTGGGTGACGTGGGGAGGGGCACAGGAGAGCAAGGATATGGGAGAAATGGTAGGATGGAGGTGGAAAGGAGGGTGACAGGTGAGGTAGGGAGGGGTAGGTGTGAGGTGGAGAGGGGTAATGAGAACAGGTATAGGGGAGAAGTGGTAGGGAGCTGTTAGGAGAGGTGGAAAGGAGTGGCGAAGAGGAGGCAACAGGGTAGAGATGGCAGTGGAGATAGGGCTTTGAGATAAAAGGGAGGGGTAGGGGAGAGGTCATGAAGGGGTTGGCGAAGGATGAGGAGGTGGAAATTACACACACTATCCCTACACACACTATCCCTACATATCATCCTTACACCGCAAAGTCCTTTTTATTACCATCTGGGGGGTTAGTGCCAAAATTGGGAGAGCTGTCTCACAAGACGAGTCAAGCAACAGCCTAACACAGTCATACTCACAGAATCATACCTTACAGACAATGTCCCAGACACCACCATTGCCATCCCTGGATATGTCCTGTCTCACCAGCAGGACAGACCCAGCAGAGGGGGCAGCACAGTGGGATATAGTCGGGAGGGTGTTGCTCTGGGAGTCCTCAACATTGACTCCGGACCCCATGAAGTCTCATGGCTTCAGGTTAAACATGGACAAGGAAACCTCCTGCTGATTACCACATACCGTCCTCCCTCAGCGCCTCCATGTTGAACAACACTTAGAGGAAACACTGAAGATGGCAAGGGCACAAAATGTACTCTGGGTGAGGGATTTCACTGTCCACCACCAAGAGTGGCTCGGCAGCAGTATTACAGATCGAGCTGGTCAGGTCCTAAAGGACATAGCTGCTAGATTGGGTCTGCAGCAGGTGGTGAGGGAACCAACAAGAGGGAAAAACATACTTGACCTCATCCTTACTAATCTGCCAGCTGCAGATGCATCTGTCCATGACAGTATCGGTAAAAGCAACCATCGCACAGAACCCGTGCAGACAAAGTTCTACCTTCACATTGAGAACAACCTCCATCGTGTTGTGTGGCACTATCACCAAGCTAAATGGGACAGACTTCGCACAGATCTAGCAGTTCAAGAGTGGGCATCCATGAGAAGCAGCAGAATTGTAGTCCAGCACAATCCGTAACCTCATGGCCCGGCATATCCCCCACTCATCCTTTACCATCAAGCCAGGGGATCAACCCGGGTTCAATGGAGCGTGCAGGAGGGCATGCCAGGAGCAGTATCAGACATACCTGAAGATGAGGTGCCAACCTGGTGAAGCCACCAAACAGGACTACAGGTAGTTCTGCTATAACCCGTGTTTCGTTAATGCAAATTGGCTGTAGTGCGATTGATGAATAGTGGACGCTAATGGGATACCGTGAACTTTCTGCTGTACAGGTATAGTGACTTTCTGTAGCAGTTTCCCTATAACGTGATTTTCTATGGCTATTCACGAGGTCATACAAGAATGCAATTAACATGTTATAGGAGAACTACCTGTATTTGAATGTTAAACAGCGTAAGCAGCATGTAGTAGACAGAGCTAAGTGATTTCACAACCAACGGATCAGATCTAAGTTCTTCACTCTTGCTACATCCAGTCATGAATGGTGGTGGACAACTCATTGGAGTTGATGGAAGAGCCCAGCCCATCAGTGCAAAAGATACGGCTGAAGCATTCGCAGCAATCTTCAGCCAGAAGTGCCAAATGGATGATATCTGTGGTCCCCAGCATCACAGATGCCAGTCTTCACTTTTCACTGCATTTCATATTGAATACACACGACAATAAAGCATGTTCTATTCTTCAGCCAACTCAGTGTGGGTGACATCAAGAAATAGTTGGATGTGCTGGATAGCAAAAAGGTATGGTCCCTGACAACATTCCTGTAGTAGTAGTTATAGAGTCATAGAGTCATACAGCATGGAAACAGACCCTTTGGTCCAATTAGTCCGTGCTGACCATATTCCCAAACTAAACTAACCTTACTTACCTGCATTTGGCCCATATCCCTCCAAACCTTTCCCATTTAAGTACTTATCTAAATATTTTTTAAATGTTGTGACTGTACCTGCACTACCACTTTGTCTGGCAATTCGTTCCAACATGAACAACTCTCTGTGTAAAAGCATCCCCCTCATGACCTTTCTAAATCTTTCTCCTCTTACCTTAAAAAAATGCCCCCAGTCTTGAAATCACCCACCTTAGGGAAAAAAAAACCTTTGTTATTCACCTTATCAATGCCTCTCCTAATTTTATAACCCTCTCTAAAGTCACCTCTCAACCTCTTATGCTCCATTGAAATACATCCCAGCCTCTCCAGCCTACTTTTATAACTACTGAGGATTTGTGCTCCAGAACTTGCCACTCTCCTAGCCAAGCTGTTCCAGTACAGCTACAACACTGACATCTACCCGACAATGTGGAAAATTGTCCAAATATGTTCTGTACATGAAAAGTAGGACAAATCCAACCCAGCCAATTATCGCCCCATCAGTTTTCTCTCAGTCATCAGTAAAGTGATGGAAGGTGTCACCATCAGTGCTATCAAGCAGCATCTGCTCAGCAATAACCTGCTCAGTGACGCCCAGTTTGGGTTCCGCCAGGGCCACTCAGCTCCTGACCTCATTACAGCCTTGGTTCAAACATGGACAAAACAGCTGAATTCCAGAGGTGAGCCGAGAGTGACAGCCCTTGATATCAAAGCTGCATTTGAATAAGTGTGGAGCCCAAGCAAAACTGGAATCAATGGGCATCAGGCGGAATAATCTCTGCTGGTTGGTGTCATACCTGACACATAGGAAGATGGTTGTGATTGTTTGAGTTCAGTCATCTCAGGTCAGGACATCTATGCAGGAGTTCCTCAGGGCCCAACCATCTTCAGCTGCTTCACCAATCACTTCTCCTCCACCATAGTGTCAGAACTGGGACTGTTCACTCTTGGTTGCACAATGTTCAGCACAATTTGCAACTTCTCAGATACTGAGGCAGCCCGTGTTCAAATGCAACAAGATCTGGACAATATTCAGGCTTGGGCTGACAAATGGCAAGTAACATTTTCAGCACACACATGCCAGGCTGTAACCATTTCCAATAAGAGATCAATGCTCTTTGATATTCAACGGTGTTACTGTCACTGAATCCCCCACCAGCAACATCCTGGGGGTTGCCATTGACCAGAAACTGAACTGGACTCATCACATAAACACAATGGCTACCAGAGCAGGTCAGAGGCTAGAAACACTGCAGCGAGTAACTCACCTCCTGACTTTACAAGGCACAAGCCAGGAGTGTGATAAAATACTCCCCGCTTGCCTGGACAAAGGCAGCAGATACATGGGAGCACCATCACCCTCAAGTTCCCCTCCAAGTCAAACTTAAAATATATCACCGTACCTTCAGTGTCACTGGGTCAAAATCCTGGAATGCCCCCCAAGGGCATTGTGGGTCACCCTACAGCACATGGATTGCAGCGATTCAAGACAGCAGCTTACCACCAACTTCTCATGGGCAATAAATGCTGACCCAGCCAGTGACACCAACATCCCACAAGTGAATAAAAAATACACTCTATCCCTGCACATTATCCTTACCTGCCCCTTCCACATTCAATATCCCTATAAACCATCCCTGTATGCATTATCTGTACTCACACTATCCTTACACACTATCCCTACACGCTATCCTTACACACTATCCCTACATGCTATCCTTACACATTATTTCTGCACACTATTCTTACACGTTAGAATTAAAATAAGAATTAGAATAAGCTTTATTGTCACATTTACTCAAATGAATACAGTGAAAAGTTTACAAGTCGCCATTTATGGTGCTATCTTAGGTATAAAGGTACCTAAGTAAAGATACCTAAGTACAAATTCTTAGGGGAAAGAATTAAAGTATACACTATTGTGACACACTATCCCCGCACACTATCTCGACCCACTATCCTTGGACTCCATTCTTACACACTATCCGTACACATTATCCCTCCGCTCTTTTCTTACACGCTTTCCTTACACACTTCCCTTACACACTATCCTTACACACTATCCCTTCAGGTAATCACTGCTGCTTTCAATGTTTCCATTGATTCATTTCCAGCACGTATCAACCCAGTAATCTCCCGTTAATGATCACTTTGAGAGCAGCCCCCATTTCTCCACTTCAGCTTGACAGTGGGTAACAAACCTCCTGTTCTCCCCACTGTTAGAGTATTCCAAATAATGTTGACCCTGGGTCGCCTGATTCGAGCACAGTGTTACTCTGTCCTTGTGATTAACAGTTGGGAAATCTTAGTGTAACCTAGGAAACAATTGCTGGAAATTATTGCTTGAAGCGGTGATGGAAATGTCCTATAAATAATCTTCTGGTATTCTGCTTGATCGGGGGAAGCTGGGGAAATGCTGCCAGTGCTGAGTGTATGAGAATGTGCCGTCACTGAAGGACAGTGTGTTTGCTGCTACTAGTGACGGATCTGCCTGAGGCCCTTTTTATACCAGCTCCTAAAATATTCTGGCCCCTGATTGGGCTGACAGCAAGGATGTACTTTTACATGGGTCCAATTACAGAGTTCCAGTTCCTCTTGACAGCCAACATGTTTCCTGTTGATAGAGCAAGGGAAACACAGAGTAAGTCTAGGCACAGGGGAGAGCAGCCAAGCTCACTGCTGACCTCTCAGAAAACCCCAGACATTGCTGCATTTACAGGGAATTGGCAGCAGAGTCTCATAGTTTAGGAGCCAGTCTGCATTACTCAGAGCTGCCTGCAGCCCTTTGCAGAAACTCAGCTCAGTCCCTGCAGCCGAGAGAGAGGAGATTACAAGACCTGACACTTGATGACTCACTCCTGGGAATCAGAGGATCCCAAAAACAAGCTGTAATCTGATGAAATTCATTCAAATCATTTTGACCAGTTTGTTCAGATCATGACTTTAATTGAAAGGGGGTATTGGTTGAATACTGACTTTGAATATTGAATCATACAATCCCTATAGTGTGGAAGCAGACCCTTCAAGTCGACACCAACCCTCCAGAGAGCATCCCACCCAGATCTACCTAATCCCTGTAACCCTACATTTCCCAACACCAACCTATCTAGCCTGCATTTCCCTGGACACTATGGGCAATTTAGCATGGTCAATCCAGCTAACCTTTGGAATGTGGGAGGAAACAGAAGCACCCCGAGGAAACCCACAGGAGGAGCGTGCAAACTCCACACAAACAGTCACCCAAGGGTGGAAATGAGCCTGGTTCCCTGGCGCTGTGAGGCAGCAGTGCTAACCACTGGGACACCGCGCTGAACTGACCTTGTTAGCAAGAAATCAATGAGTTTGGAGAACTGGGTTTCCCTTGGGCTCAACATGTCTGAGTGACAAAATAGATCAAAAACCCAAATGTTAAGTGACACAAAACAGTATCAGATAGACCACGATGAGAGAGATCCAAGTAGCCCATGTAGGAGAGGGCTCCTGTGGCAGAATGGTAGTGTCGCTACCTCTGAGCCAGGAGGCCTGGTTTCAAGACTGACTTGCTCCAGAGGCGTGTCGTAATATCTCTGAGCAGGTTTTTTTCTAAAGAAAGTCCAAATAGGAGAATTGTACTCAGATACGCCATAGAGTCATAGAGTCATACAGCACAGAAACAGACCTTTCAGACTAATTCATCTCGCCAACCTACCCTAAATTAATCTTGTCCCATTTGACCCATATCTCTCTAAACCCTTCCTATTCATGTACCTATCCAGATGTCATTTTTCTGAAGGAGGGTCTTGACCCAAAGCATCAACTTTCCTGCTCCTCTGATGCTGCCTGGCCTGCTGTGTTCCTCCAGCTCCACACTATTTTGTCTCTGACTCCAGCATCTGCAGTTCTTGCTCTCCACCTTTTTTAAACGTTGTAATTGTACCAGCCTCCACCACTTCCTCTGGAAGCTTATTCCATACACACACTGCCCTCTGTGTGAAAATGTTGTCCCTCAGGTCCCTTTTAAATCTTTCCCTTTTTAGCTTAAACCTATGTCCTCCTACCCTAAACTTACACTGTCTATTTTTGGACTCCCCTACCCTTGTCTATTCACCCTATTCATGTCCCTCATGATTTTACAAACCTCTATAAGATCACCCTTCAGTCTCGGTTGTTCCAGGGAAAATAGCCACAGCCTGTTCAGCCTCTCCTTACAACTCAAACCTTCCAACCCTGGCAACATCCTCATAAATTGTTTCTGAACCCTTTCAATTTTAACAACATCCTTCCTACAACAGGGAGACTAGAATTGTACGCAATATTCTAAAAGTGCCCTCACCAATGTCCTGCAGACACGGGCCCCTCTAAACATCAGGACGTCTTTAAGAGTGTGATTTTCAAAATAAACAGTACTTGAAATTCCACTCTAAGAAACTATAATCCTCTTAATTCCTCATTAACAGTTGTGTCAAACATTGGTCCTGAGCTCAATCCATTTGGGAATTTGGAACCAAACCAAGCTTTCATAATGAGTTTCCATAAACAACCACATTAACAAAAACAAAACTTCAAAGCTAAATACACAAAACCCTTTGAAGTCAACCGGAAGATTAACCATCCACAAAACTTTGGAACAGCAAGACATTTTTAAAAATTTGTTTATGGGATGTCAAAGTCGCTGGTTGGGCCATCATTTATGGCAATTCCTAATTTTCCTGGAGAAGGTGGTGTTGTAGGAACATGCACAGGTCTTTTAGGAAGGAATTCCAGGACTTTGGCCAAATGAGAGCGATGGAACAGTAACACAATACCACCATTCCAACAGTACAGTCGTAACGTATAGAGAGAATGTGAAAAAGCTGTAGATGGCGTCAATGAAGTGGCCTTCTTTGTCCTAGAGGGTTTCAAATTTCTTAAGTGTTGTTGGAGCTGCACTTATCCAGGCAAGTGGGCAGTATTCTATTACAGTATTGACTTGTACCTTGTAGATGGTGGACAGGCTATGGGGAGTCAGGAGGTGAGTCACTGTAGAATTTGCAGCCTCTGAATTGCCGTTGTAGCCATAGCGTTTAGGTGGCCATTCTAGTTCAGTTTCTGGTCAATGGTAACTCTCAGGATGTTGACAATAGGGCATTCAGTGATGAAAACACCATTGAATGTGAAGTGGGTGGGGGATTGGGAAGATTTTCCCTTGAGGAGATGGTCATAGCCTGGCATTTGTGTGGCACAAATATTACTTGCCACTTGCCTGCTCAAACTTGGATATAGTCAGGTCTTATTGCATTTGGACAAGGACTGCTTCAGAATCTGAGGAGTCACAAATGGTGCTGAAATTTTGTAATCATCGATGAACATCCCCACTTCTGACCTTATGATGGAGGGAAGGTCATTGATGAAGCAGCTGAAGGGATGTCCTGGAGCTGGGATGATTGACTGCCAAGGACCACAACCATCTTCCTATGTGTCAAGTATGACTCCAACCACCGGAGGGTCTGCCTCCTGATGCCCACTGATTCCAGTTTTACTAGGGCTCCTTGACACCAGGCTCTGTTGAAGGTAGTCTTGACATCAAGGGTGTCTCTCTTACCTCGCCTCTGGAATTCTTTTGTCCATGTTTGAACCAAGGCTGTAATGGGGTCAGGAGCTGAGTGGCCCTGGTGGAACCCAAACTGGGCATCACTGAGCAGGTTATTGCTGAGCAGGTGCTGCTTGATAGCGCTGTTACTGACACCTTCCATCACTTTACTGATGATCGAGAGGAGACTGATGGGGTGGGTGTTGGGATAATTGGATTTGTCCTGTTTTTCTGTAAAGAACACACTTGAGAAATTTTGCACATTGTTGGGTTGATACCAGTGTTGTAACCGTACTGGAATAATTTGGCTAGGGGAGCAGCAAGTTCTGGAGCAGGGATCTTCAGTGCTATTACCAGAATGTTGTCATAGCCCATTGCCTCTTTAGTACCCAATGCCTCCAACTGTCTCTTGATAGCACATGGGGTGGATTTAATTGGCTGAAGATTTGCATCTGTAATGCTCCTCACCAGAGGAGGCTGAGATGGATCATCTATTTGGCGATTCTAGCTGAAGATTGGCACAAATGCTTTAGCTTTATCGTTTGCACTGATGCGCCAGGCTTCCATCATTGAGGATGGGGATATTTGTGGAGTTTCTGCCTTCTGTTAGTGTAATTGTCCACCACCATTAGTGACTAGATGTAGTAGGACTGCAGACCTCGTACCTGAACCTTTGGCTGTGGGATTGCTCAGCCCTATCTGTCACTTGTTGCTTCCACTGTCAAGTATGCAGTCGTCCTAGATTGTAGTTTCACCAGGTTGGTTTCCAGACACCTCTATTCCTGCGCAATCATTAGAACTCTGCCATTGAGTCTTGTTGCTACTCCCTTTACCTTTTCTCAAAATGCAACACCTCACAAAACTCTGTATTAAGTTGGTCTGCCACTTGGGAGCCCATTCTGACAGCCTATCTACCAATTACACTGCCCTACTGGTCCAACCGATGTGACAATTGGCCTCTGAACTCTGGCCAAAACATCCAAACACCACTGAAGCCAATCTCACCTTGTTGCAAACCTACTCCTTCGTAGATCACCAAGACTGGCTGCTTAGTTTCTGCAGTCTGTGCTCGCTAACACTTGATGCCAACTTTTTGACCTCACCAGTCATGCTGCTTCCCAGCCAGCCTTGCACTTTCACATGACAGCAATCTGGCATTGAAGAATGGCAGGCACACAGCCCAGTTCTACCTTAAAGCCATTGAGATAAATAATGTGTAGCTGCTAGGGAACTTCACGGGGGTTCCTCATTGGCATAGTAAACTGGAGATCAAACCCCACTAATAATGGAAGTGTTGCAAAGGTTAAACATTTTATCAAATTATGTCGCATTCCCCAATTTACCTCATGTTTCAGATCCAGGTTAACAGAAAGTACAGAGCAGGCTCCTGTACTTAACAAGAATTACTAGCTACAGACAAAGAATTATGAACTGTCAACCTTTAACTCTACTTGTTAAATTCTAACTTCCTTATAAAATTCCCCCGAAGCACAGCTATACATACAGTCAAAAAAAAGTTGGTGCTATGGGTGTAGGGAAAGACTGGCAAAGCAGTTCATTGGTCCCCATCCACAGGATTTACTGAACTGGTTATTTTGTTTGCCAGGACTTGTTGGTTTTCAATCTCTCCTCTCCAGGAACTCCTTTGCAGGAAACACAGAGTGGCTGGTTCACAAACTATAAAATCTCTGACTTATTCATTAAAAGCAACAGCTTGCAGCAACTGGTGAGGGAAAATAAATTGGCTTTCTTCAGTCTGCAGATATACTTTACGAAAGGAACATATCACTTCTGGAGATCCAAAGTCTTCTGGCTGTATCGTTCATATCCACAAGCTATTCAACTATCCAGGAACCAATCTTATAGAGTAATAGAATCATAGAGGTCTACAACATAGAAAAAGATCCTTTGGCCCATCAAGCCTGGACTAGTCAAAAATAAGCACCTTTTCCAATCCCATTTTCCAGCACTTGGCCCATAACCTTATAGGTCCCAGCATCACAAATGTACATCTAAGTACTTCTTAAATGTTATCAGGATTTCTGCCTCTGCCACCTTAACAGGCAGTGAGTTCTAGATTCCCATCACTCTGTGGTGAAAATGTTTTTCCTCACATCTCCTCTAAACCCTGGGTTTTTAAAACAGCCCATTTTATATTTCTGTCCACAGTGAAAAGTGTAGAAAAATAAAAAGATGCAATCATTACGAACTGGAGATATCAGAGAGAAATATCGGAGATTGGAGAGGAAACTCTCTACACATAACTTAGAATAACGTGTGCACGGAGGAAAGCCTAGCATGTAGTTGCACTTGGATAAAATGTGGTTTCAAAATATATCAATGAAATCCTCCAGAAAAGACTCAGTTTCTCACGGATCGAACAGCACCTTTGCCCAGAAATGCTACCATCTCCAGCAGTACTTACTGACGGGCTTATCTGGTTTCAGCAGTTTGTAATCAAACATGGACAAAAGAGTAAGTATAGGGATGGCATGGTGGCTCAGTGGTTAGCACTGCTGCCTCACAGCACCAGGGACCTGGGTTCAATTCCAGCCTCAGGTGACTGTCTGTGTGGAGTTTGTACGTTCTCCCTGTGTCTGTGTGGGTTTCCTCTGAGTGCTCCAGTTTCCTCCCACTGTCCAAAGATGTGCAGGCTAGGTGGACTGGCCATGGGAAATGCAGGGTTACTGGGGTGGGGGCATGAGTCTGGATGAGATGCTGTCTAGAATGTCAGTGTGGACTCAAGGGGCTGAATGGCCTGGTTCCACACTGTAGGGGATTCTACGATTCTCAGGTAAGATCAAAATACACAGAAACAGAAGTAGGCCATTCAGCACATTGCCTGTACTTAGCCATTCAGTGGAAGCATGGCTGATCTGATGATCAGTGACTAAAAATCTTTCTATCTCTGCCTTGAATATACTTAACACCCAGCCTTGACAGCTCTCTGTGGTAAAGAATTTCATGTGAGGTGAATCTTCCTCAACTCTGTCTTAAATATCCAACCTTTTAAGTGCAGATCATGTCCCCTGGTGCTAGACTCTCCCACAAGGGGAAACAACTTTTCCACATCTATCCTGTCAAGTCCCCTAAGACTCTTGTAATTTTTCAATAAGGTTGCTTCTCATTCTTCTAAACTCCGATAAATACAAGCCCAACGCAGTCAACGTCTCCTCACAGAGCACACCTGGGATCAGCCCAGTGCTGCCTCCAATGCCAGTTTATGTTTCCTTTGATAAGGGGCCCAAAACTATTCACAGTTCCAGCTGTGGTCAGACTAATGCCTTGTATAGTTTTAGCAAACTTCCCCACTTTTATACTCCATTCCCTTTGAAATAAAGGCCAACATTCCATTCACTTTCCCCATCGGCCGCTGAACTTGGACACTAGCTTTTTACGATTCATTGACAAGGACTCCCAAATCCCTCTGTTCCATACTTTTCTGTATTTATAATTCAGTTCCTCTATTGCTCCTGCCAATGCAACACACATCTTTATTTCATCCTATTCTCTACTTTTCCCATTATCCAAGAGGCCCAGTTTTCACCTCCTGTACCCTTCACTCTTCTTGGAATGTACTTAGCCTGTATCTGAAACATATCTCTCTTATCCATAACTCCATTATAGATTTTCCTGTCAGACATAAATTCTATCTTATCCAGGTTAATCATTCTATCAAAATTAATCCTGTTCTAATTTAGAAGTTTTGGTTCAGATTGTTCCTTGGTCGTTTTCAGTACTGATCTAAAATGCATGGTGATCACACTTACACAAATGTTCATCCTCAGGTATTTGTTTGTCTTGGCTGAGCTCATTCCCCAACATCAGGCCCAGCAGTGTTCCAGTTCCAGTTGAACTGAGAACTTAATGATCAAGGATGTTCTCCTGAACACAATTCAGAAGCTCCTCCCATTTTTATTTTTACTCTTTTACTAATATTATCCAATCGATACTTTGGTAATTGAAGTCCACAAACCCTCACTTTATAGTTCTTTATGATTTCCCTGCAGATCTGTATGTCACTATTTGGAAGCTATAGTTTACCCCAAACACTATGATCATGGCTGTAGTGATTGTAACAGGGTCAGCCAGGGGGACCTCATAGAATATGAGTTCCCTGACTGGGGCTGTTAACCTGGTCCAATCAGGGAGCCCTGGCTGACAGATATAAACAGGAGTGTCAGAAGTTCTGTTTACTCTGACAGCTGGCTCTTAGGAAGCCAGACCAGGGTCAAGTATTATGCGCGTGTAAATAAATGATGACTTGGTGAAGGGATACTGGTCTCTGTAGAGTAATTTCAATGGCCTTTCATTTCTCAATATTAGCCATGTACTCTGTCTTTGCCTCCCCATGAAAATCATGTCTTTCCAAACATAAAATGCCTTCCCTAATCTCTGGCGTCCATGTCCTTTTTTACTTTCTCTATCTTTTCTCTATGTTTTGCATCAGCCCAGTTCTCAATATTTTTTAAGCATCATTTATGTTTTGACACTGCATCGTATTCCATCAGAGCTATTAATCTTTGCAACGATGTTATTCATCATACTTTGTGCATTTACACGTATGCATGGTACACCTGCCTTTATATTTCTGATATTCCTTCTTTGCCGGCTCCTAGCTAATAGGGGAATAAATAAGGATGACAAAGGGAGTGTGTGAGAAGAGAATGGCAGTCGACATAAAAGGGAATCCAAAAATGTTCTATTAGCATTTAAATAGTAAGCGGGTAGTAAAAGGTAGAATGGGTCCTATCAGTGGCAAGCAGGTGATAAGCTGTTCTCATTAAATGATGGTACAAGGGAAGACAAATATAAGATTTGGGACAAGAGATACAGAGGTTCTTTGAGGAAGAACATTTTGCACAGTCTGTGGCAATAGCCTGGAACTCACTGACCAAGAGTGTGGTGGAAGTAGAACTGATGGTTGTGTTCAAAAGGAAGGTACATCAGCACTAGGGGAAATGAAATATGCTGAATTATAGGGATAGAGAAGAGGAGTGGTCTGACTTGATTGCTCGACAGAGGGCCAGCATGGACTCAAGGGGCCAAATAGTATCCTTTGGGCTGCAAAACCCAAATGAAATTTGTGAGGGCCTGAGAATTTGCAAGAGGAATAGAGTCATACAGATGTACAGCATTGAAATAGACTCTTCGGTCCAACTTGTTCATGCTGACCAGATATCCTAAATAAATCTAGTCCCATTGCCAGCATTTCTCCCATATCCCTCTAAACCCTTACTATTCATGTCTTCATCCAGATGCTTTTAAAAGTTGTAATTGGACCAGCTTCCACTTCCTCTGGCAGCTCATTCCAGACATGCACCACCCTCTGCGTGAAAAAGCTGCCCTTTAGGTCTGTCTAAATGTTTCCCCTCTCATCTTAAGCCTATGCTGTCTAGTTTTAGACTTCCTACCCTGGGAGAAAGACCTTGGCTATTTACCCTATCCATGTCCCTCATGGTTTTATAAACCTCTATAAAGTCACCCCTGAGCCTCTGATTCTCTCCCTATAGCTCCAAATTTCCAGTCCCAAACAACATCCTTGTAATTTTTTTCTGAACCCTTTCAAGTTTCACAAAATCTTTCCTACAGCAGGAAGGCCAGAGTTGAACACAGTATTCCAAATGTGGCCTAACCAATGTCCTGTACAGCTGCAACATGACCTCCCAACTCCCAAGAGCATCGCATAGTCATAGTTTTAGGGAAAAAAAATGCCACTCGGGGCCTCAGACTCTAAGTGGAGGCGATTGTGGTGAGGGGATAAAGGTCCATTGAGAGTCCTCAATTTCTGAATTGAGGGTAGGTCAGACCATTTCTCCTCCCAGTGTGTTGCCAGAATGACTAAGACTTGGTACGTGTCTGTGGTACGCGTGTGAACAGTCATGTATTATTGTTTGTTTAAGGTTAGTATATGCATTGTTTGAACTGATTTGGTGGATAAATAAATCAAATAATTATTCAAAGATATGTTTCTTTAGCTGTCGAATTTAGATGAGGGGGTGGTTGCTTATTGAGTCATTCTGAAACTACAAGAATAATGATTATCGTTACAAACATACCATCTATAAACAAGAATCACAAAATGAATATTTAACGGTTCGAATAAATACCACAGCAACAGTCTTTTTTTCGGCTTTCTCTACCGCTCACTGGGTTTACCAGCTCTGATTCACAGATAGCGCTCTCATCTGAGTCAGAGATTTGTAGATTCTGAGCTCTGCTTGAGAAAGTTGAAAACAAAATCTAAGTTGATCCCCAACACGAGGTTTTAAACAGAGAAGAGGTGTCAAGGGGGATTGGTGTGAAAGCTCCAAGGTCTCAATTTGAGGGAGAGTTTCCTAAATCAACAGCAAGGACAGATTGCCTGGTCATGATCACACTGCTTCTTGTGGGATGTTCATCTGTGAAAGTAACGATTCTGACATTTCAACACAATGACACTTCAGGAATATGTTAACTAGCTGCGGTATGTAGCATTGCCACAGAAAGCAGTCAAGGCCGTGAAATGTTTTTTTCTTAGGGCTAAAGGGATCAAAGGGAATGGGGAGAAAGTGGGATCAGGGGACTGAACAGCTGTGATTGTATTGAATGGTGGGGCAGGCTCGAAGGGCTGAATGGCCTACTCCTGCTCCTAGTCTCTATCTTTCTAGAAGGGATGAGTAGCTGTTGGGCCACTTGTTTGAGTGTAACATCTGTGATGTTAGATGTCATGCACTGGATCCTGGAGGAGGAAGGTCCTATTGAGGTCCTGCTGAAGTCTGTAAATAGTCAATAAATATTTAGTGGTTTGTACCAGCACTGATTCCAACTACTTCCATCAAAGCCTCACCCAGAACCCAGTTGTGATAGCACATAAAATTAAGGGTGGCACAGTGGCTAGCGCTGCTGCCTCACAGCGCCAGGGAACCAGGTTCGATTCCACCTTTGGGCAACTGTCTGTGTGGAGTTTGCATGTTCTCCCTGCATCTGCATGGGTTTCTGCTGGATGCTCCAGTTTCCTCCCACTGTCCAAAGATGTGCAGGTCACGTGGATTGGCCATGGGAAATACAAGAATAGGGATGTGGGTCTGGGTGGAATCCTCTTTGGAGGGTTAGTGCAGAATGAATGGCCTCTTTCTGCACTGTAGAGATTCTATGAAAATGCTTTGGGGCATAGTGGTTAAAGGTGATGTAGAAATTAAAGTCGTGTCTACTCCAGCAAGTACAAATTAAACTCAGGGAGAATTTCTGTCTTTTTTCCTTCAGCTCCTGTGAAAATGAAGTGAAATACACCTCTGGGCCTGGATGAGATGGATTGTATATTTCCCAACATTACTGCTCAGCATCGTTCCAGTAATCGAGCCCCCAGATTGTAGGGAAGTTTACTGGAATGATGATTAAACTGACTGCTGGAAAAGGAGGTGATCTCAATTCTCACCTGCTTCATCATTACTGGCAATATATACACTCCCCTGTACAATATACACACTCCCCTGTACAATATTCATACTCTCCTGTTCAATATTCACACTCCCCTGTACAATACACACACTCCCCTGTACAATATGCACACTCTCCTGTACATGGTGCGAGAGTTCATTGGAACATAGGGAAACAGGAAATAGGAGTGAGCTGGAGCATACAGCCCTCATCTCTCTTATAAGATCCTGATCTTCAGCTTCAAACTTTCCTTCTCTCTCCACCTCTATCCCTGGATTCCCTGAGTGAAAATGAATCTGCCCATTCCCACCTTGGATTCAATGATGGACGATTCACCAACACTTTGGGTTAAA
The DNA here is from genome assembly GCF_021869965.1 of Rhincodon typus. Taxonomy (NCBI): domain Eukaryota; kingdom Metazoa; phylum Chordata; class Chondrichthyes; order Orectolobiformes; family Rhincodontidae; genus Rhincodon; species Rhincodon typus. Next base: position 3,279,355 of record NC_063360.1, read on the forward strand.
GGATTTACAATATTTTGAGAGAAGAAACTTCTCCTCAATTTATCATTATCAGATCCCAGATGAGGTTATATTCCAAATCGTTCAGCTTCCGGGATGAGAAGGGGATGAAACTGGCTCCCGCTTATTTTGCCCCACTTGTGCACAGTTAATATAAAGAAACTCCCTCCCTCTATGCCATACCTTCCCTCCAGACCAAATATTTTAAGAGGAGCTATTTTAACCAGGCTTCCTTGAATCAATGAAAGATTATGCTTTTGATTATTAAATGTAAGAAGAAATAACGACATAACATATACAGACATTTTAGGAATAAGAAGTCAGTCCAAAATAAAGATAAAAGTTCAAAGGTATATGGATCAGTCTCTCTGGATCATTTGGGAAGAGTAGAACATTGACAGTTGAACAGTTAATTTAGAGATTTCTGGTTTTGCAGTTTGTTGAAATCCTTTCATTCAATTTCCTTTTGACAGTAGTTAGGAGGCAAACTCAACCTTATATAATTGGCGTCTTACTGGGGGGCTGTGCCTCTATCTTTTAGATTTGTCAGCCAGGGGAACAACCTCTCTGTATCTACTCTGTTCAGCCCCTTCGAAATCTAGTGTGCATCTTTAGTCAGCCTTGCATTAGGGTAATCCTCTCACCTAGGAAGCTATCTAACAAACTTATGCTTTACTGCATCCAAGGCAAATACATACACAGATATGTGGACTCAATCTGCCCCCTGTATTCTTGATGTGGTCCCATCAAAGCCCCGTACAATTATAATTCCTAACCTTGTACTCCATTCCCTTGTAATAAAGCCAAAAGTGCCTTTGCCTTCCTAATTGCTTGTTGTTCCTTCGTACCTTGTTGTGTTCCTCGTAAGAGTACAGTTGAGTCACTCTAAAAATCAACAGTTACAAGTTTCACATCTTTTAAAAAACATTCTGCTTTTCTATTTTTTGTGGCTAAAATGAATAACCTCACAGTTGCCTGTTATTTTAACCAGTAACTGATAGACAGAACTAACTCACCCTATAGCTAACGGATCAGATCTAAGCTCTGCAGTCCTGCCATATCCAGTTGTGAATGGTGGTGGACATTTAAACAACTCACTGGAAGAGGAGGATCCACAAATATCCCCATCCTCAATGATGGAAGAGCCCAGCACATCAGTGCAAAAGATAAGGCTGAAGCATTTGCAGCAATCTTCAGCCAGAAGTGCCAAGTGGATGATTCATCTCGGTCTCCTCCAGCTGTCCCCAACATTACAGGTACCTGTCTTCAGCCAATTCAATACACACCAAGTGATAGCAAGAAACTGTTAGAGGGACTGGATACCACAAAGACTATGGGCTCTGACAATTTTCTGGCAACAGTACTGAAGCCTTGTGCTCCAGAATATGCTGCTCCCCTAGCCAAGTACTGTTCCAGTAACGTTATAACACTGGCATCCACACGACAATGTGGAAAATTGCCCAGGTATGTCCTGTACAAAAAACAGGACAAATCCAACCCGGCCAATTACCGCCCCATCAGTCTCCTCTCGATCATCAGTAAAGTGATGGAAGGTGTCAGTAACAGCGCTATCAAGCAGCACCTGCTCAGCAATAACCTGCTCAGTGACACCCAGTTTGGGTTCCACCAGGGTCACTCAGCTCCTGACTTCATTACAGCCTTGGTTCAAACATGGACAAAAGAACTGAATTCCAGAAGGGAGGTGAGAGTGACAGCCCTTGATGTCAAGGCTGCATTTGACAGAGTGTGTCATCCAGGAGCCCGAGCAAAATGTTATCAATGGGAATTGGGGGAAAACCATCCACTGGTTGACATCATACCTGACACATAGGAAGATGGTCGTGATTGTTGGAGGTCAGTCATCTCAGCTCCAGGGCTTCTCTGCAGGAGTTGCTCAGGGTAGTGTCCTAGGCCCAACCATCTTCAGCTGCTTCATCAATGACCTTCCCTCCATCACAAAGTCAGAAGTGAGGATGTTCGCCGATGATTGCACAAAGTTCAGCACCATTTGTGACTCCTCAGATACTGAAGTAGTCCATGTTTAAATGCACTGTCACATCACGGTTACCATTGACACCAATGACACTGTTAGTGAGGTCTGGACCTCATGAAAGTAAAAAAAAGTAACCTGTCTACATCAGCCTCTTAGGGCCCTTCTCACAGAATATAATCACATGTAACTTTGTATCATTAATGAATCTAATTACGTTACTGTTTGTCTACGTTAGTCATACAGGTTGTAAATAGCTGAGGCCCCAGCAGTGATCTTTATGGCACTCTATTAGTCGTTTCCTGCCAGCTTGAAATTGCCCTGTTTATCCCTACTTACTACTTCCTTTTCACAAACCAATCTTAGAATCCCTACAGTGTGGAAGCAGGCCATTTGGCCCATCGTTCACACTGACCCTCTGAAGAGCATCCCGCCCTGACTCAGACGCACTCCCCTACCCCTGTGATCCTGCATTTCCCATGGCTAACCCACCTAGCCTGCAACTATGGTTGATTTAGCACATCCAATCTGCCTAACCTGCACATCTTTGGGCTGTGGGAGGTAACCGGAGACCCAGTACCACCCCACCAACCTCCGGATCCAACGCATCATCCTCCAACACTTCCGTCATCTGCAATCTGATCCCACCACCAAAGACATTTTTCCCTCTCCACCCTTATCTGCTTTCTGGAGGGACCACTCTCTCTGGGACTCCCTTGTTCGCTCCACACTCGCCTCCAGCACCACCACACCCAGCACTTTTCCCTGCAACCACAGGAAGTGCTACACCTGCCCCTACACCTCCCCCCTCACCCCCATCCCAGGCCCCAAGAAGACTTTCCACATCAAGCAGATGTTCACCTGCACATCTGCTAATGTGGTATACTGCATCCGCTGTTCCTGATGTGGCCTCCTCTACATCAGAGGAGGCTCGGGGATTGCTTTGCAGAACACCTACGCTCGGTTCGCACTAAACAACTGTACCTCCCAGTCGCGAACCATTTCAACTCCCCCTCCCATTTCTCAGACAACATGTCCATCCTGGGCCTCCTGCAGTGCCACAATGATGCTACCCGAAGGTTGCAGGAACAGCACCTCATATTGCGCTTGGGAACCCTGCAGCCCAATGGTATCAATGTGGATTTCACAAGCTTCAAAATCTCCCCTCCCCCTACCGCATCCCAAAACCAGCCCAGCTCGTCCCCACCTCCCTAACCTGTCCTTCCTCCCAACTATCCCCTCCTCCCACCTCAAGTTCCACCCCCATCTCATACCTACTAACCTCATCCCACCCCTTTGACCTGTCCATCCTCCCTGGGCTGACCTATCTCCTCCCTAACTCCCCATCTACACTCACCTTTACTGGCTCCATCCCCACCTCTTTGACCTGTCTGTCTCCTCTCCTCTCCACCTATCTTCTCCTCTATCCATCTTCTATCTGCCTCCCCCTCTCTCCCTATTTATTTCAGAACACTCTTCCCCTCCCCCATTTCTAAAGAAGGGTCTAGGCCCGAAACGTCAGCCTTCCTGCTCCTCTGATGCTGCTTGGCCTGCTGTGTTCATCCAGCTGTACACCTTCTTATCTCACCCACAGGGAGAATGTGCAAACTCCACACAGACAGTCACCTGAGGCTGGAATTGAACCCAGGTCCCTGGTGCTGTGAGCCATTGTGCCACCCCTTCTAGCTACCTTTTATCTGGCTTATGTGTCTTCTATCCATATTACTCCCAACTCCATGAGCATTTTGTTTATGTAGAGTTAATAGTTTTTGTGGCACTTTATTACATACTTTCTAGAAACCCATGTACTTTACATCAACTGTTTCCCCTTTGGCTACTAGTTTCATCACTCAGAATTTTCTAAGAAATTTGTCATGCACAAGTTCCCTTTCACCAACTTTGTGTAATCACGCCAACATTTTCTAAGTACATTCTGAAGACTTCCTTAATAATAGTCTCCAGCACTTTATGATGTGTGAGTCAGGCTAACTGACCTGGAAATCCCGGTTCACTGTCCTTTTCCATATTTGAAGGTATGTTTGCTAATTTACAGTCTGCTGGGGCTATTCTAGAATATAGCAAATTTTAGAAAATAATAGTCCATGTGGACACTATTCCTGTAGCTATCTCTTTTAGAAGCCTGGCATATAGGCCTTCAGATCATAGAATCCCTACAGTGTGGAAGCAGGTCATTCAGCCCATCGAGTACACACTGACCCTCCGAAGAGCATCCCACCACCCCCCATCCTATCCCTATAGCCCTGCATTTCCCATGGCTAACCCGCCTAGTCTGCACATCCTGGACACTATGGGAAAGTTACCATGGCCAATCCACCTAACCTGCACATCTATGGACTGTGGGAGGAAACCAGAGCATCCAGAACCACTGAGCCACCATGCCACCTTTGATAGTTAGCCCTGCTGCCTCTCATTGCCAGGGACCTAGGTCAGGTCGGCGCAACATCGAGGGCCGAAGGGCCTGTACTGCGCTGTAATGTTCCATGTTCTATGTTCTAATTCCACCCTCGGGCAACTGTCTATGTGGAGTTTCCACGTTCTCCCCATGTCTGCATAGGCTTCCTCTGGGTGTTCTGGGTTCATCCGGGTTCAGATCCTGGACTCATTGGGGTTCATTCCATTTGTCCTTCCAGTACGTTCTCTTGTTTATAACTCAGCTTAGCTGCACCTTGCGTAAAACTAGTTGGTGAGTACATGAAAGATTTCTCTCTTAAACGATGGTGGGAGGGAGGTTGTAGGAGACTGATGTATACATGAAAGCAGCTCTGCTGACTCCACCAGCTGGAGGGTCACTTAGTACGCTGACCACAAGCTGGTGTTAAATAGGCGAGCTGGTCTCCCAATGCAATGCTGTTCCTGCGAGTTTTTTTTACTTCCTAACTCACCAGTATTTCTGCTGAGGTGGAGACTGGCAAGTGTCATTGGTCAGGAGCTTTGGTATTCATGTGTGGCTTCCCCACCTTTCTGAAAAGCTGTTCCGACTCTCCTCAGTATGAAACAGTGCTTTCTTCAGAATTTGTTTGGTGTTCTGAGTGAAGGTTGCACGTTGTAGTTCAATGGTTCTGGATTGGCCAAGGCTGCTCCCTGGGCCAGCACTCTGCCTCATTATCACACTCCTGATTAAATCGAACCAATTCCCAGCCATTTGTTAAAGACAGTCCAATAGATGCCATTCACTCAGAGATAGTAAGAACTGCTGATGCTGGAGTCAGAGATAAGCGTGGAGCTGGAGCAGGCAGCATCAGAGGAGTAGGAAAGTTGACGCTTCAGGTTGGGACCCTTCTTCAGAAATGGGGGATGGGGAAGGGAGCTCAGAAATAAATAGAGAGAGAGGGGTGGGGCTGGGGAAGGTCGGAGGAATGGTGAAAGGTGAGTGCAGGTAGGGAGAGGTGGGGATTGGTTAGTGGGATGGGAGGAGCGGACAGATGGGAGAGAAGATGGACAGGTTGTGTCAGGTCAAGGAGGTGGGGATGAGAGGGAGGGTTGATCATGGGATGAGGCCGGGGGCGGGGAGATTTTGAAACCGGTAAAATCCACATTTAGACAATTGACCTGTAGCCTCATCCCATAACCAATCCGACGTCGCGCCGCCCACGGCCTCCACAGCCAGCAGCTCCAGAGGATTCAGCAACACCCAGCCCTGCTGGGTCTTCACCATCCCCCCAGACCTCCCTCTTACTGAGGACGAACGGTCAGTCCTCAGTAAAGGGCTCACCTTTATCACCCTCCACCCACACATCAACGAATACCGCTCACGCCTGGACATCGAACAGTTTTTCCGCCGCCACCACCTCCGCACTTACTTCTTTAATCGTGAGCCTAACCCTCCCTCTACTGACCCCTTCTCCTGCCTCCAATACACCCCCTCCTCCTGGACACCACCCCAAGGCCTCCTACCCTCCCTCAACCTCTTCATCTCCAACTGCCGTCGAGACATCAATTGCCTCAACCTCTCCACCCCTCTCACCCATTCCAACCTCTCCCCTGCAGAACGTGCAGCCCTCCGCTCCCTCCGCTCCAATCCCAACTTCACCATAAAACCCGCGGACAAGGGAGGCGCAGTTGTAGTATGATGCACTGACCTCTACATCGCCGAGGCCAGACACCAACTGTCCGACACCTCCTCTTACCGCTCCCTTGATCATGACCCCACCCCCGAGCACCAAACCATCATCTCCCAAACCATCCACAACCTCATCACCTCAGGTGACCTCCCACCCACAGCCTCTAACCTCATTGTTCCCCAACCCCACACCGCCTGCTTCTATCTCCTTCCCAAAATCCACAAACCTGATTGCCCTGGTCAACGCATTGTCTCCGCCTGCTCCTGCCCCACCGAACTTATCTCCACCTATCTCGACTCCATTCTCTCCCCCTTGGTCCAGGAACTCCCCACCTGCGTCCATGATACCACCCATGCCCTCCACCTCCTCCAGAACTTCCAATTCCCCAGTCCCCAACACCTCATCTTTACCATGGACATCCAGTACCTATACACCTGCATTCCCCATACAGATGGCCTAAAGGCCCTCCACTTCTTCCTGTCCCGCAGGCCCGACCAGTCCCCCTCCACTGACACCCTCATCCGCTTAGCCGAACTCGTCCTCACCCTCAACAATTTCTCTTTCAATTCCTCCCACTTCCTACAGACAAAGGGGGTGGCCATGGGTACCCGCATGGGCCCAAGCTATGCCTGCCTCTTTGTAGGTTACGTGGAACAATCACTCTTCCAAAGCTACACTGGCCCTAAACCCCACCTCTTCCTCCGTTACATTGATGACTGTATCGGCGCTGCCTCGTGCTCCCACGAGGAGCTCAAACAGTTCATCCACTTCACTAACACCTTCCACCCCAAACTTAAATTCACCTGGACCATCTCTGATACCTGTCTCTTTCCTGGACCTCTCTGTCTCCATCTCTGGCAACCACCTAGAAACCGATATCCATTTCAAGTCCACCGACTCCCACAGCTACCTAGAGTACACCTCCTCCCACCCACCTTCCTGCAAAAATGCCGTCCCTATTCCCAATTCCTCCACCTCCACCGCATCTGCTCCCGAGATGAGGCATTCCACTCCCGGACATCCCAGATGTCCTCGTTTCTCAAGGGCTGCAACTTCCCCTCCACAGTGGTCGAAGACGCCCTCGACCACATCTCTCGCATTTCCCGCAACTCATCCCTCAAACCCACTCCCCACAATAACAACAAAAACAGAATCCCCCTCGTCCTCACGTACCACCCCACCAACCTCCGGATCCAACGCATCATCCTCCACCACTTCCACTGTCTGCAATCCGACCCCACCACCAAAGACATTTTTCCCTCCCCACCCTTACCTGCTTTCCGGAGGAACCACTCTCTCCGGGACTCCCTTGTCTGCTCCATACTCCGCACCAGCCCCACCACCCCAGGCACTTATCCCTGCCCCTACACCTCCCCCCTCACTCCTATCCCAGCCCCAAGAAGACTTTCCACATCAAGCAAATGTTCACCTGCACATCTGCTAATGTGGTATACTGCATCCGCTGTACCCGTTGTGGCCCCCTCTACATCAGGGAAACCAAACGGAGGCTTGGGGACCGCTTTGCAGAACACCTACGCTCGGTTCGCACTAAACAACTGCACCTCCCAGTCGCGAACCATTTCAACTCCCCCTCCCATTCCTCAGACAACATGTCCATCCTGGGCCTCCTGCAGTGCCACAATGATGCCACCTGAAGGCTGCAGGAACAGCAACTCATATTCCGCTTGGGAACCCTGCAGCCCAATGGTATCAACGTGGACTTCACAAGCTTCAAAATCTCCCCTCCCCCTACCGCATCCCAAAACCAGTCCAGCTCGTCCCCGCGTCCCTAACCTGTCCTTCATCCCACTTATCCCCTCCTCTCACCTCAAGCCCCATCCCCATTTCCTACCTACTAACCTCATCCCACCCCTTTGACCTGTCCGTCCTCCCTGGACTGACCTGTCTCCTCCCTAACTCCCCATCTACACTCACCTTTACTGGCTCCATCCCCGCCTCTTTGAGCTGTCCGTCTCCTCTCCACCTATCTTCTCCTATATCCATCTTCTATCCGCCTCCCCCCCTCTCTATTTATTTCAGAATCCCCTTCCCTCCCCCATTTCTGAAGAAGGTTCCAGACCCGAAACGTCAGCCTTCCTGCTCCTCTGATGCTGCTTGGCCTGCTGTGTTCATCCAGCTCTACACCTTGTTATCTCAGATTCTCCAGCATCAGCAGTTCCTACTATCTCTCAATCCTCCCTCTCACCCCTGCCTCCTTGACCTGACACAACCTGTCCATCTTCTCTCCCACCTATCCGCTCCTCCCACCTTACTGACCAATCCCTACCACTTCCTACCTGCACTCACCTATCAACATCCCACCTACCTTCCCCAGCCCACCCCTCCTCTCTCTATTTATTGATAACAATGATATATCCCAGTAAAGAAGAAGGATTCTAGAAAGGAGATAAACCAACCACAGGATTTAAGGACAATGCCAAATTGAAAGAACGACGTAAAATGTGGCAAAGCCTAGTGATAAATCAGAGGATTGGGAAAGTTCTAAAACCAACAAAACATGAGCAAAAGAGAGGAGAAATGAAAACATGATGGCAAATTAGCAAGTAGCATAAAAATAGATGGGGAAAATTGCTTTAAATATATAAGAAGGATATGCAATGTTGAGCATTCTTTAAGGCCCCTTAGAGAATGAGGCGTGGGGAATAATAACGGCCAATTGGGAAATGGCAGAGAAGTTGAACAAATACTTTGCATCAGTCATTAAGATAACGATGCCAAAAGCATTTGGAAAATACTAAATAATCAAGGCCTGAAATGGTGGGGAAGAAATAAACATGATAACCAGAGAAAAAATATTAGTGAAACTAATGGGACTCAAGGTTGATAAGCCCCATGCATCTGATGGGATGCATCCTAGGATATTAAAGGAAATAGTGATAGAGGTAGTAGTATTGATCTTCTGAGAATCCTTAGATTCTGGGAAAGTCCCAGAGAATTGGAAACTGCTAATGTAGCACTTTTATTTAAAAAGTGAAACAAAATTTAACAGGCAACTTTAGGCTAGTAAGCTTAATGTCTGTTATTGAGAAAGTGTCAAGAGTCTATTATGAAAGACTTAATAACAGAGCCTTTAGAAATACATCATAAGATCAAGCAGAGTCAGCATGGCTTTAATAAATGTAAAATCATGCCTGATAAATTTATTACAGTTCTTTGAGGAGGTAAATAGTTAAAGAACCTGTGCATGTAATTTATTTGGATTTCCAAAAGATGTTTAGTAAAGTAACACCTATGAGGTGACTTGTTAAGATAAGATCCCTCGGTGTTAGGGGTAATATTCTAGCATGGATAAAGGATTGACTAGCTAATAGAAGACAGAGAATTAGGATAAAAGGATGGTAACCTGTAACTAGTGGAGTGCCACAGAGCTCAGTACTGGACCCACAATTATTTACAATATATATTAATGACTGGGATGAGGGCAGTAAATCTACTATCCCAAGATTATGATGACACAAGATATCTACAGAGGGAAATAGACAGATTAAGTGATTGGACAAAAAAATGACAGGTGGAATATAATGTGGGAAAACATGAAGTGTACTTTAGCAGGAAGAATAGAGGAGCTGAATATTATTTAAATGGAGAATGACTTCAGAAAGCTATAGAACAGGGATTTGAGAGACACCATGCATGATTTACAAAAAGTTAGCATCCAGGTTCAGCAGGTAATACGGAAGGCAAATGGAATGTTGGTCTTCATTTCAAAGGGAATGGTGTATGAAAGTAGGGAAGTCTTGCTAAAATTATATAAGGCACTGCCTCATATTAAAATTATAATACAGCTGGAATACAGTGAACAGTTTAGGGATCTCTATCTAAGGAAAGATATTTAGGCACTGCAGGCAGTCCAAGAAAGTTTGCTCGGCTGACTCCAGGCATGGAGGGATTTTCTAATGAGGAGAGATTCAGTAGATTAGACATGTACTCAATGGAGTTTAAAAAAATGAGAGGTGACCTTATTGAAATGGACAGGATTCTTAGGGGACTTGACATGGTAAATGTGGAGATGTTGTTTCCCCTTGTGGGAGAGTCTAGGACCCAATGGTATAATCACAGAATAAGAGGTTGCCCATTTAAACAGAAATGAAAAAGAATTTTCTTCCCTCGAACGGTGATAAATCTGTGGGAAAGTCTTTACTGCTGAAGGTTGTGGAGTGGGTCATTAAGTATATAGAAGGCTCAGATAGACAGATTTTTATTTAGTAAGGGAACCAAGTGTTATGGGAATAAGTTAGGAAAGTGGAGTTGAGGATTATCAAGGAAAAAACAGAATTAATGTTTTGGGTCCAGTGACCCTTGCTTAGAAGGGTCTTCTGAGGAAGGGTCACCGGGCCCGAAACGTTAATTCTGTTTTTTCCTTCACAGATGCTGCCAGACCTGCTGAGCTTTTCCAGCAACTTTGTTTTTGTTCCTGATTTACAGCATCCGCAGTTCTTTTGGTTTTTGTTGAGGATTATCAAATTAGCCACGGTCTCATTGAATATCAAAGTGAATTTGATGGGGTGAATGTCCTTCCATCAGGGCAAGTGGGGAATATTCCATCACACTGCCTGACTTGTGCCTTGCATCTGGTGGACTAGCTCTGGGGAGTCGGGAGTTGAATCATGTGCTGCAGGATTCCCAGCCTGTGATCTAACTTTGCAGCACAGTATTTATGCGGGCTTGTCCATTTCAGCTCTTTGTCCAAGGTAACTCTCAGGATGTTGAAGTAGGGGATTCAGTGATGGTAATTAAATGTCAAATGGTGACGGTTAGATTATCTCTTGTTGGAAACCTAGTCTTTTGGCAAAGGAATACATATGTCAATGTGGTATTGTAATAATTCGATGCTTGATACAGGTAAATGTCACAATATTATCAATAATGAACAGTTGGAAACACACTATCTGCCACATTTGTTGGTGCAACTACATAGACTGGAAGGTACAGCAATTAAGATTAAAAGCATGTTACAAGCAACTCTCTAACACAAGGGGCATCAGACAATATAAAACTTATACATACTCCACAATCAAGAATTTTTATTCTTGTTTTATTCTAAATATTCATCGTGATGTGGTGATGCCGATGTTGGGCTGGGGTGGACAAGGTCAGAAGTCACACGATACCAGGTTATAGTCCAACGGGTTTATTTGAAATCACAAACTTTTGGAGCGCGGCCCCTTCGTCAGGTGAAGTGTATTTCAAATCACAAGCTTTCAGAGCACTGTCCCTTTGTCAAGTTAAACAGTTAAACAGCAGAACATAAAGAGCTCCTTTGAACAAGAATGCTTTAAATTATTTACTGAATTAGAGGAGCTTAATACTGAACACAGCCATGTTAAATTGTTAGATTTCTGTACAACCAGGAAGATCTTACATCCTTCTACAAAACAATTCAGAAACAATTTGCAGAGATGGCCAGGATGTGTGTCATTTCCCCAGTTACAACACTAAATGCATGGCACTCAGCATGATTACTTTATCTGATTCTGATTGGATCATCTGATTTGTGTTGACTTTACACAGCTCAACAGGCATTGGTGGGAGAGATCCACACTCTGCCTCAGTTTGATAAGAGTTTGTCTAAATTATTAAAGCTGAAAGTTTGCACAAACCTCGATGCAAATAATGGTTTCTGACAGGAGCCATTGGATGAACAATCGGGATTGGTTTCCACAATTTTTTTTTCTTTTGTTCATTCACGGGATGAGGGTGTCGCTGGCCAGGCAGCATTGATTGTCCATCCCTAATTGCCCGGAAGGCAGTTAAGAGTCAACCGCATTGCTGTGGGTCTGGAGTCATGTGTAGGCCAGACCAGGTAAGGAAGGCAGTTTCCTTCCATAAAGGACATTAGTGAACCAGATCGGTTTTTTCGACAATCAGCAATGGATTCATGGTCATCATTAGATTCTTAATTCTAGATATTTTATTGAATTTAATTTCCAACATCTGCTGTGGTAGGATTCGAACCCAGGTCCCCAGAGCATGATCGGGGTCCCTGAATTGACGGCCCAGCGATAATACCACTAGGCCATTGCCTCCCCGATGATGCTAACTGCTGGGTTTTGCTTCAAAAAAGTGCTTTTTATCGTCACCTGAGCACCAGAGATTTCTCAACGGATTAAATCCAACCATATGCAAACGCCTTCAAAAAGTCAAATGTCATATGCCACATGGAGAACAGATTGGTATGTGGCAAAGTACAGCCAGAGAGTTCATGTAATCTTAAAGTGGTTACAGGAAGTAGGGCTCATTGTTAACAACAAGTGTGCATATTCTGAATAATCTACAGAAAATTGTGAACATAGCCCAGTCCATCACACAAGCCAACCTCCCATCGTTTGACTCCATTTACACTTCTTGTCGCTGTGGAAAAGCTGCCAATATCAACAAAGACCCCTCCCACCCTACTTATAATCTCTTCCAACCTCTTCTGTCACGCAGAAGATACAGAATCTTAAATACACATACCAACAGGTTCAAAAACAACTTCTTCCTTGCAGTGATAACAAGGTGTAGAGCTGGATGAACACAACAGGCCAAGCAGCATCAGAGGAGCAGGAAGGCTGACGTTTCGGGCCTAGACCCTTCTTGCTTGGCCTGCTGTATTCATCCAGCTCTACACCTTGTTATCTCAGATTCTCCAGCATCTGCAGGTCCTACTATCTCGTCCTTGCTGTTACTTGAGCACCGAGTGGACATCTCAAATTTCAGATCTAATGTTGATCTTGCTTTTGTACAGTTCCTGTGCAGCTGTAACCTGTATGCCTCACTCTGTTCTAGCATCTTATGATCTGTCTGTTCTAGCATCTTACGATCTGCCTGTACTGCTGGCAAAACAAAACTTTTCACTGTACTTAGGTATGTGTGACCACAATAAATCAAATCAAATAAAATCTTTGGGGACACATTCCACAGTGATGTAGTATTATCACAGCAAAGCAGAAAACCGAAGCCATTAAGTAGTTTCCTACACCGAAATCAATTCAAAGATTACAAAGAATATTAGGGATGGTAAACTAGTTGGCAAAATGTGATTTTCAGAATACTGAAGGTTGTAGAGACAGACCGCAAAGCCCTCATCTCCCAACTTGAGGAGAAAGATTTGCAAAGATGCCTCAAAGGATACATTGATTTCTACTCTGTCATATGAGGTTTGCTTATGAAACAGTATACATGCAGGGAAACTCCAAATGATGGTGGCTGCACCCTCCAAAGCAAAGGCGAACAGCCTTACCAGGCACAAAATCAAAAGTTTGATGATGAGATTGAGTCAGTCATTGACAACACAGGGACCAGTGAACCACAATCAGCTTAGCTCAGGAGCAGAAGAGGGCCCAGGAACATCTTAAGATTGTGTTAAAGGTTGGCTCCGCCAGTTGTCCATGAAAACATACTTTGAGCACTGACACCATTTTACTGTTGTGAATGACTTACTCCTCCTTGTTAAAGGCTGGGTCCAATGTCAGGACAGAGTTGTACAGCACGGAAACAGACCCTAGGGTCCATCATGTGCATGCCGACCAGGTTTCCCAAACTAATCTAGTCCCATTTGTCTGCATTTGGCCCGTATCCATCTAAACCTTTCCTATTCATGTACCTGTCCAAATGCCTTTTAAATGTTGTAACTGTACCAGCCCCTACCACTTCCTCTGGCAGTTCATTCCATACACACATCACCCTCTGTGTGAACAAGTTGCACCTTGGGTCTATTTTAAATTTTTCTCCTCTCACCTTAAACCTCCGCCCTCTAGCTTTGAGCTCCCTGACCCTAGGGAAAAGACCTTGGCAGTTACCTTATCTATGCCCCCCATGATCTTATAAACCTCTATAACGCCACCTCTCAGCCTCCAGAAAGACATCCTACAAAAGACCCACCAGGACTACTTGGGAATTACCAAGTGCAGTCTAGAGTCTAATCATGGTGTGGCGGTCTGGGAGTCACAAAGTGTTTGAAGATCTCCTGACTAACTGTGAACTATATGCTATTCAAAGGCTGGAGCAACAAGAGGAACTGGAACCAATTACTTCCCCATCTGACTGTGGGAATGATTTAGACACACGTTCATTCATTTTTGATGGTACCTCTTACAACTCTTCTTCACAATGATTAAAAATGAAGAAACTGTGTGCCTCCTCGAGGAATACACTTATCAGGGCCTTGCAGGAACGTTTTGCAAAACATGGTTCATTTCAGACCACAGATGACAGCTTTCTAAGTCTTTCACTCAATTTACAGCCAGTTCTAGATTTTAACATGTCACAGACTCACAGTTGAACAGGTAAGCCGAATATGAGATCCAGACACTCAAGTCTCTCCTGAAAAGAAATGCTGATCTTTGTATATAGACGGTAAGAACTGCAGATGCTGGAGTCAGAGATAACACAGTGTGGAGCTGAAGTAACACAACAGGCCAGGCAGCATCAGAGGAGCAGGAAAGCTGACATTTTGGGTCGGGACCCTTTTTTAGAAATGGGGGAGGGGGAAGGGACCCCTGAAATAAATAGAGAGAGGGGCCTTGGGCTGGGGAAGAACACCTGCACTCTGTTCGTGACAAATGACAGCACCTTCCAGTTGCAAACCATTTCAACTCCCCCTCCCACTCCTTGAACGACATGTCCGTAATCATCTGCATCTGCTCCCAAGATGGGGCGTTCCACTCCCAAACATCCTAGATGTCCTCTTATTTCAAGGACCGCAACATCCCCCCTTCAGTGGTCGAAAATGCTCTCGACCGCATCTCTTGCATTTCCTGCACCTCTGTCCTCACACCCCCTCCCCGCAGCAAAAACAAAGATTCCCCCTTGAATCCCCCTTGTCCTCACATATCACCCCACTAACCTTCGTATTCAATGTGTCCCGTTCCGCCGCCTAAATTCTGACCCCACAACTAAGGATATATTTCCCTCTCCACCCCATCCATCTTTCATCACTGCTCTTTCCGCGACTCCTTCATCTGCTCCACACTCCCACTAGCCCCACCACCCCAGGCACCTTTCCCTGAAACCATAGGAAGTGCTACACCTGCCCCTACACCTCCCCCCTCACCTCCATCCAAGGACCCAAACAACCCTTCCACATCAGACAGAGGTTCACCTGCACATCTGCTAATGTGGTCTACTGCATCCGCTGCTCCCAAAGTGGCCTCCTCTACATCGGTGAGACCAAGTGGAGGCTCAGAGACCGCTTTGTGGAGCACCAATGCTTGGTTCACAACAAACGACAACATCTTCCAGTCGTGAACTACTTCAACTCCCCCTCACACTCCATGGGCAGCATGTCCATCCTGGGCCTCCTCCAGCATCCCAATGACGTCACCTGGAAACTGGAGGAGCAGCACCTCATATTCCGCCTACAGGGAGCCTGCAACCCAATGGCTTCGATGTGGACTTTACTAGTTTCAAAATCTCCCCACCCCCAGCCTCAACCAAAGACCAACCCTCCCTCTCATCCCCACCTCCTTGACCTGACACAACCTGTCCATCTTCTCTCCCACCTATCCTCCCCTCCCACCTCACTGACCAATCCCCACTCACCTGTCACCATCCCACCTACCCTCCCCAGCTCCACCCATCCTCTCTCTATTTATTTCAGGGCTTCCTTCCCCCTCCCCCATTTCTGAGGAAGGGTCCCGAATCGAAACATCAACTTTCCTGCTCCTCTGATGCTGCTTGGCCTGCTATGTTCCTCCAGCCCCACACTGTGTTCCTCCAGCTCCACGCTGTGTTCCTCCAGCTCCACACTGTGTTCCTCCAACTCCTCACTGTGTTCCTCCAGCCCCACAATGTGTTCCTCCAGCCCCACGCTGTGTTCCTCCAGCCCCTCTTCGAGCCCCACATTGTGTTCCCCCAGCCCCACACTGTGTTCCTCCAGCTCCACACTGTGTTATCTCTGATCTTTGTATAGCTTTGCTAAATTACTGATTCACCCGTTGCCAATTTGCTCTATCACTGGCACATTTGTCATTGGGCAGGAAGCTGATGAGTCGGCTTTCCATCCTACCAAAGACGTTAACTCCACACCTACGCTGTGGAAATGTATGTAGGAAGGACCAATCCCACTATAACGGATGTCATTATGCCATGCAGTTGACCCGTTTGGGCCAAAACCAACAATACAAGACCTTAGCAGGACAAGTACAGTCCTCTAGGGAGCTGCAGACCAGCAGAGATTCATGCTTCTACAGGAGTTTATGCATCTATACGAGTTTAATGAAGAAAGCACGGGAACCTCATTCTATTGTGGATCAATTGTCCAGCATTGCTCGACTGGGATGAGCCCAATGAAGAATGTCATAGCGAAAGGAACTTTCAGCCCTTACACTTTTAGGAACAGAATGTAAGTCAACCATTTAGAATGTGGACATCTACCAATTATCCAAATCTGAAGAGAATGCATTCTGGGAAAATTGTGAAATCTCCAGACCACTAGAATGTGTGAAGTCCGAGACTTCAGAGGAGATGGGTGAGTGATAAAGTAAGTTAGATTCACACACACACAATACACTTAATAGTAAGGTCCTGGAGAGTGTTGCTGAACAAAGAGATCTTGGTTTACAGGGTGGTAGTTCCTTGAAAGTGAGGTCGCAGGGACACAGGATAGTGAAGAAGGTGTTTGGTACACTTGCCTTTATTGGTCAGTGCATTGAGTATAAGACTTGGGAGGTCATATTGAGACTGTACAGGACATTGCTGCTAAACCCGAAACACTACACGTGTAGTGGCTCCCACCCGTCCTCCTCCTCTAACCAAAAAAAAAGGACTGTGTGCAGGGTCGGTAAGGTAAGGCTTTTTTATTCTTCTGGAAACCTAGAGTAGTGGGAATGCAAGCTAGAGCAGTTGCATGCTCCTCTTGCAGGATGTGGGAGGTAAGGGTCACTGCTGGTGTCCCCTCTGACTTCACCTGCGGGAAGTGCACCCAACTCCAGCTCCTCTCAAACAGCGTTAGGGAACTGGAGCTGGAGCTGGATGAACTGCAGATCATTAGGGAGGCTGAGGGGGTGATAGAGAGGAGTTACAGGGAGGTGGTCACACCCAAGGTACAGGAAAGAGGTAGCTGGGTGACTGTCAGGAGGGGGAAAGGGAATAGGCAGACAGTGCAGTGATCCGTGGCCGTTCCCCTCAATAATAAGTATACCGTTTTGGATACTGTTGGAGGGGGACGACCTACCAAGGGAAGGCCATAGTGGAAAGGTCTCTGGCACTGAGCCTGGCCCTGTGGCACAGAAGGGAAGGGGGGAGAATAGGAGAGCAATTGTAGTGGGGGATTCGATAGTAAGAGGTACAGACAGGCGGTTCTGTGGATGCGAACGAGATGAACGGATGGTATGTTGTCTCTCGGGTGCCAGGGTCTGTGACGTCTCGGATCATGTCTTCAAGATCCTTAAGGGGGAGGGTGAGCAACCAGCAGTCATGGTACACATCGGTACCAATGACATTACAAAAAGGACTGAAAATGTGAAAAACGAGTACAGGGAGTTAGGTTGGAAGCTGAAGTTCAGGACAAACAGGGTAGTTATCTCTGGATTACTACCAGTGCCACGTGATAACGTGGTAAGAAATAGGGAGAGAGTGCAGCTAAACACGTGGCTACAGGGCTGGTGTAGGAGGGAGGGCTTCCATTATGTGGATAATTGGAGCACATTCTGGGGAAGGTGGGACCTGTACAGTAAGGACGGGTTGCACCTGAACTGGAAGGGCACAAATATCCTGGGAGGGAGGTTTGCTCGAGCTATAGGGGATAGTTTAAACTAGATTGGCAGGGTGAGGGGAACCAGATTTGTAATTCAGAGGATGAGGTATTCGGCTTCCAACAGACACAACAGGGAGTGAGGTTGTTAATAAAGAAATGCGGTCGATGGAACGTAATTGTGGACACAGGGATGGTTTGAAGTATGTATACTTCAATGCTAGAAGTATCAGAAATAAGGCGGATGAACTTAGAGCATGGCTCTGTACTTGGAACTACGATGTCGTGGCCATTACAGAAACTAGGGTAACTCAGGGACAGAAATGGTTGTTGGAAGTTCCAGGATTTAGATGCTTTAAAAGAAATAGGGAGGGTGGTAAAAGAGGCAGGGGAGTGGCATTGCTAGTCAGGGCTAATATAGCAGCTACTGAAAAGCAGTTGGAGAATGATATGTCTACAGAGTCAGTTTGGGTTGAGGTCAGGAACAAGGAAGGAGCAGTCACTTTGTTGGGAGTTTTTTACAGACCCCCTAATAGTTCCAGAGAAGTGGAGGAGCAGATTGGGAGGCAGATACTGGAAAGGTGCAGATGTCACAGGGTTGTAGTCATGGGTGGCTTCAACTTTCCAAATATTGATTGGAAACATTTTAGTTGTAATAGTTTAGATGGAGTGTATTTTGTCCAGTGCATTCAGGAAGGATTCCTGACACAGTATGTAGATAGACCAACATGAGGAGAGGCCACTTTGGATTTGGTGCTTGGCAATGAACCTGTTGGTAGGAGAGCATTTTGGCGGTAGCGATCATAACTCTGTTACTTTTACAATAGTCATAGAAAAGGATGGGTACATACAGCAGGGTAAGGTTTATAATTGGGGGAAGGGTAATTACAATTCTGTTAGTCAAGAACTGGGTAACGTAAAATGGGAACAGATGCTGTCAGGGAAGAGCACTATTGAAATGTG
>NC_063360.1:3323081-3345656 GCF_021869965.1 Rhincodon typus
CCTTTTCATATACCCATCCAGATGCCTTTTAAATGTTGTAATTGTACCAGCGTCCACCACTTCCTCTGGCAGCTCATTCCATACATGCACCACCCTCTGCATGAAAAGATTGCCCCTTAGGTCCCTTTTATATCTTTCCCCTTTCACCTTAAACCTATGCCCTCTAGTTTTGGACTCCCCCACCCTGGGGAAAAGGCCTTGCCTATTTGCCCTATCCATGCCCCTCATGGCCCTACAAAGCTCCTCAAGGCCACTCCTCAGCCTCCGACGCTCCAGGGAAAATAGCCCCAGCTTATTCTCCCTATAGCTCAAACCCTCCAACCCTGGCAACATCTTTGTAAATCTTTTCTGAACCGTTTCAAATTTAACAACCTTTTTTCCTGGCCTTGCCACTCATTGTACCTGCCGGTATCCATTACCAACTTGAGTAGTGCTTGGTGAGAGTCGAGCATTTGGTGGTGTAACGTGCTGGCACTGTGGTTGGCATCTTTCCTTCTGGCAGTGATGGCAGCCAATCCTGACGTAAACATTGAGTAACGCCCTTGTGGGAAATGAGATGAAGGATCCTGATTCAATTTCAAGTATCATCTGAGCTAATAGAATTCACACTATTGACTGTTTGCTGACATAGCTTGTGGGGCTGTAGCCTAACATTGTAGGAAGGTAGGCTTACTCCAATGACCCTGTTGACAGCAGCAAGGACTCCTGGGAGGCCTAGCCAAGTCTGGAAAGTTGGGTGCTAAGAGTCTGAGTAAAGCCCGATGTCATGCTTCTCTCGACAGGGCAGTGAGTCAGGGTAATGTCCTGTCCGGATACAAGGTACCCTACATAATGGAAACAACCCAAAGAGGTAAGACCTAGGGGTATAGGTGCACAGCCCCTTGGAGGTGGGGTCGCAGGTAGACAGGGTGAAGAAGGCATTTGATACACTTGCCTTCATTGGTCAGTGCATTGAATATAAAAGTTGAGATGTCATGGTACAGCTGTACAGGACATTGGTTAGGCCACTTTTGGAATATGGCATTCAATTCTGGTTTCCCTGCTGCAGAAAAGATGTTGTTAAACTTGAAAGAATTCATTGAAGATTTGCAAGGATGTTGCCAGCGTTGGAGGGTTTGAGCTATAGGGAGAGGTGAATAGACTGGGGTTATTTTCCCTGGAGCAGCAGAGGCTGAAGGGTGACCTTAAAGCGGTTTATAAACTCATGAGGGGTGTGGGTAGGATGAATAGCCAAGGTCTTTTTCCTATGATGGGGGAGTCCGAAACTAGAGGGCGTAGGTTTAAGGTGAGAGGGGAAACATTTAAAAGGGACCTAAGATGCAACTTTTCCACACAGAGGATGATGTGTGTATGGAATGAACTGCCAGAGGAAGTGGTGTAGGCTGGTACAATTACAACATTTAAAAGGCATCTGGATGGATACATGAATGGGAAGGATATGGCCAAATGCTGGCAAATGGGACTAGATTAATTTAGGATATCTGGTCAGCATAGACAAGGGTCTGTTTCCATGCTGTGTATGGCTGACTCTAATCTGCTGAGGGGAGGTGGCACTGGGTCAAATGTGCTGCTTTTGCTGACAGCATTGAAAGAGACAGGTTCTCTTAAGTGCCGGGAATCTCTGGCTAACTGCCTGGCAAGGTAGTGCCAGTGAACTACTTTCAAAAGTTTTCTGCCACGTTATACTTCACCATGAAAGTGCTGGGCACTGTTCCACTGACAGAGATTATTGTCAACTCATTATTTGCAAAGATTTAGACAGGTTGAAGTTGAGTACTGACTGGTTTTATTCCAAGTGAGTACCTTTTCCTTAGGGTCTTGCTGACTGATCTTGTATTATAGTTCAGGATGTGAATTCGGTTATAATGCTGTCAATATTTGAAAGACTAAACAGCTCACAAAGTCAACAACGGAACCAAAGGCTATGCAAAGTTAAATGTACATAAGGAGTCAAACAGCTCTAATCAGATGAAGGCGATGTTTAAAGAAAAAAATAAAACATGAAATGGAGATTGAGAGAGAACTGCAGAGAAATAGAGGCAGCAGCACCTAGCCTTACTCTGATTACACACAGTATGAAGATTGAGGGAAATGGGAGGATGAATAGGCTGCGGGAGAAGAAACACTTCAGATTATTTGAGGAAGCAAATAAAGGAAAATAAAATGTCTGTAGTGATAGAACATTCTATGTGTCCTGTGATACAACAGTCAAGAATGCACAATAACACAAGGAAATTCAGCATGTCCACAAGGATTTGTATCAATTTTTATAGATGCACCATAGAAAGCACTCTATCTACTATTGGTATGACAACTACTGTGCCCAGAACCATAAGAAACTACACAGCTCAGTCCATCACACAAGCCAACCTCCCATCTATGGACTCCATTTATACTTCTCACTGCCTCAGAGCCAATTAAATCAGAGACCCCTCCCACCCCAGTTATAATCTCTTCCAAACTCTTCCGTCAGCCAGAAGATACAAAAGCTTAAACACGTGTACCAACACGTTCAAGAACTGCTTTTTCCCTGCTGTTATTAGACTGCTGAGTGGAGCTCTCAAATTTCTAATCTAATGTTGACCTCAGTCTTTGTGCACCTTCTCTGCAACCATAAGATTGTGTTCCTCGCCCTGTTCTCTTACCTTAATGCACTTTGTATGGTATGATCAGCCTATCCTACAAGCAAAACAAAACTTTTCACTGTACCTAGGTACATATGACAATAATAAATCAAATCAAATCAAATCAAAAGTCAGACAGCAGACAGAAAGCGTCATTGTTAAGAACCTAAAGAGTTCTATCCTGACAAGAATGAAATCCAACAGTCGGTGGGAAATGCTGAGTCCAGATGTACCTGGATGTGGAGTTGAAGAGGAGTTCAGTGTGCGGTATTGGGCTTTACACAGTAGCAAGAGTACTGAGGTAATTGGGAAGGTGCAACTCTGATTCATAAGAATACAAAGGAACTTGGAAAATCTGAGCAGTTTTTATTAAAATGATGTATCTGTTAGGACAATATTTTGTTGGGAGAGAATGTTTTGAGTGCTTGAGGCTTTGCTGTAGGATTAAATGTGAGAAATTATGGATGAAAGGGAGAAAGCTCTTCACACAGAGTGGTCGTGGATCTCATTCCCACGGTTAGAAACTGTATCAACGTTCAAGATTAGATAGGGAAGTGTATGGGGTTAAAAGGATGTGAGAACAGGAAGTAAATGTGATTCGATCTGTTTTCTCTTGTGGAGAACATTCTCAGTCTGAATGTTGTATGTTCCATGTGTTACTTTGTACAGTGAGAGAGACACAGACATACAAATGCACAGAAGATAAAAGGAGACGGAGGCCAATGGAGAATAGTGGCATTGGAGAAAGATAATTGAAACAGTCCGAGGGGGAAGTGAGGAGACAAAACCCAACGAAAGATCTGTGTATGAAAATATCATTAGAAACACTTGACTTAAATCTTGTTTCAGTTGTGAAGTGTGGGTCTGAGTTCATAGAATCCCTACAGTGTGGAAGCAGGCCATTTGGCTCTTCAAGTCCACATTGACCCTCTGAAGTACATCCCACCAAGACCCACACCGCTACCCTATCCCTATATTTATCATGAGGAATCCAACTAGCCCGCACATCCCTGGACTGTGGGAGGAAACCAACACATCCAAACTCTACACAGACAGCTACTGAGGTTGGAATCGAACACAGGTCCCTGATGCTGTGAGGAAGCAATGCTAACCACTGAGACATCGTGTAACCCTACAATTACTCAAATCATTTTGGACCTGGCAATGTGACCCACAGGAATATCTGATGTGCCAGTTTCTGCGTGTGCTGGCAGTGTCAAGAGGGCATTACACAGTCCCACTCATATTGGTAGTGATGACCATCACCATTAGAATCATCTTCGAGCACCACGCAACCTCTTCAGTACAAGGTGAACTAACACTGACTCATTCAGAGCAAGCCTGAGCTGCAAGGTCGGTGCAGAAGTCAGGTTTCTCATAAATAGACTGACCAAGGAGAGGAGACTGAGCACGTTCACCCATATCACCGAGAGTCTGAAGATTGAGGGCGCAGTCATTAAATCATGAAGATTTCTGAAGGTGTTTGACAAACTGGATGTTTGGAGGGTTTAGTCCCCATGTGGGCAGCCTAGAATGAGGGGGTCACAGTCTCAGAATATGGGATCAGTCCACTGACATAAGAATAAATTTCTTCACCCAAAGGATTGTAAGTCTTCGCAATTCTGTGCAGCATAGAGCTAGAGATGCTCAGCTGTTGTATATCATCAACACAGCAATTGATACATTTTTGTTTATTGAAGAAACTAGAGAATGAGGATTGGGTGGGACATGATCCTGTTGAATGCCAAACACAGGGTGGCATGGTGGCTCAGTGGGTAGTATGTTGCCTCAAAGCGCCAGGGGCCCAGGTTCGATACCACCCTTGTGTGACTGTGTGGAGTTTGCACATTCTCCCCATGTCTGCATGGGTTTCCTCTGGGTGCTCTGGTTTCCTCCCACAGTCCAAAGATGTGCAGGTTAGGGGTAGATTGGCCATGGGAAATTGCCCTTAGTGCCCAGGGATATGTCGGTTAGCAAGTTAGCCATGGGAAATGCAGGGATTTTGGGGAGGGGTTCTGAGTGGGATGCTCTTTGGGGGGTCAATGGGCCAAATGGCCTGCTTCCATCTGTAGGGATTCTATGAAGGGCTGAATGGTCTCTTCCAGCTTCTAGTTCTTAATGACTCAGTGCCTTTTTAATTCCAAGTTGCTTACGTTGAATTATTTTCATTTGGTTTAAACATATCTGTGCATTTCAGTTAAAATTGCCCACTTCATTCCACATGATTCATGTTCTTTTGAATTGTAACAAAGAGTAAATGTGTCCAATGTGGTTCCAATTAGTGGTAGCGTGAGCGTACAAATAAACTGACAAAGCCAAATAGTTTGCAATCACCAGTCCACTACCAGCATTAACACTACCAATACCCTCCAATGTAACAGCCATAATGTTCTGCCATCCATCCTGTGAGAATGACTGAGAGAATGGCCTGTATATCTTCCCTTAACTCTATTTTTTGGACTCGCTTCTTATTCCTGATCTATGTGAATGTTTGTTATTATTTCTTCTACCATTTAACAAGCAATAGACTCACTCAAGAAAGCATGTTTAAATTGGCTACTTTTAAAACATAGATTAAATTGGTTTGAGAGAAAGGAATCGACAAGAGAGGGATCTGTTTAAATTGAGTACGTTGTGAATGGTGAATAAAAGGGAGTCTGCTCAATGATTTGGGTATTCCACCTGTAACTCGGGAAACTCACCTGGGACTGCTTGTTACAATAGACTGTGACAATATGTGCCTTTAAAAGGGATTTGTTCTGTCCTGTTTCTCTTTAAGAGAATGTATTGTAATCTGCTACCGAGGTGCCTGCTCCATGGAAAGCAGAGTAAATAACTTCGGATT
This sequence comes from Rhincodon typus, assembly GCF_021869965.1. Lineage (NCBI taxonomy): Eukaryota > Metazoa > Chordata > Chondrichthyes > Orectolobiformes > Rhincodontidae > Rhincodon > Rhincodon typus. The sequence continues at coordinate 3,328,551 of NC_063360.1, forward strand.
TTTATTTTGAATTAGATAAAAGAAGCATGAGTGGGCGGAGTTAGGTTCACATAGGCCCAAGGTTTTAGTTTTTGCTTGAAGTTGGGGTTTTTGGGATTGAAGCTGCCAGAGACTGTTCTCCTTCTGCTGCTAGATTCATTCTTTCAGTTTTTGCTTTCTCCTGGACTGGAGATAGACCGTGAGTGAATCTGGTTTGCTGAAATTGCCTTTGCTAAGGGTGTGGATATGGGACAAAAACAGAAGTTGCTGGAAAAACTCAGCTGGTCTGACAGCATCTGTGAAAAAAAAATTAGGGTTAACGTCTGGTGAAATGTTAACCCTGATTTTTTTTCTTCACAAATGCTGCCAGACCTGGTCAGCTTTTCCAACAACTTCTATTTTTGTTCCTGCTTTACAGCATCTGCAGTTCTTTCAGTTTTTATTGTGTGGATGTGGGATGCTGCTATATTGGAACAGTTGATGATTAATAGCTGAGTAACATATTATTTTGTTAAGTATTTCAATAGAGTTCAAGTTATGCTAATTCTTCTTGTTTTTTGTTTGTATTTTAACTGTGGTGTAAAAATAAAGTGCATCTTGCTTCGAGTCTAGTAGTTTGACCAATCGAATTGCATCTGGAATGCAGTTGCCTTAGACCTGCCTCTAAATAAGGAAAAAGTTAGGGTCTAGGCATTCTCCATGATATATTTAAGGGGCTTTGGTCTGGTCCGTAAGAACATAGAAATGAACACAGAGGTGCTGGAGAGCAGACTCATCAGTGAATGAAGAGATAAGAAACTGTATTTATTCAGCTTTGTTCATGACTTCTGGACATCTTAATGTGTGAATGAGTTACCAGCTGAAGTAGCAGATTTTCACACAGCAAAATCCCACAATCAGAAATGTGCTAATGGCCAGATTTTAAGTTATGTTCATTGAGGGATAGATATTGATAGCACGTCAGGTGAATCATGGTGACTCTACCAAAAACGTGGTAGTATCTTTCACATCTACCTGAGAGAGGAGATAGCTGTCAGAGCCTCCTGGAAGATGGCACCTTTGACTGTGCAGCACTTCTTCAGTATAGCCAGCTTACTTGGAAGTCCCTTGGAAAGGTCTGAAATCAGATCCTGGCATGGACTAAATCCTGTAGGAGAAAGAAAAAGACGACAGTAGCTCAGAGTTGGAAAGTGGGTGGAATTCACAGTCAAAGGCCTGTGTTTGATTCAGACCCACAGCAATGTGGTTGAATCTCAGCTGCCCTATGAAATGGCCTAGCAAGTCACTCAGTTGGGTCAATTGCTAGGCACTGGAAAAGACAATGGCAGAAACAGCACTGTCAACCCTGCAAAGTCCTCCACACTAACATCTGGGGGCTAGTGCCAAAATTGGGAGAGCTGTCTCACAGACTAGTTAAGCAACAGCCTAACACAGTCATACTCACAGAATCATACCTTACAGACAATGTCCCAGACACCACCATCGCCATCCCTGGATATGTCCTATCTCACCAGCAGGACAGACCCAGCAGAGGGGGCAGCACAGTGGTATACAGTCAGGAGGGAGTTGTTCTGGGAGTCCTCAACATTGACTCCGGACCCCATGAAGTCTCATGGCTTCAGGTTAAACATGGACAAGGAAACCTCCTGCTGATTACCACATACTGTCCTCCCTCAGCTGATGAATCGGTTCGCCTCCATGTTGAACAACACTTAGAGGAAACACTGAGGATGGCAAGGGCACAAAATGTACTCTGGGTGAGGGATTTCAATGTCCACCACCAAGAGTGGCTCGGCAGCAGTATTACAGATCAAGCTGGTCGGGTCCTAAAGGACATAGCTGCTAGACTAGGTCTGCGGCAGGTAGTGAGGGAACCAACAAGAGGGAAAAACATACTTGACCTCATCCTTACTAATCTGCCAGCTGCAGTTGTATCTGTCCAAGACAGTATTGGTAAGAGCGACCATCGCACAGTCCTTGTGGAGATGAACCTGTGTCTTCACATTGAGAACAACCTCCATCGTGCTGTGTAGCACTATCACCATGCTATATGGAACTGATTTCAAACAGATCTAGCACCTCAAGACTGGGCATCCATGAGGCGCTCTGGGCTATCAACAGCAGTAGAATTGTAGTCCAGCACAATCTGTAACCTCATGGCCCGGCATATCCCCCACTCAATCATTACCATCGAGCCGGGGGATCAACTCGGGTTCAATGGAGAGTGCAGGAGGGCATGCCAGGAGCAGCATCAGGCATACCTGAAAATCAGGTGTCAACCTAGTCAAGCTACCAAACAGGACTACTTGCATGCCAAACAGCATAAGGAGCAAGTGATAGACAGAGCTAAGCAATCCCACAATGAACAGATCATATCTAAGCTCTGCAGTCCTGCCACATCCAGTTGTGAATGGTGGTGGACAATTAAACAACTCATTGGAGGAGGAGGCTCCACAAATATTCCCATCCTCAATGATGGAAGAGCCAGCATATCAATGCAATAGATAAGGCTGAAGCATTCGCAGCAATCTTCAGCCAGAAGTGCCGAGTGGTTGATCTGTCTTGGCCTCCTCCAGTGATCCCCAGCATCACAGATACCAGTCTTTAGCCAATTCGATTCATTCCACGTGAAATCAGGAAGTTGCTAGGGCACTGGATACTGCAAAGACTACGGGCCCTGAAAACATTCCAGCAATAGTACTGAAGACTTGTGGTCCAGAACTTGCTGTTCCTCTAGCCAAGCTGTTCAGTAGTTACAACACCAGGATTTACCTGACAATGTGGAAAATTTCCTAGGTATGTCCTGCACATAAAAAGCAGGACAAATCCAACCCAGCCAATTACCGCCCCATCAGTCTCCTCTCGATCATCAGTAAAGTGATGGAAGGTGTCAGTAACAGTACTATCAAGCAGCACCTGCTCAGCAATAACCTGCTCAGTGACGCCCAGTTTGGGTTCCGCCAGGGCCACTCAGCTCCTGACCCCATTACAGCCTTGGTTCAAACATGGACAAAAGAGCAGAATTCCAGAGGTGAGGTGAGAGTGACAGCCCTTGATATCAAGGCTGCATTCAACTGAGTGTGGCATCAAAGAGCCCTAGCAAAACTGGAATTAATGGGAATCAGGGGGCGAACGCTCTGGTGGTTGGAGTCATACCTGACACATAGGAAGATGGTCAATCATCTCAGCTGCAGGACATCTCTGCAGGAGTTCCTCAGGGTAGTATCCTGGGCCCAACCATCTTCAGCTGTTTCATCAATGACCTTCCATCATGAAAAGGTCAGAAGTGGGGATGTTCGCCAATGATTACACAATGTTCAGCACAATTCACAATTCCTCAGATACTGAAGCAGTCCATGTTCAAATGCAGCGAGGTTTGGACAATATCCAGGCTTGGGCTGACAAGTGGCAAGTGACATTTGTGCCACACAAATGCCAGGCTATGACCATCTCCAATAAGAGACAATCTAACCTCTGCACCTTGAAATTCAATGGTGTTACCATCACTGAATCTCCCACTATCAATATCCTGGGGGTTAACATTGACCAGAAACTCAACTGGACTCACCACATTAACAGAATGGCTACAAGAGCAGGCCAGAAGCTGGGAATATTGCGGCGAGTAACTCACCTCCTGACTCCCCAAAGCCTGTCCACCATCTACAAGGCACAAGTCAGGAGTGTGATGGAATACTCCTCACTTGCTTAGTTGGGTGCAGCCCCAACAACACTCAAGAAGCTTGACACCATCCAGGATAAAGCAACCAGACTGACTGGAACCACATCCACAAAGATCCATTCCCTCCACCACTGACGTTCAGTAGCAGCAGTGTATTCTATCCGCATGAAGAAATCAAAGATGCTTAGCACCTTCTAAACCCATGACCATTACCATCAAGAGGACAAGGGAGGCAGCAGATACATGGGAACACCACCACCTGCCAAATGTCCACCAAGCCACTCACCTTCCCTGACTTGGAAATATATCGGTATTCCTTCACCCATGGCTGGGTCAAAATCCTGGAATTCCCTCCCTAACAGCATTATGGGTCAATCGACAGCATGTGGATTGCAGTGGTTCAAGAAGGCAGCTCACCACCACCTTCTCAAGGGCAACTGAATAAATGCTGGCCCTGCCAGTGATGCCTGTGTCCAATGAGTGAATAAAGAAAACCATTTGTGATGATACTTGACAAGTAATCCCCATTGATAATGTAACAAAATCAGGATATGTTCAGAACAAAGGACTCCAACTCAGTCCTGTCTTTCACCATCCAATCTAATCATTTTCAAAATCAAGAGCAACTTATAAAGAAGTACTGCCTTTTTTTTGGATCAAAGTCAATACCCTGCAGCCTGCATGAAGGGTGGCATGGTGGCTCAGTGGTTAGCACTGCTGCCCACACAGCACCAGAGACCTGGGTTCAATGCCACCCTTGGGTGACTGTCTGTGTGGAGTTTGCACATTCTCCCTGTGTCTGTGTGGGTTTCCTCCCACAGTCTGAAAGTGCAAGGTAGGTAGCTTGCCATGCATAATTGCCCATAAAAAAGCAGACTGAGTGGATTAGCCACAGGAAATGTAGTTATGGGGTGGGTCTGGGTGAGGTGTTCCTTGGATGGTCAGTGCAGACTCAATGGGTTGAAGGGTCTTTTCTGCACTGTGGAAATTCTGTGAACTGTACAGTACAGGAGGCCATTCAGCCCATTATACCTGTTCTAACACTTTGAAACATTTGTCCAATTTGATTTATTAACATGCTCTTTCAAGGGAGGCACTGGCAATGTTGCCCATACCTAATTCCCTTTTCTGCTCTGCCAATTTCGGGGGCAGTTAAGAATCCAACATATTGTCATGAGTTTCGAGTCACAGCAAGGTCAGAACAACTAAAGGTTGGCAGATTATCCTCCGTAAAGGATATTAATGACTAAATGGGTTTCTACAACAATTCACGGTAGTTTCATAAGTCCCCATCACTCAGAATATCCGCAACTGTGGATTTCTTCAGGCAGATAGCCACAGCTCGATCCAAGAGGTAGATTTTCAGCAATGTATGAATGAAGTGGAGATTGTTAAAGATATTGAGAGAATTTCAAAGTAGTTTGAGGAACAGCTGCCAACAGTGGAGTGAAAGAAATCAAGAATGCTCAAGGGATCAAAATTGGAAGAGTGCAGATATCTCAGGAGGGTTGTGAAGGCTGGAGAAGATTAAAGAGATTGTGTGAGATAAGGCAATGGATGCATCTAGACATGAGGATGAGAAGGATGAATTGTTGGATTGTTAAACAAGTCAGCCAGCTCAGGGGATGACAGTGAATGAGATTTAGCGCATGTTCAGATACTGGCAGCAGAATTTTGAATGGGCTCTGTCATGTCAGTGTATCATAACCCTGAAAAAATAACGGATGTTTTAAACTTTTAAGTCCAAGCGCATTTTGTTAATAAAAGGTCTCACAATGCCAGAGAATGTAAATTTCATGGCTGACTGAAATGTGCCTGTGTGGATTACACTGCACCCTGAGAGGGAACAAGGAATGTAGCAGCTGACGAGTGTCACAAGAACTTCAAACAGCATTGCTTCAAAGGGAGAGATACCATTCCAAAATAAAACTGACTTGTGATCTCCTGTGGCTACAGAGATAATGAGGGGCTGATTATCCCATGCCAGTAGAAAACCACCTCCTGTGGGTTTTCTCCAAGTCTGCAGATATGATGAGTTGAAAGAAAGGTAGTTTTAGGTATAATACCCTTCTTGGAACACACAAGATGGGGGTAGGGCACAAACTGTAGCTTGTGTTTCTTGTGTGCTTCTGTTGTTGGGGTCCACGTTTCACTGAGCTTAAGTGTACAGTCAAAGGACAAAGCTGAGAATGTCCACCACCACCGCATGTGCAGCTAAAAGGAAACAAAGTCAGTCTCTCTCTGATTGTTAAAACCACATTAAGTTAGGAAAGCCATTATTGAAGAAAACAAGACAAACTCCTTTCGCTGACAACAGAACCAAAAATTTCCGTCAACTGTCCAACTGCCAAACTCAGAATCACTCATCCTAATGGCCGTAATATTTCATAATGTCTTCATTGCGCACAAGTCAAACACTGATATAAACTTGTGTTTAAACTTTCGCTATTTAGAGTCAGCACTCATTTTTAATTCACGTGTAAGTATGTTGCATTTTATTTCCTTTTCTCACATTTTAGTAGCTAATAAATTTAGTAGCTAAATCACTCCATTTTAAACGGAAGGAAGCTGGGTTCAATTGACTTGTTGTGATTCATAAATATGTTTGGACTGGGGAACGGGATGGAATTCTTTTTAAAATTAACCTCATTATGACCAACCAAGGGAAAGGTTACAGTTCAGTCCTCCTCAACCATCTCATCTGGAATTGTAATGGATTGAGGAACTTCACCTTGGCCACAGGTTGGAATGGGCCAGAGGTCAAGTAGTCAGTAAACAGAAGTACAAAAGTTCCTCTGTTCCCTTGCCAATCCTGGAAGTGGATGAGAGTCACAGTAAGATGCTGAAGAATGTGGATGCTTTGGGCTTGGCATATTATGCCAAGCCCAATGAGGACATGAAGCCATCTCCTTGTGGAAGTGAGTCATATACAGGCAATTGTTCAACCCTCAGTTATTATCAAATTACTGCCTACGCTGGGAGCGCAAATAGAAAGTAACTTTCCAGAGCCTTCTATGAGGAGATTAAGCAATTGAAGGCCGCGCCTTCTGCAACTGGGGTGTTTTTGGGGTGTGACTGGGTGCAGGGAAGAGTGCATTTCTAATTCCCGTTGCTCGGAGCTGGGATTTGATTCTGGAGAAAGTGCAGCGAATTTTCCAGCCCTGACATCACTGACCAGCAAGAGCTGGGATAAATAATCAACGTGGAATAAAAATTAAGATCACACAGAGCCCAAAGAGTAAAAGAAGAAAGTTGTACATTGTTATAACTAGTCCCCATTGCAGTGACTGTTAACAGAGGTGTCGATGTTGGTAAGTGAACAGTCAATCTCTGGATTCTTGTCTTTGTAAGTTAAATTAAACTCTTATTGTCCTGCCTCCTTTCTGCAGTAACTGACTGGCAGCCCTCACAATCAGAGGGAGAGCTGTATCTTTTGACTGAGTCTGGCGTCATGTTGAGTTTTTCCAGAGAGTTTTTAATCTCAGGCTTTAGCAAGTTTACTCACCAATTCCGACCAACACTTACTTCATTAGTGACCCATCCTGCCCCATGGCGATCTCACATCTAATTTCCACCCATATATTACCACACGTCATTCCTGGCTCATTCACTGCTCAGTGGAATTTACTGTCGTTGCTCATCCTGTGCCGTCTGTAAAAGCCCACTGTGCCCCTAGTATCAGCCCTGGAGTGGCCTGAATGATTCCTGACATTTGTCCTGGGCGGGGCAGGGGGTTGGAAAATGGAGTCCCACTTTGTGAGCAGAGACTGGAGCCCCTGTTGGATTGGGTGGGTCTGGATACAGGATATCCTCCTCCCGCAGGACCAGCATTGGAGGGCACAATACCACATCATGGCTGCCTGGTCTGTGGTTGTCACCCGGGTTTCAGTGGTCTCAACCATTTGAAGGAAGGAGGTCGATGTCTTTCCCCACTCCACCAGGTTAAGTACCATCTTCTCTCTGCCACCTTTCTCTCTGCTACAGCGACCACTTCCCACCAAGGCTCTACTGTTGCCTGTAGCATCCTCCTCACTCACTATTACCCACCATGACCCCTGTCAGCACTAACCCTGCATGTCCTCTGCACTGCCTACTTACCTGTTGGGTACAGATCCCCACCAACATGAAAAGGCACAGCCATGCTATACCCACTTTCATCCCACTGACTTTCTTACAGCCCACAAAAAAAGGCAGAAATACTCAAGACGGTGGTGTGCTGTCGAATATCTGGGTCCTCACTCCCTATGAGGACATGATCCTGACTCTGACCACCCCTAGCAGGATATTGACTAAGATTGAAGGCTGCCCTTGACTTACCTGTACTGGGATCCCTGAGCAAAGGCTATCCATCCTCTCTGCACTGAAGCCTTCTGCTGAGAACCACTACAGGTTTCCCAGTTTTGTATCTGCGCTAAATAGCATAGCAAGACAGACATAATATGAGCATGGCATCTCTGGTTGAGGGAGAAAGTGCAAAAAGCAATGACTCTGTGAGCTTCAGGTAGACTCAGAGTGAGTATGCACTATATCAGCAAGATTTGAGAGCCCGGAGATTCATGGTCCAGTCCATGAGCCATGTATGTGTGTACCTTAGAACCCAGCGTCCTTACAGTAGTCAACTCTGAAGATTGATGCAAGCTATTTATTCAATTTCATTTCCATTTCCTGGTTCCCCATTATTACTTCCCCAGCCTCCTTCTTTCAGGAGCCTAAGTTCACTTTGGCCTCTTTCCTCCTTTACATATATTTAAAGAAGCTCTTGCTGTCCATTTTGGAATTACTTGTTTACTATCAATATTTATCTTTTCTTCGTATCCTTTTGTCAGTTTTTAAAACTTTTCCAATCCTCTGGCTTACCTCTATATTTCTTCCTTTCAACTTGATGCTATCCTTAACTTTCCTGGTTAATTTCCCTTTCTCAGAATTTATCTTTGTTGCGAGTTATGAACTATTTTCTTAAATGTCCAGTCAGGACGAAGTGCCCTTGGGGTTCCTCAATATTGACGATGGAACGCATGAAGTGTCATGGCATCAGGTCAAACACAGGCAAGGGAACCTTCTGCTGATTCTCGAGTGCCATCCTCATCCCTCAGCTATCAATCAGTGCTCCTCAATGTTTAAAATCAACTAAAGAAGCATTGAGAGTGGCAAAGGTGTTCTGGGTTGTTGATTTCAATATCCATTACCGGGGGTGATTCAGCAGCGATACTACTGATCAAGCTGGTCTGGCCCTAAAGGACATAGCTGCTAGACTGAGTCTGTGGCAGGTGGAGAGGGAGCCAAAACAGGGAAAAACATACTTGACCTCATCCTTACCAATGTGCCTGCCACTGACACATCCATCCCTGAAAGTATCAGTAAGAGTGACCACCACACAGTCCTTGTGGAGATTAATTCCTTCATTGACATTGAAGATACCCTCCATTGTGTTGTGTGGCGATATCACCGTGCGAAATGGGTTAGACTTCAAACAGATCTGGCAACTCAAGACTGGGCCCCCGTGACATGCTGTGGGCCATCAACAGCAGTAGAATCTACAACCTCATGTCCAGCATATCCCCCACTCAATTATTACCATCAAATCAGGGGATCAAACCTGGTTAAACTCCAGGAGAGTGGTGAGAATGTGCTTGACATTTGGCTGAGTGCAGCATCAAGGAGCCTTAGTGAAATAGAAGATGGTTGTGGTGGCTGGAGGTTAGCTCCAGGACATCTTTGACAGAGTTCCTCAGGGTAGTGTCTTAGTCCCAACCATCTTCAGCTGTTTCATCAATGACATTCCTTTCCACATAAGGTCAGAAGTGGGGATGTTTGCCAAAGATTGAACAATGTTCAGCACAATTTGTAATTCCTCAGATCCTGAAGCAGTCCATGTCCAAATGCAGCAAGGCCTGGACAATATCCAGTGTTGGGGTGACAAGTGGCAAGTAACATTTGTTCCACACAAGTGCTAGAAAATGATGAACAAAAGAGGATCTAACCATTACCACTTGACAATCAATGGCATTACCTTTACTGAATCCTGTAATTTCAACGTCCTGGGGAATTTCTATTGACCAGAAACTGAATTGGACTAACCATATAAATACAGAGGCTACACGAGTAGGTCAGAGACTAGGAATCCTGCAACAAGTAACTCAATTCCTAATTCCCAAAGTCTGTCCCATCATCAACAAATTACAAGTCAGGAGTGTGATGGAATACTCCCCACTTGCCTGGATGAGTGCAGCCCCAACAACACTCAAGAAGCTTGACACCATCCAGGACAAAGCAGCCCGCTTGATTATTACCACATTACAAACATTCACTCACTGCTCAGTAGCTGCATTGTGTACAATCTACAAGAATTACACAAATTCACCAAAGCTCCATAGACAGCACCTTCCAAACCCACGACCATTTTCATCTAAAAGGACAAGGACAGCAGGTACATGGGAACACCACCCCCTTCACTTCCAGCTGCTCACTCATCCTGACTTGGAAATATATTGCCATTCTTTCACTGACACTGGGGCAAAATCTTGGAATTCCCTCCCTAAGGGCATTGTAGGTATACCTGCAAAACATGGACTGCAGTAGTTCAAGAAGGGAGCTCACCACCACCTCCTCAAGGGCAACTAGGGACGGTCGATAAATACTGGCCCAGCCAGTGATACCCATATCCCATGAATGAATAAAACAATTTTTAGAAATAAATATTTTATTGTTTGAGACTTCAGGACAATATTGGAGAGTCAGCAAACCTAATGACGTTGTGAGATGAGAAATGGACTCTCGACTTGTTTAAAGCCATGTTTGCCTGTCTCTGACTCAATATCGGAATGAATATCACAGGAACAGAACAGCCATGGGAGGTTTGGATTTGATTTGCCAGTTGAGCAGGGGCAAGAACTTTTGATGTGGCCAGTGGCAGACTTTCAACTCATGTGAATTTTATTGCAATACCTAAACTTGAACTTTGTTTCAATAATGTTCCACTCTTGTAGGAAATGTGAAATCAGGCGACTGTGGGACCAAAGACACCACATCAAAGGATATTTTCTTTAGGAGGAACAGCATGTCCCAACCACAGAGGAACGAGCAAAGTTCAGTTTGGCAGCTCCCATTTTGCACAGTGTCTTTGCAATATTCACTCTGCCTGAGGACCAGCAGGACATAAACAGCGAGCTGGTAATGGAGAGGCCCACTATTCAGAGGCCAGCCAAATCTTTCGAAAGATGAGTCAGGTGCCCTGTTCCAACTTGTATCTCCAGCTCTCTCCAACCTAATCTTGTTAACAGAGTGAGTGCTGACTCAGCAGAAACACATTTCACCTTAAGTCTGATAGCTCAAGACCCTCTGCAGAGTCCTGTGTACAAAATCCTGGTCAATATTTGCTCCTCAATCAACGTTGCTAAAAAAAATGCATTAGCTGGTCATTAGCTGGTGTGATCTTGCCGTTCTGCTTTTGTAACAATGCAACAGTGACTATATTTTTTAAAACTATCTCATTAGCTGCAAATGCCTTTGGGATGTTCTGTGTTTGTGAAACGATGTTGATTGAATGTGATTCTTTATTGCTAACAGTGTGTGAAGAGACTGGGGTAGGTGCTATATGAATCACTGTGCAGGGAACATAGCCCATCACTTGTGAAATTTGATGTTGTACCCCACACAGGTCACTGGTCTGGGGTTTGTTTGGGGGAATAGCACAATGAAGTGATTCGTTCATTGGAGAATGTTTGCTTACCCGCACCCTCTGGCTTGCTTCATGCTTTGTTATCAATTAATCAACTTTCTATAGTTTACTTACACTATCACGGAATTCTTCAGGATTATTTGAAGATAGATCAAGAATAATGCTGCTGTGCTCTGTGGTATCAATCCACCTCCCATTTACTTCCCATTCAGTCAAAGGTGCCTCAGGTCACGATGTGTTTACTCTCCTAACAAAGCGTGTTTACTTTTCCAAAATTCTCCAAAACACAGTCAGGTGACATTAGGGCAGTCGGCACAGTCTCATTCTCCGAGCTCTAAGCTCAGACAAGGATATTGCTCGATTTCACTTAGGGCTAAAGGGAGCTAAGAGACAGTGGGAACAGGGGACTGTGTTGAATGATCAACCATGATTGTATTGAATGGTGGAGCAAGCACAGAAGGGCCGAATGGCCTACTCCTGTTGCTATTTTCCAGTAAGATGGCTGTGGAGTAGGGCTTCTGAGCCCAGGGCTAGTCTGCTCCATCCGCTTTCCTTTCAATTTCTTTTTGTTTCTTTTCTCATTCCTTTTTTTACTTTTATCTTTTGTTTAACTTACCACTTGTTGAGGAGCTGGCTTGTGGTGATGGTACCGGCCGGCAGCGAGCGAGCCCAGTGCAGTCTCATGGTGGCAGAGTCGGAGGCGGGTTTGGTTTTCCAGCGGTGCCTGCGCCCAGTGCAGATTCATGGCCTCACTGGCGGAAGCAACGCTTGGGCCCAGCATGAGAACTGGCGACATCAGCAGTGGCTGCATTGGCGAGGTGGGCCGGAGGCAGACACTTGGCAGGTAGCAGAGTTGGGTTTGGGCTGGTTTGGTACCCGGTAGGGCTAGCTTTGGCAAGGTTCAGCGAAGACTTGTAGTGCCGAGGGTGTCGGTGATGGCGAGGTGGCACCGAAGTGCAGTGACCTTCACTCCAGTGGCACTGGCACAGTGTAGGGGGCTCGTGCCTGGTCACCAGGCCCATGGCCTATGGAGTGCTTAACAAGAAGGGCTGTATTGTTGAACACCTTTTCTGTATTTTTCTTTACTTTTCTGCCTTTATATTCTATATTTTGGCTAATATTTCTGTGTTTTAAGATGGCACTGGAGAGTGGCGACTCTGTACAACAGTTTTCACTATATTTTGTAACAAAATATATGTGACAATAAATAAATAAAGCAAACCAAATTTTCTGTGTTTTTATGACTTAATGAAGGATTAGTGATTCTAAGTAGCAAGACTGCATATTGCCAAGTGCCAGTAGTTGTGCCCATTATGCTTAGGAATTATTTTTCACAGAAGGGTGGCCTGGAATTCTCTCTCCTTTATAGATTCACTGAAGTCCTGAGATCTGCCTGGCCCCTAGCAGGAATTTCGACCAAGATCTCTCCCTCTCTGTATCCCATCCCTCTTTTCCTTTCTCCAATTATTGTCCTGCACCAGGTTTGACTCCAATGCGGCTTCCATCTCCACCGATCCTGTTTCTGACTGAGCTCTGTTAGGTTGGCAAACTGCTGGCCCCCTGATTTCCTATAGATTTTTTGATCTCGCTGGAACAATAAACCGCCAGCAAATTATGACAGGAAGCATTCTACAAGCTGTTGATTGGATGTGAAAACATCCAGCAGAGTACACTTCAGGAGGCACCATGGCAACAAGACCCAACAAAGATGCTCTCGAGAAACTTTCTTATTCTTGTAAAGTGAAACAGAAACCTTTTCATCTTCAGTAGGGCCTTGGAGAGTCGAACAAGGGATTGAAGTGAAGATCTCCCTGATCTGAATTTACTCGGTAAATGAACTCACCAAACCATGGGAGTTGTGCCATGTTCGGAACCACCTAGGGTTCAATAGATAACCAGTGAGTGTAGCAAAGTACTACAATGTGGTGGAATTGCCATGTCTCCTGCACATCTCTTCTTCAAGGTAGGACTATAATCACATTCGAGAATAAGTTCAGATACCAAGCATTAAGTTACCTAATTTCTCCACACTGGGAATTAACTTAGAGGTGGCTCTTTTAATTCAAATTCCTCGTTTTTCACTTGACCTCTCCTGCACAATGCAAGAGGTGAGCTCAGCAATGTGTTCTTTATTGATGGACCATCTTACTTTCTGGAAAATGATGCTCTGGAGTGTTTGTCCCTCAGCCTGAGCAGGGCCTTTTCTTGCTGTGAGAAAGGACATTGACCATTGGTGGAATGGGCAGGCAGATGCCAGATGGGGTGCAATGCAGAGAAGTTTCAGGTGATACACTTTGATCAAAAGAACTTTGAAAGACAATATAAAATTTGTTATTTTTTGATTTATTGTCACGTGTATTTATTACAAATACAGTGAAAAGTGCTGTTTGGTGTCACCACTGTTCCAGTGCCATCTCAAAACGCAGAAAATTAACCAAAACACAGAATATAAAGCCAGAAAAATAAACCAATCATGTTATTGTCTTACCTCAATAAAGTTAGGTCGTCTTTGGAACAGTTCCCGCTTCCAGCTCAGCCATGGGCCTGGATCCAGGCTCCTACACCTTAATGCTTCGAGTTCCTGTTGCTAAACAGAAGACACCACTGGAACCAAGCTTTGCCACACTGCCAGTCTCCGGTGCCCTCTTGCCTCCACTAACACTGCCACCACCATGAGTTCACACTGGGCTGACCTCGCTGAGGCAGCTGCCACCAGCAACACTTCCACCATCAGGCACCCAGGCCTAGCTGCGAACCAGGAGCCTCGGCTCAGCCTGTGAATCTGGGGAGTTAAGCCTGGGACCCACTCCTCAGTCGACGGGAGCCCTCAGGCTGGGGTGGAGCCGCAGCTACTGCCAGAAACCTTCTCCTTCATCATTTACTCAGCCTTGCCCCTCCCTGGGCCCATGCCACTATCTTCACCCACCACTCCACGCAAGGCTCACTCTCGCCGATGCCTATTCAAAGGCCGAAAACATCCAGGCCCTGATTAATCAAGTGTCACTGTCAGATTGTGATATGCTCTTTTTTTGGCAAAGCATCCACTTATAACATCTCACTGTTTTTGATCCAGTGGGGGTGGATGGGAGTGACAATAGGGAGGCACAATTGTAAAAGGGGCTGCAGGTGCAGAGGAACCTGGGTGTTTATGTGCACAGATCATTGAAGGTGACGAGATAAGTAGGGAGAGCAGTAAGTGCACAGTATCCTTGGCTTTATAAGTAGGGGCATAGATTACAACAGCAGGAAGGTAATGTTGAACAGAAACAAAGTTGCTGAAAAAGCTCAGCAGGTCTGGCAGCATCTGTAGAGGAGGAAACAGAGTTAACGTTTCGGGTCCGGTGACCCTTCCTCAGAACCTGGGGACGCAGAGGGATAAAGCTGAGGCCTTTGCTGAGTACAGAGCGTTCAGCATCGGAGAACGGAAGGTTAGGAGGGATGATGAATACCTGACAGGAGGTGGGAGGGTTGGGGGAGGGGATAGAGTCAGAGGGAAGTGGGGGAGAGGTAGGTTCCAGAGGGCCATGGGTGTTTTTGAGTTGGTGCATCTTGTGGGCCTTGATGCCTGAAAGGAAAAGAAAAAGTTTCTTGTTAGCACCACGAATGAGCCAGAGGATGAAGTGGAACTGTGGAGTGGTGCAGCCCTGAGCCAGTGTGTTGCAATGCTGTTGGAGAGAGAGGTTGAGAGTGCGCATGTGACATGAGTGTGAGTGTTTCTCAGAGGAAGGGTCACCGGACCCGAAACGTTAACTCTGTTTCCTCCTCCGCAGATGCTGCCAGACCTGCTGAGCTTTTCCAGCAGCTTTGTTTTTGTTCCTGATTTACAGCATCCGCAGTTCTTTTGGTTTTTATAAGGTAATGTTGAACATATACATGCCACTTGTTAGACCTCAGCTGGTATATTGTGTCCATTTCTGGGCATCACATTGTAGGAAAGGTGTGAGTGCATTGGAAAAACAGTGCAGAAACCATTTACAAGAATGGTTCTAGGAATGAGAAACTTCAATGATGAGGATAGGCTGAAGAAGCTGCAGCTGTTCTTCCTGGAGAGAAGAAGGCAGGGAGGAGATTTGATAGGGGTTTTCAAATTCATGAGTGGGCTGGATTGAGTAGATAGGGAGAAGCTGTTCCCACTTGTAAAAGGAACAAGAATGAGAGGGGCATAGAGTTAAAATGACGTGTAAACGAAGCAAGGGTGATGCAAAAAAAGAAGCTTTCATACAGTGAGTAGTTAGGATATGGAATGCAGTACGTGGGAATGTGGCACAGGGAGGTTCAATTGAAGCATTCAAGAGGGACATTGGATGATTATTTGGATAGAAAAATGTGCAAGGGTTTAGGGAAAAGGCAGGGGATTGGCATTAGGGAATGATGTTTGTTTGAAGAGCCAGTACAGGAGGATTGTCTGTATGGCCTCCTTCTGTGCTGTATAATGTTGTGATTCTGAAGTCTCCAGTTATTCCTGCTATCAGCCAGACTCCAGTGTCAGCCTTCAATTAAGCTGGTGACCTAACTATGCGAGAGCATGTATCTATTTGGCCTGTCATCATGTGAAATCCCTGGTGTTGCCCACTAGCTCTGAGCATCGTGGCTGATAACCCTTTTGACTGCACGTTGCTAGGCTGAAAAAACCAGGACATCACTCACTATCCTCCCTGGACTGTGCCCGGGGTCAGAAGGGTTTCTGTTCACGGTGTTTTTTTTATTTTTTTTCATGACACTGTGCCATGTTGTTGCCTGTTTGTCCGGATGTTAAATGAGAAAGAGCCTGTCCTGAATTTGGTAGCTTGGTAAAGCGGCTGTGCCTGATTCTAGTAGATCTGTGCCTGGCTGAGTGGCCACACTGGCATTCAACCCTGACAGAAGCAGGCCAGTCACATGATATTGAAGAGCACCCATGTAGGATGAGCTGGGCGCCATTGCAATTCAACGCCGCACTGAGTGCCTGAGAGCCACACTTAACATCGACATTGTGCTCACTAATCCTTCGTGAGCAACTGCAGTCAGCATGAAGTCTGATATTTGCAGAGTAAGAGGTGAACATTTGATAAGCAGCTAAATAAGCTGTACAGCACAATAGCCAATACTCTCAATGTATAATTAGTTCCATGATATCACCAACTTCATTCAACACAGCTGCAGAGAATTGAAAGCAGTCTAATTAATTTGTTCCCGTTGCCAAATTTCACCCGTGCATTGCCAAATATTGATTATCTAATTTTGGGAATTCTGTAATGCTTGCTGAGTAAGTTTTCTATTCATGGTCCCAGAGCTGACTGGTTAAAATGGCAAAGTACGTTGCAGCAATTGCAGTGCAGGTTCACTGCAGAGACCTGCACTGTTCTAGGTCTGTTTCAGAGAGACACCATCCCAATGGATCTCCTCACTGCCCCTCACCCTCTCCCGATAACGGACAAAGGAAATTCTGCAACTGTCTCAAGGCCTCATCCCATCCCAATTTTCCACACTCCAGGAATGTTCATCACCGACTGCAGCAAATCCTTATTCAGACAAATAAATAAACATCATCCCCGCGCGAATACCTAACTCCCCACTTCACCACCCAGACCAGTAAAGATACCCCCACAGCAAAAATCAACCCAAAGCAATATATCACACCCACAGCAATATATCAGCCCCACAGCAATATATCAGCCCCACAGCAATATATCACCCCCGCAGCAATATATCAGCCTCACAGCAATATATCAGCCCAACACAGCAATATATCACACCCACAGCAATATATCAGCCTCACAGCAATATATCA
>NC_063360.1:3345666-3345979 GCF_021869965.1 Rhincodon typus
AATATATCACACCCACAGCAATATATCAGCCTCACAGCAATATATCAGCCTCACAGCAATATATCAGCCCAACACAGCAATATACATCTGTGTCAATGCACACCCTCCATTAAAAAATTCCCCAGCTATTAATCTCCAAATGTCGGAGGGTCATTGCTGAGGGAGGGCCGCACTGTTGGGGGAGTATTCCTGAGGGAGCGCCGCACTGTTGGGGGAATATTCCTGAGGGAGCGCTGCACTGTTGGGGGAGTATTCCTGAGGGAGCACCGCACTGTTGGGGGAGTATTGCTGAGGGAGTGCCGCACTGTTGGGG
>NC_063360.1:3345989-3348229 GCF_021869965.1 Rhincodon typus
GGGAGTATTGCTGAGGGAGCGCTGCACTGTTGGGGGAGTATTCCTGATGTTGTTTCACTGCCAGAGGTGCTGCCTCTCAGGTCCCTCAGATGAATACAAATGGTTCCATGAACAGTATGTAAGGCGAATGGGGAGTATTGTTCTGCCGGTATTTAATCTTCATGTTCCCTTATCGGGCTGTTATCATAAATTGCCAAACTGTGTAGAGATTGATCACCTTATCTCTCCATTTCGACAGTGACTACAATTTAAATTGACTTGGCTGTAAAGCACTTTGGAACATGTGGAGGTGGAGAAAGGTGCTTTGTAAATGCAAGTCTGTCTTTGTTGACTTTACAGTCTGTGATGGTTGCACCATCAATGTGCAGCTCTGGTCCCTGTGGTGGGAGATCACTCTCATAAAGGAGAGGGTCCTAAACACTGGGTGGTATGTTCATCTGGAGGGATTGTAGAGGTGCCGCACTGAGACTGTCCTTCCCACCCTCAGTTTTGAAAAAATGTTTCTCACATCTCCCAGTCAGCTGCTGCTT
This sequence comes from Rhincodon typus, assembly GCF_021869965.1. Classification (NCBI taxonomy): domain Eukaryota; kingdom Metazoa; phylum Chordata; class Chondrichthyes; order Orectolobiformes; family Rhincodontidae; genus Rhincodon; species Rhincodon typus. Next base: position 3,346,520 of record NC_063360.1, read on the forward strand.
TTTTTTGTCGTCTGATGTTTTAGCAAAAGTCCTAAAGCTGGAGGAACCGGTGGAACTGGAATGAGAGACAGGATGCTCACAGGTGCAGCTGGAGAATGCTATTGTCTCAGACACGGAACGCAACCTCTCTCATCTTCACCCGCACGCAACATTCAATGTTGGCAAGGCTTCTAGCAAACAACTTCAAAGCAATGCCTGATCACACAGTGATCACTAGCTCCTGGATAACATTCCAGGACAGTGTTTCGAAGAGATGTCAAACTGAGGAAGCCCTGTCTGCTCTCCCAGTTGGATGTAAACAACGTCATGGCAAAGTTTTGAAGTGGGGTGGGGGGGGTGCGGTTGTGTGTGTGTGTGTGGGAGGGAGTACCCTCTGGGCTCCTCCTGGACAATACCCATCACTTAATCCACATCTCTCAAACTGGTGATCTGGTCATCATAAGATTGCTGCACCTGGAATCTTGCTGTGTGCAGATTTACCACCATGTAGGGACTACAGTGCAGAAGGACTTTGGCTGCAAGGTACGTTCTGAGGTGCAAAAGGTGCTATAGAAACGTACATCCTTTCGTGCTGTTCATTCCCAATTTACACCCAGCTGTCTGACTCTGCTCCGAGATTGCTCTCTGCATTGACATGGAGTGACCCCATGGTGATCCACTGGATGCCATCTGCAGGGATCCACCAGATCCTGTTTTTTTTCATAGAATCTATTCATAGAATCCCTATGGTGTGGAAACAGGCCCTTCAGCCCAACAAGTCCACACTGACCCTCAGAGCATCCCACCCAGACCCATCCCCCTATAACCCACCTAATCTACACATCCCTGAACACTATGGCCAATTTCCCACGGCCAATCCACGTAGCCTGCACACCTTTGGACTGTGGGAGGAAACCAGAGCACCCAGAGGAAAGCCACACAGACGCAGGGAATATTGGCAAAGTCCACACAGACAGTCGCCCGAGGGTGGAATCAAACCCGAGGCCCAGGTGCTGTGAGGCAGCAGTGCTAACCACTGGGCCACCGTGCCGCCCCTGTTTGTGAGGAACCCTAATATGCACCAGATCCACCAGACTTTGCCTGTAGGATTTCATCTCAATTCTTCCTCTCGGGTTCCACCACATCCAAGCGAGAATGTTGAAGGCCGACATGGAGAAGGATACCACGTGATCAGCAGGTGTCCATGGGAGATTCCTTGCTTTCTGCTCACCAGGTTCACTCTTTAATTCCTGGGCAATCTGCAAAGGTTGTGTGGGGTGAGCAGATTCCATGTTACACACAAATCAGGGCCAACCCTGAGATTACCTGCCCCATGGGGGCATGTGACCTAAGCATTGGTGATCCTCCACACACTCATCAAATCCTACAATGCAGAGAGAGGCCATTCGGCCCAGGTCGGAACTGATCTGCTGCCCCACCCTATAACACCACATTTACATCGCCAATCCACCTAGCCAGGAACAGAGGGCAAATCCTCACAAAACACACAGGAATGGGGGCAACTCCTCATGAAACACACAGGAACAGGGGGCAAATCCGCCCCCAAAACACACACATACACACTCACACTGTCACGGAGTCACGCACACATTTATCCAAATTTTTACAGACACAATCCGTCCCCCCTAACTCCACTAACCCCCTCTACCACACTCCACCACTCCCCCGCCACACACACACACACACACACACACACACACACACACACAC
>NC_063360.1:3353229-3359832 GCF_021869965.1 Rhincodon typus
GCATCTGCAGTTCCTACTATCTCTCATTCAATTTTAGCCCGGGAATATTGATCCTTTGAGTTTGCAGAGACTGAAACAAATCAAAAGCAGCAGAAACGTAAACCCCAGGAGGTGAGTCATTGGAACAGGTTGGGACCGGGCAACATACTCAAGGCCCAGAGATTTCTGGCCTGCTTCCTATCTCAACTGAGTCACTGTCTCTATCACTGTGGAAGTTTGCAGTTATTGTACGTAAAACATGAGTAATAAAAGGCCGTTTAGTAACCCCTATACCTCAGATTCTGAAGTCCCTAGATGGAGGTGACTAACAATCTGCCTGATGTGAATCTCTTGTATAACAAATCACCTGAAGGCCTGAGGCCCAGGAGATAGCCTTATGGATCTGGCTTTAGTCCATATGGTGATGGTCAGCCGTGCCTGATGTAACACCAAAAAAGCCCCTTGCATACCTGCATTTCCCATGGTCAATTCACCTAACCTGCACATTTTAGACTGTGAGAGGAAACCGGAGAACCCAGAGGAAACCCACACAGACACGGGGAGAACACGCAAACTCCACACAGAGAGTCAGCCAAGGGTGGAATTGAACCCAGGTCCCTGATGTTGTGAGGCAGCAGTGCTAACCACAGAGCCACCGTGCTACCCTCAACTTGTATTTTTTCACACCACTGATGTGCTTCTTAGTTCTGCTTTCTTGAGACCCTTTTGGGAGTCACATCCTTGGCCACCATATTGTGAGGGAAGGTATTGATGCAGTTGGTCCAGTTTCATTTCACCTCTGTTTGTGATAGGCAGAAGAGATGGCGGGAGCTTACTGTGCACAGACTGACTGCTTCCTACATTATGACGCTGACTGCACCTCAAGGATAATTTAGTGTTTCTCACAGTCTTTCTGAGATTGTAAAAACTGCCAATACCAACCTTGCTTAACATTCACAGGAAGTGCTGGGCCACACCTTGTTTTCATTTCAAGGTACCATTTCCAACAGCACATTATTTCATAGGTAAGGTTTTCAGGAGACCTTGATTTACATGGAACCCGGTCATAAAGTGAAAAAGTTATCAAGGCTCTTAAAACCATTTGCTAATTGAAGCCACTCATTAAGTACATTCGAAGAATGTCCTGAGCCAGTTCAAGATAACACAACATGAATCACCAAAATACCATGTTCAACTTCTCCTCCCACTCTCCAACCTTTAATCCAATTAATGGAATGGTGAAATCTTTAAGAATTGATCAGAGAGGATCAGCAGAAGTAGTTCCCAACCCTGGTTGGAAACATTCCTGCAGCTTTGGCCACATGATCATCTGATCACATAGCCCCAGCCCCAGTTTGCAGATATTATCGCTCCTATAGAAACACTCCAGAAATTCACCAAAGATCCTCAGACAGCACCTTCCTAACCCACAACCAGAAGGACAAGGGCAGCAGATACATAGGAAGACCACCACCTTCAAGTCCCCCTCCAAACCACTCACCATCCTGACTCCAAAATATATGGCCTTTCCTTCACTGTCGCTGGGTCAAAGTCTGGGAATTCCCTCCCTAAGGGCATTATGGGTCAACCCACAGCAGGAGGACTCAGCGGTTCAAGAAGGCAGCTCAACACCACCTTCTCAAGGGGCAACTAGGGATGGGCAATAAATGCTGGTCAGCCAGTGATGCCTATGTCCCACAAGTGAATAAAAGAAACACAGATGCGACCCACCCCCCCACAACCCCAACCCCCACACTCCACCAAACCCTATGCCCTGATGCTGAGTCCTTGCTCAGGGGCTCCATGGAAACAGCTGGTTGTGTAAGATTTTCTAACCATCCACCTTGTCTCCATGAGAGGTTTACTTTCCAACTGAAACCCACCAGCAATGAGGGGCTTCATGCTGCCACTGCTGGCATTAACCCAGAGCTGGTGGGATCTCATCAGTAAAGTGATGGAAGGTGTCACCATCAGTGCTATCAAGCAGCACCTTCTCAGCAATAACCCGCTCAGTGATGCCCAGTTTGGGTTCCGCCAGGGTCACTAAGCTCCTGACCTCATTATAGCCTTGGTTCAAACATGGACAAAAGAGCTGAATTCCAGAGGTGAGGGGAGAGTGACGGCCCTTGACATCAAGGCTACATTCAACAGAGTCTGGTGTCAAGGAGCCCTAGTAAAAGTGGAATCAATGGGTATCAGGGGGCATACTCTCTGCTGGTTGGTGTCATACCTGGCACATAGGAAGATGGCCGTGGTCGTTGGAGGTCAGTCATCTCAGCTCCAGGGCTTCTCTGCAGGAGTTCCTCAGGGTAGTGTCCTAGGCCCAACCAACTTCAGCTGCTTCATCAATGACCTTCCCTCCATCATAAAGTCAGAAGTGGGGATGTTCGCCGATGATTGCACAAAGTTCAGCATCATTTGTGACTCCTCGGATTCTGAAGATACTCAAATGCAACAAGATCTGAACAATATCCAGGCTTGGGCTGACAAGTGGCAAGGAACATTTGCGTCACACAACTGCCAGGCTATGACCACCACCAATAAGAGACAACCTTACCACCGCTCCTTGACATTCAATGGTGTTACCATCACTGAATCCCTCACTATCAACATCCTGGGGGTTACCATTGACCAGAAACTCAACTGGACTCACCACATAAATGCAACGGCTACAAGAGCAGGCCAGAATCTGGGAATACTGCAGCGAGTAACTCACCTCCTGACTCCTCAAAGCCTGTCCACCATCTACAAGGCACAAGTCAAGAGTGTGATGGAATACTCCCCACTTGCCTGGATGAGTGCAGCCCCAATAACACTCGACAAACTTGGCACCATCCAGGACAAAGCAGCCCACTTGATTGGCATCCACTCCCTCTACCACCAAAGCTCAGTAGCAACAGTGTGTACTATCTACAAGATGCACTGCAGAAATTCACCAAAGATTCTCAGACAGCACCTTCCAAACCCACGACCACTTCCATTGAGAAAGACAAGGGCAGGAGATATATGGGAACATCACCCCTGGCAAGTTCCCCTCCAGTTTTCACCATCTTGACTTGGAAATATATCACCATTCCTTCACTGTTGCTGGGTCAAAATCCTGGATTCCTTCCCTAATAATGGCATTGTGGGTCAACCCACAGCAGGTGGGCTGCAGTGGTACAAGGAGGCTGCTCAGCACCATCTTCCCGAGGGCAACTAGGGACAGGTAAGAAATGCAGGCCCAGCTCATGACACCCACATCCCACAAATTAATATTTTTTTAAAAATCTCGCCAGTGAGATGCCCCATCCAGGTTTCCTGAAATGAGGGTAAGGGTTTTGGGGGTGGTCCCTTATACAGGGCACTCAGTGCCTGTTTGAGGCACTCAATGTCAGGAAAGGGAGAGGTCACTGAGAGGTAAACACACAGCTCCACCACCACCCCCCCACGCACCCCCCCACCCCAACCTGTTCTTTCTGTCAAAACTCATCAGCCCATCTCCTCGACCCCACCACCATCACTCACCTGTCATTTACGATCCAGCAAACATACTGGACCACTGTTGAATTTCATTTTGGCAGCAGCTAACCTCCCTCCAGGGCCATTCAATGGTGATTGTCCAGCAGCTCTCAGGGGCCCAGACCCTGTAGCCCCCCTGGGGCATTTGGTCCTGGGGAAGGTCCCCCGCTGCCCAGTTAAATGCCTGATTGGCCCAAAGGTCTCCCACTGACTCTCTGGAAGGGTCAGTACCCTCGGTAACCTTCATTGTAACACTGTCCTTCTGGTTTTCTGATTTATAAATATCCATTTCTACGTTTATTTAGAAGGACAGAGATGCCTCCAGGCAGAGGAAAATCAGAGCATAAAAACAAGAGTAGGCCATTTAATACTATCGTGGCTGATGGAACAATTTAATGCATGTTGTCGCCTAATCACTAAGCCTGTGTGTATCCTTCTGAAAATGTTTTACATCTTCCTCACAACACACCTTCCTGCTTGGCTTTGTATCATCGGCAAATTTGGAAACATCACCTTTAGTCCAAATCAGGAATATAGATTGTGAACAGCCGGGGATCAGGATCCTTGCATTGTTCAGAACTCTTAGACCCACAGCACTGATATGGCTGGAGCAGTTTAGTTTCTGGTCAATGGTAAACCCCAGTGTATTGTGGGAAATCAGTCAACGGTCAAGGACAATGTTTGGATTCTTTCTGATATGAAGCAGTCATCGCCCAGAATTTGTGCGTTGTCAATGCTATTTCTCACTAATCAGCACAAGCCTGGATGTTATCTAGGTCCCGCTGCACTTCAGCGTGGACTGCTTCAGTATCTGAGGAGAACTAAATGGCAACTAGTTCTCACTGACTGTAGTTTTGCAAGGGCTCCTTGATGCCACTGTGTGATGGAATACTCCCCACTTGCCTGGATGAGTGCGGCTCCAACAACACTTGAGAAACTTGACACCATCCAGGACAAAGCAGCCCACTTGATTGGTACCACATCCACAAATATCCACTTTCCTCCACCACTGATGGTCAGTCGTAGCAGTGTGTACTGTCTACAAGATGCTCTGCAGAAATTCACCAAAGATTCTTAGACAGCATCTCCCAAACCCACAAAAACTTCCATCTAGAAGGACAAGGGCAGCAGATACAAGGGAACATCACCATCTGCAACATCTCCTCTGAGCCACTCACCATTTGGACTTAGAAATATATTGCTATTCTTCAATGTCACATCCTGGAATTCCCTCCCTACTGGCATTGTGGGTCAACTTATAGCCTGTGGACTGCAGCAATTCAAGAAGGCAGCTCATCACCACCTTCTCAAGGGCATTAGATAAATATGAGATGTTGCATTTTGGGAAGGCAAATCAGGCCTGACTTATACACTTAATGGTAAAGTCCTGGGAAGTGTTATTGAACAAAGAGACCTTGGGGTGCAGGTACATAGTTCCTTGAAGGTGGAGTCACATGTAGACAGGATAGTGAAGAAAGTCAGTGCATTGAGTAAAAGGAGTTGGGAGGTGATGTTGTGGTTGTACAGGACATTGGTTAGGCCACATTTGGAATACAGCATTCAATTCTGGTCCCCCTGCTATAGGAAAGATGTTGTTAACCTTGAAAGTGTTCAGAAAAGATTTACAAGTATGTTGCCGAGGTTGGAGGGTTTGAACTAAAGGGAGAGGCTGAATAGGTTGGGGCTATTTTCTCTGGAGTGTTGGAGGCTGATTGGTCACCTTATAGAGGTTCATAAAATCATGAGGGGTGTGTGTAGGGTGAATAGCCAAGGTCTTTTTCCTAGGGTGGGAAAGTGCAAAACTAGAGGGTTTAAGGTGAGAGGGGAAAGATTTAAAAGGGACCTGAGGGGCAACTTTTTCACGCAGAGGGTGGTGCATGTATGGAAAGAGCTGCCAGAGGAAGTGGTGGAGGCTGGTACAATTACAACATTTAAAAGGCATCTGGATGGGTCAATGAATAGGAAGGGTTTAGAGGAATATGGACCAAATGCTGGCAAATGGAACTAGATTAATTTAGGATATCTGGTCAGCATGGACAGATTGGACTGAAGGGTCTGTTTCTGTGCTGTACAGCTCTATGTCTCTATGACTCTATAACAGAAACGGGCAATAAATGCTGCTCAGCCAGCAATGCCCACATCGCACAAATGAATAAAAAAGACTTGCTGCTTCTGTTGTTTGTCATGTTAGTAGCCCTGTGTTGCAGTTTCACCAAGTTGTCACCTCTAGTTTGGATGCTCCTGGCACGCTCTCACGCATTCTTCATTGTAGCAAGATGTATATCTGACTGAATGTTAACAGGCTCTATTGAACCTAACCACACACCGAGGATGGTAAGGGAGGATAAATTAACTGGAGTCCTACAGAACCAGCTTCCAGTTCCACATGACCTACCTGATGTCACTGTGACATGTAGTTTCTTTTGCACATGCTTGGTAGATTAGAGTGAAGATACAATTGCCTTCATTGTACATTCATTGAAGTGGGGTTGATCCACTGGCTTGATGGTAATGTTAGCAAGAGAAACCAGGAGGGTACAGATTGTAGTTGAATACAATCCTGCTGCTGCCAATGGCTGTGAATACCTGGCTTTGAGCTACTGCATCAGCTTGAAATTTATTCTGTTCAAATGGTGATTGTGCCACACAACAATGTGATGTAATGTGTATGTGTCTGCGTATGTATGTGTGTGTGAGAGCACATGTGAGTGTGTGTATGTGCATGTGTGTGTGCGCATATGTGTGTGTTTGTGTGTGTATCTGTGCGTGTATGTCTGTGTGTGCATATGTGTTTGTGTGTGTGTGTATGTGTGTATGTTTGTGTGTGTATGTGTTTGTGTGTGTGTGTGAGAGTGTTTGTGTGTGTGTATGTGTGTGTATGTGTGTGTGTGAGAGTGTGTGTATGTATTTGTGTGTGTGTGTGTGTGTGTGTGTGTGGTGTGTGTGTGTGTGGTGTGTGTGTGTGAGTGTGTGTGTGTGTGTGGTGTGTGTGTGTGAGTGTGTGTGTGTGTGTATGTGTGTACATGTGTGAGTGTGTGTGTATGTCTGTGCGTGTGTGAGTGTGTGTGTGTATATGTGTGGTGTGTGTGTGTGTGCACGCGTGTGTGTGTGAGTGTGTGTGTG
>NC_063360.1:3359932-3401251 GCF_021869965.1 Rhincodon typus
GTGTGGTGTGTGTGTGTGTGTGTGTGTGTGTGTATGTGTGTGTGTGTGTATGTGTGTGTGTGTGTATGTGTGTGTGTGCATGTGTGAGAGTGTGTGTGGTGTGTGTGTATGTGTGTGTGTGGTGTGTGTGTGCATGTGTGAGAGGGTGTGTGTGTGTGTGCATGTGTGTGGTGTGTGTGGTGTGTGTGTGTGTGTGCATGTATGTGTGCATGTGTGTGGTGTGTGTGGTGTGTATGTGTGTGTGTGTGTGTGTGTGGTGTGTGTGTATGACAACAGGCCTCCCAGTTGTCTGATTTTAATTTATTTTGGAAGAGGCATTGTGTAAAAATGAAAAGCTGTATGAAATGATTGGAGTTAATTGGTAAGGAGTGTAAGAGTTAGTCATCCATAGAACTACCTGAGGTGCTGCCTTTGTTGTGAGCAGCAGCACGCGATATACAGCAGCAAACGCCCTTGGGGACTGAGTTGTTCGGGTAATGTTGGAAACAGACGCCTCCAGCACCTGAGGCCAGACCGAAAGCTGGGTTCACGGCAGCTCTGGGCTTCATCTAGAGGCTGTTTCCGGGGCCACACACTCCCAGCCTCAGAGCTCAGCACATCTTGGCTCACCAGCAGTTGCCCCTGAGTTGGAAGGTTCAGAGACTTGCGTAGAAGATGGTGTCAGTACAAGTGCTGATGGAGCGCTGCACTGTGGAAAGTACAGGCTTTTGGATGAGGTACTAAATTAGACCTATCTATCTCCTCTCAGATAGATGTGTAGGAAACCAGGGTGTTATTTGGATGAACAGTAGAGGGGTTTTCTTGGTCCCTTGTCCAATATTTTCTGTTTAGCTTATACCCAAAGTGGATAAGGGAGGCAATGGCCTAGTGGTATTATTACTGGACTGTTAATTCAAAAAACTCAAGTAATAGTCTGGGAACCTGGATCTGAATCCTGCTACAGCAGATGGTAGAATTTGAATTCAATAAAAATCTGAAGTTAAGTGTATAATGATGACCATGTTGAGGAAAAGCCCTCTGGTTCACTAATGTCCTTTAGGGAAGGAAACTGCCATTCTGATCCTGGTCTGGCCTACATGTGTCTCCAGACCCACAGCAAAGTGGTTAATCTTTAACTGCCCTCTGAGCAATTAGGGATGGGCAATAAATGCTGCCTAGCCAGCAACGTCCTCATCCTGTGAATAAATTAAAAGATGGTCTAGTCATTTTACCTCTTTGCTCATGGGATCATACTGTGCTGAAATTGGCTGTGGTGTTTTCTTCACTCAGTCAGTCGCTATGCTTCAAATGTACTCCAATAACTGTGAAGTGCTTTGGGAATATGTAGGTGCCCTCTTTTCTACCTTCACTGGGTTGTACCGACCTAAACAGTTGGAACTCTAGTAAGTGGGCTATTGCCCAAGAGGAGACATTACTTGCCCACGCCCAAGACAGGAGGATAATGCCAGTGCCCTCACACGTGTTTTTGCTGCTCTCCATCCCTGACATCTTATGTTTAGTTGGAAAGGGCCCATTGTCTTGTTTCTCACTGGATATCGACTGATCCTGACTCTCCCTCTATGGGGCTATGTTGTTTTCATGACAACTGACCTCTCAAGAGGCGATTGGATTCGGATAAATCAATTCCCAAAATCGGCAGCCCTGTCATAGCCCCTGGTGCTGTCGATGGCTACCAGATTGGCATGGTCTTTCACTGGCCAGGTTGGTGATTTGTCCTGGAACATGACAGACAGACCCCACCTGCTCTACATTCCTCCTGCTGCCAACATACCATGGGATTGAATGATTGGTGCATATCCCTTTTGCAAAGGAGGTCAATCCCTGTGTGGATAAACTCTTCACCTCAGCTTCTCAAGAGCTTGGTTTGGAGAGACAAAAGGAGAATAATGAGCTACCAGAATACTTGCCAACAAAATAAACTACAGGTAGAGTGTTTCTGACGTGACTGAAACTGGGTGAGTTTGTTGCAATAATTATGATTATTAAAGGATTTCACTCAATTTCATGTGGTGAGATCAGGCTGAGGGAGGATGATCCTTACTGAGGTTGAAAAGTTGCCAATTGCTTCAGGCCTTATGGATATGAGGGAGCTGTTTACACAGATTGGGTATTTTCCTCAGTTTCTGTTACTGAGCCTTCCTGCTCCTATAATGCTGCTTGGTCTGCTGTGTTCATCCAGCTCTGCACCTTGTTGTCTCAGATTCTCCAGCATCTGCAGTTCCTACTATCTCTGATGGTTATGTGGACTTGGTGGGAGAACAGCTTAGATCTCAAAGTAGTGAGACCTCCCACATAGATAATCCTCCCAGTCTTGTTACAATGCCCATCACATCAGTGTAGTTGGTACCTGATTGCTATTGTGTTAGTAACTACAACTTGTTTAAGACAAGAGCCTCTCCTTGTTAGACCACCAAGCGGATTTCCTCTGTCAGACCAGACCACGGAGCCCGTATCGATCCTGACCAGGAAAGTGGGGAATGGTAACAAACCTTACCTCACACTGAGCTCTAGTCCAACACAATCAGCAACCAGACAGATTAACCATGACATACAGTCAAGAATTTGTAGGGAGGGCAGGACCATGTCTAAGATACACTGACGGGGATAACAACGATAACTAGCGGTTACAGCAGTGGAATGTTCCTAGCCCTTGAGCATTGAAAGGAAATGTGGTAAAATATGGTGGGATTGATATAATCTGATTCTTGAAATCAAGGTGGCTCAGTGGTTAACGCTGCTGCCTCACAGCACCAGGGATCCGGGTTCAATTCCACCCTCGGGCGACCGTCTGTGTGGAGTTTGCACATTCTCCCCGTGTCTGCGTGGGTTTCCCCCCCAACACTCCAAAGATATGCAGGTTAGGTGGATTGGCCATGGGAAATGCAGGATTACAGGGATGGGGTGAGGGTTGGGTCTCTGTAGGATGCTCTTTGGAGGATTGGTGTGAACTTGATGGGCCAAATGTCCTGCTTCCTCACTGTAGGATTCTAGGATTCTAAGAAAAAATGTTCCATTTCCTCTTAATGTTTCAACAGCAAGTTCTGAATCTCACTGGTAAATGGTGACTGCCTTATTTCCATGCAGTTGCATCTCATTATTAGCTAGTCTCACCTTATTTCTGTGCAGCTTCCAATTCTCCCGACTACGTGGTAACAATTCCAGATTTGAAGGGCACATAGGTGACCTGCTGGATGCAACTTGCTGCTTATTTCTCTGAGGCTCCATTTTAAAGTCCCTTCACCGATGTAACCTTGAACACTCCATGGACACTATCCTACGCCACCCTTCTTTCACTGGTCAACCACCGGCCTCACTTCCTTTGCTCTGACTGATCAGAGCCCACTTCAGAACACCACCTTGGACTGCAGGGGGACCTTGGATTTACATGCTCCTGCCAGCTCACTTCCCACTTTGGGAAACACTGCCACCTCATGCAGCTATGCAGGATACATCGTACTGCTCGTAACTTCATTTCTTAGCATCCACTCGCTAGATGATTATTTGGAGGCTCCAGGTGACATATTGTTTCAGCCAGAGAGCAGGAAGGTTTAGCATTTGAGGAGGATGAGGTGGGTGAGAGCCATTGAATAGAGATGCTGCATGCAATAGTGAGTTTAGTGATCCATGAGCATTGGTGAGGAGCAGAGAGAAGTTGGTTGCACATTCCCCTCATGGACCCTCATGCAATAAACAGATCATTGACCGTTTTTCTGTACTGCGGTACATTTCATTTGATCCTGGAGACAGTACTGGGCCGGGCTGCTATCTACCTTTGGTGGATTGACCTCCTCTGGTGGTCTACTAGGTAAAGAATATTCTCTTCTTTACCACCACCAGCATCTCCAGGTCCCTATCCCTTTTGGAACAGTTCGGTTTCTTAAGAGGGCAGTGCATGTGAGAGGTTGTTCCTGCCTTGCAGTTTCCGAACTAGTGCACAGCTGAGCTTTAACTATAGCGTCAGTGGCTTGTATGTCAGGAAATCCCAGCAGTGGCAGGAATATTATCTATCTTGCTGCATGATCAGTCAAGTAGAAGGCCAAGGAGTTTGGCTACTTAATCAATGAGGTGAGGAGTGGATTGTGCTGTGTGAGAAAAGTCACAGTGAGCCCAGACAGGACATACACAGCATGAAATGCCGCTAAAGTAGCACTTAATCTTAAAGTAGGAAAATCCAGCCTGTAGTCTCCTTGCTTTATAGGAGATCAGTTTGTTGATGCTGGAATTTACACGTGTGCAGCAGTCTCGATTTGCAAATGTGGACCTTCGTTGATGTTCTCTCACAGTTAGTCACTCTTGTAGCTGGCCTGCCTTATTCACCATTCTTTCTGCATTTACCCGCAAGTGTTCAAAACCTATTGTTCCCATTCGTCAAAGTCCCTGCAGGAGATTCTGAAAGGGTTTTACAAGGTGGAGGTTGTTTTCCATTGTGGGCATCGAGAATACGTAGGGGGAAATATCTCAGGCCAAATGGGGGTGAAGGAATGATTGTCCAGGACTGTGATGAAAGGAGAGATTTCTTTGCTCTGAGGAGTGTTTATCTTTTGAAATTTTTCACACCAGATGAATGTAAATACCTCATCATTGAATGTCTTCGAGACTGAGATCTCTTCATGATTCAGGGGATATTTTAGACAATGAGAGACAGCTGGGGATTTTTAGGGAGAAACTCCAGAACTTAGAGTCTGATCAGATGAACAAGGCAACTACCACAATTGATCATAGAACCACAGAGATGTACAGCACGGAAACAGACTCTTCAGTCCAACTCATCCATGCCGACCCAATATTCTACATTATTTTAGTTCCTGTTTGCCAGCTTTTGGCCCATATCCCTCCAAACCCTTCCTATTCATGTACCCATCCAGATGCCTTTTAAATATTGTAATTGTACCGGCCTCCACCACCTCCTCTGGCAGCTCATTCCATACACGCACCACCCTCTGTGTGAAAAAGTTGTCCCTTAGGTCCCGTTTAAATCTTTCCCCTCTCACCTTAAACCAATGCTGTCTAGTTTTGGACTCCCCTACCCTGGGGAAAAGACCTTGACTATTCACCCTATCCATGCCCCTCATGATTTTATAAACATCTATAAGGTCCCCCCTCAGCCTCCAACACTTCAGGGAAAATAGCCCCAGCCTATTCAGCCTCACCCTATAGCTCAAACCCTCCAACCCTAGCAACTTCCTCGTAAATCTTTTCTGAAACCTTTCAAGTTTCACAATTTCTTTCCTTTAGTAGAGAGATCAGAATTTCATGCTGTATTCCAGAAGTGGCCTAACCAATGTACTGTATAGTCACAACATGGTCTCCCATCTCCAATAAATAATGCACTGACCAATAAAGGCAAGCATACCAAATGCCTTCTTCACTGTCCTATCTACCTGTGACTCGGCTTTCGGGGAACTATGAACCTGCACCCCAAGGTCTCTTTGTTCAGCAACACTCCCCAATGAGGGAAATGTGTAAGAAGAACTGGCAGAACACAATAATCACTGTGGTTTGTAGGCACAATCTGACTCTCAGATGAGATTTTGAATGGGGGTCCCAACTTCTTGCTCAGGTGGATGTAAAAGATTCCAGAGCAACTATTTCAAAACAGAGCAGTGGATTTGCAGTGTCTGGGCCTGTGTCTATCCCTAAATAACATCAGAAATGATCAGATGACCCAGTCACAATCACATTGCTAACCACATTGATTAAGAAAATATTAACAGAATACAGGTTTCAGTCTGTGATTCCAACACAACCAAGACAGAAGCAGACAAGTTTATGTGTTGTTCTTATGAATGATTGCGCTCTCACATACACATGTAGCCATTGTAGGGGTGGGGTCCATTATCTTGGATGGCAAAGTAGAGAAATGCCAACAACGTGGGTTCAATTCCTGTCCCAGCTGAGGTTACCATGAAGGAATCTCCTTCTCAACCTCTCCCATTGACTGAGGCATGGTGAACCTCAGATTAAACCACCACTAATGAGAGACCAGGCCTGTGGTCTGGTAGGACCATGGTGACTTTAATGTTGGTAGTCTCCATTGTCTTCAACTTTATTTACGTGTTTCAGAGAAGGGTGGGAATTGTTAGCCGATTCCTGGAACTGTGCAGGGTGCTTGGTCACTTTACCGAACAGTTCAAAGTCATCCATGTTGGTGTTTGTCAGATAAGGTGCAAAAGGGTTAATTCTGACACAAACATGGAGAAACTCAGCAGCATCTGTGGACAGAGAGACAGAATTTATGTTTTGAGTCCAATATGTCTCTTCTTCAGAAATTGATGTTGAGTAACATCTTAAACATGGCCCAATATGATGATGCCATATGGAATTGGGAGAGAACGGCTCCAGATCTCGAAGAAGGTAGATCTGTTTCACAGTCTTTAGAGTAATATCTCTTACACCAAGGTGACTGGTGCCTGATTGTTATCATGCAATAAACCAAACTTTGTTCACAACAAGAGCCTCTTTTCATTAAACTACCGAGTGGTTTCCTCTATCACGTGAGATTAGATCCAAGCACCAAGAAGGAGCACAATGGTGGAAATGTGTCTTTCACCAAGATCTGTCATAAAACACTGTTGAATGTGATCACATGTTGCCCAGTCTTTAAGAGTATCAGTTACCTCAGCTAAAGGACAATAATTGCAACAGAGACAACAATTTTGAAAGGATCGTGTTGGATGTAATGTGTTTTGGCCATGTTAAGAGTGTGCAGCAGTGCTGCAAAATGTAAATTGTGTTCCATGCTATAACAAACCAGATTACGATAAAATGGAAGCTTTTTGGCCAATTTCACTTGGAGCCACTTCTGATTTCAATTTCTCTTTCAAACAAAAAGCTACTACGATGGGATTCAAAGGCATGTTCTCAGATTTGCCAGACCAGTCGCAAACCCAATGTGTGACTGCAGACACACAGACCCACACACATACACAAACCACACACACACAGTCACAAACATGCACACACACGCATACACACAGACACACATGTACAGACACACATGCACACACACACAGACACACACACATTGTCACGCACGCAAACATGCGCAGACACATACACACACAAATACACAGACACATGCAAACATATACACAGACACACTTTTAGGCTGATAAACACACACACACCTCAGCTCATTGCTAAGCTGTCCTCAGGTAATGATGGAGGAGGTGAAACCATCAGCTGTAACATAGGCAGCACAGTGGCTGAGTGGTTAGTACTGCTACCTCACAGTGGCAGGGAGCCAGGTTTGATTCCAGCCTCAGGTGACTATCTGTGTGGATAGGGTGGACAGTGGGAGCCTTTCTCCTCGGATGGTGGTGGCTAGCACAAGGGGACATAGCTTTAAATTGAGGGGTGATAGATATAGGACAGATGTCAGAGGTAGGTTCTTTACTCAGAGAGTAGTAAGGGCGTGGAATGCCCTGCCTGCAAAAGTAGTAGACTCGCCAACTTTAAGGGCATTTAAATGGTCATTGGATAAACATATGGATGATAATGGAATAGTTTAGGTTAGATGGGCTTCAGATTGGTTTCACAGGTCGGCGCAACATCAAGGGCCGAAGGGCCTGTACTGCGCTGTAATGTTCTATGTTCTATGTTCTATGTTCTATTTGTACATTCTCCCTGTGTCTGTGTGGGTTTCCTCTGGGTGCTCCGGTTTCCTTCCTCTGTCCAAAAATATGTAGTCTAGGTAGATTAGCCGTGGGAAATGCAGGGTTTCAGGGATAGTGGGGGAATGCTCTTTGGAGGGTCAGTGTGGATTCAGTGGGCCAAATGGCCTGCTTCCACACTGTAGGGAATTCTTTATGAAGGTTTCATGGCAAAGATTGTCCCTTTGTTCTTGAAAGTAATTTGGAGAAGCTGTTTAAAGGATACTACAGTTGTTGGCAAATGAGAAAGGGGAACTAGATCTTTTTTTAATTCATACCAATCAGCCACAATAAATATTTTTATGCCAAGGCCAACTGCAGACATGTGTGCATATTGTGCCAATGTGCCCATGGGCACACTCATGTGTGTCTGTATTCTGGCATGCATGTGTCTGTGTAGCTGTGGAATATCAGCTGTAAGGACCCAATTGAACATGTCAGACATTAAAAGCATTGTGTAAATGCCTGGCATTCTGACCTCATAGAAAAATCCAAACACCCTTTCTGTGTGATTCCAGTATCCCCTACAAGAATCCAGACCCTGCTCCTTCAGGCTGTTGGCAGATTAACTCATTTATCAGAATACATTGAATAGCTCTAGAGGAGGCTTGAATAATCACATCCCTGCTCTTTCTGTCTGTAAAATTGAAAGTTACAGTTTTGTAAAGTTACTGTCCCAGTGGACTCAGTCAGGTCCCCACCCACTGCTTGATTTATGCTATCTTGAGATAAGAATTAATTAACAAGCTCCTCACTATGTCTGAAGGAGATTGGCTGTATTTTATTGCTATGTTTTGACGGCGGCAGAATTAGTTTCTCATTAATCTCAATGCTGCTAACAAACACACACATGCATACACATATACACACACACACACACGCATACACACACACATTCATAAAGATACATACCCACACATAAAGATACACACACGCACACACATAAACACACAGACACACACATAAATACACATGTAAACACACAGACAGACAGACATGTATGTACACACACATACATACATAAACATGCAGACATGAACACACACTTATAAGCAAGTCAGAAGTCAGATGACACCAGGCTATAGTCCAACAGGTTTATTTGAAATCACAAGCTTTCAGAACATTCTCTCTTCGTCAGGTAAAGTGAGAGAGAAGCACACAGATACAGAATTTATGGGCAGAGAGATCAAGGGCAGAGGGATCAAAAGATCATACAAATGGTGTGAGTGGAGAGTGGACAGGCTGAATAATAAGTTTCTATGGACTGGAGGTTAGCTAATGTAACCTCTCAGGTCCGACCCATCTCCCGCACTTCTGCCCTCACCCCTTCTCTTCCCTCCCGCAACAGCGATAGGGTTCCCCTTATCCTCACCTACCATCCCACCAGCATCCACAACCAGAAGATCATCAGACGCCATTTCCGCCACCTCCAGCAAGATGCCACCACCAGACACATGTTCCCCTCCCCTCCCTTGTCCACCTTCCGCAGGGACCGTTCCCTCTGGGACATCCTGGTCCACACTTCCTTCACCCCAACTCAGCCCACAGCCCTACGGCACCTTCCCCTGTAACCGGCGAAGGTGCAACAGCTGCCCATTTACCTCCTCCCTCCCCAGAATCCAAGGGTCCAAACATACCTTCCAGGTGAAGCAACACTTCACCCGCACTTCCCAGAATCTAGTCTACTGCATTCGCTGCTCACAATGTGGTCTCCTCTACACTGGGGAAACAAAGCGTAGACTTGGCGACTGCTTCGCAGAACATCTACATTCTGCTCGCAAAAAAGACTCTGAACTACCTGTTGCCTGCCACTTCAATGCACCACTGTTCCAGTGTCTATTGAATCTTGAAACGTAGTCACTAATACATCCATTATTTCTAGGGCCACTTCCTTAAGTACTCTGGGATAAAGATTAGTAAGCCTTTCAGGATTTAATCAGCCTTCAATCCAATCAATTTCCCCAACACTATTTCCCTACTGTTTTCCTTCACTTCCTCCCTCTCACTAGACCCTGTGTTCCCCAACATTTTTGCGACATTATTTGTGTCCTCCTTTGTGAAGAAAGAACTAAAATATGTACTTCATTAGTCAGCTATGTCTTTGTTCTCCATTATAAATACCCCTGTTTCTGATAGTAAGGGACCTACATTTGTCTCCAATAACCTTTTCTTTTCTCTTCACATACATACAGAAGTTTTTACAATCAGTCTATATGTCCACTGCAAGCTCACTCTCTGAAATAACTACACTGAGACTGGTTTCTCATCACCAGGTCACCCTTTCTTTACATGTGCACAGTACATGGGCTGTGACCAGCTGGCTCATCTTCTGTTTATGTCTGTCAGCCAGGGCTCCCTGATTGGCCCCAGGTTAACAACTCCAATCAAGGAACTCATAGTCAGTGAGATCTACCTGGTCCTGGTTCCAATCTCTATGCCCTGATAGCCTATTTTCCTGTTTTAATCAATCTGTTTATCTCCCTTTGCTGAAATCTAAACAGCATCCAATCCTCAGGCCTACTGATTTTTTTTTGGCCAATTTGTATGACTTTTCCTTGGATCCATACTATTCCTAATTTCCCTTCTTAGCCATGTTCAGGCCACATTTCTCACTTTATTTTTGTGCCAAACAGAAAAAATATATTTTGTTGCATTTTCGCCATGCGCTCTTTAAATGTTTGCTATTGCCTATCCATTGTCATCGCTTTAAGTAATGTTCCCTAATATACCATAGATTGTGCCTCATACCATTGTAGTTTCCTCAGGACCTTGTCTCAGATACAAAGATATTCTTTTCCATCTTAATGAAGATTTCTGTTAAATTATGGTCACTCTTCCCCAAGGGACCTTGTACAGCTAGATTGCCAATTATTTCTTTCTCATTACATAATATCTGTAGGATGACCTGACCTCTAGTTAGTTCCCCAACATATTGATTGGTCCAGAAAACCACGTCATTTGCACTCCAGAAATGCCTCTCCTGTCTACATCAATGGTACTGTGGTGGAGATGGTTGACAATGTTAAGTTTCTGGGAGTGATGATCACCAACAATCTGTCCTGGTCCACCGACTTTGATGCTACGGTCAAAAAGGCACAACAACGCTTCAACGTTCTATTCAGAAGCATCACGGCTTGGTTTGGCAGTTACTCTGCCCAGGACTATAAAAAACTACAGAGAGTTGTGAACACAGCCCAGTCCATCATACAAACCAACCTTCCATCCATTGGCTCCATCTACACTTCCCACTGCCTCGGGAAGGCAGCCAACATCATCAAAGACCCTCCCACCCTGGTTATAATCTCTTCCAACCTCTTCAATCGGGCAGAAGATACAAAAGCTTAAACACATGTACCAACAGATTCAGGAACAGCTTCTTCCCCGCTGTTATTAGACTGCTGAATGGACCTCCGATATTTTAAATTTAATGTAGATCTCATTGTTTGTGCATCTTCTCTGCAGCCATAACATTGTATTCCTTGTGCTGTTCCACTACCCTAAGGCATTTGGTGTGGTATGGTCTGCTTGTACTGTACACAAAACAATACTTTTCACTCTACCTGGGTACATGTGACAATAATAAATCAAACCAAATCTATATGCAGATTAAATTCACTGTCCCTTTACTGCTTATGTCTCTAATTTCCTGTTCTATGCCTTCTCCAACATTATCACTATACTTGGTAGAAAATCTTTTATTAGGAAATGGTTGCCTTGATTGATACAGAGCAGAAATTTACATCTTGGCTAGTGATGTATGAGTTTTTGGAGTTGCAATGTTATTCATGTAAGGCTGTATGACTGGTATTTGATGGCACTTTGTTAGTACTCCTGTAGGCCCAGAATGGAACTAAGCTATTTAAGGAATTTTAATATTGGGATCTGATCAGGAATGAACAGTTATTTCTATTGCCTCGTTTTCCTTGCTTAGTGGAAGGTACAGGAGTAATTTAGACATCAATGACAGGTTTTGGGATGAGGAAATTCATTTGATAAACAATGCTCCTCAGACATCACTCCAATTTTATACAAAATGTAGTGTACCCAAAGGTAGCAGGAGAAATCAGCACCAGACAACCATTCTGATGACCTCCACAGTTGACCAGCCTGCGTACACTTATTGGATTGAATTCCACCCCACCCCCCCCAACTCAGTGTAAGATTGGAAGGAATTCTTACCTTGCTTCTATGGCTTGCCTTTTATTGGCCGTCAGGCTGTTAATTGCCTTGAGGCAGGCCTCCTGCTGACCAATCAAGCCATCAGCAACTCTGTGGTCCCAGCACTGCCACCTACACTGGTGGCCACTGCTGGAACTGCAGTTCAGCCCATCGAGCCTGCACTATCCCATACCCACTACCCACCCTATCTCAGCGACCATGTGAAGAGTGGTGAAATCAGCAGTCACCTCACAAGATGGGAGCTTGTGGAGAAAAGGCCAAATAAATTCATGGACACTTTAATCGATAACCAGATTTGTACTTTTTCTAAATTTTGTCTGCAAATATTCAAGGTGCACTGCTTCTTTGTTTGAACTCCCACAACCCGCATTACTGAGCAGTAACAACCAAGACGCTGCCCCATCCTATCACAATATGTTGCACGCTGTGACCGAGCTAGTTCTCTGATGTTGTGGCTTACAATTGTACATTACACCAGCTATTAAAGAGGGTTTAACAGGCCATGTCAGCTAATACACAGTGACATCCACAAAAACCCAGCAACATCACTAAAACCCTTCTCAGCAGCTGTTTGCAATCCTAAACCAAGAAAGTTCCTGACAAATGAGCTCTTGTCAAATTCCAGCTGTATTTCCCAGTGATAAGGGGAAATCGGATACTCTCCAGATATTTCCCTGAGCTGTTGTGTTCTGATATGTTTCCGTGGCAATGGGTTGCTTACACTGAGATGGGGAATCCTGTGATCATTGGTGGGGCTTACTGAGTGTTTAGTGTCTGCACCTAGGTTTGCTCAGGTATTGTGCCCCACTCAGCCTTTAGCTGCATAGCGAAACCAGAGCAGAAACCTCAGATAGGCTCAGGACTGAAGGTAGGCCATGTTGAATCTAGGTCCAGGAATGACAGTGTTACTAAAGAGGATAAAGCTGTCAAACCACACAGAATCCTGAGTGTTATGAATAGCGTACAAAATCAAGAGTGCTATATGATGACACTTTATAAATCACTGCAGCAGCATGAGAAGGAGGTTCAAGTTTCCGGAGACATAGTTGACCCCTTCACAGAAACATAGGAAATAATATAGGCAGGCAGAAGAGATTGGTTTAACTTGGCATCATATTTGGCACAATATCATGGGCTGAAGGGGATGTTCCTGTGCTGTACTGTTCTATGTTCTAAGATCAGGAGTAGACCATTTGGCCCTTCAAGCCTGCTCCACCATTCAATCTGAATGATCATCCAACTCAGTCCTTGCTTTCTCTCCAGAGTCTTTGATGACTTTAGCCCTAAGAGCTATTTCCATCCCCTTCTTGAAAACATTCAATAATTGGGCCTCAACCTCTTCTTGTGGCAGAGAATTCCACAGGCTTACTATTCCCCAGGTGAAGAAATTTCTCCTCACCTCAGTCCTAAATGGCCTACACTGTATCCTTAGACTCCCTGGATTTGGACTCCTTGGTCTTGAGAACATCCTTCCTATGTTTACCCAGTCTGGTCCTGTTTGAATTTTATAGGTTTCCATGAGGTGCCTCTTCGTTCCCATTGATCATCCTGAACTTGGCACTTCTGGCTGAAGATTGTTGCAAATGTTTCATCCTTATCTTTTGCACTTAGGTGCTGGGCTCTTCCATAGTTGACTGAGGAGAGGTTGGAATTTTTCTCCTAGATCAGGGAAGCTGAAGTGGAGATTTAATTGAGGTGTTCAAAATTCGGAATGACTACCTGATAAAGAGAAAAGATAGTTTAAAGAACAGTCTGTAACTGAAGGATTTACAGTAATTGTCAACAGGAGGTGAAATTACTGGGTTATCCCTGATACCTCCCAGTACTGGGCCTTGCTCAGTGTTGGGAGTTGGTTAAACTCAGTTGACTGGATGCAGACTGATACCAACAGTATGGGTTCAACTTCCATATCAGCTGAGGTTACTATGAAAATTCTCCTTTTCACCCTCTCCCCTTGCCTGAGGTGTGCTGATTCTGAAGTGGAGCTACCCCCAGCTGTTCCTATTGAAGGAGAGAGCTGTCCTATGCTCCAATAGGACTACATTGCCTTTTTAACCTTTAAGGCTATTCACGATACCTCCCCAGTATTGAGCCCGGTTCAGGGTTCTAGTATTGACAGATGCTAATGTTGTCTTCTGCTATGCTTTAAGGGTACTGGGGGTGATGGATGTGTGGGGTGTCACATTGCTGAGAGGATGTGGGGGAAATGGATGCTCATAAAACTGGAGATCAGCGGAGGAGGACTCAGCCAACGCGTTTTCCTGGGAATCTCATCCACTCTTTTTTCCAGTTTGTTATGGAAGTTATGACACCAAAGTCGGTGATATAATGGACAGTGAAGAAGGTCATCTAGAATTACAAAGGGATCTTGGTCAATTAGGTCCATGGGCTGAAGAGTGGCAGATGGAATTTAATTTGAATAAACGCAAGGTGTTGTATTTCAGTACAACAATCAAAGGCAAGACTTACACAATTAAAAGTAGGGCCTTGGGTGGTATTGTAGAACCGAGAGACCTAAAGGTTCAAGTACATAATTCTTTGAAGTTTGCATCACATATAGGTAGGGTGCTTAAGAAAACGATTAGCACACTTGCCTTCATTGGTCAGATATTTGAAGTTATACAGGATGTTGGTGAAGCCTCTTCAGGACTACTATGTCCAGTTCTGGTCGCCCTATTATAGGAAGGAAATGATTAAGCTGAAGAGTGTTCAGAAGAGATTTATGAGGATGTTGCTGATAATGGAGGGTTTGAGTTATAAGGAGAGGCTGGATAGTTTGGGAGCTTTTTTTCACTGGAGCGGAGGAGCTTGAGAGGTGACCTTATAGTGGTTAATAACATAATGAGGAACATAGATACAGTGAATGGCAGGTGTCTTTTCCCTAGGGTGGGGTTTCAAGACGAGGGGGCATATTTTTAGGGTCAGAGGAGAGAGAATTAAAAAAGACATAAGGGGCAACTTTTTTTCACAGTGTGGTTCGTGTGTGGAATGAACTTCCAGAGGCAGTGGTGGACACAGGTTTACAATGTTTAGAGGATATTTATATAAGTACGTGAATAAGAAATGTTTGAAAGGATATGGGCCAAGGTGGGACTAGTCTAGTTTGAGATTATGGTCGGCATAGATTAGTTGGGCTAAAGAGAAACCCTGGCTTCTTGCCCTGGGTAGAATCCAAAAGATGAGAAAATCCTTCTGGAGCAAAAATAAGAACGTGCCCAAAGATGAGAGGTGCTGTTTAAACAGAACGACAGATATACTTGGCAAGACGAGAGAGAGAGAGAGAGCGCAAAAGTCCTCAGGGTTTGAATGGATCAGCACAAAGAATATTACCTTTACTGGATGATTTGTGAACAAGAGTAGTCATCAGTGATTTACATTAAATTAATCACACAACTTGTCACGCCAGACTGTTTATTTTCCCCATCCTTCAGACCAGTCAAACCGCATTCTCATTAGTTTGAGATTTCTTCTCTCAATCTTACCACTGACGTAACTCACCAAGTGATTAGTGAAAAAGTACTACCTGCTCACCCACTTGCTTTGGAAATTTCTTTCTGCCAATCAGAAGCCATTATATGAAGATCCCCCTTCCATCTCAGAATTATGGAATTATTACGGTGCAACAGGAGGCCATTCAGTCCATCATACCTCCATCAGTTTTTTAATTAAGCATCATAACCTGACTTTTCTATTATTTCTATCCAAATAACTACTCAATGTCCCTCCTGAATGCCTCAATTGAACCTGCCTCCACCACATTTCCAGGCAGTGTATTCCTTACCCTAACTACCCGCTGTGTGAAACATTTTTTCCTCCCATCAATCTTGGTTCTTTTGCATATCACTTTAAATCTACACTGTCTCTTTCTTGTTCCTTTTATGACTGGGAACAACTTCTTCCTATACATTATGTCCAGCCCCACTCATGATTTTGAAAACCTTTATCAGATCTCCTCTCTGTCTTCTTCTCTCCAAGGAGAACAGTCCCAACCTCTTCAATCTATCCTCACCACTGAAGTTCTTCATCCCTGGGATCATTCTTGTAAGTTGCTTCTGCACTCTCTCCAAAGCATTTGCATCTTTCGCTCACATACTCCAGCTGGAGTCTAACAAGTGTCTTGTACAAGTTTAACATCACCTTCTTGCTCTTGTAGTTTGGGCTCTATTAAAACCAAAGATACAGAATGCTTTACTTACAGCTCTTTCTACTTATCCTGCACTTTCAGTGATCTGTGCACATAAATACCCCTGTCCTTCAATGAACTCCTGTGAATAACAGCTTGAAAGAAGAAATTGAGCAGCATGCGGAATGTTAGGTAAGGGTGTGCCAAGGCAGTGGGCAAGTGAATTCCGGATCTCCCTGTCCCACACACTAATACCTGCAGAGAGTGTGAGAGACAGAAAATCTAATGTTTGGGCATAAGATAATGGTGGATGTTCCTCTTACCAGTGACAGCAGATCCTGCTTATAATACAATAGATGTCTGACACTGCAGTTTGACATGCATCAGATGAATTCCAATATGTCATGGTCCCATTGGCTTTGCATAAAAGACAGGTACATATATGCACCTGGGAATGCCCATGTTTTCTCAGAGTCTGGATCAACAGAGGAGGTCAATGCCGAGCTCTGCTATCATGGGCACCATGGATCTGATACATGTGCGGGGACAGTCATAGTCAGGAACAAAAGCAGAAGTTGCTGGAAAAGCTCAGCAGGTCTGGCAGCATCTGTAAAGAAAAAAATCAGAGTTAATATTTCGTGTCCGGTGACCCTTCCTCAGAACAGTCATAGTCATCTGTGCTTGAATCTCACTCTAATATCTTACTGGCCTAGTATACAGTGGGAGATCCTGTTACCCTTTTCCCTGTAAGTTACTTTGGAATCTCACGCATGAGACTTGAGCATGGCCCTGCACTCTGGGAGGAATGCAAAATGCACTCAATGATTAACTGGGGTCAGGCCATACAGTCAAGTCCACTTTCAATCTATTGCCAGTATGCGAACCCAGCTCAATCAGGCACCAGTCTGCTGTTTAAAGGACCTTGCACTCTCTCTAACCCTCTGTGTGAGCCAGGGTATGCACAGGACATTATAGCTCTTTGAAAAGGAAGCTTGAGGCCTTCCATTTTGTTCTTGCCCAATTTCCATCTGGTTAAACTGGACCAGCTGAAGGAGCACCAGGGGATTTCTAACAGTGAGAAGATACAACAGCTCAGTAATGTCCATTATCAATCCTTCAGCAACACTGACAGAAACCCAAGCCTTAGGTCCCTCAGAAACAATTGGCCTTCTCTTGTAGGGAGGGCACCTTGCTAGTCCCATCTGCAAAGAGCTCACTGGCAGAGCACACTACTGACATTTGAATTCTTAGATGACTTAAATTACCTTGTAAAATACATAGCAACATCATACCTCATCTCAATCTGTGGGAGATATTGCAGCAGAGATGAAGGAACCAGACCTCATATGATTTTGCCCTGAGGTCAGGAGGAAGAAAGAACAGTTCCAGGATTTGTGAATCTGTTTAGAGCCTCTCATGCAGTGTCAGCAATAAAAAATGTCGAGGTTTGACAAGCCAGTGTCAGAGCAAAACTGATCTGAAACTGAGAACCCTCGGGCGATGCAAGTTCAAACAACTGAACTATGTGAACTCATAGCTCACTTCACGGGTGCTGAGACTTTGCACTTGTCAGCAAATGTTTATACATCAGAAGAGCAGGCACTTCGCTCTTCAGATCTGGCATCAGCAAAATGGTGTCAGCAACCTATAGGTAACGGAAGGGCACTATGTGAGATTCTGCCAATTGTATAAGAATGGAATTGACTAATAAATACTTGGGATTGGATTATAGACAGATTAATAAACATTCAGTACTGAATATGGAGAGAATAAGAAATAGCTGGTTTGGATGTTTCAAGTTAAATAAATTTTCAGGATTGCGTATTTAGACATTAATAAATTACTGACTGTATATGTAAGAACTAATAATTACCAGGATTTAAATCATAATTGACTAATAAATTACTCAGATTGAATAGCTGGAAACTAATCCATTGATAATGAATATCTAAGACAAATACATCCCTGGGACACATAGGCCTGAGATACATAGGCATTCCCTGACGCTTTAGGCGGTACTCAGTGCCCCTCATGCCCCCTTCCTCTTTTGCACATTTCCCGCCATCATATTTCAAAGTTGCCACAGTGCGCAGAGGGAGCTTTTCATTGGAGAAATTCCCTGTCAGCTGACAATGCGGTCCCGATAGATAGTCAATAGGAGGGTGTCTTGGTTAAACAAGGAGGCTCTGCACCACTGCAACAATGTTCCTGCCCAACCCCATTGCCATTAATGCAAGGCTTGAGAGCACAAAGTTGGCATTTTCCAAAACTAAATTCCATTTATAAACACAGTATTTCACAGTACATTAGTTTCTTTCTCTTTCATGTGTGACATCATGGTTATTTGTTGGGCTGGCTTAGTCAGGGTTCAATGTACTGGCCAACTCAGGGTGCAGCACCTCATGGTTTGTGCACCCTACAGTTGGTACATGTCATAGGTTAGTATGTCTCATGGTTGGTACACCTCACGATTGGTACACTTCATGATTGGTACACTTCATGATTGGTACACTTCATGATTGGTGTGCTTCATGGTTGGGACACCTCATAGTTGGTACACTTCAGAGTTGGTACACCTCATGATTGATACACCGCATGATTGATACACCTCAAGGTTGGTACACCGCATGATTGATACACCTCATGGTTGGTACACTTCATGGTTGGTACACTTCATGATTGGTATGCTTCATGGTTGGTACACCTCATAGTTGGTACACCTCATGGTTGGTACACCTCATGGGTTGGTACACTTCATAGTTGGTACACTTCATGATTGGTATGCTTCATGGTTGGTACACTTCATGGTTGGTACACCTCATGGTTGGTACACTTCATGGTTGGTACACCTCATGGTTGGTACACTTCATGATTGAAATGCTTCATGGTTGGTACACTTCATGATTGGTATGATTCATAGTTGGTACACCTCATAGTTGGTACACCTCATGATTGGTACACTTCATGGTTGGTACACTTCATGATTGGTACACTTCATGATTGGAATGTCTCATGGGTGGTATACTTCATGGTTGGTATGCCTCATGATTACAGGACATTTGAAGAGATTTCTTTTGTTGTAGAAGAAACAACACTATTTTTTTTTGTTTATTCTTATTGTCCTATCTAACGCACATGTTGTACAGGAATTAATGCACTTTTAATAAAAGACTAGGGTGAAGCAAGAGAGCGCTTGGATCAAGTTGTCAGGAGCTATAAAGCTAATAGACATATTGCTGCTTCCTCTGGCTCCACATCAACTTAGCCTTTCACTAGCCACCATTTGATAGGCCACATTTGCAACTTGGAAATGATGTCTAGCGGAAGTGTGACACTTGGGGCAGATGGATTCCCCTAAGGGATCCTACAACAGATATTAGGTCATTCACTCACATATGAGATGCTCTCTGCTGAATGAGGTGTTTGTGCTCTTGAAGGGATTAATGTTGAGGAGTGCATTAAGTTCCACTCATTATGATGATGTCATAAGGACTTCAGGATTTTAGATTTTGAAGGAGACGAACCTCCCATCTTGGTCTCTTCTGTAACAATGTCTTTCATAGCGTGGTATCTTGCATCTACCACTGACATGTAATCAGTTACAGCTTGTTTAAGGCAACAGCTTCTTCTCATTGGATCACCTAGGGGCTTTTCTCTACCACACCAGACCAATGAAATTCTCAATGTCTTCAGCCTGAAGGAAGATGCCACCTTGTATTAAGCAAGAGTCCAGATAGTTTGTACAGGATAATGAGCTATGCTGAGGAGTCATCATGGCACAGTGGTAGTGTCCCTTCCTCTGAGTCAGGAAGCCTATGTCCAAGTCCTACCTTTCTCCAACCCTGTGTCAATATATCCCTGAACAGGGTGATGAGAAATATCTACAACAGGCCCTACTGAAGATTCTGGATGACCGTAAATTTGGAGACCAGCCCAGAGAGTTATATTACAAAGTTGATCCTGAAAGATCCAGGCAGCAGAAGTGTTGCCAATGAATGCTATTTGATCATATTTCTATTGTTTCTTTTGCAAGTCAATATTTCTCACTCCTTGCTCCTGACTCGAGTTACATACAATATCCAGAAGGGATAGGAATACATAGATATAACAGATAGTAGGAACTGCAGATGCTGGAGAACCTGAGGTAACAAGGTGTGGGGTTGGATGAACACAGCAGGCCAAGCAGCATCAGAGGAGCAGGAAGGCTGACGTTTCGGGTCTAGACCCTTCTTCAAAAATGGGGGAGGGCAAGGAGGTTCTGAAATAAATAGGGAGAGCGGGGGAGGCGGATAGAAAATGGACAGAGGAGAAGATAGGTGGAGAGGAGACAGACGGGTCAAAGAGGTGGGGATGGAGCCAGTAAAGGTGAGTGTAGGTGGGGAGTTAGGGAGGAGATAGGTCAGTCCAGGGAGGACGGACAGGTCAAGGGGGCGGGATGAGGTTGGTAGGTAGGAGATGGGGATGGGGCTTGAAGTTGGAGGAGGGGATAGGTGGGAGGAAGGACAGGTTAGGGAGGCGGATACGAGCTGGGCTGGTTTTGGGATGCTCTGAATGGCTGACCCTATATTTTGTGACTCAGGGCCCTGGTTGTAGATTCTCCCAAAGTGGCAAACAGCTTCTCAACATCTTCCTGACAAGTCCCCTCAGGATCTGATTTGCTTCCATGATATCATCTCTCATTTTACTAAAGTCAAGAGTATCTGGCTGATCACTCCTTTTGAGACAGCCCTATCATCCTAGGACTCCATTGTGAATATTATAGCATCCCCTAAGGCAGGTATATCCTTCCTTCAGGAAGTTGCCAACATACAAATTAGGAACAGGGCCAGGCCATTTGGCCCCTCAATCCCATTCAGCTAGTCAATAACATCCTGGCTCATCTGATTACTCAATGTTGCTGTCTACCCCCAATAACTTTTCACCTCCTTATCTATCAAGAACCTATCTAAGTCTGCCTTAAAAATATTCAGAGTCTGTTTTTACCGCCTTATCAGGAAGTGAGTTCCAAAGATTCTCAACCCTCTTTGAACAGAATCATCTCTGCCTTTGTTGCAGTACTCCTTATTTTTAAACAATGACCCCCAATTCTAGATTCTCCCACAAAATGAAACATCTTTTCCACATCCACTCAGTCAAGTTCCCTCAGGATCTTCCATCTTTCAATTCCGTCACCTCTGACTCCTCTAAACTCTAGAGAATACAAGCCTACCCTGTCAAACATTCCCTGATAGGACAATCTGTATTTCAGGTATCAGTCTAATAAATCTTCCCTGAATTACTTCCAACACATTTATGTCTACATTAAATAAGGTGTAAAATAAGATTACTGGACTGAATACAGCCTCACCAGTGCCCTGTATAAGTGCATACCATCCTAGTTTTGTCATCAATTCCCTTGCAATGGGTGATAACATTCCATTAACATTTTGACTTACATTCCGTACCTGCGTAGTAATCTTTTGCAATTCATCCACTAACTCGCCTAGATCCTTCTGCATCTCAGAAAGTAACTAAAACTGCGCGCAGTATTCCATGAGGCACTGACAGAAATATCTGCAGCAGCAGAATTGTACTCTTCCAGTGGTATGTGGTGGTCTCTCAGCCTGGCATCCGGTCTTAAGGTGATTCCAGAACAAACTCCCAGCCTCGTGGTCTGGAGTCGAGGCTCGGTGCGGACTGGAGGCTAGGGGCCAGCGTGGACTGGGTTGTAAGGGCTATTGTTCTGAACTATTTCTTCTCCACTTTATAATTTATTCCGAAAACCTGCAACAATGGACTTTTTCCTCTCTACTTTTCTAAGAACTGTAACTGAAGAAGCTGTACCTTGGGATCTTTGTACCTAAGATGGTGCTGTAAGCAGCAAATGATACACTTTTCACTGTGCTCATTTGAGTACATGTGACAATAAAGATAATTCTAATTCTAATTCTACCATCAAGCCAGGGGATCAACCCGGTTTCAATGGAGAGTGCAGGAGGGCATGCCAGGAGCAGCACCAGGTATACCTGAAAATGAGGTGTCAACCTGGTGAAGCCACCAAACAGGACTACCCACACGCCAAACCGCGAAAGCAGCAAGTGATAGAGAGGGCCAAGTGAATACGCAATCGATGATTCAGATCTAAGCTCTGCAGTCCTGCAATATCTAGTCACATCAGTGGTGGACAATTAAATCACCTCCTGCAGGAGGAGTTTCCATAAATATCCTCAACCTCAATTATGGGGGAGCATGATATATCCATGCCAAAGGTGAGACTGAAGCATTTGCAGCAATCTTCAGCCAGAAGTGGATGATCAATCAATGATCTGCCGCATCACAGATACCAGCCTCCAATTTGATTCCCTCCACGTGATATCAGGAAACGGTTGGAGACACTGGATACTGCAAAGGCTACAAGCTCTGACAACATTCCGGCAATAGTACTGAAGCCTTGTGCTCCAAAACTTGCCGCTCCCCTAGCCAAGCTGTTCCAGTACAGTTACAACAGTGGCATCTACACGACAATGTGGAAATTGCCCAGGTGTGTCCTGTACACAAAAAGCAGGACAAATCCAATCTGGCCAATTACTGCCCCATCAGTCTCCTCTCGATCATCAGTAAAGTGATGGAAGGTGTCACCATCAGTGCTATCAAGCAGCACCTGCTCAGCAAAAACCTGCTCAGTGACGCCCAGTTTGGGTTCCACCACAGCCACTCAACTCCTGACCTCATTACAGCCTTGGTTCAAACATGGACAAAAGAGCTGAATTCCAGAGGTGAGAATGACAGCCCTTGACATCAAGGGCACATCTGAACAAGTGTGGCCTCAAGGAACCCTAGCCAAACTGGAGTACATGAAACCATCTTCAGCTGTTTCATCAATGGCCTTGCCTCATCATAAGGTCAGAGGTGGGGATGTTCGCCAATGATTACACAATGTTCATATTTATTCAGGACAATATTCAGGCTTGGGCTGAAAAGTGGTCAACAACATCAGCATCGCACATGTGCCAGGCAATGGCCATGTTCAATAAGTGACAATCTAACTATCATCCTTTGATATTTAATGGCATTACTATCACTGAATCCTCCACTATCAACATTCTGAGAGCTACCATTGACTAGAAACTGAACTGGGATCACCATATAAGCACAGTGCCTGTAACGACAGGTCAGAGGCTAGAAACCCTACAGTGAGTAACTCACCTCCTGACTCCCCAAAGCCTGTCCACCATCTACAAGGCGCAAGTCAGGACTGTGATGGAATACTTCCCACTTGCCTGGATGGACGCAACTCCAACAACATTCAAAAGGTTTGGCACCATTCAACACAGAGCAACCCTCTTGGTTGGCATCACACCCACAAATAGTCAATGCCTCCACTACTCAGACTCAGTAGAAACAATGTATACAATCTATAAGATGCACTGCAGAAATTCGTCAAGACGCCACCCTCCAAACCCACAATCATTACCATCTAGAAGGACAGGAGCAGGAGATACATGGGAATACTATTGCCTGTAAGTTCCCCTTCAAGTCACTCACCATATTGACTTGTAATCATCACTGTCCCTTCACTGTTGCTGGGTCAAAATCCTGGAACTTCTTGCCCATCAGTACTGTGGGTCTATCTAAGTGCATGGGCTGCAGCAGTTCAAGAAGGGAGCTCACCACCACCTTCTCAAGGGTAACCAGGAACAAGTAATAAATGCTGGCCTAGCAAGTGATGTCCATGTTCCAGGAATGAATGAAAATCAAAAGAGGAACGTAGACCAGCCCTACAAGCCCTTTATGACTGTCCAAGCCTCTCAATGACTGTGCCAGTGATGGTCAAGATTAGAACATAAATTGCTAAAAAAAACTCAGCAGATCTGGCAGCATCTGTGGAGAGGAATCAGTGTTAACATTTCAGGTCCAGTGATCCTTCTTCAGAACTGATGTTAGCTAAAACAAAGTTGATATTTATCCAGGTCATAGGATGGGGAGAGGGGTGAGAGTAAATGATAAGTGGAGATAGACTCCAAAGAGAGAGAAGAACAGTTGAACTGACAAAGGAGTGGTTATAGGTCAGTCTGGAAGAATGAATAGCTGTTAATGGGGACTATTACTAGCTGACAATGGGCTGTGTGTGGGAGCAGTTCATGTGATGACAAGGCCTGGTATGTGGGAGTTGAGGTAAAGACATGGCCTCAAGTCCTAAAATTAGGCTGCTCCCATGCACAACCCATGATCAGTTACTAATAGTCCCCAGTGGCAGCTATTCATTGCAAAGTCTTATTGCAGTTTATGTTGGGTCTTCTGCTGGTGCACGACATTGTTCCTTGTATTAGTTGAGAAGAGTGCAAATCATTCTCAGCTCCTATCTGCTGAAAGCCTATATTCACCAGTCATTCGGGATTCCCACAGTCCCATGCGTTAGAAGATCAATCTCAGCAAATTTGACAATGCTCTAGGTGTCTGCTCATCTTGTTTCCTGCGTGATAATGGATAATCTGATGAAACCATCATTTGCTGTCACTTGCAAAAACTCATAACGGCCTGTGTTCACCACTTTTAGCACTAAGTGGTGACGAGTCTACCACAGGAAGTGGAAGGTGTCCCAAATATTTGAACAACTGGTGAAGCTAGTTGTTGCCATGCAGTACATCCATGAGTGAGATTCTCCACTCACAGGATGCTGTTGTTAAGCCAAAAGGTTGATTTGTCTAACACACAAACAATTAACATGATATATAAGTTTCAATGCTGGTGTAATGCCAGGTACATAGATTGTACATCCCTACAACCAAAAGACTCTGTTCACCAACATAACCTGTTGACCATTTGAAGCAGATAGCAGGCCGGTTGTGCCCCACAAGCCTGTGCTTGTGAGCATCTGAGAAGTACATTCACTATTAGGTGTACTTTTACCATTGGAAATTATTTACTGAACAATTCGGATCATGCAGCAGAAACCAACTTAAGATCAATAGTCAGACTCTCACTGATGTGGCGGTGCCTGTATTGGACTCGGGGGGTACAAGGTCAGAAATCACACGACACCAGGTTATAGACCAACAGGTTTATTTGAAAACACAAGCTTTCGGAGCCTCTCTCCTTCTTCAGGTGTCAGTGAGAGAGGTAGTATCAGACACAGAATTTATAAATAAAAGTTCAAAGGTTCACACCACTGATGAAGATGTATTAAACAAACCTAAGATGCTGTTAAATCTTTAATCAGTTAGAAGGTTTTAATTGATTAATACGTATATGTAAATCCCCTTTTACTTATAAATTCTGTGTCTGATGCTACCTCTCTCACTAACACCTGAAAAACGAATGAGGGTCCGAAAGCTTGTGTTTTCAAATGAACCTGTTGGACTATAACCTGGTGTCGTGTGATTTCTGACCAGGCTCACACTGTAATAACTATATGCGTAAATCCATGTTTCATATAGGCAAGAGGAATTTGTACATACATTGAACCTTTCTTAAGAAATAGGGGTCAGGGTACAGCCAATCTCTACTGCATCCCCATGGTAACACCCTGACCAATCAGAATCTAGATGTCTGGTCTGAGAATGGAGATTGAGAGTTAACCATTCTTGCTGCATCTCCATGCTAACAATGTCCAATCAATCAGCACACTGTTTATAGATATTTCCCTAAATCAATCTGTTCAGGCGTGCACCTCTGGAGCAGGTGGGACTGGAACATGGGCCTCCTAGCTGAGAGGTAGGGACACTACCACTGCACGTATAAAATGGTGACTTTTTTTCAAGTTATTTCTTGCTTGCTCATTCTGCTGAGTGTAAGGCAAAAAAAACTCCAGCCTCTTGTCTCCTTCGACCAATGTTTAAAGTTTCATTTCTTTTCAGTCTCTACACCTGCCTCATTTCCTTGTTCCCTTCGTTTCCCTGTCTGTCTCAGCGCTCCTCCTTTTCGTCCTTACTTTCCACAGACAGCTGGTTTTGATGAAGAAATCCATTGTAAACATTAAGTGCGTTTATTCCAGCCTTTGCTCTAGAGTGAAATCTGGATGCCAGTTTAAATTGGCTCTGATGAAGTGAGTTGGAAAGTGGCCTCAGCAAATATTCTGATTCGAGTCCCAGTGGCTGTCAGCTCACACAGCACATGTGCTGATGAGAGATTCAATGCTGTCTAATGTACAATATGAGCCAGCAAATACCAACACCTCAAGCAAGGCGCTGATAGCAAGACCTCTTTATTTGCATAAATGAGAGGGAAATGGATAGGAATCTGATAGAAGGAGCTGTTTACTGAGCACCAAACAATAAAAAAGATTTAGTTTCCTTTTTGCTTATTCTTTTGACAGTCTAGTTATAGCGTTTTGATTTGCACCTCCTCCATTATTTTTGCAACATCTTATTCTATTCAGCAAGAACTCTGACCTGTGTGTTTAACATAATTCAGAACAGTGTGCTGGTTGGATCAATGATATACAGCCTCACACATACTACAATAGCAGAACAGGCCTTTATTGTCGTAGCAATGGGACAACTTTTGTTCAAGAGACTCAAAGATAGCCTCGAATTTATATAGCATGGTTCACTACCCCATAACATTCCAAAGTATTTCACAGCTGATAAAATAATTTCTGAGGTGCAATTGTTGTCATAATGTACAGAATATAGCAACCAATTTATGCACAGCAAGATCTCTCAAACAGTGATGTCATGAGACCAAATAATCTCTTCCCACAAATAAGTGGCACTCAGTGTGAATAAATATTAGGCAGCGCACAGGAACTAACTCCCCTGCTGTTCTTTGAACAAAGCAGTGAGATCTTTAACATTCAGATGAATAGGGAAGGTTTGGAGGGATATGGGCCAGGAGCAGGCCGGTGGGACTAGTTTAGTTTGGGAATATGTTCGGCGATGGCTGGTTGTGACTCTATGACTCTATGAGAGGGCAAACTGGGCTTTGGTTTAATGGTTCATCTGAAGCACAACACATCCAACTGCGCAGCACCACCTCAGAACTGCACCGATCACTAAGATAAAGGTAAACAAATTTGCTAACGACCAAAAGGGAGATCAAACCCGGCCCATATCAGTCTGGTGCTGAGGCAGGCTTGATAGGTGGCAGATCTAATTCCATTTGTTTTTGATTTATTATTGTCACATGTACTGAGATAGAGTGAAAAGTATTGTATTGCGTGCTAACCAGACAAATCATATCTTACACAAGTACACCAGATCAATAGAGCAGAATGCGGAATACGGTATTACAGCTATGGAGAAGGTGCAGAGAAGGATTAACTCTAATATGTGAGGGATCCATTCATTAGTCTGACAATAGTGGGGAAGAAACTGTCTCAAATTTGTTGGTATGTGTTTTCAAACCTTTAGATTTTCTCTCTGATGGAAGAAGGTGGAAGAGAATGTAACCAGGTGGGGATTGGTGTGGGGTGGGGGGTGGGGGGGTGGTGGGGTGGGGTGGTGGGGTGGGGTGGGTGGTGGCGGATCTTTGGTAACGCTGGCTACTTTCCCAGGAAGTATAGTTGGAGTCAATGGAGGCTGGTTTGTGTGATGGACTGGGCTGTGTTCATGACTCTTTGTAGTTTCTTGCGGTCTTGGGCACAGCAGTGGCCATACCATGCTGTGATTCATTCAGATAGGATGCTTTCTATGTGCATCTATATTAGTTGTTAAGAGTCATTGTCAACATACTGAACTTCTTTAGCCTCCTGAGGAAGTAGAGGTGTTGGTGTGCTTTCTTGGCTGTAGCATTGATGTGGAATGGTCCAGGACAGATTGTCGGTAATATTTACTCCGAGGAACTTGAAACTCTCGACCACCTCCACCTCAGCACCATTGATACAGACAGGGGCATGTCCTCTACTCTGCTTCCTGAAGTCGATGACCAGCTCGTTGTTTTGCTGACATTGAGGGAGAGATTGTTGTCTTTACACCATGCCATTAAAGCATCTATCTCTTTCCCGTCGTTGTTTGAGATCTGACCCACTACGGAGGTGTCATCAGCAAATTTATAAATGGAGTTAGAGCAGAATTTGGCCACACAGTCGTGTGTATATAAGGAGTATCATAGGGGAGTGAGTACTCAGTCTTGCGGGGCACGGAGTTGAAGATTATCATGAAGGAGGTGTTGTTCCTTATTCTCGCTGATTGCAGTCTGTGGGTCAGGAAGTCAAGGATCCAATTACAGAGGTAGGCGGAGCTGAGATCTTGGTCTCGGAGGCTGGAGATGAGTCTTGGAATTTCGTGTTGAAAGTGGAACTAAAGTCAATAATAGATGAAGAGTCATCTAGATTCAAAACGTTAGCTTGCTCTCTCTCCGTGATTGCTGACTGACTCGCTGTGATCTCCAGCATTTGTTGTTTTCAATAAATAGGAGTCTGACATAGGTGTCCTTGTCATCCAGCGGTTCCAGGGATGAGTGTAGGGCTATAGAGATGGTGTCTGCTGTGGGCCTGTCGTGACGGCAGACAAATTGTAGCAGATCAAGGCAGTCTGGGATGCTGGATTTGATGTGTGCCAATATTAACCTCTCAAAGCACTTCATAATGATGGATGTTAGGGTGAAAGTCATTAAGATATGCTGCCTGATTTTTCTTTAGCACCGGGATGATGGTGGTCTTCTTGATGCAGGTGGGAACCTCACATCAGAATAAGCAGACGTTAAAGATGTCTGTAAATACTCCCGCCAGCTGGTCCATTTAGGAGCTGAGTGCATAGCTATGGACTCCATCCAGGCCAGTCACTTTCTGTGGGTTCATCCTCAAGAATGCTGATCTGATATCTGCGGCAGTGACTGTGGGTACAGGTTAACCAGAGGCTGGCAGGCAGGTGGCATCATTTCACTGACCTTCCATTAAAAACAAGCATAGAATGCATTGTTGTCAGCGATTCTACCCGACTTTGTTTTGTAGCCAGTTATACCATGTAACCCATGCCACTGCCGACATGTGTTTGTGTGGTTAGTCCAGGACTCTAGCTTAGTCTGGTATTGTCTCTTGGTGTCCCTGATGGCTTTCCTGTATAGATCAAAGTCACTCAGACCCGGACTTCAATAGGGATTAGACCTTCCAGTTCATCCATGGTTTCCGGGTGGGGAACACTCGCATTAACTTCTTTGGCACCAGTCCTCTACATACTTGCTGATGAAATCTGTGACGGTAGTGGCGTATTCATTTAGGTTGACCACTGAGTTCTTGGATACAGACCAGTCCACCAACTCCAAGCAGTCACATAGGAGCTTACTACTGTAAGACTTTCTGTACCAGATCTTCACACTTCAGTTTCTGCTTGTAAGCTGGGAGAAGGAGCACAGCCTTATGGTCTGATTTATTAAAATGTGGGCAGAGGATGGAGCGATAGGCGTCTTTGATTATGCAGCAATGGTCCAGGATGTTTGGGCCTCTTGTGGGACAGGAAACGTGTTGGTGGTATCTTGGTAGCATATTCTTGAGGTTGGCATGGTTGATGTCACTAGCTACGATGAACAAGGCCGGAGGGTATTCCATCTGAAGGTTATTTGTAGCGGTGTATATTTCATCAAGTGCACCTTCCATTTCTGCAAGGGGTGGGATGTAAACTGCTGTCAGGATAACAGAAGTAAAATCCCACGGCAGGTAGTAGGGACAGCACTTAATCGTTAGATATTCCTGGTCTGGAGAGCAGTAACCCAACAGGGTCATCACATCTGAGCACCAAGAGGTGTTGGTCAGGAGGCAGATCCCTCTACCCTTTGCCTTGCCTGAGGACGCTGTGCAGTCTATCCAGTGGATTGAGAAGCCCTCGGGTTGTAAGGCACGGTCAGGTGAAGCAGGAGTGAGCCGTGACTCCATCGCATGAAGCACGTAGCCGTCTCTCAATTCCCTTTGGTGATAAGTCCAGCTTTAAATTTGTCCAGATTGTTTTCAATAGCTTGGACAATTGCCAGGAGAATGCTGGGTTTAATACTTGATTGAAAAAAAATCAATAAAATTGCTGGATGGTTTATCTTGCTCAATGGATCACAACACAAGAGAAAGGAAGCATTTAATTAATAAATGAAATGTAGCAGAGAAAACTGCCAACAGGAGTAGCAGGGCCAGTGGAACAGTAGTAGTGCCCATGATCTGGGGAAACCAGCAGGTCCAGGTGAGAGGCACAGGTTCAAATCTCATTATAGCCAGATCACAATTCATTTAAATGTTAGTCTCTGTGTAAACACATCGGGCTCACTAATATGCTTTTGAGAGAGTCCTTTCTGGTCCAGCATAAATATGACACCCAGAAAGGTGATTGACTCTTGACTGCCCTCTGAAATGGCCTAGTAAGCCCATCCCATTCAGGGACAATTAGGGAAAAGCAACAAATGTTGGCTTTGTGAGCAATGTGAATGTCCCATTAATAAATAAATAAATTAAAAATGAGCCTGCATAATTAGGGCGAACCTAACACAGCAATGGGAGAAGCAACAACAGTCAAAGCAGGAAGGTGCAGAGTATGATCTAATGTTTAAAGGCTTCCTCATAGACCAGGTGAGGTAGGAGTCCTCACTCAGAAACACAGGAATGTGTGAGATAGTAGGAGGTTATTCTGCCCCTCCAATATGTTCCAGAAGTCAGTGAGATTAGGATTGATTTATGACTTAACTCCAAGCATCCACCTTGCCCCACATCCTTTCAGGGGATTAATCAAAATCTACAAATCTCAGATTCAAAAGTAAGAACTGATCCAAGAACAATTTCCATTTGCAGAATAATGTTCTAAGTTTTTACCACCTTTTTTATTTCTTTTCTGAATGATATGACTCTAATGTTTTGACAATGTCATCTAGCTGTAGACTCCCCAAACAACAGTGACCATTTCTTGTTACCTGTTCACCTTGTTATGAGGCTTCATGTTTAGTTTTTTTATTGATGGAGTGAGTTTGTGGAAAGGTGGATGTATTTTTTAGGTTTTTTATATACTTTGATTATTTTTATGAAAGGGTCCCTGAAAGCTTACCTTGCAGGTTGGATTTTTTTAAAGAAGCCACTTTGTGGAAATGTCATGGCTTCAGCTAATTGCCTTACTGTGTAGACCTGACTAGGTTTCACAGTTGTTCAAAAACAGTGTGTTGCTGATGGTGAAGACTGTTTTGGATCTCAGGTCGGAGCGGTCTGCTGGGGACCTAGCTTTTCAGCTCATCTCTCTAGCTTTCTCAGCACCCTTATCATCAATCCAGTGTGAAACCTGACTGTCCTCTTGGAAGTCCTGGTCCATGAGGAAGCTTTCAAAAATTAAATCATACCCAAGGAATTCTGCACCTTTTGTTGCTGTTGGCTCTCCCATTTTCTTGCCTGCTCCTCCAGCATATCTCCTACTTCCTTTCCAAGTCTTCTTGATAGTGTGTTCCTTGAGCAAATTGTATCTGCCCCAAGAGCCCAGAGATAGTCACATGTGTCTACTGCCAGTACCTGGGGAAGGGCCTGTGACCAGCTCATTTCTGCAACTCTTCATCGTGGGGTCGATCTCTCTGTTTCCCAGGCAACACGATATCCCAGAATGAAAATCGAACCATTCTAGGCCAGCTTTTCCAGTCAGGTTTGCAGGGCTGGGAAATGCTCCCAACAGACATTAAAATAATCATCTACAAAGCCAAGAGGACAAGAAAAATGGTCCCAGAGCACTAACTATTTCAATGATGGGTGGGCAACAGTATCCACGTGCCCTGGCCAACGTTTATCCCACAATCAACTCTGCCATAGTGTTTTTATTGTGTTGTTCTTTGTGGAAGCTTGCTGTGCACAAAGATGACTGACGTTGCAAGAGTAACAACACTTCAAACAGAATTCATTGGCTGTCGAGGATTTTGTGACCTCCTGTGGGACATGAAAGATGTAAACATTGATTTTATTTAATTATAGGTAGGAACATTGATGATAAAGATGATCAGAGCTTTTTCTGGAAATATCTGTGAATTCGGGCAAGTTCATAGCTACAAGCTGAATACACGAGGCAACTGTTGATTGATTCCTGGTGTTGCAGGAGTTATTCAGAGGAAGAGAATATTAATCATATCTCTGATTTACGTCTGAATATTTTTATTCCTTCCGATTCAGCTCGCCCACTCAGTTGGGTTAGGTTGCAAGACCCAAGCTGCACAAAGCATTGCCTCTCTGAGAGTCTGTCGAGTCTTTGTTCTCTGTGTAAGTTATCAATAACCACTTCTGGTGACTCAGCCCTAAGATTCCCAGCAGCAGCTAGCAATCAACTATAATCTTGGGGAGAGGGACGTAGTATTATTTGTCAATTTTAATTTGCCAAGTAAGCCTTAAGAGATTTGTTGAAAGCAACCACGTCTACGATGGATCTCAGCTGGTGCAAAACATGCACTGATCTCAGGGTCTGACAGTACTGGACTCCGACTGTAGACTCCAGGGTCTGACTGCACTGGATACAGAGCACAATCCAAAAGGTCTAACTGTACAGCATTCAGGCTGTTGACCCCATGGTCTGACTGTACTGTACATAGACTGTACACGTACTGTACTGTACATGTAACCCCGTAGGTCACATTGCTCAGTCCCCTATACGGTTCTCCCCATGTCTCTGTAATGATGATGACGTTGTATTTATGCTCTTCTATTTGTTCTCTCAAGTCACTGATGTCCAAATTCTTTTGTGCATTTCAATACAGAGTCTTGATTTTGATCCTTTTTCTTTTTTATGTAACACCTAGCCTTTTCTACTAATTTATTCTTTGGAGATCCACACTCTCTTATGCTTCCTGTCATGGTCTGTCTATCATTCCCACATTAATACTTTTCTCATCGGCTCAACTCTACCCTTTGATTTACCACATGGTCCTAAATTTGATTTCTTACTCCCACTATTTAGGTTAAATCTCTCTTTAATTTCCACCAGCTTCTCATAAGATCATTGGCCCCAGCTCTGTTCAAGTCGAGAATGACTCAAAAGCAGAATTCTCACTTTCCCCAGTATTAGTACCTGTGGCCCACAATCTGGAAACTCCCTCTCCCACACA
The DNA here is from genome assembly GCF_021869965.1 of Rhincodon typus. Classification (NCBI taxonomy): domain Eukaryota; kingdom Metazoa; phylum Chordata; class Chondrichthyes; order Orectolobiformes; family Rhincodontidae; genus Rhincodon; species Rhincodon typus. The sequence goes on from NC_063360.1 coordinate 3,392,846, forward strand.
AATCTTTGAAACACACATTTATCTCTCTAATCTGATTTACCAAATGCCAATTTGTGGATGGGTCAGGTAGTGATTTGGCACTTTGCTCTTCATTCTGACTGTGCAGAAACTCCATCTTTGTCCTGCTTATGTCATTGGTTGCCACATGATAATTCGTTGGTCCTGCATCCTGTGCAGAAATCCTAACCATTGGCATCGAACAGTCCACAAAGCTGTGTCTATCTCACACTCTTTCCCTCAGACAATACTATCTCTCCTTGCTCTTTTTCTCACTCACACCATTTGAATGACTTCCTGTACCATTGTCATTTAGCTCATCCACCCTGCAGACCTCAGCCTTATCCAGACAAGATGATAAAACCTCAAACCTGTTTGACAGTTGCAAATGCTGAGGCTCTTACATTCCTGCCCTCTGGGTTCCTTTACCTGCCTCACTTACACTCACACTCTCCTACCCTCAAACACTGACTGAATCAGAAGACCCTGTTCTGAGAGATGAGACTGCCTTTTGCTACAAAGGTTCTACGGAACTCAACCTGTCCCTGACATGTTGTGGTTTAACCTCCAGCTCGTAAACATGAGCTGAAGCTACTCAACTTTCAAACACATACTGCAGATGTATTTGTCCTGAATTAAATAAGCATCCAGCAACGCCCACATACTGCAGCGGTGACACATCTCCCATTGTGCCATACTTAATGTGTTCTAGAAACCTTACAATGTGGAAACAAGTCATTCGGCCCATTAAGCCACACCGACCCTCCAAACAGCATCCTAACCAGACTGCGCCCCCCATCCTATCCCTGTAACTCTGCATTCCCCTTGGCTAATCTACCAAACTTGCACATCCATTGACACTATGGACAATTTCCCATGGCTGATCCACCTAACTGCACGTCTTTGGACTGTGGCAGGAAACCGGAGGAAACCCATGTAGACGTGGGGAGGATATGCCAACAACACACAGACAGTTGCCCGAGGATGGAACCAAACCCGGGTCCCCAGTACTGTGAGGCAGCAATGCTAATCGCAGAGATCACCCTGGTGATCTATTGGGACATGTGGATGTACAAAGGGATCTGGGTGCCCTTGTACACCAATCAATGAAAGTAGAGTGAGCAAGCAATTAGGAAGACAAATCATATATTTAACCTTCACTGGAGTAAGATTGGAGTTCAGAAGTAGGGATGTCTTGCTGCCATTATACAGGGCCAAGGTGTGAACACACCTCAAACATTACAGGCAGTTTTAGTTTCCCTACTTAAGAAAAAATATACTTGCCACAAAGGGAATGCAGCAGAGGTTCATCGGCTGAAACCAGATGGAAGGACTGTCCTACGAGGAGAAATTTGTTGAACTGGGCCTATATTCACTAGAGTTCAGAAAGATGAGTGTATCCAATTGAAACATATAACATTCCAACAGAGCTGGACAAACAAGATGCAGGGAGGTGTTTTTCCCCTGGATGGGGAGTCCAGAACCAGGAGGCACAGTCTCAGGATACATTGAGATGAGGAAACATTTCTTCACTCAAAAGATAGTGAACCTGTGAAATTCGCTACCGCAGAAGTCTTGTGATGCCAAATCATTGACATATTTTAAAAAAGAGATAGATAATTTTTAGATTTTAACGGCATCAAGGGGTACGAGGAAAAAGCAGGAAAATGACGATGAGATAGAGGATCAGCCATGATCATATTGAATGGCACAGCAGGCTCAAAGGGCTGAATGGCCTACTCCTGCTCCTAGACTCTATGTAAAAATCAGCTGACTCCTATTGAAGAGGGAGATGAGTCTTTCTTTTTCTCTCAGAGTGTCATCAGTATGAGGAATTCTTCCTTGGAGAGCCGTAGAGGCTGGGTCACTGAATATTTTCGGTGAAGAGGTAGCTACTTTATTGACTAAGGGGGTTAAAGGTTATTAGCAGCAGAAAACAATGTGGAGCTGAGCCACAATCAGATTGGCATTGACCTCTTGGGCGGGCAGTGGTGTAGTGGTAATGGTAATCCAGGGGCACAGGCTAAATGTTCTGTGGCCATAGGTTCGAAACCCAACCATGGCAGATGGTGAAATTTGAATTGAATTGAATTAGTTTTATTTTCACATGCACTGAGTGCAGTGAAAAGTTTGTATGGCACTCTCCTCCCCGCGCTGGCCTGGTCCGGGACTCTCCTCCCCATGCTGGCCTGGTCCGGGACTCTCCTCCCACCCCAGCCTGGTCTGGGACTCTCTTTCCGCCCCCGCCTGGTCCAGGACTCACCTCCCCGAGCTAGCCTGGTCCGGGACTCTCCTCCCCGCGCCCAGCCTGGTCTGGGACTCTCCTCTTGCCCCGGCCTGGTCTGGGACTCTCCTCCCACCCCGGCCTGGTCCGGGACTCTCCTCCCACCCCAGCCTGGTCCGGGACTCTCCTCCCACCCCAGCCTGGTGCGGGACTCTCCTCCCCACGCTGGCCTGGTATGGGACTCTCCTCCCACCATGGCCTGATCTGGGACTCTCCTCCCCACGTTGGCCTGGTCTGGGATTCTCCTCCCCACGCCCAGCCTGGTCTGGGACTCTCCTCCTGCCCCAGCCTGGTCCAGGACTCTCCTCCCCATGCTGGCCTGGTCTGGGACTCTCCTCCCCACCCCAGCCTCGTCTGGGATTCTCCTCCCATTCTGGCCTGGTCCGGGACTCTCTTGCGATGGCTTTCAGTCCAAGAGTCACCTCCTCCATCCCCCTGCGAGTAAGGTTAAAGTTAAAAGTTTGAAAAAAAACACCCCAGAAAAGGGAAAAAAAAAAGAGAAAAAGACAAAGAACAGGCAGAGCAGAGAAGCTCTGGCTGGAGCATTCGAGTCTACTGTCATCTTTGGTCTCCCATTGATGTGACAAACTAATCCACTGCCAATTGCTGTGAAAACTAATCTAATCCACTAATGCTGTTTAGGGAAGGAAATCTGCTGCCTTCAACAGGCCTTGCCTACATGTGACTCCAGACAACATTACTATGGCTGACTCTTAACTGTCCTCTGAAATGGCCCTATCAGGACAATTAGGGATACTGGCTTAGTCAGCAAAACCCATAAGATTATCTCAAGGCTTCAGGAGTAAATAGTTTTCTCCTGCTCCGAGTTCATAAGTTGTATGTGTTCAAAATTGTGAAGCATTTTGATAGACGCAGCAAGGTCACCAACAAGGAGACCACAGTTTTCAGATCCACAAACCAAAGAAAGCATCTTCCTTTCCACTGGCACGTTGTTGTACACGCTGCCTGAAAGGGCAATGGAAACAGGTTCAATAGGAACCATCAAATATTCACCCAGTTCTCTTTGAGGAGAATGAGACACGCTTAAGCTATGGGAAAAGAGCCAGGGAATGGGGTCTGATTGGATTGGATTAGGGGAAGGTGATGGCCTAGTGGTATTATCGCTGGGCTGTTAATCCAGAGACCCAGGTAATGTTCCGGAGACCCGGCGACAGCAAATGGTCGTATTTGAATTCAATAAAAAATATCTGGAATTAAGAATCTGATGATGACCATGAAATTATTGTCGGAAAAACCCATCTGGTTCACTAATGTCCTTTAGGGAAGAAAACTGCCATCCTTACCTGGTCTGGCCAACATGTGACTCCAGACCCACAGCAATGTGGTTGACTCTGAACTGCCCTGTGGGCAATTAGGGATGGGCAATAAATGCTGCCTAGCCAGCGATGCCCTCATCCTGTTAATAAATAAAAAAAATTTAACCAAGGCACAGGCACGGTCAGCCAAATGCCCTCATGATTCTAATGAACACGCTGCACTTCAGTGTTCAATAACTTTACAAACAAAACTCATCCTTGTACTGTCACAAATTGTAAATCACTTCCTCATCACACCCAGTGATATTCATTCAAGCTTTGTTTTATATGGTAGTGTAGCTTTCTGGTTATTTTGCTTGTTAGCTTGCTTATACAATAACAGTATGCTTTACCATCTGGATCTGAAGTGCACTGGGATCATCCATGTGATCAAATTTTTCTATAAATGAATGTTTGATTGCTTGTTCCTTAATCATGTACCTGGAGTTTAAGACTAATAAGTACTGATGTGATTTGAGCTTATGGTGGTCGTACCCAGTTTGTGCTATTTGGGTGAATGGGCTACAGTGAGGATTTGGGACCCAAGGTGCAGTGTGGGAGTAACTGGAGCTGTGTCTTCCACAAACTCAGACACTTGGTCGTGGGTTGTGAGCTCAGTTCAGTAGCAGAGAATCTGAAACTACTGCTGAAAGTATGATGATGTGCTAAAGTCTGAACAGTGTCGGAAGTTAAGGCATGTTGAACAACTGCATGAGATGACTTGCTAAACAGCGTCGCTGAGTGAGTCAGCGCCTTGTTACAAAATATGATACAAAACGGGAACAACAGTGTGTGGGTGACAGAGATTTATGGCTTGATATTGTAAGTGGAAGGTTGCCACATCTTTCCACGTTCCCCTATCCTAAGTATGAAGACCTATCCTGTAAACATTACGATGCATATCTTTATCTATAATAACAATTCTGATAAAGAACTTTCCATAACCTTTCACGTAAGGGTGTATTCTTTGGCCCAGTTATTTGTTTGTTGAACATCAGTCCTGCACAAACAACATATTGTCCTTTGCGAATTGTTTGTCGATTTTGGAATCGATGAAATGTTGTATTGCCACATATAATAAATTTTCAATGAGATTTCTCTCCATTATTTATCGAGTTTAAAAATAGAAGGGTAATTGCTTTCAACTAATAGTGGTGAGGCGGGAAGAAGAATTTTTCGGAAACAGATTCTCAGGTTCAAAACGGTGCTGATGCTGGAGATGGGGAGATGTGAAAATAAAAGCAAAGTGCTGGCAGTGTCTGAAGACAGAGAAACATAGAAACATAGAAAATAGGAGCAGGAGGAGGCCATTCGGCCCTTCGAGCCTGTTCCACCATTCATCACGATCAGGGCTGATCATCCAACTGAATAGCCTAACCCTGCTTTCTCCCCATAACCTTTGGAGTTAACATTTTAGATCAATGACCTGTCATCAGAAGCAAAAATCTGTCTTAATTTTGGAAACTCCACAGATTCACAGTTTTTGTGAAGCTGTGCTTCCTGACTTTACCTCTGAATTCAAATGAGTATTAGATAATTACTGAAATCGAAACAATGTGTAGGATCACAGGTTAAAGGCAGGAGACTGGTATGAAACAAACTGCTCAGCAAGCTAGTGCAGACATGATGGGCTTAATGGCATCCTTCTGCACCTTAGTAATCCTGCAATTCAACGACTTGTGATTAATGTGAAACGTTTGTGATCCCTGCACCCCGTCCTTTGCTCACCACTCCCCCAGAAACCGAAAGGTTTATGTGCCCCGAGACTCTAAGAGAGCTATGTTTCCACATCAGAAACACACAAGGCAAACAGGGATAGGAGTTAGACTAAACGCTGTGCACTACCAGTTGATAGGTGGTGTGATTCAGGTTTATGAACTATTTTTTGAAACAAAAATCATAGAAAAATCCCAGAGAACGGACGGGACTACGACATATTTTCAAAAAGAAGTCTTAATTCTGGAGAACTCTGATCTGTTGGGTGCCAGGTTAGATGCATCCTGATTGGGGTCAATTATTGTGCTCAGAACTGACAGTCAGGAAAGAAGTGGGTTATCTTACGGATTACAGGAGACTCTGTGTAGCCATAATCTCTCTGAGGTCATCCACATGTCACTCTCCAAACCCCAGTGACCCAGGTCCTACCAGTAGTGGGGAGCCTGAACCCAGAGCAGAGGGGCGACCGCTGGGAGCAGTCTAATTGGCTGAGTCCAACGGCTGAGTATTAGTCACTGTCTCTGAGGAAGCAGAGAGCGATTGGAGGAGGAAAATAAAATTTGAAGGAGCACAAAGTGATAAGAGACAGCCAATCCATAGTAAGAGCCAGCTTAAAGAATATGTTTAGCCACTTGATGAAGAGAGGCAGACAGAAAACCACAAATACTCATGGATAAAAGCATGAGACTTCCCTTGGCTCCTTTGTACTAAAGAGACAATAACAACAACTTGCATTTATATAGTGACTTTAAAGGAATAAAAAACATGTGAGGCTAATGTGCCTCACTGATTTTATCCAACAAAACATTTGACATGAGCCACATGAAGAGGTAATGGGACAGGTGAGGAATAACTTGGATAAAGGAGCATCTTAAAGAATGATATAAAAGAGGAAAGGGACATGAAGATACCCTGATGTTTGGGGAGGAAATTCCAGAGGGTAGGATCTAGGCAGTTAAATCTACAAGCACCAATAACAGAATGAGAATGCAGTCCTGTCATGTCCAGTCGTGAATGGTGATGGACAATTAAACAACTCACTCCACAAATATCCCCATCCTCAATGATGGAAGAGCCCAGCACATCAATGCAATAGATAAGGCTGAAGCATTCGCAGCAATCTTCAGCCAGAAGTGCCGAGTGAACGATCCATCTTGGCCTCCTCCAGTGGTCCCCAGCATTACAGATACCAGTCTTCAGCCAATTCGATCCAGTCCACGTGATATCAAGAAATGGTTGGAGACACTGGATACTGCAAAGGCTACAAGCCCTGACAACAGTCCGGCAATAGTACTGAAGACTTGTGCTCCAGCACTTGCCACTCCCCTAGCCAAGCTGTTCCAGTGCAGTTACAACACTGGCATCTACCCAACAATGTGGAAAATTGCCCAAGTATGTCCTGTACACAAAAAGCAGGACAAATCCAAGCCGGCCAATTACCGCCCCATCAGTCTCCTCTCGATCATCAGTAAAGTGATGGAAGGTGTCAGTAACAGTGCTATCAAGCAGCACCTGCTCAGCAATAACCTGCTCAGTGACGCCCAGTTTGGGTTCCGCCAGGGCCACTCAGCTCCTGACCCCATTACAGCCTTGGTTCAAACATGGGCAAAAGAGCTGAATTCCAGAGGTCAGGTGAGAGTGACAGCCCTTGATATCAAGGCTGCATTCAACTGAGTGTGACATCAAGGAGCCCTAGCAAAACTGGAGTCAATGGGAATCGGGGTCAAACGCTCCAGTGATTGGAGTCATAGGAAGATGGTCGTGGTTGTTGGAGATCAGTCACCCCAGCTCCAGGACATCTCTGCAGGAGTTCCTCAGGGTAGTATCCTGCACCCAACCATCTTCAGCTGCTTCGTCAATGACCTTCCCTCCACCATAAGTTCAGAAGTGGGGATGTTCGCCGATGATTGCACAATGTTCAGCACCATTCACATCTCCTTAGATGCTGAAGCAGTCCATGTCCAAATACAGCAATGCCTGGACAATATCCAGGCTTGGGCTAATAATTGGCAAGTAATATTTGTGCCACACAAATGCTATTCAAATAACCATCACTAACAACAGGATTTCTAAATATTGCCCTTTAACATTCAATAGTGTTACCATCACCAAATCCTCCACTATCAACATCTGGGGGTTTCCATTGACCAGAAATTGAACTGGACTCACCAGATAAATACAGTGGCTACAGCAGCAGGTCAGAGGCTGGGAATACTGCGGTGAGTAATTCAAATCCTGACTCCCCAAAGCCTGTCCACCAATGACGAGCCACAAGTCAGGAGTGTGATGGAGTACTCCCCACTTGCCTGGATCAGTGCAGCCCCAATAACACTGGAGAAGGTTGGCACCATCCAGGACAAAGCAGCCCGCTTGATTGGCACTACATCCACATGCATTCACTCCCTCCACCACCGACGCTCAGTAGCAGCAGTGTGTACTATCTACAAGATGCACTGCAGAAATTACCAAAGATCCTCAGACAGCACCTTCCAAAGCCACTTCCATCTAGCAGCGAAGGGCAGCAGATTTTTAGAAACACTACCCACCTGCAAGTTCCCCTCCAAGCTACTCACCATCCTGACTTGGAAATATATAACGGATACTTCACTGTCTCTGGGTCAAATCCTGGAATTCCCTTCCTAAAGGCATTCCGGTTCAACCTACAGCATATGGATTGCAGCAGTTCAAGAAGGCAGCTCACCACCACCTTCTCAAGGGTAACTCAAGATGATTAATATATACTGGCCCATTTGATGACATTCACATTCCACATCCCATGGGTACATAGAAAACAAAATGATGAAAATTTAGGATCTATAAAAGGTCAGAATTTGAGGAATTCAGAGAACGTAGAGGAACTGGAAAACAAGGGTGAGAATTTTCAATTTGCTCAGCTGTACAGTGTCATGTGAGCACAAGACTGTGCCATAGCGACCTTCCCTTTAGCTCAGTGCACACACACTCACAGTCACTCACCCAGAATCACTCACACACATTCACTCAGAATCACTCACTCACTTTCACTCTCTCACACTCATTCACTCAGAATCACTCACACACATTCACTCTCTCACACACACTCACTCAGAATCA
>NC_063360.1:3401651-3427904 GCF_021869965.1 Rhincodon typus
CACTCAGAATCACTCACACACATTCACTGTCTCACTCTCACTCACTCAGAATCACTCACACACATTCACTCTCTCACACTCACTCAGAATCAGTCACTCACATTCACTCTCTCACACTCACTCATACATACTCAAATACACTCTCTCACTCACACTCATTTTCTCAAACACACACTCACTCGCACAGTGAAACTCACTCACACACACTGTCACTCGCACTCACTCATGCACACACACACTCACACATTCACTCACACACAGTCACACTCACATTCACTCACACACTCACAGTCACACTCACTCGCACTCTCACACACACACACACACACTTTCTCACACACCCACATAATCATTCACTCACACTCCTTCACTTACATGAACAAAATAACTCTTGAAGATAATGAAAAGATTTGATGGAGTAAGGAATTCAGGAGAAACCTCTGAAGCGAGAGGGTGTTGAGAATGTGGAATCTGCTACATACTGAGTATTTGAGTTGAATATTTTAGATATTGTTGAAGCTGGACAATGCTGAATGGAGAATGGAGTCAGGTTCGATGAAGAGTGCTAGATGGAGGCTTGTGTACCTATGCAGTAGAAGTGGGCCAAATGGCCGGTTAGTGAATGGCCATTCAGTGTGATTTATGGAGAAGGGCTGGAGGGTGAACATAACTCATTGTCTCACAGTCAGCAAGGGAGTTAATGCTGCTTTCAGCAAGAACGAAGGGCCCAGGCAATAGGGCATTGATGGAATGAAAGAAGAGGCAGAGACATGATTCTGAGCTATGTGGATGTCAAGTAGTCACATTTCCTCACAACATGTGGGGCAGCCTTTAGTCAGCACAGTGTTGAAAACCGGATATTATATACCATTTATACAACCTAATACATCATGTACCTGGGGGCCAGTACACTTGGATGGTTGGTTTGTGATGCAGAGTGACACAACAGTGTGGGTTCAGTTCCTGCTCTGCCTGAGGTCCACCATGAAGGACTCAGCCTCGACCTCTTCCCTCGCCTGAGGCATGGTGACCCTCACATTAAACCATCACCATCCGTCTCTCTCTGTCTGTTGAGAGAGTAGGACTATGGCAACTTTACCTTTATTGTATACCATTTATTATCAGCCACCTTATATACTATTTATAAACCAATTCTAGAGTATTGTTTTGCTTTGCATCTATATAGCACCTTTGAGGAGCTCAGGATGAATAATGACCAGACTGGGATCTAAAGTTAGGATCAAGCTGCTGTAAGAGGCATTGCATTTTGTCAGTGGCACAGAGTGCCTGAGAAATAAGCAGTCATCCAGGGTAACTATGGCTAGATACAGAACTGGGAGATAAATATTATGTTCATATTTTAAAGTGCACATAATCAAATATATCCAGGAATAATTTCAAGTTGTATTCTAATAAAAGGCTTTAGATAAAAGTTGTAAATCAATCAAATTTCATAGTCATGCATCAGACTATCAGCTAATTGCATGCCAGCATGAAATTTGGTTCTAATCACATGTTATTGTGTTTTAAACTTTCTGAATCAGTTTATTACATTATAACCGGTAATTCATTACCAGATATCTGTTATACCTGTATATGAATTACAATTCCTCTATTACATTGCAGTTCATGTGACTCACCGCCCCGAGGTATCCTGAATTCTATTAACCATCTGAGCCTTGTGATTAGATTCCAGCCTATGCTCACTCCCAGTTCCTTGCGCCTCTAGACCAGCCCCAAACTGTCCAAGCCCTCAGTTTTTTTTAGTCAATGTGCTAATTTGTAAACCCTTTCCAAACCCCTCCATAGGGTTGCAGCTTGTAACTGACTCCAGGGCAGAATTCTGTATTTTGTAACTCCAAGATGCCATTGGCCATTTAAAGGTCATTCCCTCTGCCTGTGCAGGTCCAGTTTGATCACATGATTTTCAGTTCATGATGTATGCATGCCCAATGCTGGGTACGTTGAATAGTGAATATTTCGGGGAAGGACACACAGGAGGTCCTCAGCCCCATGCCCATCACTTGGGACGTCTCTGGATTGTGTTCAGAAGTGATTTACCAGGATAACACAGTGTGGAGCTGGAAGAACACAGCAGGCCAGGCAGCATCAAAGGAGCGGGAAAGTTAACATTTTGGTTCGGGACCCTTCCTCAACCCAAAACTTTCCTGCTGTTCTGATGCTGCCTGGCCTGCTGTGTTCCTCCAGCTCCACACTGCGTTATATCTGATTCCAGCATTTGCAGTTCTTGCTATCTCAGATTTACCAGATATTGCCTGGAATGGAGGGTTTGAGTCATAAGGAGAAGCTGAGATTTATTTCACTGGAGCGTAGGTGGTTGAAGCGTGACCTTATAGAGGTTTATATAATCATGAGGGGTATAGATAAGGTGAATGCCAGGTATCTTTTCCCTGGGGTGGTGGAGTTCAAAACTAGAGGGCATATGTTTAAGGTGAGAGGAGAAGGATTTTTAAAAAAGGCATGAGGGTCAACTTTTTACACAGCGAGTGTTTTGTGTGTGGAATGAACTTCTAGAGGAACTGATGGATGCAGATACAGTTACAAAGTTTAAAAGATGTTTGGCTAAGTACATGAATAAGAAATGTTTGGAGGAAAATGGGCCAAACGCAGGCAGGTAGGAATATGTTAGGAATAGTGTGGACTAGTTGGACTGAAGAGTCTGTTTCTGTGCTGAATGACTCTACAAATCTAATGATGACTATGAAACCATTGCCAATTGTTGGGAAAAACCCATCCAGTTCACTAATGTCCTTTGGGGAGGGAAGCTGCCATCCTTATCCGGTCTGGCGTACATGTGACTCCAGACACATAGTGATGTGGTTAACTCTTTACTGCCCTCTGGGCAATTAGGGATGAGCAATGAATACTTAGCTAAATCAGTGATGCCCACACCAGATGAATGAATAAAAATTTAATTCATGAAAGTGGCTGTAGGATGGGAACACTCAGCTTATTCCGTGGGAAGGCTGATATGGCCACCTCTAAGACTCAAGAGAACTGTCAGTGGCTGTGTTTGAACCTGTACTTCATCCCTGTGGGAGCTCAGCATCAATGGCAAGGCAAGAGGCAACTCCACATCCTTCCTGGTAGCCCTTCATCTCAAGGAGGCAGAATGATGCCAGCACATACACACAAGGAGAAAGAACACATTGGGAATTGCTTTGTTTTGATTTAATTTGATTTATTATTGTCACATGTACCAAGATACAGTGAAAAGTATTGTACTGCGTGCTAACCAGACAAATTATACCTTACATAAGTACATCAGGGTAATAGAACAGAATATAGAGTATAATGTTGCAGCTATAGAGAAGGTGCAGAGAGAGATTAACACTAATATTTGAGAAGTCCATTCATAAGTCTGATAACAGTGGGGAAGAATCTTTTGGTACATGTTTCCAAACTTTTGTATCTTCTTCCCAATGGAAGAGGGTGGAAGAGAGAATAACCAAGGTCGGAGGAGTCTCTGGTTATGTTGGCTACTTTCCCAAGGCAGTGGAAAGGAAAACTGGTTGTGTGATGGATTGGGCTGGGTTCACAACTCTGTACTTTCTTACAGTATTCGGCCAGAGCAGTTACTATATCAAGCTGTGATGCATCCCAATAGGATACTTATGATGGCGCATCCATAAAAATAGGTAAGCGTCATTGTGGACATGCCGAATTTCCTTAGCCTCCTGAGGATGTAGAAGAGTTGGGTCGCTTGCAAGACTGTAGCGTCAATGTGGATGGACCAGGACAGATTATTGTTGATATTTACTCCTAGGAACTTGAAGTTCTCGACTTTAGCACCGTTGATACAGACTGGGGTGTGTCCCCCACTCCGCTTCCTGAAGTCGATGACCAGCTCCTTCATTTTGCTGACATTGAGGGAGAGATTATTGTCTTTACACTGTGTCGCTACATTCTGTATCGCTTTCCTGTATTCTGTATCTAATCCATGGATCTTCATCTCAGGACACTCCAGAGGTACCCAGGCCCTCCACATCCCACCTACAGGTGACCCCATCACCTGTAGCAGGTCAGGCCAAGGAGGGTGCAGGTGCCCAGGGCACTCTCAGCAGGCTGTGCCCAAAAGGATGCCAGCCAAAGTCACCACATTGCCAGAGAGTGGTCTCCACTTCAGCCTGAGATGGCAGGGCAGAACCTAGACACAGAGGAAGACAAAGAAAGAAGTTTTCTTTTATTCATTCACGGGAGCAGGCCATTTCTGGCCAGATCAGATTTATTGCCTATCCCTAATTGCCCAGAGGACAGTTCAGAGTCAACCATATCACTGTGAGTCTGGAGTCACATGTACGCCAGACCAGGTAAGGATGGCAGTTTCCTTCCCTAAAGGACATTAGTGAACCAGATAGGATTTTCCTGACAATGAATTCAAACTCACCATTAGACTCTTAATTCCAGATTCCTTATTGAATTCAAATTGCACCATCTGCTGTAGTGGGCTTCAAGCCTAGGTTCCCAGAACATTAGCTGGGTCTCTGAATTAACAGACCAGCAATAATACCACAAGGCCATCGACTAGGTATTTTGAAGGGTGACAGATGAGTGACAAGGGTGTTCAATACATGTAATATTCACTTGTACTGGTGTAACATTTTCTGGAGTCTAAGTTGTTCTGAAGTGATAGGAATGTAGTTTCTTGCCCCATCAGAAGGCAATGTTGGTCTTTCATTGACACAGCTTTCAAGGTTTCACTGAATCCAGAAAGTTTAGGCAGTTGTGAAAATTCAAGCCAACATCCTTAGATTTTCAGTACCATTCAGGGTTCTGCTATTCATAGTGTAATCCGTTTCCTTGCTAGCTCCTCCATTCTCCAAGCGCATTACCTCACATTCTTCTGAGTGGAATTCTATTTGCCACTGCTCTGCCACTTGTCCAACCCATTGATATCCTCATGCAGTTTACAGCTATCCTCGTCACTATTTACCACTATTTACCACTCTACCAAGCTTCAGGTCATCTGCAAACCTCTTGATTAATTCCTAATCACTGATATACATCACAAATAACAAGGGCCCCAGCACTGAACCTTACAGAACCCCACATTTTTCTGAAGAAGAGTCTAGGCCCGAAACATCAGCCTTCCTGCTCCTCTGATGCTGCTTGGCCTGCTGTGTTCATCCAGCTCTACACCTTGTTATCTCAGAACCCCACTGGAAACAATTTTCAGTCACAGAAATATCCCTCTGATATCATCCTCTGCTTCCTGACTCTCAATCAATTTTGGATCCAATTTACCACTTTGCTTTGGATTCCATGGGTTCCTGCTTCCTTGACCAATCTGCAGTGTGTGACCTTATCAACATTATTGCTCAAGTCTATTGAGGCACATCAAATAAATTTTACCCTCATCAACACTCCTGGTTTCCTCCTCAAAAATTGATCAGTTTTGTCAAACACAAGCTTCCTTTAACAAATCTATGTGGACTATCCCTGATTAATCCATGTCTTTGTAAGTTCAGGAACATAGGGACATAGGATCACGAGTAGGCCATTCAGTCCTCAAACCTGCTCCACCATTCAATAAGATCATGGCTAATCTCTGTCCCAACTCCATATTGCCTGCCTTGAGCCCATATCCCTTGACGTACTTGCTTAATAAAACTATGTCTAACTCAGATTTAAATTTAACAATTGAATCAGCATTGGCCGTCATCTGAGGAAGATTATTCCTAACCTCCACTATCCTTTGTCTGTAGAAGTGTGGCACGGTGGCACAGTGGTTAGCACTGCTGCCTCACAGCGCCAGGGACCCGGGTTTGATTCCACCCTCAATGGAGGTTGCACATTCTCCCCGTGTCTGTGTCCCACAGTCCAAAGTTGTGCAGGTTAGGTGGATGGATCATGCTAAATTGCCCATAGTGTTCAGGGATCTGTAGATTGGGTGGGTTATACAGGGATGGGTCTGGGTGGGATACTCTGAGGGTTGGTGTGGACTTGTTGGGCCAAAGGGCCTGTTCTCACACTGTAGGGATTCTGTGAAGTGCTTTCTAACATCTCTCCTAAATGGCCTGACCCTAATTCTATACTATGCCCCCTGGGTCTAGAATTTTCAAATAGTTTATCTTTATCTACACTGTCTTTCCCAGTTAATACCCTAAAGACAACAATTAGATCACCCTTAACCTTCTAACTTCTACAGAATATAGGCCAAAATTATCTAATCTCGCCTCATAATTTAACCCCTGAAGTCAAGATATATTCTGTCCCTCAGAATTCTTTCCAAAACCTCACTGCTGAGGTTAGACTGACTGGTCTGTAACTTGCTGATCTATGTAGTCCTCCTCATTCTAATAGTGGGACAGCTCAGCAGTCCTCCAGCCAGAATCTCTGGTATTTCCTCCCTTGCCTACCACAACAGCCTGGGATACATTTTATCTGGAAATGTCAATTTATGCAAGTACCTCTCCGCGCGCTCTCTCTCTCTCTCGAGGTTAATTTCTTCTAATATTTTACAGTCCCCCATTCTGATGCCTATACCTGTGACCTCTCCATATTAAAGACCATCACAAGGTATTCGTTAAGGACTGTGCCCATATCTTCTGGGTCCACACATTGATTGCCTCCATGGCTCCTAATGGGCCTGACTCTTTCCCTAATCATACTCTTGCTCTTTACATATTTTTTAAAAACCCTTGCTGTTTTCCTTTATTCTACCTACCAATGCTTTCTCATACACTGTCTTTGTTTTATTAATTTCTTTTTTAGGCTCCTCTTTGCACTTGTTATACTTCTCTAGGGACTCCACTGTATTGAACCCTCGGCATCTGCCATAAGCATTTTTTTTTTGTAATGCTAATCCTTACATCTCTTGATGTTCAGGGTTCTCCCACTTCCTGGGATGTCATTGGATTATAATGCCATGAGTTCTGGAGATTGCCTGGTTATTTGGGAATTGGATATAGTTGATCCACTGGACTTGTGAAGAATGGGAGTCTCTATCACAGACCAAACCTAACCCTAGCACAGGCTAACCTCTATCCCCTAACCCTAACCTTATCACAGCCTACCCGCTAACCCAAGCTATGTCAGCCTAACCGCTAATCCCTAACCCTATCACATGCTAATTTCTAAGCTCTAACCCCTAACCCCTAACTCTAATCTTATCACAGCCTAACCTCTAACCCTTAACTGTAACCCTATCACAGTCTAACCTCAAACCCTAACACTAACTCATCACACTCTAACCTCAAACCCTTAATCCTAACCCAATTGCAGCTCCTACAATCAGCCAAAAAACCCAAGCCATAACTTTACCCACCTAAAGACATACTCCTCCCATTTTGGGTGCAGCCATTATGGATAGGATTTTAAAATGGGAAGGTTTGCTTTTGATGTTAGAACTAATATGTTTGATCCTCCTGCTATTATCAAAGAACAAAGAACAAAGAAAATTACAGACCAGGAACAGGCCCTTCGGCCATCCAAGCCTGCGCCGATCCAGATCCTCTATCTAAACCTGTCACCTATTTTCCAAGGATCTGTAACCCTCTGCTCCCTGCCCATTCATGTATCTGTCTAGATACATCTTAAATGACGCTATCGTGCCCACCTCTACCACCTCCACTGGCAATGCGTTCCAGGCACCCACCACCCTCTGCGTAAAGAACTTTCCACGCATATCTCCCTTAAACTTTTCCCCTCTCACCTTGAAATCGTGACCCCTAGTAATTGAGTCCTCCACTCTGGGAAAAAGCTTCTTGCTATCCACCCTGTCTATACTTCTCATGATTTTGTAGACCTCAATCAGTTCCCCCTCAACCTCTGTCTTTCTAATGTAAATAATCCTAATCTACTCAACCTCTCTTCATAGCTAGCGCCCTCCATACCAGGCAACATCCTGGTGAACCTCCTCTGCACCCTCTCCAAAGCATCCACATCCTTTTGATAATGTGGCGACCAGAACTGTACGCAGTAACTGTATCCATCAACCTTTCCTTATTCTTCCCATTCTGAATATTCTAAAATACTTGTCGCCCTGGAACCTCCCCTGTTTCTGCCAATCCTATCTTTATGTCTAATAATTTCTCCATTTCTCCCCCAAGTCCATAACAATCCAGGTCCCACTGCCCCTTCCAGATTTCTGCTTGTCTGCGATCGAAGTCACTTGCACCAATATATTGCATCATCCCATCCCCCAACACTGAATTATCCTTAACCTACCAGATCCAATGAGCAGATCCAACTACCAGATCCAACTAACAGGTCCAACAACCAGATCCATCTACCACATCGAACTGTGAGACCATAAAATATGGCAGCAGAATTAGGCCATTCGGCCCATCGTCTGCTCCTCCATTCAATCACGGCTGATTTGTTTCTCAACCCCATTCTCCTGCCTTCTCCCCATATACGTCAATTCCTTTTCTTATCAAAAACATAGCTATCTCTGTCTTAAATGCACTCAATGCCTTGAGGCTTCTGTGGAACACTGAGTTCCACAGATTAACTACACTCTGGCTGAAGAAATTCTTCCTCATCTCAGTTCTAGGGTCATCCCTTCATTCTGAGGCTGTAACTTGGGATCCAGTCTCTGCTACTTTGGAAACATCTTCTCCACATTGACTATCCAGGCCTCTCAGAATTCTGTAAGTTTCAATTAGCTCCCCCCTTATCCTTCTAAACTCTGTCACGTACAGATCCAGAGTCCTCAACCACTCCTCACAGTTCATGTACTTCATCCCTGGAATCATTCTTATAAACCTCCTCTGGACCCCCTCCAATGCCAGCACATTCTCTCTTAGATATGGGGCTCAAAACTGTTCACAATATTTGAAATGCAGTCTGACACAGCCTCAGCCGTACATCTTGTATTCTAGCCCTCTTGAAATGAATGATACCAGATCCAACCACCAGATCCACCTTTATCCATTGACTGTGAAAATACTAGGGTTTTAATTTGACATATGGACATAGCCTGCCTCCTGTGCTTTTAAGCCTCTGACTGTAAATGGACAGCTTACACTGCAAGTGGAAACAAACATCATTTAAAGCCCCAGAGTACACAGCGAAAGCGGCAAATCCAGGAAGAAATGAAGGTGACCAGGTGCAGGCCTAGGAATTTAATGGCAGCAAGTTAGCAAGGTACTAACGTGTGCAGATAGCTTTTCTGACAACCTCAATGAAGAGACTCTGGAAAAGGGAAGGTAAAAACTGATAAGGGTTTGAAGATTGTGAAAGGTTTTGAGGTAAGTACTTATGGAGAAAATGTTGCCAATTTCTGGAGGCGAACAGTACTAACCACTGTAAGATAGTCACAAATAAATCCAAATAAAAACTGAAAGAACTGCAGATGCTGTAAATCAGGAACAAAAAGAAAGTTGCTGGAAAAGCTCAGCAGGTCTGGCAGCATCTGTGAAAGAAACAACAGAGTTAACGTTTCGGGTCCAGTGAGCCTTCCGCAGAATAAATCCAACATGGAATTCAGGAGAAACCTCTTCATTCGGAGTGTGATTAGAGTGTGGAGCTCACAGTGATTTGCTGTGAATGTTTTTAAAAGGCAAGTTAGACAGGAGCAGGTAGAAGAAAGCAGGTAGGAAATTCATTGTCGTTAAATAAAGAGGAAGCTCCTTTGGGAGCAGCAGTGCTGGCATGGATCTTTTGGGCTGAATGGCCTGCTTTTGGCATAACTTGAGAACAACAGTTCTCCACAAATTCCTGATCACATGAAGGTTATAGATTATCATTAGTAAATCTGGTCAGTAAAAATCACTTTCCTGACTGTTCGTGAGAAACAGTATGAGATTGAGATGGTAACAATCGAAGAATTTAAAGGGCTGGGGGAATGGCTGTGTTTGTCTCTATTAAACTGGTGAGGGCTTGCTGCCGAAATAAATATCAGGAGAGGTCAAGACAGAGAGAGAAAGAGGAAGAGAATAGACACTGTTTCTGTTGGTGGGAGAGTTGAGAATTAGCAGGCACCAATTTAAGAATTTAATTTGGCAAACCTGCCAAAGCTGCCTTTGAGAAATCATTGCGTTCAGCAGGTGGGTGGTTGGAATCTGGAAGGTACTGCAGGTAGGGGGAAGCACCTGTGGGAGAAAGCGATTGCAGGACGATGGGGGAAAGAATGAGGAGAAGGGACTGATTGAGCTGGCGCTGTTGCTGAGAGGTGGGATAGAGTGAATGACCTCCTCCTGCTATAACCATTCTTTGGTTGCTTACACCCCTTTCCTCTCACCTGGGGGAGCTCTTAAAGTTGTTGATGTCCAGAGTGCATTCTTCCTCTTTGAAATGAATTGACTCACGCAAAGGTTTCCCTACAACTATGTGGGTGTCCATGGCAACCAGCGGTGAGTAACAGGTGATAAGGTGGTAGCGTGTGTGTGTGAAGGTAGCTTCCTACACAGTTTTATTGCCCTGTTGCAAAACAGGAGCATCTAGGAAGGTTACATTACACAACAGGTCTAGGGGCGAAACGTCAGCTTTCCTGCTCCTATGATGCTGCTTGGCCTGCTATGTTCATCCAGCTCTACACCTTGTTATCTCTTATTACACAACAAAAACAGACCGGTTTAATCCCCTCTGGCATCTGGATACCTGTAGCTCACTGAGCATTTGAGAATCTGGAGACTTTGAATTCAGGTTCACTAATCAACTTGGTTTGTTTGTAGAATTGTAAAAACTAATAACTTATGGCCAATAAGATTTCTTCCCTCTTTGACATTCTTCTAAACAATTAGAATTAGAATTAGGTTTTATTGTCACGTACTCAAGTACAGAGAATCAGCCAAAAGTATACAGTCACCATTTCTGACACCATCTTAGGGTCAAAGATACCTAGGTACAAAATCTTAACTATTTTAAAGTTTAAGTACTATTTGATGTATTGTTTGAATGAAGGAATATTAAAGCATACACATGGGGGTTGGAAGGAAAGAAATCATTAGGCTAAGAATCACAAATCTTTAAAAATCACGATGCCACTGATGAGGGCCACAGCAATTGTGACCAAGAAGTGTTTCATTGGGGAAGTATTGAATAAAATGTTATGGAACCTTTGTTCAAGCACAAACATGTACTGTGGGTAGTATATATCAGGAGATCAAAACTCACGGTCATAAATAAACAATCGTCAACCATAAATCCAAGCAGAAGTTCAGGAGAATCTCCTTTATCCCAGCAGGGGTGAGAATGTGGACCTCACTCCCCTACACAGCAGTTGAGGAGAATGGTGTAAGTGCATTTAAGGGAAGACTAAATAAACTCATGAGAGAGAAAGGAGGTTCAGTGTTAAGGACACAAGGTGAGATGAAGAGAGGATGGGAGCATAAGAAGATAAGGAGTACAAGTAGGCCATTCAGCCCAGGCCTGCTGTGCCATTTAATAGACATGGTTAATTGGGGAGGTGATGGTCTGGTGGTATTAGCACTGGACTGTTAATCCAGAGACCAAGGTAATGTTCTGGAGACCCAGATTCAAATCCCACCATGGCAGATAAATATCTAGAATGAAGAGTCTAAAGATTACCCCGAATCTATTGTCAGGAAACAATCCATCTGGTTCACTAATGTCCTTTACCTGCCATCCTTAGCTGGTCTGGCCTACATGTGACTCCAGACCCACAGCAAAGTGATTGACTCTTAACTGCCCTCTGGCAGTTAGGGATGGGGCAATAAATGCTGCCTAGCCAGTGATGCCCTCATCCTGTGAATGAACTAAAAAAAACTCAACTCAGCCTCACCTTCACTTTCCTGTACACTCTCCATAACCCTTCAACCCATTACTTATTAAAAAATCTGCCTATCTCCTCCTTATGTTTACTCAATGTAATTCAAAATCCTTGTGTGGAGTGTAAACACTTGGCCCTTTTGGTAAACATGTCTTCATGTGCAGATTCAAAATACAGTGTCATATTGTCGCTTTGTTTTAATCTTTGTCCCTGTCTGTAATATTTCTCATCGAGAAGATAAATAAAATGAAAAATGGTAACGTATCCGTCAATGTGATGGCTTTGTGTAGCACTGAGGAACTAAGTTGTTATTTTTGATGTGCTCTAAATAAGAGAGGGGAGTGTCACAGTTTGTATTCTGACAGTGTTAGAGATAGTCTAGACCGCCACATTGTAATTGTCCATCCAGCCCGCTTGCTGATATGACAGATGATCCTTCTCAGTAAACAAATTCCAAAGAGCTAGATCAATCTCCTAGACAGGGCTCAGACCTGGAGAATAGTTGATTGGCTGATCACAGGGAATTGCCATGCCAGGCCGTGCCACATTGAGAGAAATGAGAGTTGTAGGTTTTGTAATCCAGTGCCTGGTGGTGGAAATAGATTAAACTCACGAGAATGGCTCCAGAGATGAGAAACTTCAAAAATGAGGGTGGATTGAAGAAGTTGGATCTGTTCATTTTGGAGAAAGCGCGGCTGAGCGGAGATTCAATAGAGGTTCTCAAAATCATGAACAGGCTGGATCGAGCAGATAGGGAGAATCTGTTCCTGTTTGCAAAGATGTAAGTTTGAGAGGGCAGAGATTTAAAGTGATGTGCAAATGAAGCAAGGGTGACGTTGTGAAAAACATTTTAACGCAGCAACTAGTTAAGGTACAGAATAGACTTTCTGGAAATGTGTGGAGGCAAGTTCAATTGAAACATTCAAGAGGGGCCTTGGATAGTAACGGTGTGCGGGATACGGGGTAAAGGCAGAAGATTGCACTAGGGAATAGAACTAGTGCTGGCACATTGGGCTGAATAGCCTCCTTCTGTGCCAAAACAATTCTGTGATTCAATAATATCTTTCAAAAGAGCTGAATACACACTTCATAAAGGAAACCAATCAGACAGGGTAATGGGAGAAGAGTAGGGGTGTGGCATTTTGTGGTTCTTCTAAAGAGCTGACATAGACTGGGCTAAATGGCTTCTCCCTGGGTTATATGACCCCATCATAATGAATGGAGAAAGAATCTACGTCACAAAACCGAGAGGAGATTTGAAATCTCCACCATAATCAGCATAATCTCTACAAACCCTTCTTGGAAATATTGTTTGCTCCTATTTCACTCACTCTGATTGCTGTCTCCAGTGGGACAAATACCGCGCCCCTTCCCCCACCTCATGTTTACTGTCACAGGGTCAATGGAGAGGAAAAAGAGAGTGTCCTCATGGGCTCACAGGGCTCTGTAAACCACAAATGCAAGTGTCTTTCCAACATAACACCTTGTGATAAAGTGTTACATTTCGAACAGTGAGAAGAAATCCCTGCTCTGAACTTGCAGTGTTGAGACAGCAATTGGCTTTTGGTATCAGTGTGTGTGAGACAGTAACTGTGGCATGCTTGCTTCTGAGTCTGAAAGTTCAAGTTCAACCCGAGAGAGAGGAGCACAATATTCACACTGATGCTGCAGTGCAGTGCCGTTTGGAGGATTAGTGCTGCATTCACAGAGGACTCAGACTTTGGACCAGATGTTAAACTGACGCTCTCTGCATCAGACAACAGCAAAGGTCTCATGGCATGGATTCAAAAAGGGGCAGGGCTGGTGCTCTGCCCACTATTTATATTGATGATTAACTGGCTAACCTTTAATACAGATATAGCCAGTACTGCAGTCCACAGTGAATTTAACACATTGTGATTTAAATCGAATCGAATGATGAAAATAGAAGTAAATGACTGGTATAAGTTAAACTCAGTAATAGCGCTCCTGCCTCTGAGACAGAAAGTCATAAGTTCAAGTTTCAAGTTGTACTCGATCAGTTCAAGCTGATTCAGCAGTTTGATTCTGTTGGTGTGTGACATAGATAGAAATTGTCGTCTGGGGGTACACTGCATGAGTATTGCTGGGTTAAGGACACATTTTGTTAAAAGCTTTTCATCCTGCACTCATCAGGACAGTTTACAAGAATTAGCAAAATAAAGGGAAAACAACATTTATACAGTATAAGATGAGAGCGCTCATTAGTGGAAAAGCAGACTGTGATTGGTAAGAACGTTGCCAGGGAAAATGCACTGGTTAATGATGATTGATAGTCAAACGCCAAGATTTTGCTTTAATTTTAAACAAGGCAGGTTTTCATTGATTGGTCAAGACCTTGTCCTGACAAGTAAACCAAATAAACCAAGAAATGGGCAGTAGCAGCATGAGTGGTCTTTACTGTGAACAGAATGCTGCCATCAAGCTATAAAAAATGTTAGGCCTATCAGATAAATGAATAATGTGGTCTGTGTATTCCAGTGCCGATGCCAGGTATGTAGGGTGTACATTTCCAAAGATTGGCAGATTGTATCAAACAGCATATCCCTTCTTTACTTGCAATAAGGAAGGTATTGCCAAAATCCAACCAGCTTGTGATTGCACAGTACGCAACAAAACTTTGAATATTAGAAATGATTCCATGGATTGGACAGCATCTACTGAATGATACTGAAAGTGCAAAGAATTATTTGGCCAACAATTTAGGGTTGTTAGTTGTGCTTGCAGTGTTGGTGCCCTTGTGTTTACGGGAAGCTACATTCATTAGTACATAAAGCCCGGTTCTTCACAGTCAGGGTAAACACGTACATGCACTGCACTCATTTGAACTCAACAAAATAATTAACAGCCATTCAGTAGTTCAAGGTGTATAAATGTTGTCTTCCTTTTACTGTGGTGTTTCTTTCAAACTGCCCTCGTGTGTGTTGGCTGAAAATCTTTGACACAAAGTGCCTTTATTTTCAGCAAGTATTGAAGGAAGTGTTGTCTAGTGGAGGAATGATTGACAGAGTCCCTGACTATCTGTTCAGGTGGACAAACAGGATCTCATGGAATAATCAGAAAGGAAGTTGTCCTGGCTAACATTTATTCCCATTGATTTGTGATTTATCTTATTTATTGTTTACGGGGTCTTGCTGTTTTCAAATTGGCCACCAGTTGTTACTTGAAGGTTGTCCATTGGTGGTGCATTGACCTGATGCCTTCAGACTTAATGGTGTCTGGTGTCAATGTTGTGGAGTCCCAGGGCTGCCTGGGACTCAGCCCGACTATATACCACTGTGCAGCTGCCTCTGTCTGTGGGACAGGAAACACTTACTGATGGTGATAGTGGTATCTGGGACAATTGGTCGTAGGGTATGATCCTGAGAGTATGACGAGCCTTGTGGGACTCTCTCCCAGTTCAAGGGTCCAAATCCCAGATATCCTCCAATCACGGACACTGATAAGATGCCAGGTTCTGGCCTGCCTACAATGGGAAGTTGTTTTGCACTTTTGCCAACTAACAAGGAGTTGGCCCAGAGATTGCTAACACTCCCACACGCGCGTGCGCGCGCACACACACACACACACACACACACACACACACACACACACAGAGATACTCTGCCATGCTGGCTGACCTTTGCTATGTTATTCATACTTCAAAATGCAAAGTTCATTGTTTATGACACAGACAGAGACATAATCGCTCTGTGATAACCATGTGAAGCAGTGCCAAACAATACTCGGTTCTCCTTATTCTTCTCACTCGAAATGAACGTTACTAGAATGAATTATTTCTGACAATGTGCCATTCACCATTCAGTGTTGGTGAGATCCCCCATGATGACTGAGTCTGATTCTCCCACTGCAGACCTGGACCAGGAGCAGGTTGGAGGGTCTGTCAACTCCCATGCAATAGTCCAATTCCAACATCCACTGGCAGGGTTGGGTCTTTGCGTTCCCTATGGAGGGGTCTCTGTGTGTTCCTTAGCGGTGATCCTCTGCATATGTTCCCTCAGACAGGAAGATTGTCTTGTGTGGATTATATGATGACAGTGAGGTCTCTTGGAGGATCTGGGCATTGCTGGCTAAAACATTTATTACCTGTCTGCCTTTGCCCTGGGGAAGGTGGTGGTGAGCTGCCTTCTCAAACAACTGTGATCCATTGAAGTAGCATATTTGTCATATTTCTTCAGGGCAAGCAGGTTACACTTAAACTTACAACTTCTCTTGCTGCTCCAGTGAAATTAGTTTACCATTTCTTTCTTGGAGAGAAGTGTAGAAATGAGCTAAAAGAACTTAAAACTCAGTGGTGGCCAGCTGAGCACGGTCTAAAGAAAGGAGCTGGTTCACAGCTCCCCAACCAGTTGCAACAACTTCTGTTAAGCCAATGTCTAATTGACTCCCAAGTTAAAATTCCCAAATCTTCCAAGTTTTGAATATTTGCAAAGTTTGTAATTGCGGGTCATGAATATATTTCAGGAGTGCAGTTGCGGGGTGGCATGGTGGCTCAGTGGTTAGCACTGCTGCCTCACAGCGCCAGGGACCCGGGTTTGAATCCAGCCTCGGGCGACTGCCTGTGTGGCGTTTTCACATTCTCCCCGTGTCTGCGTGGGTTTCCTCCGGGTGCTCCGGTTTCCTCCCACAATCCAAAGATGTGTAGGTTAGTCATGCTGAATTGCTAATAGTGACCAGGGATGTGCAGGATAGGTGGGTTAGCCATGCAAAATGCGCAGTTATAGGGTTAGGGTAGAGGGGTGGGTCTGGGAGGAGCTTTTCAGAGGGTCAGTGTACACTCAATGGGCCGAATGGCTTCCACAGTTTAGGGGTCTGGTCTGGTCCTGGGGAGCTCACCTACTGCCTGACCAAGAAACTGTTTTACTCTTTGTTGACCTATGTGCTGTCATTTGGCTGTTATATTGCATAGGCTTCAACTTCACAACTTTAATTATCTGACATTATATTAATTACCTCTGGAAGTCTATATGCACCACGTCAACTAGATTACCTTCACTATTCCCATCATAGTACGTCATCAAAAAGCTTGAGTTAGTTAAATACAATCTGTCTTTGACAATAAACAAACAGGGAATACTGAAGAAATTCAACAGGTCTGGCAGCATCTGTGGTAGAGAAATAGAGTTTTTGGGACCAAGATGACTCTTCTCAAGGTTATTTCCTCCTTAACTGCAAACAATGATAGATTTCTATAAAGTGTCATATCAGTCTCAAAATTTTAACTCTGTATCTCCCTCCACAGATGCTGCTAGATTTTTTCAATTTTTCCAACATTTCCTGTGTTTGTTTCAGATTTCCAGCATCCACAGTATTTTGCTTTCATTATCTTTGTCAAACCCACGTTGACTTTCCTTAATTAATCCATACTTGATCAATTTTTTTATAGTGCAGCTAACTTTATCAATTCTTTTTCTCAACTAACAGCCCAACTATTTCATCCTTAACTAGGATTTTGGAAACAGTTCACTCTTTCACAAAGGGCGCATTTACTTCATGTCCATCCAGAAATTCCCGTTTTGCTCCCTAATCAGCTTCAAGTGTCCTCTTACTACCACTTTATTATTTATATGTTTACAGATTTTCTTCTGTATTTTCTTTTCTGCCAGTCTCTTCTCATTCTCCCTCTTTGCATTCATTTCCTCATCTATACTTCATAGATTTAGTTGTATTATCAGCCTGATATCTATCACGCTGCTCTTTTTCTGCTTCATCTTACTCGTCATTCAGAGATTTGCATTACTTGACCTCCCTTTCCCCCTCATGGGAATAAACCTCAACTATACTGAACAATCTTCTCTTTAAAGTCTGCTCATTGTTCAGTCACAATTTTGAGTGCTAATCTTTCATTCCAGCTTGCTTGAGATAGACCTGTTCTCACTCCACCAAAATTGGGCCTCCTCTAAACTAGTGCTTTTACTTTAGATCAATCCTCATCCCTCTGCATGGCTGAGCTAAACATTAAAACATTATGATCACTGTTTCCTAAAGATTACCAACTTACTTTTGAGATTTTCAAATCACCTCATTCCCCAGCATGTCCCTAGCAAAGCCTCCTTTCACATGGGGCCAGAAAAATACTGATGGAAAAGATACTCCTGAACACTATCAGAAACTCTTCCATTTATACTATACGATCCCAGTCTATATCAGGATTAGCAAAGTCCCTCCAACCATGTCAATTCCACATCAAGATGCACTGAGGAAGCGGAAGTTACTACAAACTGTGGAATATAAGTCAAACTTGAATATAAAATAACTCATTTCTTCTAAGGCATCAAAATGCATGTTTATGCTGTACTCAGCAAATAAACCAGCTTCCATTTTTTCAGCTGATAGATGCATGATTAGAGTTACACTCTCATTTGGAGCTGATATACCCAGCAGCCAAACTGTGGAACAGAACGGTTTGAAAGCCGCTTGGTGAAAATCACAGGGCTTGGGAAGACAAGATCCATGTTGGTACTTTTTGCATGGCTGGCAGAATGAAATTAATGCCTATTTTAATGGTTAAATAGAAAGCAATGTCAAATATAAGGTTCCTACAGGAAGGTTAGTGCATTTCCATGATAATAGTTGAATGAATGAGGGTAGAGGGAAGTTGTGGGTTTATAATACTTGGAGTGGGCACCTGCTGATCTAAAGGATGCTGTTTATTAATATTCAGATCCCCCAATGAAATTCAAAGGTGCCTATGAAGAAATAAGGCCCATATTGCAGTTATACAAGTAGGTCCAGTATTTATATGTCAGCCTTTGGAAAAATGCCTTAGCAAGTCATATTTGCTCCTGTAACACTGCCTCCAGCAGCAGGTTGCGACAGTGAGGGAGGATACTGAGCAGTTGAATTTGTGCTGTTAAGTGGACCCACTCTGGAGGAAACTGTTTCTTTATCAAAAAGGGCTCTCCTGGACACTGGGGAAAGAGAGACAATTCATTTCCTCAAACAGTTATAAACAAAGGCTTAATTCCACGTAAATACTCTGTTTTCCTAGTTTAACTCTAATTTCTCTTCATATTTTTAAAGGCCAGATGTCAGATGTGGAGTGAAGGATCCCCGCTCCATGATCTTTGGGCTGTTCAGCTGCTTAAATCTCACATTACACATCAAACAACATAGTTGTATGGCTAATGGAGAGGGGAAGTGGGGAAAGAGTGGAAATATGAGTCTTGCCCAGTTTGATATTTTTTACAATTTTGTTGTTAAACCATTGGGGATAATTAACCATCATCAGATTGTTCAAAAAATGCAGAATATCCAATTCAGTGGATGGAGGGCAAGATGACTTGTTGTGGAGGCATGACTCAGAAAGTGACAGTGATCCCAGAATGGGATCCTTACCATGATGCCAAACTGAGTCAGAGTGAACTTGATGCAATGGATGCTGAAGATTATAAATGTGACATTTTTAAAATCGTATGATTTTGGCTCAAGCTATTCTTGTAGAATTATTCAATTTAATGTCATCTGACACATTCATTTAATGTGAATTGTCAATGATGTTTCTTGACTTTTCAAAATGGTGACCGCATACACCAACAGCAGTTCACATTTTATATTCAATGTTTTATTTTATTTATTGATTGGTGGGATGTAGATGTTGCTGGCTGGCCAGCATCTATTGCCCGACCTTAGTTGCCCTCTCGAGAAGGTGGGGGTGAGCTGCCTTCTTGAACCACTGCAGTCCTCCTGCTGTGGGTTGACCCACAATGCCCTTAGGGAGGGAAATGTATAATGTAACTCATATTTTTTGAAATTTCAAATGTTGTTTGATTCACTACAATCTATGGTAGAGATGAATAAATTGACAAAATCTACACAGAAAGAGTGTACACTTATGAACATGTTTCCGTGAGTATCTCATTGTGAAACCGTTATGGTGAGAATTGCATGACTCTATGCCTGCGTATACATAATCTGTGTAATAACTCATCAAAAGACTGAGCAAGTGGAGCATTCCAGCCTTTTCAAGAGTCTAACCTTGGGGAGACAGGCTTTCTCACACTGTTTTCATCTCTTGAAGTTTCCCCAAAAACCAGACCATCCTGTTCAAAACCAAAGGAGGGGCCTGTGTCTATGATTAAACAAAGGATTACCTTTGTGGGTCAGAATATGCAATCATAAACAATGTGGGAATCCTTTTGAAATGTTGAGGTATGAAGATATGTAGGTATGACAAACTGAACCAACCACAAATACTAAGCACGTCAGAAATGTAATCTTGCAAAATGTTATGCAAAGGAGGGCATCACTGATTTCCAAACGGCAAAGGAACAGTTCAGTCTCCCTCTGAGAGAGGGTCTAAACAATTGGGAGCAATACTTATACTGCACCCTTGTTGTAGCCTACAATCAGAAGATCCTTCACAGAAACATAAACAAAATGAGCATTGAGTCAAAACAAGGTGTGTTGGTGATGGTCAGTGAGGGTGAGTTTTGAGGAGTTTCTTCCAAGAGGAGAAAGAGGTGGAGGGATGGACAATTTTAGGGAGGGGATTCCAGAGAGAGAGAGAGGTCTAGGTGACTGAAGGCAGTGCCACTAGTTATGGAGCAACATAACATGGGAGAAAGGACTAAGGGTCAGGGGGTTGGCGGTGGAGGGAGTTGGAGGACATCTCTACACAGGAAGAAAATACAAACTACGTAGATCTGTAGAACATTCCTTGTTTGGTTCAATTAATTCTTGGGATCTGGGTATCACAGACAAGATTGCATTTATTATCCATTGTTAAATTGCCTGTGGTCCACATGGTAATGGTGCTTAGCAGTGTAACATAGGGGGTCCCAGGACTTTGACCCAGTGATAAAGCAGGAACAGTGATATAGTCCAACACTTGTCACGGAAATTGGAATCAATGTGAGGCCAATTGATAATACCAGTTGTTGAACACCATAGATTAAAGGTTGGCTGGACAGACTAAATACTTCTCCAGTCAGAGTTTTATTGCAGCTCGCGCAGCAAAAGCTTCAACATGTTGATTACTTGTTTGCCATACATTTTATACACATATATAACACACAAACTGTGGTCAAGTGACCAAGGGCCCAAAATTGGACATTCTACATTGATCGACAGCTGGAGAAATTGGGCCTGACAGAAAATTGGGCAAACTAAATTAAACAGTAACCAGCAGCTATCGGCTACAGCATAAACTAAGGTCAAAGAGGTCACAAATGTTCAAGAGGAACCAGTTACACCCAGCCAAAGGGTTATGTACTGGAGAAATGTCAAACAGATGTTCTGGCACCTTGACTGCCTGAGTATATGCACCTTACACCTCATGGCCACACTGAAGGGTGTTGGAGCGAACCCTTTGGATGATTTGAACCCAGCTCATGACCCATTGGCCAAAGGTCACAGAACATTCTGGAAAGTTATGGACAAAGCAGGTTAAGAACACAAACCTGGACACCATCCCCTCAGTGAAGCCTCATCAAGGACGCACGATGAAGCCTTATGGCAGAAAACTGTGTAGCAACTCAGGAAGACGATCTGCCCTGATCTGTAAGACCCACCTTCGTGGAAGAACCACTGCAGTTCACGTGCTGAAGGTACACCCACAATGCCATTAAGGAGGGAATTCCAGGAGTTTGGCCCACTGAAGAATCTGAGTGATTTCCTCAACCGTTTCAGTGGGGAGTTTGGGTCTGGAGTCACATGTGGCCAGACTAGGCAGGTTTCCTTCTCTAAAGAGCATTAGTGAACCAGTTTGTTTTTTCTTAACCAGGATCAGCAATTTCTGAAGAAGGGTCTAGGCCCGAAACGTCAGCCTTCCTGCTCCTCTGATGCTGCTTGGCCTGCTGTGTTCATCCAGCTCTACACCTTGTTATCTCAGATTCTCCAGCATCTGCAGTTTCTACTATCTGTGTTCAGCAATGGTAATGATTTTTTTTAAAATCAATCAGTTCTGGCAAGTTATGACACACATTCGGAGCAGGTGAACTTGAACCTGGACCACTGGGTCAGAGGTAGGGACACTACCACTGCACCATGCTCGCCATTAGTAGCCTAGCTTTTGATTCCAGTTTTGTATATTAATCGAATTCAGATTTCACCATCTAGTGTGGTGGCATTCAAAGAATCATAGAATCCCTACAGTCTGGAAGTGGGCCATACGGTGCATCGAGTCCACAACGACCCTCCAAAGTGCATCCCACCCCCCTACCCTACCCTATTCCCATAAACCCCCCATTTTCCATGGCCAATCCACTTAACCTGCACATCTCAGGACACAATGGACAATTTCGCATGGCCAATCCACTTGCACATCCTTGGACTGTGGGAGGAAACCGGAGCACCCAGAGGAAACCCACGCAGACACAGGGTGAACGTGCAAACACCACACAGGCAGTTGCCCGAGGCTGGAATCGAACCCGGATCCCTGGAGCTGTGAGGCAGCAGTGCTAACCACTGAGCCACTGTGCCACCCTTTAGACCCAGCACACCTCATCCTCCACCTCCTGCAGTGTGACTCCACTGCTCCTGCTGAATAGTCTCACCTTGAAGTTCCAGGATTTGCATTTATGTAGCACCTTTCACAACTTCAGGATACTCCAAAGGACTTCACAGCCAATTACTGTTTGAAGTGTAGTCTCTATTGTAATGTGGGGCGACGCAGCAGTCATTTTCTGAACAGTAAGATCCCATAAGCAGGAATGAGATGAAAGATACACAATCTGTTAGTTGGAGCACAAATGTTGGCTGGGACCCCGAGAAAATTCTGCTGCTCTTTTTTAAAATATGTGATGCTTACCTGAAAGATGGCACCTCTGACAGAGCTGAATTTCCTCAGCGCTGCATGGCACTTCCAGCCTGGATTTAGCCTTCAAGTCTCGGCAGTTAGATTTGAACCCACGCCTTTTGGGTTCATCAGAAACAGCCACCTATTGAACCATGACGGACGTCATTGAAAGGGTTCACCTTCAGATGATCGTACAATCTTCAATGATGAAGAGATGAGGGGCTTTAGTGGCTTCAAAGGGAACCGAAAGATGTTTGGTGATAGGTTGAGCGAACATGGTCAGAGGAAGGAGCAGGCTTGATGGGCCAAATGGCCTTCTGCTTTCCTATCCATTCTGATATCTTTGAACTGATAACTTCCTAACCCTATATTGTATGGAGTTGATGAGCAATAATGTTACAGTGACGGAATGGTCGGAAATTGTTTCATGTTCTCAAATGCAAAAATGCTGTGTCTTTAGCTGCCTTTCATTTTCATTTGTTGACATAGATGGCAGATTAATCATTATCATCACTTTCATCAACGTCACAGTATTTAACCACACCTTCTGGTTTCTTGTCTTCCCGCGTTTTATTGTTCAGAGATTAAAGTGGGCATTCTTTCTCTTGAATGAAGGAATTGTGATTGATCTATAGACTGAAAACTTTACCCACATCAGGCCTGCTACCCACAGTACTCTCAACTCACAAGAGTAAAACTCTTCCTTCACCTGGTGTTTTGAAATTAATGTTGCACACGTTCATTATCTTCCTCTGTGGGCACAGAGTGAGACATTGTCTGAAAGCATTTATTTTGTTGCTTACTACCTCTTATCTTGAAGATTCCACAGTCAAAACAAGAATTTACTCTGGCTTGTGTAAATTGGGAATCAAAACAGCAGGACAAGCGACAAGGTTGGGCTAAACCTGGACTTTGGGGTTGGATTCTCAGTCAGGTTTAGGAATCTGATGTAGGGACTGGTCCTCACATATTTCACCGTGAGCCCCATGCCTGTGTAGATTCGATACAAAGTGACATTTCCCGTTGGTACTGTTGAGACTGGTTTGTTCTCAAATAGACAAAACACATCCTAACTTTTGAGCTTGTTTTGCAGATAGTATAATGCCCATCTATTTCACAGTGAAATTAGATTATTGGAAATTAACATCAGGTTACAGTCAAATTCGGAGTTGTCCAGGAGTCTGCCCACAAATTCCCATTAATCAGATCTTTCCCACATAAATGCAGAAACTCACCAAGGCTCCTCAGGCAGCACCTTCTAAACCCACAACCACTCCCGTCTAGGAGGACAAGGGCAGCAGATATATGGGAACACCACCCCCTGCAAGCTCCCCTCCAAGCCACTCACCATCCTGACTTGGAAATACATCGCCGTTCCTTCACTGTCGCTGGGTCAAAATCCTGGAATTCCCTCCTTAAGGACTTTGCCAACAGCACATGGACTGCAGCGGTTCAAGAAGGCAGCTCACCACCACCTTCTCAAGGGCAACTAGGGATGGGCAAGAAATGCTGGCCCAGCCAGCGATACCCACGTCCTGCGAACAAATTTTAAAAATCCTAAGTAACCCGACATGCCTACAAACACAGAATTTGTCAAAACACAATAAAGCAGTAAACTTGCTGCCTCTTTCTGTGTCATTGGCATTTCCTCTGTGTGGATTCCTTCAAAGCACATTAACAGAACTTCTTCAACATCAGGATAAGCAGTTGGTTGCAACTTCTTCCTTGCTGGAGAGAATGCCTGAGTCCTGAGCCATTCCAAGATTTTGAGTTTGAATTTCAGATGGTGGACCTACCTCAAAAGTGGAATGCCCCACTCCTTCTTGATAACAAATTCATCTCTAAACTCCGAGGCCCAGGACTCAGCTCCCCTCTCTGTAACTGGATCCTCAACTTCCTGACCTGTAGACCACAGTCAATAAGATAAAGCAACAACACCTCCTCCATGATGATCCTCAACACCAGTGCCCCAGAAGGCGTGTACTCAGCCCCCTGCTATACCCCCTATACACTGGCAATTGCGCGGCCAATTTCCACCCCAGCTCCATTTACAGGTTTACCTATGACACCACCATTGTAGGTCAGATCTCAAACAATGATGAGACAGAATACAGGAAAGAGATTGAGTGCTTAGCAGTATGGTGTAAAGACAGCAATCTCTCCATTAATGTCAGTAAAATGCAGGAACTGTTCATTGACTTCAGGAAGTGGGGTAGGGGGCACGCTCCTGTCTGTATCAGTGGTGCTGAGGTGGAGATGTTTGAGAACATCACGTTTCTGGGAGTGATGATTGTCTGACCTGGTCCAGCCACTTTAACGCAATGTTCAAGGAAGCACAGCAATGCATCTACTTCCTCAGGAGGCTAAGGAAATTCAGCATGTCTTTAAAGACTCTTACCAACTTTATAGATGCACCATAGAAAGCATTCTGCCTGCATGCATCACAACATGGCTTGGCAACTGCTCTTCCCAAAACTGCAAGAAACTGCAGAGAGTCATGAACACAGCCCAGTCCAACACACAAACCAACCTTCTATCTGTTGACTCCATCTATACTTCCTGCTGCCTCAGGAAGGCAACAAACATAATCAAAGATCTCTTCCATCAGGCAGAAGATATAAAAGTTTGAATACAGATTCAAGAACAGCTTCTTCCCTGCTATTACCAGACTTTTGAATGGACTTCTCAAATGTTAATCTTGATCTCTCTCTCTGCACCTTCTCTGTGGCTGTAACACTGTATTCTGCGTTTTGTTCTGCTACACTGATGCAC
This sequence comes from Rhincodon typus, assembly GCF_021869965.1. Classification (NCBI taxonomy): domain Eukaryota; kingdom Metazoa; phylum Chordata; class Chondrichthyes; order Orectolobiformes; family Rhincodontidae; genus Rhincodon; species Rhincodon typus. The sequence continues at coordinate 3,426,878 of NC_063360.1, forward strand.
TTTGTATGGTACGATCCGCGTATAGAGCACACAAACAACACTTTTCGCTGTAACCCAGTAAGTGACAACAATAAATCAAATCAAATATCTACTTGCCATTTCGCTCCATGGTTTTCTGCTTGCTGTATCAATAAAACCTTCTCTCCAATGGACAACACTTCAAACTCATTCACATGTTTGGCCATTACCTGCAAGCTTTCTTTATCCAGGTACATGGACATCTCCAGGTCAAATACTCCATTACAAGGCGCGCCATGGCTTTGTACTCCTATGTGGCCTAACTCCACTTTCACAACCATATTACTGTCTTGAACTAAATAAGATCAGGTACAATTTGGCTCAAGTGGACTGGAACTCGCTACGTACAGATAAATAAAACAAAGAACATCAGATGCAGGAAATCTGAAACAAAAAGAGGAGAAATCTAGCATGTCTGGCAGCATCTGTGGAGAGAGGAACAGAGCGAACATTTTGAGTTCAGTGACACTTCTTCAGAACTCTGTTTCTCTCTCCACAAAGGCTGCCAGACCTTCTGAGTTTCTCCAACACTTTCTGTTTTGTTACTTACAGACAAAACTGTGTCCGAGAAGGTGGAGGCATTCAAGGTGGAGATAGTTTGGGTAAGTGCAAATGTGTTCTCATAAAGACAAAGGATGGGGCCAAGACTGGAGAAACCTGGATGTTAAATGATATAGAGGTTAGGATTAAGGACAAAGGTGATGCTTACAGCTGGTACCGAAGGATGAATATGGCAGTGTCCCTGGAGAATTATAAAGAGTGCAGGGAAGAACACAAAAAGGAAGTTAGGAAAGCAAAGAGAGTTCATGTGAAAATATTGATGAATGAAATAAAGGGAAACCCAGAGGGCTTATTCTTGTAAATATATAAAGAGCAAGAAAATAACTAGGGAAAGAGGTAATAGGAACTGCAGATGCTGGAGAATCTGAGATAACAAGGTGTAGAGCTGGATGAACACAGCAGGCCAAGCAGTATCAGAGGAGCAGGAAAGCTGACGTTTCGGGCCTAG